>NC_092816.1:90780699-91424449 GCF_023375885.2 Dermacentor andersoni | reverse complement strand
ACCTAATTCAAAATTCACTTACCGTGGAGGATTCGTTGTTATATCCAACGAATGACGAACGACTGTCGTATTTTCTCGGCGACGCGAGATGGCTGACACCGATCTCCCTTGGATGGCCTCCGTTGATGCTCGCTGCACGGATCACCTTTCTGCGGTGCTGTGCTGTACCGCGATGTTGAGCGCGCGCGCGGTGAAGCAACTCCAAGTGAAAAAGTAGAGCGCTCGCTCCGTGTTTCTTTGAACTGTGGCTGCCTGTTCTCTTAGAAGCATAACGGTGTGTCCTTTGCTCAGCGTGCGTGAGTGAGGCATTGCCATGTTCTGGGCCAGCCTCCTACAGTTGAAGCAGAAGATTACGTTACGTTTTGTTCTCTATTGCCGCAAGAGTAGAACGGGCATTCTACTCTCTCTCTCTGAAGGGCAGGGTGAAAAGCATATTTCACTCTCTCCTTGGTGACCGAGTGAATAATGCATTTCACTCCACTCGACCTTTTGCGAGGGTAAAGCAACGTTTTGCAGAGTAAATCAGTCGCTTCACTCCTGCGATACCGTTCCTAGTTTTAGAGTGTAGAAGAAACAAAAATTTAAGGGATTTGTTAGTCAGGGCGAGGACCCAGAAGCCAAATACGCCTAAGGGTTATCGACAGTGTGGGAAACCTCGTTGCCAGGTATGTCGTCAAATGAGAAGAACAGACACGGCTGAGGCATCGAACTCGTCCTTCGTATATAAAATTAACGAAAATCTTGACTGTGATTCCAGTAAGGTCATGTACAAAATTCGATGCGATGTGTGTACGCAGTAATATATCGGACAAACGAGACCCCTTCTCCCCTGCGGTTCAATAATCACCGCGTGCATGTGAAAAGTCGCCGAATATACCCTTCGCGAGTCGTGTTCGACTGACAGATTCCTCATTTGAATGCGTGAGCGTTGTGCTCTTGCAGTCTGGTTTTCAAGACCCGTGCACGCCAGTAAAGCGAATCTTTCTTCATCCATAAATTTGGAACGTACGCTAAAGGAATTAATAAGACTCCGGGGCCGCTGACGTGCCTCCGTGATATGTTATGAAAGTCCATAGGAAGCGCGAATACATGTTCTCTACTCAAAAATTTAGATGCTAGTCACTCCTTGCTCCTCCCTCCACGTCCTCCTCAAGGGGGTGAGCAGAAAACTAATAAATCCTGTTTCCTCCACCCTGCTACTCAAGTAGTCATTTGAGTAACCTATTGGCCCTTCTGGCAATCCGCACGAGCTGACGTGATGTCAGTTGTCGGTTAAACGTTCAAAAACTGGACCACAAAGTGGCTCCTTAACTCGGCTCCCTAAACCTAAGCCAAGGGGCGTACTTGCTTTGCAGATCCCACGTATATATTATTTTTGGAATTATATATATTTTTCGCACCTTAGCTGGACCACAGAGTTGGCAGAACGGGCCGTGCCTTGTGTATGCGCACTGTGACACTGTGTGACTTTCCACAAGTTGCCCCTCTTCTGTCTTCCTCCTGTGCCCCTTCTCTATTGTGCCCCCCGCCGCCCGATTCAACTTGCCATCCCTCCCGCTACAACGGCGACACGCGCTCTGGTGTTGCGCAGCGACCGTTTTCTCCCTCCTTGCCAAGTGTCATTGGGAACCGAGCCTGCCGCTACTCTCCACCCCCTTCCACTCCCCGACTGTGTGTTCTTTCTTTCTTTCTTTTCTTTTTTTCACTGACCTCCTTGCCCTACATACATGGGACTCCGCCTTCCTCTTGCCCTGCCAATAAAGCAGCTGTAAATCTGCCGAAGTGCCGGGGGAAAGTCAATCACTGTCAGAACTGTCCCTTTCGGTTTAATGTATCTGAGGACAACCGGGCGCCCAGTCTGATGTCTTCACTATCAGCGCCGAACAGCCATTTTCTTGTAAACCCTGAAGAAGACCAGTCCAGCGCATGAAACTGTTGAAATTCAATTCTTGTTCTGTTTACCTTGTAGCACCGATATATATATATATATATATATATATATTGTAAAATAGTACACATTTAAAAGATATGTGCCCAAGACAGCTTTTCACCAGGTGTCTGTCCAGTTATTTGTTCGGGTAAGTAAAGCTGCATTGATTGATTGATTGATTGATTGATTGATTGATTGATTGATTGATTGATTGATTGATTGATTGATTGATTGATTGATTGATTGGATAGTAGGAGGTGACTTGTCTAAGGGAAATATACCTTGTTGCCGTAACGTTGGCACCAGCTTGATACCATTTTACTCTCTGGACCTGCTACTTACTGGTATATGTTCAGTAATACGGATTGGGACAGTATCCCAGTATATTTCATGTATACCACAAGGATGCTCTGGTCATTAGGCAGGCCAAATAAAGCAGTGCGGGTTTTGTTCTGATGAACTCTCATTGAGCATGCAACAGAGAAAAACACGCTGTTGAAGTTGCGACGACGTGTACAGGCTAGCTGCAAAATCCAATTAGCTTCTCCTTACATCTTTTACTTGCCTTGGCAAAATGCTACAAAGAATGCCAGAATAACTTTTTGCCGAAAGCACTTTGTTGTGAACATTATAGCGGCTTTCTGAGGCTCTGGTCACGGCTCCAGCTTATTCAGAAAATTAAAATAATTTGATGCTGAGTACACATTCGTGTTGCTGGAAAGTTTATTCGAATATATCCAGAAGCACACGAAAGCAGTGTTATTGCTTCACGGTGCAGATACCCCTTGCACCTCTTCCATCGCTGGCTTGTGTGTTCAAAGTACAAGTGCAGCCGCCAGGGCATGGGCCATCTCCTGAACTTTCTTCATAGTTGCACTGCGTGAAAAAAAGTACAAAGTTTAAAGAAGGCTATTACAAAGACATTTTGAATGTCTTCTTTAAGATAGTGTGTATACTCCAGGCTCGCAACTATAGCAAGGTGTGAGACCGGGCTGGTTGGTGTTCGATAAAGATAGGTACAACATGACCGACAGAAAAAGACGAAAAAGTAACGACGAGGACGTAATCCGCTTAGGTGGATATATATGTGCGTTCTTTGCAGTAAAGTTTAGTTTGTGTTCAGCGCTTCTCCTTGTTGTTCCTTTTTTCATCATTGTCGGTCGCGCTGTGCATCACGCGGTTGTAGCAACTTGCCATATGAATATAGCTAAATGAATCGACTCAAATTGCCAACATGACACACAAGTATGCCAGGCTTCTTTAACTATTATTACTATGTTTTAATACACATCTACCAATACCTGTAGGAGAGAGAGATGTAAAGGCAATAAAGATTTACCAAGTTACGCTTGGTTTTCTGGCCTACAGCTAGAGGAGGGATGATTGAAAATGGCAACAGAAAAAAATGGGCACATTTGCCTGAAGATCAAACCATTGAAAGCGATGGGAAATTTAGCTTCGCACTGAATCTTTACAGGCGGTGTTCCAAGAATACATAGTTTGCACGTGAGACCGCATGCGTCGTCTGTTGTTATGGTCCATCATTGCTGGGCGCTTCACTCGCATTGCGCTGCAATCGCCGTTCACTCCAATGCCTTGACGCCGCGCGCCTATGGTCCTAGCATGCGTTCGATGACGAAGATAAGAAGCCCTGAATTTCGCCTTTCGTACAAAGAGGGTCTCGTTGGGCCAAGGCACGCTCGCTATGAAACAAAAGTCGATATGTGCGATGGCATGTACGTGTACAAACTTTGCACCGGTGGGGATGAGGCGTCAGACCACGAGCTGCTGTCCAGACCCGAGATACGTGCATATGAGTATGATTACCTGATAGAGCGTCCGATCTACGTACTTTATAAGAAAACTAAGGCCTTCCGGTCACTGTTGGGCAGTAATTATTTTGAGTGACAGACACTTCAGCTAGGCACCTGCCTGAAAGGTCTTAACGGCGTCCTCAGCGCATAATAATGAAAACGAGTTACTTCGCATGCGGCAGTGAAAACATTGTTGTCTTATTATGCTTTGAGGTGTGCGCGCGTGTGTGTTTGTGTGTATGTATGCATACATGCGTGCGTGTGCGTGCATGTGCGTGTGTGTGCGTGTGTACGCGTTTTAGTTTAACAACGTAATGTGTTTAGACAAGCAGAAAATTGGGCGCACTGGTTCTGGTTCGTGGTCAGAGGCAACAGAAAGGAGTCGTGATGAAGGTCAGAAAAAGGCGTTTCCTGGTTTTCGGGCTATCCACCGGCACCGACTTTTTTCCGACAGCACTGTGCGTTTGCGTTGCCCTGTTATCAGGTTTGGTAAATGGTGCAGGCCTGGTTCTGCGTACTCTCACTTGTTGACAGCTGGTCTTCTTGTGCGGCAATTGCAAATTACGAAGATAGCCACGGTCACGACGCGAGTATCCTCAGATCAACAACACCAAAGCAGCGGTAAAGCTCACTTAGCGACGCGAGCAGCCAGTTACTGTTATATATGCCTCGCTTTCCTTCTGGACAAAGAGTACTACATCGGCGAGCATGCAACTTCAGAATACCATCCTCAGTTCATCATCTTTCCGCCGCCAAAGAGCCGCCAAAGAGCTGGCGACGAAGCCAGCGTCACCTCAATTGACAACACTTATATGACGCTTGTTTGTGTGTTTGACGACCCAGAGCTGAGCAACGAAACTAGTTCTCGGACCCCAAGTTTCACTCTGTCATCGGCCATGTTGCCTATCTAGACAGCAAGAACCTTCATGTGCGTCCCGCGATGCTATCGCTTCATCAGCGCCTGCTTGGACGTCAAGGTCCCCAGCGCTGCCTATTGACGGGCAAACAAGGAAGCTCCCTTCGAAGTAACAGCCACCGCCGCATTCTTTGGAAGGGGTAGCAATCGTCAAAGCGACATTCCTCAAGTCGCTACAAGGTGGCCGATGTGGAAAGTCCACTAACTGCTGCAAAGAGTCAACGTCGACGACTTCCGTGTGGACAGCGTCGATCTGTGTTTCACTTGCGATTGCGTCTTCATTGCGTCATAGGTGGGTTCGAAAGTGGGACATCAGGAGTAGAGTCCGGGGGGATGTTGCGGCACCATGGGTGGGTTGTTGCGACTAGTTCCACCATTCCGATTGGCCGCGACAAGGATATAAAATTTAATCCTGTAACGATCTAGGAAAAATCACCTGCTTAAAATTTGGTGCTGTGTGTAGGGGCGTTGAGGCATGTAAACACTCCGTCATGTGTGTGCTCCGATGATCAATGAGCCTTTGTACTTGTGAACCTCAAAATGTGCGAATTTGTACATAAAGTTTCATTTCTTCGTCCCTCTGACATCGTTCTAGACCTTTCTTTCTTCCGGCACCTAGCACGCCACCAGCGATGGAACCTTCGTGGCTGCTCGGCGCCCCCAATTTCGCAACAATACCTAACAAAGGCACATACGCTGCGGAACGGACAGGCAGTGACGCGGGTTTAGACTATGTATCAGTAAGGGATACGTAGTCGTGCGTGTTATTTATATTCTGGGGCTTTACATGCAAGACCCACACCCTGGTCTTGAGGCGCGTCCTCAGTGGGGGACTCCGAACTAATTTTGACAACCTAAAGTTCTTCAACGTGCAACAAAGTACACAAGCGCTTTTTCATTGTGCCCCCGTTTAAGTGTGGCTTCGACGGCCGGAGTCTAATCAGCGCCCTCGACCTCCGCATCGCAGCGCTTACTATTAAACGACCGCGGCTGGCCACGCGTGCAATTTTTGATCGTTTTAGACGATTAGAACAGCTATGCAGCTAGGGCAATCTCATTCGTGAATGTTAACTTTGCATTTATCCATCTATAGTTTATCTCCAGAAGATACATTTTAAATGGTAATGCAGAGGAATGCTAGGATGTTTGGCGTATATGCAGGCATTAGCAAATGAAGCAAAAAAATATTAGGAGAAACTGTGCGAGCGCTTGAAATATGTGTTGGAACAGCACATAGGACTACAAGAAAGCAAATACTAGACAAAGTCAGTTTTGTTACCAAGTATGTTAAACGAGGCAAATCTAATCGCGAAGGACAGCCATAAATACAGCCAGAAAATACAGGTAATGCCCATAGACACTCTTTCACTAAATCATTGTTTGTCCAGAGACAAGCTTGTCATTTTTTTTTCATTGTTATTTCATGTCATGCATAGCGATGCCTTCAAGTCAATGCGAATCTACAAACAGATGTGTCCACTAGCTGTCAGACACATCAAAGCCACAAATACAAAACCTGTCGCGGTAGCCAAAGGCATCTTTGCTAAGTAAAAAGTGGGATATTTGTAAGCAAGATTAAGCAATACTTGAGAGAGGATTAGTTGCTTTTCTCTTTTCTCCTTTGGGCTTCAAGTTTATTCGTTGTGAACACTCGTCTCTCACAAACATACGCTGCAAACGAGCAGCAAGGTGGTTGTCTTTTAATTAATAAAGGAAGGCGCTCGGGCCTACTCACTTGGAGACGCAGAATCACTTCGATACGGGAATTCATCGAGGGCATAAAACCACAGGTGAACCAGACGACATTCTCCCAGTAGCCACAGGCATTGCGCAAATAAAACAGGACACTTCGTTATCCCGTGCTTTCTCACACTAACGAAGAGAAGCACGCGGCCGACTACCCACACTGCCCTGTCACTGCAAACGTACCCAAACCAGAACACAGCCAACCCTTAGCTTGAGTACGATAAGAAGGTTCTATAGCGCGACGGGGCAAGCCTTGACGACGAAGACGGTGATGAAAGGAATCATTTGAAACGCGCTGGTCGCGATGCGGCACTAGAAGGTAGGGACGGATCAGCAGACGAGCGTCGTCAGCTTACACGAAATTCTCGGGAAGTCGCAGTCTTATGTGAACACAAGTCCAAACCGGTCTACCATCCGATTCATTTCGGGCAGTACGCACGTGCGCAGGTATCTACCGGTTAACAAAGGTTGCCGCAAGATATGTTACTTTGCTGGCGCACTCATAATGCTCTGCATACATTGGATCATCAGCGTCACTGACAGCAGCAGCAGCTGTAGCAGCCAGCAGGAGTAATTCAAAAATGGGGGGACATATGCGAAGAAACCTTCAACTTAATTAATTTCAGGAAAATCCAATAAGTCGTGTCCATTAGGCTACAGAACGTTAAGCCCCGTAGTTATAAGCTGTCTTTTCGTTATACAAGGACAATAATTACGCACTGTGGTACTAGTAAAATATGACTCGGGATCACATAAGCTGAGGCACATTGTGGCAAAAACAGAGGATCCAAGTACGAAAATAGCACATGTTGACGTAAGACAGATCTCTTAAAAATTCGCCAGATCCCATCTCATGACATCTGTCGACGATAACGCGTTTAGTGTTGAATTAATAGGCGACGCAACGTATTGCCACTGTCGAAACGAGTTATCTGTAAGACGTGTAGTGTAGCATGCAAGGGCATTTGCGCCGCAGCCGGATAAAGCGACGGGTTGCTGCACTTGAGTAACCCTTGTGACGTGGGTTCGATTCCGCTCTGCGTAAGAGAAATTGAAGACACCGTTTTTTTGTGTGTGTCATTGCAAACCGGCACAATTCCAGTGGCGCAGGCCAACTTACTCAAGTTGACATCAGAGACGTTCATTTCATAGCGGCACACACCAACTGGCACATACTCAGTGACTCAAATTGGCATCAAAGAGGTTACTTGAGCACCAGTACAGAACGAGTGGCACATACCCAGTGCGACGGAAGAAACATGTATTTGAGAAGAAGAATCTGCTAGGCTGTGACAGCGCGTGCGGGCGGCCCGATAAGTCACAGTCGGGCAAGGAGGAAATGATGGCAACACGCCCACCGCGTCATCTGTGGTGCTGTGGTGGAAATTGCGTATGCATGTTCTACCACGGACACGACGCAAACAGTCGCGATATCGTCTCATATATTGCCTCTTCGGAGGGCACGCCGTGCGCGTTCTGCCTTCTCGGCGAGCGTGCTCACGACAGAGGGCGCGTCGGCGCCGTGCACGACGCCGGCACTTTATTGGGACGCCCGAACGAGCGCTGTTTCGCCTCCTGAATAATTCTTGCTCCATGCCCAGCGCCGCAAGTCGGCGTCAAAGAGCTTCTTCCAACAGCGGTACCTACCCAGTCCCGCGTCTACAGCGGCTCATGTCGACGTAAAAGAGGTTCTGAAGAGCGGCACATATGTACACATTACCACACACTCAGTTCCCCAAGTTGGTGCGACGGTGCACTACCCATTCGCCCGTGGACTACCCATGAACCCAGGTAGGCGCGAAAATGGTTACGTGCATACATACGTACATACATACATACATACATACATACATACATACATACATACATACATACATACATACATACATACATACATAGCCCTCGGAAGGTATCCTAAATACCATATGAATGCTAACGCATTAAAAATATTTTCGGTGTTCTAATTTCTTGGTCGTAATTTTGCTGAAACTTTTACGTGTAACTTTGCACCGACTGGACTTAAGACCATTCACCGAGTCAAAGCTACTCGGACTGTGGCCACACCCGTCACTGGCACGAAAAGCGAATCGTGCATTAGGGCAATACTTGAGGTGCACCGGTTTAAGAGACCGTTTATAGTGTCCCTGTGCATAGTGCCCCGCCCACACGCACTCAGTGCTCACTCTCTCCTTTTTTTCTCTTTCTATTCCCCTTTCCCCCACCCCCAGTGTAGGGTAGCAAACCGGATGCTCTTGTGGTTGACCTCCCTGCCTTTCCTGTCCTTGCTTTCTCTCTCTCCCTCTCTTACGTGTAATGCACAAGAAGCAGCATATAAAGTGTATAGACAACGTGACTTATGTTGCCTGGACACCCCCCATGCTGTTGTATCTTTCTTAATGGCTTCTTCGTAACACGGCCTGTACATGTGGTCGGGTTGGGGTCGTCAGTTTCACATATAAAGTCAGAACAGGTCCTCACCGGTTGTCCGCAAGTTTCAGATCCGCCCTTTTCTGTTGGGTCTAGTGATCTTGCTCCGGGAGTTACTGTAACGGTTTGATTTCCTCCAGGACGACTTCCACCGCCATCTATAGCGTCTCTATATGCAAGAGCACAGCATGCGTGATCATCATGGCGAACTTTCATACACTCAATTGTGAAGTACCAGAGATATACTCTATGAGCCCTTCCCGACACATTTATGCGATAATAATTCATTTGTAAGAATATCTCACGTTGCAGGCCGTAAATACTGGTACGGGTTTGAAGGATACATTGGTGGCTCATAGCTCCGCATTTATGACCGAAGCTGAGTATAGTATACAGATGACACGTTGCGCTCGTGCTTGAAGAAAAAAATTGTAGCTCATAACCAACACCAATTGCCCAATACAAATACATGTAATGCGTAGAAATTCCCTCATAAGAACACCACTTGACCGATTTCAAAGAAATTTGTGGCATCTGATGGAGAAATTTAAATTCTAGTGACAGATGCTTCTAGGAAACATCCACATATTCTAGGAAATACCACACATCCCCAATTCTGCATCGAAAACAGCAACTGAAGAGCGCAAATCTTATTTAGGAGTTTAAAACACTATTTGCGGACATTTTGGAAAGGCCCAACTCGCAACTTATGGATATATCTCAGAAGGGTGTGTAGTATATATATTTTGTCCGCTTTATATGTCTCAATATATGCAGCTTACAAAATTTAGATGATTCGTTATCATGAGGTACGGAGCTTTAAACATGATGCTTCAACCTTCTTAAATTTCACGATTTACTGCGCTGTTTTATAAACATTGCCGAGATAAATAAAATAAAATACTTCCTACAGTCGGTAATGAGGATTAACTGATGGGCGACTGACTGAATACTTGTCTTAAATCACGGTATACTTTAAGGTGGAAAATATCTGTTCTGTTCTTCAGCTTGTAATAGAGATGCGTGAGCCGCTGCATTATGTGTATGCAATGGAGAAAACAAAAATCACTCTCCACTGACTATACACAAACTGAATGTAATCTTTCATTTTATTTTTGCATGGAGAAATATCAACGCACTTTCGAAGCAAAAGAATGTGTTCGCGTTTGTGGACGTTGCCCTTCAGACTAGTTTCAAATAATAATTTTTATTTGTTAATTTACATTGTTACCACATCTCCATTTAGGCATTACAATAGGGGGTTACATGCAGCAAAGTGAAACAAACTAGATCACTACGTCATAAATACATGGTGGAGAGAAAAAAACGCAAAAGACGAGCAAGTATAATACATGTAGAATAGTAATGCGCATTTACGGCGTAAAATATCAAGGAGGCGCTTAAGTCCTTTGGTGGAGCGAAACTGGCATCATGCAAAATAATACGAGGAGGCGATTCAAATATATGGTTATTGGTACACATATTACCAAAAAAAAAAACAACGTCAGTCGCCGCCGAAGCAAGATATAAGACAACTTTAAATAGCAGCTGCAGAAACTTCGGCATCAACTATGCTAACAACTGCAGGCAGTGGATTCCGCTCAGAAACCGTCTTGGGGAAAACAATGCCTTTGAAAAGGAGTGTTCCGCAATTGTATTCTCTGTCCTGTAGCTCGTTATCTGTTCGTCCGGATATATAAGGCGGCTAGGAACCGTATTTATTGCCTACTACTTCGGTTTCGGTATGAACTGTGTTATCAATAAAGAATCGCGGGTTGGCCTTAAAGGCGAAGCATCGATTGCGTTAGCGACTTAGTAGACGGCTATGCGAAGTAAGGATACTAGCTTTACCGGCCGTATAATGTTGTAACTATAGACATACTAACTGAATTACCAATCATGGTATGTCGTGCGCATAAGCAAACATGAATACCGCGGAACCATGTAGTTAGTAAGTGCGGTAGCAGCTGCGAGCGAATAGACCTCAGTGCTGGCGCTCGCATCAGCACGAACGAATCCGCGAAAACATAGCGTGCCGCGGACTCTGTACATGTCGCAGGTGGCTTTCGAGATACAGTGACTCGGGCGGGCGCGCGTCGGAGCACGGGCCGCGCGGAGGAGAAGGCGTCCCCCATCCCTACCCTCCCCCTGAGCCTTGCGCGTGACGCAAGGTGGCGCGCTTCCTCCCCGCTTTCCTCCCATTCGTGCGCGAGATTGAGCCTCGATTACTTGCTCATCCTCGCAAGCTTTCTCTCGCACATACAGCATACGGCGCGCGACGACGATTTTATCGCCTTGGACTTTATACGGAACCTGACGGTGATGGCAGAAATGCGCTTGGAGTGTCCCAATAATTGCTATGACGATAAAAGCCAGGCTTAAAGTATTTCTTGTTTTCTCCAGGAGCTCCCATCGTAATGTTTGCTTTTCAACGGTAATTACTAATATTTATTGTATATTTACCGACTACATACCATGTTGCTATTTTCGGGACTCTCAAATTAGTCCAGGTCATCGCCCATGTGTGGGACTCATAAAGAGCAAGTATACTGTAAAACGGGCCTTACTTAGCTTTTGTACAAGAGATCTCGGGCTTTCTGAGGGAATAACTGCATGTTTTCACGCAGATACAGAAACACTTTGCTTGTATTCTCTTTAATGAAATCTACGTGCCTGTATTCACTTATGTTCCAGAGTGCTTCACTCAATTCTTCTTATGTCTCAGGACTTAGGAAGTGCATTCGTAGCGGTAGCGTCGATATGAAATGGAACGAGGAATGTGGCTGTACAGGGACGGTCCTTCTTCATCCATTGTTACAGGGCAACAATAATTAAAGATCCTGAACTTCAGGCAATCCACCGCCCGGCCAAAATATCACTAAAATGAAGCTGCTGCAATAACTGGTTCTTTATGGGTTGTTTAGGTTGTACTAATAGTGAGCACTGAAAGGTGCTGATATTCAAATACACCAACTTCAGCCATCGCCAGCTGTTTGCACTGAGCTGGAGCCGACGGCCTGCCCTTTACCGGGGGTTAGGTGTAGAACATCGCCGGAGTTCGTAAACTCGCTGGCAGTGGAAATGGGCTCAAGGACACTCAGACATGGTTTATTTTGTCTGTGGCTCTCTGGACATAAGAATTAGCGGAAATAATGGCGCTGATCAGGCAGCCTAATGGGGGCGGCGCGCCGTCGCAGGGGCTGCATTTAGCTTGGTAGAGCGCGGTCTTAAACTATCCGCCAATATGAAAGAATACGCTCGATTTGATTTCAAAGCCAGTGTGTAATACTGCTTGTGTGTGCTTCTAATGAGGAGAACTACCGTCAGCTAGAGTCTGCCACAGGTAAACAACTTAACGAACAGCAGCGACCATTGGGGTCTCACTTGCACATTTGCAAGAATTGCTGTTTGTACAAAAGTGAAACGTTCTCTGTCGTAAGGGCGGAGAGTGTACCGTGGCCCTGTGAAAGTCAACCATTTTCGCGAAGTGTTCGACTTTCGCGGTCACCGACCCCTGATTCTCAGCTCTGTCTTCCGGCGACTACTGCAGAGGGGAGAAATTCTCTTGCCTCATCTGAAGCTTTCCTTCGAGTTAACTAGTTCGCGTTATTTTCATGCTTAAATGACCTACGCCGCAGCTGTGAATTCTGGACCCACACCGAAACCAATCGCGCGCACCCTTTTCTATTTGCACACTTTAATGCGAAGCCACATTGCGGTAGGTAGGCCACCGCGGCCGCATTTCGATGGGGGTGAAATGCAAGAACACCCGTTAGAATTAGGTGCGCGTTAGAGAACCCCATGGGAGTGCCCCATTGTGGTACGCCTCATAATCACATCATTGTTATGGCACGTAAAACCCCATCAACTATTTAATTAGCTATCTTGCTGTATGGCGTTATTCGCGGTATCATGAATAATACAAAATTTTTCCGGTGCTGCGACTCAAACCAGAATCCTACATCGCAATTAACACAGCTTCAAACCTTTAGGCCATAGATATAATCATACAACGAAGCAACAATTGTCAAGCTTATCACTACCTTTCCAAGGGTGCCCCAAGCGCCTTGAGGTGACTGGCTCACGGGTCACTTATCTTTTGTATGGCCCTCTAAAGCAAGAACCTAAATAATGCTGTTGACAAGGTGTGGGAAAGTGGAATGCTTCTGAGAGGGAGTTAGAAATGTCATAATAACCAACAATTTTTCGTGCACATAGCTGCACTAAATCGAGCAGGTATACACTGTGTATACCTGAAATAAGATTTAAGAAGTGTATGGCAAGTGGAAAGCCATGGCACCTGAAGTTGTTCAGAACGTAATGCTGCTCGAACGTCTGCATACACAAATGCGATATCAAGCATGTTAGGCTGCAAGGAGTCATGCTATCTTATACAGAGTGACTGCGGTGTACTTCTTGTGAATATACGTCTGTGGAACCAATTTTTAATGCGCAAACATTCTCGCACTACTTCCCTCTGAAGCTTGTCCGCCCGTTCGTCAACCTGTCTGTAATGCGTGACACGATGCCCAAGGTATGCCTGGGCTCCTGTGGGAGTGTGTGAGAATGTCTTGTGATTCTGTATGCTTAATGAGATTCGTAATTATAACTATACATAGTGAGTACTGAAGTATTATAAAGAGCTATTAAAGTTAATAAAAGCGTTATCAGAATTATTACGATAAACTAAGCGTAATAAAGAGTGACTGATGGTAATTAAAAATTGTATGGCTAATAAGAACAATTTGCAATACATTATATTAGACGAACCGATGTTGATTAAGCATACCTAAGGATAAATTAACTTTGTATATAATTCCTCCTTTAGTTACACAGCGCCCAACACAATAATAAAGTATTAATTCTTTGAGCGAAATAAATAACTAGGCAAAACTAATTAGTAAACGGTCGTTGCCATCATACGACCAGAAGCATTCCCATACGTCGGAAACGCATGGTACAATATGATCGGTGGAAAAAATGCCTACAACATCTGTCAAGTCGCACAAGGGTGTTCCTGCAGATATTTAAGTTAACGTGCTCTCCTCGGAAGCCTATGTGATATGACTGGAGCCAGAACGAATAGAAGTGACATTATAAACAACCCAGAGAAAATAAGGACAGTGGTGGCACTCGTAAGACGATTCAGGTTTGCGAACCCAATGTGCCACAAGAGTGAGCATCCCGTCTTCACTCTTCGAAGGGCTCTCTGGCTCGCCATCTTTTTTTTTCTGTAGGTTTTTGCGCAAGCCCGATGCGGGGCACTGAGCAAGGCTTACTTTTCATTTCTTCTAGCGCAAAAAAAAAACGCAAGAAAAGACAGCGGACTTCAACAATTCTTCCTATTCAGAACTAATTTCCTCTGACTGCAGCCTCTCACTGCGTTTATCGCCATCATCTGCAAAACAACTTCTTTCCAATGCCCGCAATGTCACGCTCGTCCATTTCATTAGTGCCTCTTGTCGCCCGCGAAATATGCCTGTATATGTCATCAAACTCGCAAAGCTGCTGAGCAGCCCATACCGTGGTCACCAGGTCAGGTGCTCCCAACTGCGCATTGCCACAGCGACATGACATCAAATCCATTGATGATTGGCCATATTTTGCTTTCATCCGCGCATAATAGATGTAATAGATGCATAAAGTGTGGTGGCCAGACGGACGCTTAACGAGGGCCAACGTAATTTCCAGGGTAAAGAAAATGGCTGACGGGCACCGCAAACGCGATTTCAAGATTGTAGTGCCTCAGGGCTGATGCACTTACCCGCACAGCATAGTTATCAAAAGAAGGACCAATGCCAGATTCTTGAAAGCAGTCATTTTTGGCTCGAATGTGCAAAGTCGTACAGGCCAAAAATGCGTGCCTACCGCCTTTTTCGTTTCTTTATATACATTAAACCTACGTCAGCCACAACGTCATGACAAAGGCAACTTTTGAAGCAGCATCCCACTATAGCTGAAGAATGCCGATGGCTGGGGTGAGCCTGACATTTATGGCTAAAGTTGGAACGGAGCAACTATATGAGCGAAGAGAAGGACATTTACTCGGGGGTGATGAACGTGCCAGCTGCAGCATCTTCCCCATAATTTGCTACGGAAGGAATCTCCAACTTCTTCTGGTGTTTAAGCCAATGACACTACGGTGCTATGGTAACGCAAAGCATGCGTCCATCCACCCTCGATCTTAAGCTGAGATTGTCGAGGCTGGTACACAAAGGGATGGTGTATCAAAACATGTCACCTAGCTAGAGCATTTGTGTGTAGGTGTCTCTGCCGTCATCACTGCAAAAAAAGAATTCCTGTTCCTCGGCCTGTTTCGCTGGTATTAACGTCTAAGCGCATGGAGGGACAAAGCGGCTACATGTTTCACAAGAACGGTTCAGTTAATGGGGAAGGGCCCATTCGTATGTGCAGCATCATGACTTGAGTGAAGGTTCGTGAACCCACGACAGGGCTTTAAAAAGATAAATAAATTGCGCGTTTAAATGGTATTTTGCATAACGTATCACTTGCAGATAAATTCTTAGACTATATACCGGAAGTAATCGGACAAATCTGTACAAACCAGACTTTAGGGATACTTGAAGTAAGCAGCAAAAATGGGCCCCACAAGGAGAAGAATTTCTGACTTCGTTGCAAAGTATTACGAATAAACGTGATCGTAAATACCAGATATGCTGTTGATTTTCAGTCTACAACTCGAATCGCTTCAAAAGGGTATGCGGTTACTTTCCAGAGATATGTATTAACCCAAGCAATGTTCAAGCAGCGCGGAAAAGCAGTCCGCTTCCATGAAAGCTGAAGACAAGTATACATGAAAAATAACGCAGGAAACGTTTCTTACAGCACCTCATGTATTGTTTGAAGATTAAATGCTGAAGTGGAGAAACACTAAAACGTTTCTGCTACATGGCTGAAGGCTGGTTCCCAGCTTTTCTCTTAAAATGCAAATTTGCTTATTCCGGAACTTCGCACTAATCCAAACAGCCTGTGATATAGCATATTCAATAAGAGGAAATAAATGTCGGGGGAACCTAGAGGCTTGGATTTTTTATCAGGAATCGTATTTCGCTAACATAGATACCAACTGCTAATTAACGATATCATCTGGTGGTCGTTTTCGAGTGCGCTAAACCGTTCCCAAAATGCTGTCCTCTTTCAGGTAATCCAAAATGGGCGCTCCAGCTACCTTGGGATGTTTTTTTTTTTTTTTTTTGATCGCCCGACACCAAATCAGACCGTCGAGAAGGGGCTCCCAGGGTGAGGGTCACAGCAGCTAAGAAATCTGGTCAGTCGCACGTGACCTGCACCCATTTCCTCCGTTGTTCTGGTGAATGCGAACTCTAGCTGCCTTCACGGCCAATACCATCCTTGTCCATGTATATGACAACTGAACCAAGCCGACAGTGCCAACGGCGCTGGCCGCGCAACATAAACCTCCTCTGATCTATCACTTCCTTTCCTCTCAGGGCTCCCGAAAGCAGCCGGCTATTTCGTTGGCTCTAGATATCTCGTAGCAATATCCCGGAACGATTCCGGAGTCATTCTGGGTCTGTGTAACCGGAGTGACTCCGGAATCGGTACGCTCGAATTCAGAGAATCACAGCGACTCTCCGAATCTGTCATAACTGTCCTTAATTACATATGTAGAATAATCGAGAGTGTGAAATGTCAACTTTGCGCCATTGATAAAAGAACTCGAAGCGCAAATTGAAGAAAGGCTAACTTACGGCCTGCAAGAGTCCAATTCAGCATGTTTATGTCGAATTGTATGCGTTCCGAGCTTTAGTCAAATGCAATTAAATTTCACCCCCCCCCCCCATATGACACTTAACATTCTAAAAAGCTTTTTAGCTTAATGATCAGTAAAATGCCCTTCGTCAGTGTGGACTACTAACTACTGACTTGACGTAAAGATGGCCTTCACCATTCACATTACCGCAAGTTTTAACACGCAGGTGAAACATGAACTTCTACTCAATTGATGCTTTCATGGTTTGTTGCAAGTTACCATGTAGTGTGAAAATGATTGTCGGGGTCATAAACAATGAGCAAGAAAGTTCGTCAAAGGTCGTTCCGGTCAAAAGGTCAAGAGGTCTTTCCGAGGTCGTCAAAATGTGCATCAAGAACATGTATTTTAGGAATGTGTTTTAAAAATATCGTTTTCGCTGTGTTCACCTCAACACAAATGACCGCACTAGCAACTGAAATCACTGAGCCAGAAGTAGGAAGCATCAGAATACAGTTTTCTGATTCGGGATCACGCGAACACCAAATATGAAACAAAACATTGCGGTAATTCCGTGCATTCAATCAGTATTATGTAAACATTGGAGAACATAGCACAGCGGCTGACTGTTTAGGCCCTATTTCCTAAGGTCATTAGGCTACCCTGTTTTTGCAACTTCCTAATCTATGCACTGAAAGCCGCCAATTTCCGCCATGGTATACAAAGGGAAATTTGTTCATTGGTAGGACAAATTATGTTAACCGAATCCCGCTTTCTTATGAGCCATGATACAGGTCAGGCAAATACGTTTCTGCTAGATTAAAAGAAAAACGAGACTAATGGCCAGACTAATACTTAAAAAAAGGACCTAATAAACACCTGGATGCTCCCTGTAAAAGGTACACGTACCACCGCAAAATTATTAGTTGTGCCATTCTCGCCCTAGATTTCAATCAGTTGGGCAGAATTGTCCGGCATGGTGATGATATCTCAGGAAAACTGTGCACTTGTCATTCTGACACCTGACTGAGAAGCAGACGTCATTTTAGTATGCCGCAAAAGTGTAGTGCGCATGACTAAGTGTGTGTGTATATATATATATATATATACATATATATATATATATATATATATATATATATATATATATATATATATATATATATATATATATATATATATATATTGCGCGACAAGCAAGGCTGATCTTTAAATCGACCAGTTCAAAATGAATTATGCGTTTTCTGCCGTTCGATCATATGGGTTTTCTATTTTATGTGTATCTTGCCTGCCCTATTATTATGAGCATATTGATGTATTGAGCAGACGAAAATAATTCAGCACTCCACAGATAAACATTGATGTTTAATGCTTGAATAACAAAAGTATATTGGCTCCGTTTAAAGAGAATCAACGAATCATATTTAGACATTATTATAGGCAGCCGAGTGGTTTCTGCTGACTATTCAAACAACTTTGATTGTACAAGCCGACAGAGAAACCTTGGCACTTGTGACGCATGGTGCTTCGGGTGAAACTCCAGAATGGCGGCCGGAAGTTTTCGCTTCGTGGTGCGAAAGTTGCCAACTACAGAAAGAGACACGCTGAGAAAAGTTGTGTTTGACCCTCTGGAACCAAAACGGCATTCGAGAGGCTGACGGATAGCGACGCATAAAGTAATGTACCTTCGAATTCCTGCCTCGTAACTTCTCTCTGTCGCCTCCGCCGCTAAAGCTATTATTACACAAGTGCGTAGTGTGGTCAAAGTTTAAATATATATATATATATATATATATATATATATATATATATATATATATATATATAAATATATATATCTTCTCACTGGGGGACCCTTCTACTTAACCTCTTGCCCTGATCCTGAAGTCAATCCAGAACCAAACCGTGCGCTTCATTCTGTCCAGGCAATCTCGTATTGCTAGCGTCGCTAAGGTGAAGATATCCTTGGATCTTCCTGGTCATTTATCAATTCGACGTATCTCTCGCATGTGAACCTTCAGCAATATATACCTAACAAATTATCTATGAGATTATGTTTTCCGTCCTTCCATTTTCATCTCACCTCCCTTCGATCAGTGATTCAAGGTCTTTATACTAATGCGGCCAAATAAACAGTATTCCGGGTCTTTAGTGCCACGGACAAACGACGGCTGGAACCACCTGTCAGTCTCTATCGCCTCAATTGCTGACCATTACACGTTTAAATCAGCATTCGTCAGGCACTTGTGTTCCTTTGAATAATCTTCGTTTATAACAACTTCTTCCTGTACAGCCTAATAAGGCTTAGTGGGAATAAATCAAATGATATCAGATATAAGTATAGTACTTGAGGAGCCCCAGGAAACAGCGCTTCTGTCACAGAAGTCCATGACGTATTTCGCGAAATGACTATGTGGCATTTCATAAAAACTCTGCGAGTTTTCTCGGAGAGAAAAGGGCGTTATTATCTCCACTTATCCGTGAGATTCAATGTTCAATGACGTTCGTAGCAACTGAGTCGCGCTGATGTCGCGAATACTTCCTTGCAGAAGAAGTGGCGTCAAGGCACTGTCCACAACGTCGAAAGCAAAGGGCGCGCCGCGCCAATGGAGTTCATTAAAGCGCTGCAGGCTTCGCGCTGCGTTCCTAGGCTGAGAAGCGCGCATGTAGATTCGTAAAAGGTCAAATTGGCGACCCTGATTACAGTGCAGAACGTCAGGCACCTAACTCCAAGTTGCCAGGTTTGGATGACGTACTTAACACAACACGAAGGTACTCGATCAGAAAAACGTGGACGATGCATGCCTATTCGGTGAAATGCATGTTATTCTATGAAATAACACGCAGCCCCTGGCCGTCGCACTAGTGTTAGATGGTACAACCAACGCTCGCAAAAAGCGGTCCTTTTCACGTTCAGGCGACTCTCTCTGTTTTCTTTTTTTTTTAATTGAAGCACGAAGTTTACACGTCCTCAATTCTGCGTCCAAAACAGATATCGGAGTTCTCTAAACTGCATCTCTGAGGGCATCTGAAGAGCGCAAATTTCATTTAGGAGTTTAAAACACTATTTGCGGACATTATGGGAATGCCCAATTCAGAAATTAGGCGTATATCTCAGAGGGGTAGGTAGTATACCAATTTTGTCCGCTTTTTATGGCCCAGTATATGCCGTTTGCAAAATTAATATGATTGCTTATTATGAGTTACGGAGCTCTAATCTTGATGCTTCAACTTTCCTAAATTTCACGATTTACAGCAATGTTTTAAGAAGATTGCCGACATAAATAAAATGAAGTACTTCCTACATTTGGTGGGAGGTATTATTACTTGCGTTAAATCCCGGTATACTTTAAGGTGCGAAACATCTGTTCTGTTTTTATATTCTAATAAAGATGCGTGAGCCGCTGCGTTAGGTTCATGCACTAGACAAAACAAAAATTACGTTCGTTTGTACGAATTTCCTTTTTACTCTGCCTAAAATTGTGTTATGTCAACTGACTATACACACACTGAATGTACTCTTTCATTTTATTTTTGCATAGAGAAATAGCAACGCGCTTTCGAAGCAAAAGAACGTGTTCACATTTGTGGACGTTGCCCTTCAGACGAATTTCACTTATTTATTGTTATTTATAGATTTACATTGTTAACCACAACTTCATTTATGCATTACAGTAGGGGGGTTACACGCAGCAAAGTGAAACAAACTAGAACACTACGTAATAAATACTTTCTCGAGAGAACAAAAATACAAAGCGCGAACTAATGTGATACATGCAGAATAGTAATGCGCATTTCCGACGTAAAAAATCAAGGGGGCGCCTGTGTCCTTTGGTGGGAAGAAAATGGTATCATGCAAACAATACAAGGAAACGATTCAAATAAATAGTGATTTGTACACATATTACAAAAAAAAACGTCAGTCGCAGCCGAAGCAAGATATATGAGAACGTTACTTTAAATAGTTGTTGCAAAAACTTCGGCATCAGCTATGCTAACAACTGCAGGCAGTGGATTCCGCTCAGAAACCGCCTTGGGGAAAACAATGCCTTTGAAAAGGATTGTTCCGCAATTGTATTCCCTGTCCTGTAGCTCGTTATCTGTTCGTCCGGATATATAAGGCGGCTAGGAACCGTAGTTATTGCCTACAACTTCGGTTTCTGTATGAAGTGTGTTATGAAAACAAATTCGCGGTTTTGACTTAAACGCGAAGCATCGATTGCGTTAGCAATTTAGTGGACAGCTATACGAAGGAAGGATACTAGTTTTATCGCCCATATAATGTTGTAAATGTAAGCATACTAACTGAATTACCAAGCATGGTGACTCGCGCGCACAAGCAAACATAAATACATCTCACACGATGACCGCGGAACTATGGAGGATGTTAAGCGTGGAAGCAGCAGCGAGCGAATTGACCTCAGTGCTGCCGCTCGCATCAGCGCGAACGAATCAGCCAAAACATAGCGCGTGGCGCACTCCGTACATGTTGCAGTTGGCCTTCAAGTTACAGTGGCCCGGGCGGACGCGCATGCGAGCACGGGCAGCGCGGGGGGAAACGCGTTCCCCATCCTTCCCTCCCCAAGAGCCTTGCGCGTGGCGCTAAACGGCGCGCTTCCTTCCTTTCGTGCGCGAGATTGAGCTGCGATTACATTCTCACCCTCGCAAGCTTTCGCTCGCACATACAACATGCGGCGCGCAGCGACGATTTTAACGCCATTGAACTTTATACGCTTGGAGTGCGTATGGAGCTTGGAGTGTCCAAATGCGCTTGGAGTGTCCAAATGATTGCTAACGCAATAAAAGCCAGGCTTCAAGTATTTCTGGTTTTCTCTAGGAGCTCAAATCCTAATGTTCGCTTTTGAACGGTAATTACTAATATTTATTGTATATTTACTGATGATATACCATGCTGCTGGACTCGGGAATTCGGGACTCTCTATTTAGTCCACGTCATCGCCCATGTGTGGGACTCATAAAGAGCAACAATACTGTAAAATATGCCTGACTTGGCTTTTGTACAAGAGATATCGGGCTCGCTAAGGAAATAACGTCTTGTTCTCACACAAATACAGGAGCACTTTGCATGTCTTCTCTTTATTGAAATTGATGTGCCTGTAGCAACTCATGTTGGTGAGTGCTTCACTCAATTCTCCTTTTGTCTCAGTACTTAAGAAGTGCATTCGGAGCGGTAGTGTCGATATGAAATGGAACGAGGAATGCCGCTGTACAGTGACGGTCCTTCTTCAACCGGTGTTAAAGTACAAAAATAATTGAAGACCCTGAACTTCAGGCAAACCACCACCCGGGCAAAATATCGCAAAATATGCAGCTGCAGCAATAACCGGTTCCTCATGGTTTGTTTAGGTTGTACTCACAGGGAACTATGAAAGGTGCTGATATTCAAATGCACCAAGTTCAGCCTTCGCCAGCCGTTTGCACTGAGTTGGAGCCGATGGCCTGCCCTTTACCGGGCGTTAGGTCTAGTGCATCACCCGTGTTTGTAAGCTCACTGGCAATGGAAATGGGCTCAAGAACACACAGACGTGGTACATTTTATCTGTGGCTCTCTGCACATAAGCATTAGCGGAAATAATAGCACTGATCAGGCAGCCTCACGGCGCGCCGTCGCAGAGGCTGCATTTAGCTTGGTAGAGCGTGATTTTAAACTCTCGGCCAATATGAAATAATACGCTCGATTTGATGTCAAAGCCAGTAAGTAATACTGCTTGTGCGTGCTTCTAATGAGGTGAACTACCGTCAGCCGAAGTCTTCCACAGGTAAACAACTTAACGAACAGCAGCAAGCGCTGGGATTCTCACTTGCACATTTGCAAGAATGGCTGTTTGAACAAAAGTGAAATGTTCTCTGTCGTAAGGGCTGAGATTGTACCGTGGCCCTGTGAAAGTGAACCTCTTTCGCGAAGTGGTTTACTTCCGCGGTCACCGACCCCTGACTCCCCGCTCTGTCTTCCGCCGACTACTGTGGAGGTGAAAAATTCTCTCGCTCATCGGCGGCTTTCCTTTGCATTATTTTCATGCTCAAATGACCGACAGCCGAAGCTGTGACGACTGGGCCCACGCCGTAACCAATCACGCGCATACTTTTGTATTTGTACATTTTAATGCGAAGGCGCATTGCGGTAGGCAGGCCACCGCCGCAGTATTTCGATTCGGGTGAAAAGCAAGAACACCCGTTTACTTAGAAGTAGGTGCACGTTAAAGAATCCCAGTTGGTCAGAATTATTCCGCCATCTCCCATTGCGGTGTTCCTCATGATCAGATCATGGTTCTGGCACGTCAAACCCCATGAATTATTTATTTAGCTACGTTGCTGTTTGGCATCATTCCTGGTATCTTGAATAAAACAAAATCCTTCCGGTGCTGCTACTCAAACAGAAATTCTACAACGCAATCACCGAAGCTTCTAACATTTAAGTCAAAAATATAGCCATACAACTAAGCAATAATTGGCAAGCTTATCCCTACCTTTCAATGGTGCCAGCAAGCACTTTAAGGAGACTGACTCACGCGTCAGTTTTTCTTTTGTAGCCATTTAAAGCAAGAACATGAATAGTGCCCTTGACAAAGTGTGGGATCATGGAATGCTTCTGAAAGGGAGATGCAAACATCGTATTTACCAACCCTTTTTCTACGGATAGCTGCACTAAATGGAGCAGGTATACACCGTGCATACCTGGAATAACACCTAAGAAGTGTCTACAAAGTAGAAACCCATGGCACAGGGAGCTGTTATGAACGTTATGCCACTCAAACGTTTCCATACACAAATGCGATATCAAGCATGTTAGGCAGGCAAGGAGTCATGGGGCCCTATAACGTAAAACTATTCCAATATGTTTCTATTCCAATCTCCTGACGTCAAATTTGCGTAATCACCGACGCAAGCACCGGGCGGTCACCCGCAGGGTTGTCTGAACACACCAATAAAAAGCTCTCCTCGTTCGTAGGAGGTCACTTTTGTTTGCTTGAAAAACGAATAACATTGCCTACACTGAGCGGCTTGTCGTATCTAATTGGCTGACAAGAGGCGAGGAGAACGCTCAAGTGGAGAGAGATTCACTGGGGCAGAGCCAGTGCACTGAAAATCGATAACCGGATGAAGAGGGTGGTGCCGGCGTCTGCGATTGGTCGGCTTTCCCTTACTTAGCTTGTGGTGGCTGGTCGAAAATCACGGCGGCATGCAACGGAAGCTTAAGAATGACACTAAAACTGACCCTCAGCAAAGAAGAGTTGGCAGAATGAGGTGGTAAACGTGCCGAAAGGGCTCGAAAACGTTACACGGCCACGCAAGAAGTTTTATTATACGCAAATACACCCATGCTCTGCGGCAGGTGCGAGTAGCCAGCGTCTCAGTGATCGGCGGCAGCCATCTTTTATTACTTTCGGAACGGGGCAGCCTGCGGCTATTCCGAAGAAAATTCAGTTTTGTTCGGCATATTATTGCAACTTAATCGCGTACACGTCACTTTGACGCGGTGAGTTTGTGCGGTTTTGTGACGTCGCGTGACAGGCAAGTGAAGTGGGTGCAGCCCGAAAACTTTTTACCAATAGCCGAGGGCTAATGGCGAAAAGGGGTCGAATCAGAAATAACTGCTTTTCTTTTTTCTGTCAAATCATGCATAATCAGTGTGTACACATCATATCAGATGGGGAACTATCGCGGTTTTCGTGACGTCGCGTGACAGACAGGTGAAGTGGGGGTGGTCGAAAAACGTTTTTCACCAATCGTGGAGGGCTGATAGCAGAATTGGAATAGAAAAGTTTGGAATAGTTTTACGTTATAGCGCCCATGCTATTTTACCCAATTTTAATGCGTACGCATTCAATGGCTAATTGTCTCTGAAGTATCTCCTTCCGTTCGTCCACCTGTCCGTAACGCGTGACACAGTGCACTCCAAGGTACACCACCTGGGATCTTATGGGGGTATACGAGAATGTCTTGCGATTCTGTATATCTACTGAGATTCGTGATTATAACTATACATGGTGAGTACTGAAGTGGTACAAAGAGTAATTAAGGTTACTAAGATCCTCATAAGAATTATTCCGATAACGTTACTTAAGCATAATAAAGACTGACTGATGTCAATTAAAGGTAGTGTGGCTAATGACAATTAATATGCATTACATTATTTAGCTTAGTCATTATTGAATAACAGTACTTAAGATTAAATAAACCTTGCAAATAGTTTGCTAATTAGGTAGGCAGCGCCATGACACAATAATTAGGTTATAATTATTTAAGCCAAATACTAAAGTTGGACAAAGTTAATTAAGTAAGTGATCGTCGCCATCATACGACTAGAACCGTTCCGATACGTCGAAAATTCATGGTGCAGCATGATCGGGAGAGTCCCACTAGGGTGTTTCTGCATCAATTTTAGGTAATCTACTATCCTCAGAAGCCTACACGATATGAATGGAGCCAGAACAAATAGAACTAACATCAGAAACAGCGCAGAGAAAATTGCACTCGCAAGACGATTCAGGTATGCAAACACAATGTGCCACAAGAGTTAGCAACCCGTCTTTACTCTTCGAATGGCTCTCTAGCTATGCATCTTTTTTTCCTGTAGGTTTTTGCGAACGCCCTCTGCGGGGCACTCAGCAAGGCTTCATTTTCATTTCTTCTAATGAAAAAAAAAGCACAAGAAATCAGCAGACTTCAAGAATTTCTCCGACTCGGGACTCATTTCATCTGACCGCAGCCTCTCACTGTGTGCATCGCATTGTCTAAAAACAGCTTCTTCGACACGCCCACAATGTCACTGTCGTCCATTACATTATTGCATGTTGTCGTCCGCGAAATATGCCTGTATATGTCATCAAACTCGTAAAGCTGCTCAGCAGAGCATGCCGTGGCCAGCAGCTCAAGCTCCCAACTGCGCTTTGTCGCAGCGACATCACATCAAACCCGGTGATGACTAAAAGATGTATAGCCACATAATAGACGTAAGGCTCAGCATGAAGTGTTGGCCAGACGGACGCTTAACGAAGACCAACGTAACTTTCAGAGTAAAGAA
The DNA here is from genome assembly GCF_023375885.2 of Dermacentor andersoni. Classification (NCBI taxonomy): domain Eukaryota; kingdom Metazoa; phylum Arthropoda; class Arachnida; order Ixodida; family Ixodidae; genus Dermacentor; species Dermacentor andersoni. The sequence goes on along the minus strand of NC_092816.1, from coordinate 91,398,841 downwards.
AATGGCTGACCGGCACCGCAAAAGCGATTTCAAGATTATAGTGAAAGACTGCATATTTAGTGCCTCAGAGCTGATGCACTTACCGGCACATGATACTCATTGAGAGAAGACCAAATAGGGGATTCTTGAAAGCAGCCACTTTTGGCTCCAAAAGGCAAAGTCGTACAGGCCAGAAATAGGTGCCTACCGCATTCCTCTTTTCTTTATGCACATTAAACCTACGTTGGCCAGAATGTCATGGCAAATGCAACTTTTGAAGCAGCATCTCACTATAGCTGAAAAATGCCGATGGTTGAGTTGGGGGTGACATTTCTGGCTAATGTTGGAATGGAACAAGTAGACGAGCAAAGAGAACTACGATGGCACCGGGGTGATGAATGTGCCCCCTGCAGCCCCTCCCCAATAATTTGCTGTGAAAGTTATCTGCAATTTCACTTCGCCTTCCCGCCAGCGTTACTACGGTGCTGTCGTAACGCAAAGCATACGTCCGTCTACCGTTGATCTTCAGCAGAGATTGTTGTAGCTGGTAAACAAAGCGATTTTTTATCTAAACCTGTCATCTAGCGGGTGCATTTGTGTGTGGGTGTTTCTGCAGTCATCAGTCAAAAAAACAGAGACAATGCGTGTAAGTCTGCATGCTTCGCACGAAATAAGGTCTAAGCACGTGAAAGCAGAAAGTGGCTGTTTGACTAGAATGGTTTAGTAGTTTACTAGGGAAGGGCATATTCGTATGTGCAGCATGACTTGAGTGCCTGTGGGTATACCCATAAAAAGAATTTAAAAGGCAAACAAATTGCGCGTTTAAATAGTATTTTGCACCACGTATCACTGGTAGATAAACTGTTAGACTATATACCGGAAGTGATCGGCAAATCTGTTTAAGCAAGACTTGTGGGACTCTTTAATTAAGCAACGAAAATGGGCACACTATAGGAGATGAATTTCTAACTTCGTTGCAAAGTATAACGAATAAACGTGATCTGAAATACCAGATATGCCGCTGATTTTCAGTCTTCAAATGGAGTCGCTTCAAAAGCGTATGCGGTTACTTTCCGGAGATATGTAATAGCCTGAGCAGGTGTTCAAGCTGCCCGGCAAAGCAGTCCGGTTCCGTAAAAACTAAAGATAAGTATGCATGAAAAATTATGCAGTAAATGTTTATTGCAGCACTTCGTTTATTTTTTAAAGAGTATATTCCGGCTGTGGAAAAACACTAAAACGTTTCTACTACTTGAATGAAGATCGTTTACCAGCTTTTCTCTCAAAATATAGATTGGCTTATCCCCAACTTTGTAATAATGCAACAGCGTGGGAGCATACAGTGTATCCGATAGGAAGAATTAAATATCAGTGAAACCGAGGCGCTTGGATTATTTATTAGAAATCGGATTTAGCTAACACCGATGCCAACTATTAACTAATTTTATCATGTGGTGGTCCTTTTTGATTGCGCTAAACCACTCCCAAAAGGCTTAGCTTGCCTAGGTGATCCAAAACGGGCGCTCCAGCTACCTTCGGATAGTCCTTTCTTTTCTTCCTACACCAAATCACACCTTCGAGAGGGGGCTCCCAGGGTCAGGGTCAGAATCAGAGCAGCCTAGAAGTCTGGTCGATCGCACGTGACCTGCACCCGTTTCCGCCATTGTGCTGGCAAATACGAACTCTAGCTGCCTTGACGGCGAACACTATCCTCGTCCATGTTGGACATCTGAACTCAGCCGACGATGCCAACGGCGCTGGCCGAGTAACAGAAAGTTCCCCTGATCCATCACTTCCTTCCCTCTCAGGGCTCCCGAAAGCAGCCGGCTATTTCATTGTCTCCAGATATCTCGTGCCAATATCTCGAACCGATTCCGTAGTCATTCTGGGTCTGTGTGACCGGAGTGACTCCGGAATCGGTCCGCTCGGATTCGGAGAATCACAGCGACCATCCGAATATGTGATAACTGTCCCTTAATATCATATGCGGAGTAATCAAGGGTGTTAAATGGAAAATGTGTATATTTTTGAAGGAAATCGAAATCGAAATTGAACTAAGGACAACTTACGGCTCGTGAGAGCCTAATTCAGAATTTCTACGTTGAATTGTATGCGTTATGAGCTTTAGTCAAATGCAATTAAATTTCGTATATGACCCCGAAAACTCTAAGCAGCATTTCAGCTTAACAATCAGTAAAATGCCCTGCGTCAGTGTGGACTACTAACTATATACTTGACGTAAACGTGTCCTTCACAACTTTCCGGCAAATTTTAACACCATCGCAGGTGAGACATGAGCTTCTACTAAATGGATCCTTTGATGCTTGGTTGCAAGTTACCATTTAGTGTGAGAATGAGTTTTGGGGTCATCAAGAATGATCAAGCGAATCGCTTTTGCAATATAGATTGACAATTTTCTATGTCGTGAAAACGTGCACCAAGAAAACGTATTGTAGGAATGTGTTTTATTGACATTGTTTTCGCTGTGTACACCTGAACAGAAATGACAACACTACCAACGTTTCAGTATGCCACAAAAGTGCAGTGCGCATGACCAAGCATATATATATATATATATATATATATATATATATATATATATATATATATATATATTGGACGCAAGGCTGATTTTTAAATCGAGCAGTTAAAAGTCAATTATGTGTTTCCTGCGGTTCCATCATATGGGTTTCCTATATTATGTGTGTCTTGCCATGCATGCATCTATTGAGCAGACGACAATAATTCAACACTCAAGAGATGAACATCGGTGTTTAGTGTTTGAATAATAAAAATATATTGGCTCCGTTTAAAGAGAATCAACGAATCATATTTAGACATTTTTTTATCGGAGGTCAAGTTGTTTCTGCTAACCGTTCAAACAACATTGATTGCACAAGCCGAAAGAGAAATCCTGGCACTTGTGACGCATTGTGCTCCAGGTGAAACTCCAGAATGGTGGCACGAAGTTGTCGCTTCGTGGTGAGAAGCTTGCCAATTACAGAATCAGACACGCTGAGAAAGGTTGCGGTTGAGCCTCTGGAACTAAAACGGCATTCGCGAGGCTGAATGATAGCTCCGCCCAAAGTAATGCACCTTCGAATTTCGGCCTCGTAACTTCTCTCCGTCGCCTGCACCGCTAAAGTTATTATTACAAAAGTGCCTATTATGGTCAAAGCTTAAATATGCATCTTTTTATTGGTACCCTTGCACATGGTTCCGTGCACTGATCCTGGAGTCTACCCGGAACCCACTCGTACGCTTCACGCTGTCCAATTACTCTGGCATTGCTAGCATTTCTAAGATGAAGATATCCTTGGACCTTCCTGGTCATTTATCAAGTCGACGTATTTCTCGCATGTGAACCTTTCACAATATAAAAATTTTATCGAATAAAATTATAGTACTTGAGGAGCCCGAGGAAACAGCGCTTCTGTCACAGAAGTCCGTGACGTATTTCGCGAAATGACTGGGTGGCATTTCATCGAAAGTCTCCGCGTTTTCTCGTAAAGAAAAGGAGGTCCCAGATGCCAAAAATTCCAAATCTCTGCCGCCGAGTTTCCACGTACCCATGCGATTCAATCTTCAATGACGTTCGTAGAAACTGAGGCGCGTTGATGTAAATACTATGTTGGAGAAGATGTGGCGTCAAGGACCCTGTCGAGATAGCTGAAAGCAAAGGGCACGCCGTGCCAATCGACGTCAATATATCGCTATAAGCTTGGAACAGCGTTCGTAGGCTGAGGAAAGTGCGTGTCGATTTGTAAAAGGTCAAATTGCCGACCCTGATTGGAGCGCAGAACATGAGGCTCCGGACGCCAAGTTGCCAGGCTCGGGCATACTTCACCTTACATGGAGGTGCTAGATCACGAAAGCGTGGGCAATGCATGCCTATTGTGTGAAGTGAAATAACCCGCAGCGCCCGGCCGAAGCGGTAGTTTTATGTGGCACTACCAGCGCTTGCAAAAAGCGGTCGTTTTCACACGTTTTCACAAACGTGGCGATGGAGGCCGATGAAATGGCTCAACGTGAGGACAGAGAGATGGCCGTAGTTGCTGGCTTTCCTACGTCTACCTTTTCGCCACTTTGCTAGAAAATGACAAGCGTTCGCGTAAAAAGGAAGGCCTCTCAGCATTTATAAAAGAGAGCATGCGATAAGTGTGGACAGAAGAATTGTTACTGACAATGCAATGCAAGCCCGGCATGGCCTTGCGTACTGATAGAACATATCTGCTGTTTCGCGCTTAGATTGTGTAATGATGCGTTGAAAATGTGTCGTGTTCTCTGAGCAGCTGCAGGTTATCCATGATTTACGTGACGTGTCGTTGCTTCCGGTTTGTATTCTTCTTCTTGTCTTTTGATACGCCAGGGAAACAGAGCGAGAGGGAAAACTGCCGCAGCAAACGGACAGAGTGAACGACTACAAAATAACGATGTAGCACGTGACGCTGAGGCGTCGAAGAAAAATAGGCACGTTAAATGGCTGCGTTTATATAGGTGTGGTGTACGTACTTATAGAGAGAAATTATGCCTAGCTAGGCAGAGAGGTTAATCAGAGGTAGTTCCGGTTGGCTACCCTGCATGGGGGGAATGAGTAGGGGATAAAAAGAGAAAAGAGAGGAAGGGGACATAGAGGTAGAGAGAGAGAAAGAGAGACGAGCACAAAGAAAACCGCGTACACTACGGAGCGGTAGGGGTCTGCGTGCTTAAACGCAACACTCCACAACGAGTGTAACTATAAACGAGTGGGAATTATAACATTTTTTTCTAAAGACATGCAATTATTAACTCTCTAAGAACCGTGAGTGCTTCACTCAACATGAACAAAGATGAGGGAGGGAACCTTACGCGTCGCCCATCATGACATACTCAACCCCTTGCACTGACACAAGGGGATAAAAAAATTTAATTCGTAATGTTCGACAAGTAATCAGGATTTCTCGCTTACTTCAAATGCGCACTTGAATTTTCTTCAACATTGTGCATTATACGCCTATACAAGGAGAACAGTTCCGCAATACAAACACTGACCAAGAACTACATACAACAGTGTGAGTGCCACGTGTGTTTGCTCAGCGTTGATTGGCTCAAGCATGGCTCACCAACTATCTTAGCCAAGGCTCCGCTTTTCACCTGTGTTTCGCCACAATTGTTTTATTGCGATAGAAATTATATGGGCACTCCAGGCGCATTTTCCCCATCGTCGTGGTGTTCCGTATGAAGTGCAAGGGCGGTAACACCCTCGTCGCGCGTCGTATGATGAATGAGCGAGTGAAAGCGCGCGAGGGAAGCCGATGATCGCGGCTCAATTTGGTGCGCGCGAAGGAAGAAAGCGTGGAGCAAAGGCACCGTCTTCCGTCGCGCGAAAAGCGGCGGGAGAGGAGGGGGAGGGAGGGAGTCAGGGACGGGGCTGGCGTTGTCACGCACCGCGAAGAAAATAAGCCAAACAATACTACTTTCAAATTATCTAATGATGGATGCCTCCGTTAGATGAAAGTAGATTACAAGCAACCCTCCTTAGAATAAAGAAATGTAAGGTATTGGCGAACATCCTTGCATCAAGCCTTTTTGTGAGCGACAAAGAAAGTATCAGTGCAGTCGTATATTACTTCGCCAATGTACGAAGAATATACAGTGCGAACGAACTCGATGTTCCATAGGATATCTAAATTTGATATCATATACATGGCACAATAAACTGCTTATCCGTTCAATTTCAGAGCCAGTCCTTTATTGTGTAGCAACACGTCGAAGAGAGACGGACGAGAGGAGACGACACCGTGTCTTTTTGTTGCACTGCTACACAATGAAACAATGAACGTATTCTAAATCGTGTAATTCATCATCGTTGTGCCGACAGTCAAAAAGTGACAAATGGCGCGGTTATGGTAAATCCTCAACAAACATGAAAGCTCCTCCAGTCTTCCTTTCGAATGAACGACAAAGCGGCCCTTCTGTGATAACAGGCCTATTCCCAGGCAACAGGGCTATCACCGACCTACGTAGCCACACATTTCTTTCTAGCCAGCCTAGTCCAAATATATTGGGCACCCAATTGAAGTAATCCAATAGAAGCCCGAATCTTCAAGACAGTCTTCTTGTGGGGCCGCCTGATCGTTTTATCTCAATAGTATAATCTTGTAAGCGTTTTTCAGTCTAATAATTTCAATTCCGCTGAGTTGTTTGTAGACAAAAGGGGACATCTCTCGTGGTTGTCCCAATGCCTCCAGCTCAGTGCGACCATGATTCTTCAGAATATTTTATTATGAAAGGCGCGGTATTCACTGCTGTGACGTTTTCTAGCTTGTTTATTTATTTATTTTTATTTGCGGGGACGTGTTGCCGAAAGAACGAGCAGCTTATTTTCGCATGTTCTAAAATACGTAAGAAAATGCTGCCGCAACAATAGCACCAACGCCTCGCAAACTGCCTCGAATTCGAAAGGCCGGGCCTAGTGTAATTCTGATAAAAATCTTCGACCCTCCTTGAAAGGGCGCCTGGAACTAGAAAATGCCTTTTCTTGCTACATGTTCAGAGTAAAGCAGCTATTTGCTTAGGTACTTGCCGTTCTGGCGCTTGATAGAAAGAATGGGTAATTGTGTGACTCAACTATATCAACCATTTAACACCGTACTTTCAAATGGGTATATAAATAATTTGCGGCGACGGTGGCAGAAGTATAATAAGAACATAGACACATAAAAACAAAAGCTGAAATCTTGTAAAGTTTGTTGGGTAACGTGGCTACGAAAACAAGATCTTATTTTGACGTCATACGTAGAAAGGCCATCGCACAAACTCTAGCAACATTACTTTTGTTCCCAACTGCGAAGAATCTATAACGCCGGAGAATATATCAGAGCGCATGCTCCAAAATAAGATCACAGATAGACTGACGACAGCTGACCAAGTTATCAATGAAAGTACATGCGACTGTATGTTACATGTCGACTGTAAATACGCGAGGTTTCATTGTGGATGAGGCAAAATAGGTGACTTGAACCCGCGATTGCTAGTGAACTTATCGATTTAGAAAGCTTCTACTATAACGCAAGCTGTTTCTTCCTAACTAAAAGCAAAGAGGTTTTACTATTAGGTTTTACCCGCAACATATACATTTTAGCGCTACTGTTTTTCTAGCGAAATTCAGTCCGTAATTGACCGCTGCTGCTTTCGGCCCTATGCGTTCGATAGAACGGTGTCCAATTTATTATTTAGGGTTGCCGCATTGTCACAAACTTTCGAATACTGTTCTTTTTTCCCCATAACGTGTTCAGCTAACGTTTCAACGCATCGTCCTTTGCACACAGCGCCATTAGATGTCACCACTATATCTGCACGGTGCACGTTAAGGCGCCCTATGCTATTCGCTGTTATGCGCCGGCATCCAGCTTAAGGGCACCAGCTGGAGAGGTCTGTTTGCAAAACGCGCAGCTTGTCCATGCGCTACGGCTAATGCTCTCTATGTAAAAAGGGCACTACAAGTAAGCACATGTTTTCTGAACTTATGTATTGTACATGTGGAATATCCGAGACGGTTTTCACGTCAACATATGAATCATTGTTTCGTAGAAAATCGCGAATGACAGTACCACACAATGCTTCCACAATTCAAATAGCCGGCCATCTCGAAAGTCATTGCGATGTCGATGGTCCTAATGCCCCTGCATAACGAGCGCTGCACTTCGAGAATCACCGGGGACGTGGTGGAAGGATTAGCACCAGTTAAGTTGTTCCATATAAAATGTAATCAGGTTGAGTAGACTGCATATCTCAATTTTGAAACGCGATGTAATATGCTTTTCGTGGCTCGCTAACAACAATTTCACAACGTGGGAGCCAGTATACTTTATGTGACGCGGGCATTACTACAATTTTTGAAATTTGCCGGTTTCAGTTTGGTTCCAAGCCCATATGGGCGCTTTCGTGGGAGGACATCGAAACCTTAACGAAACCGCTCATAGGGCCGCGCGAGGACTTGCCAGCCGCGCTCCCCTGCAAACCTCCTCGTCTCCTCCTAAGGCCTTTAAACTTCAACTTCAGACATATAACGAGCTCTCGAAGCACTTTTATTTGGGACCTAGAGAATTCTCCCTTCCAAACAAGGGACTCAACAGGGCGCAGTCAGTCACTTTCTGCTTGCTACACACAAATTCGTACCCCACTCCTTGGCGTGTCAGCCGAGTCAACCCGGACTACAATGGATCATTCAATTGTGCACTGTGTGGTGGACATGTGAACTGCGGACGCATATTATGTGGATTCGCGACGCAGGCCTCCTACCTGGAGGACAAGAACAATTGGGACGAGGCTCTTAGGAGCAGCGAGCTACAAGACCAACTCTGGTTGTCCAGAAGGCCCGCGAAGCGGCGGAGAACCTAGGGCTCCCCATCCCGACATGGGAGGGGCCCTCTACACCTTGACAAACAGTGGCATGTCCTTCAGGACCCTTTTCTGAAATAAAGTTTCACCCCGCCACCACCACCGGCTTCAGTGACCAATATTATAGGCGTGATGGGAAGCCGAATCTGTTCCCACTGCTAGTGTGTAATTTCCTCTTCTTTCCTTTTTATTTAGTTATTTGTTTATCATCTCTTGTACTCCTTCCCCCGGTGTAGGTTAGCAAACCAAACAAGCGTCTGGTCGACCTTCGCCGCCATATCAGTGGTGGCGTCAGTCCTTCCTATACATTTCCTGAATTTTCTCGCTTACGAACGCGCTTTGGTCCATAAGTGTGATGTTTTGCACACCTTCAAATGCACTCTAGTGTCAACATTTGCCTTTACGATCTCTTGACAATACAGACAGCAGCCCTTGAAAAAATTCCACCAATCTTTCGAAACAGACTCGCTATTCAAAAGGTCGCCTGCGTTGCTCCGACCTTTCCCAAGCGGTAGGTGTGTCGTTACAGTTGTGGATTGCTGTCTACGGTTTATTAAACTCAAGAAACCGGTAAAACAATGAATAGGAGGTGGAAGATAAAATAGCAGACGGGAGTTTAAGGGTAAAAGAGCAAGCATAGGCGAGGCGTTCGTTCCGTGAGGCGCGCTCGTGCCATAAGCGCCAGTGTCATCGCACGCACACTTCATCGCTGCCGTCTTCTGGCCACATGTAAGAAGGCAAGTGGGATCCTCTCAGAGCTCCCGAAATAATTCTGACCACCCCTTTCCTCTCGTCCACCCACCCTCTGCTTCGTGGACGAGGGACGGGCATCGACAAGGAACGTGAGCGCCATCTATACCAATCCCACGCGCTCGCACTCGGGCCTCCTTTCGACAATAGGTATGGCGACGTAACGAAAGTTTGAAGCGAACCCCAGAACAAAGGAGTGGTGGGCACGAAGTGCACTAAGGAAACCTTTCATTCTTCGAGTAACAACCAGGCGCCCGTATTGTATGCGTTAGGGCTTACGGGCGGAGGGGGGGGGGGGGGGGAGGGGGGTCTGAGTCAAAGGTAACGAACTAGGCGACCAGCGGGAAAAGCGCGCACTTGGACAAAGAATGCGCGCACAATGTACTGGCACGAGGCTGGACAGGAAAAAGGGAGGTGGGAAAAGGCAGGGACGGCAGTGGGAAGGAAGGAAGAACCCAGGGGCGAAAAAAGGGGGAGTAGGCAAGAATGAAAAAAAAAAGTCTTTTCTGAAGCACATGGGCTCTACGAACATGTACTCGGTGGTGGGAGCAACATGACCGAGTAATGCGGCGGGATTCACGCGAGACAAAGGCGGTGGGAGAAGAGAGATAATGTTAGGATACGAAGGATGGGCAGAAAACGAGCGCAGGATTTTCTTGCTCGTTCGACCTTCCTTCGACCAGCTCAGTGAGTTATATAAGGCAGCTTAGAGAAGGAAAGGAAAAAGGGTAGAGTACTATAAGTACACACATGACGTACGCATAAAGTATGCGAACGACTCGCAACGGCCGTAAAGAAAAAAGAAGACGAAAAAGAAGAGGACGTCTCGACTGACCATCTCAAGAACGGCCACCACCGCAGCAGGAGGAAAAAGTAAAACTTCGTGTAATTGAGACAAAGCGAGCGGTGGTCGCCAGAAAAGAAAGCCTGGGGACGTTCCGCGTTATCTCTGCCTCCGTCATTTCATAAATGATCGGCGCCAGCGCTATACCATTTTCTTTACATTTATTCTTTTTTGTTTCTTTGTTTCAGGCATTCCAAATGATAGCACGCTAAGAAATAAAGTACAGGGCAGTTCTATAAATGCCGTGAAGAAGGTTAAGGCTCCGGCCATAAGCGCGCAAAAAGAAATTCAAATAGATATAAAAAGATAGAAGCAACAAGAGCATCTAAGTAAGCTACACGAGCCTTGGGTCAGCTGTATTGTCCCGTCCACCACCCTTGCTATGTCCTTGTTCTTACGCTTGCAGAAAGACAATGGCTGCCATTCGAAAACAAAGGTGGGCGGCTCTGTGGTTGCGCACATATGCACGCCCACTGTACTCGACCGAAGTACATCGAGGCAGCGCTACATGAATTGGACTGGCCTGAAATGATATCCTGATGCGAATGCAAAAGGGAAAGAACCTTTTGAATTTGGAAGCTAAATTTACAGAGTATTCTATCGTAAGAGCTGTTTCCCATTGGCCTGCTGCCTTCACTGCAATCTCCAAAATGACGATTCGTTGTCACGTATACTATTAGGAATACTTGTAGCGTAAGAACTAATTCGTCAATACGAAGCCTTATCAGCGCGATTATTCACATTGCAAGGCCGGCATTCACAAAAAAGCTGTTACATTTATTTGTGGATACGAATCCTTTTCTGCCCCTATATTCGCTTCTGCAAGGCCCTCATTCGCAAAACGTTCTTACGCCTAAACTGCTGGTCAGACCATATTCCGTTCAAAAGTCAGCTAGCGCATATGATTAGCGAATCCAATCAACCGACGGCCAATAGCTCCATAAATAAAGATCCCCCTCCCCGACCCTCATCAGAGAGAGAGAGAGAGAAATAAACTTTCATTTCCTGAAGCGGTAATCTGGGTAAGCAGACTGTTACGTCAAGCTGGGAGCATTCATTATTCCAGGAACGCTATGGCTTAGGTTGCCTCTTTAGCCCGAGGGGCGAGACTGTACTGGTCCCATCCAGGTCGTTAGAGGAAAACCCGACTTCCTACATTTCCGCGGGGGTACGTATAAAGGCGCGTTGATCTGGGGTGCTCTTCTTATGCTTCTATGGGGCATCCTTGTTTGGAGCCGCCTTGTGGAGCATGTGAGGCGAGGTGTGAGGATGTGCCTCGCAGTGGGAACGTCTGGAGCATGCGTCAGAACAAAGGGATAAACGATGAAACCACGAAGTCTCAGCAATTGAATGGAGGGCATGTTTCTTCTTAATAAGCGGTCATGTCACCACTGTATACCACTTGTGGAGTAAAAGACTGTTACCGTTGAGCTATGCAGCTGAGGTATGCACAACAGGATACCCCACTCCCTACTCCTACCCGACCCGAACTTTCCAGCAAGCTGCAAGGATGGCAGCCAATGGTAGAACAGAGGGCGAACATGTTGCGCCATCCCTTTGAGCCTGCGCAAGCACCCGACATCACCTCCTGTACCTGGGCCTGCAGTAAGAAAAAGCTCTTAGCGCTAAAGTTTTATTCGTAGGGGAAAATTCCAGCCAATCCTAATGCTGGGCATAATATTAATGGAGGCAGCCAGCAAATTCTAAAGAGCACGTACGGACGAGGAGCTTTGTGGATTCGGCCCCTGTAGAAATTATGATTTGTCCACCTAACTGCCCTGACATTGCAATGTGCAATTTTGTTTTCCTGCTGTGAAACACTGCATGCGAAGTAAGAGGTTTCCAAGCCCCGAAGAAGACATCGACGAATATGTGAGCGAGGTTCCAACAGCTGGAAGAAATCAACAAAAATAAAGGTCAAACGAAGCGTCGACGCTCAAGAAAGCAAGATCGGCGCACATGTTGATGCAAATGACTGGATGTTTAAATGAGGAATATATATATATATATATATATATATATATATATTCAGTCCCTTTCTGCCCCTTCTTCATGTTTATTATTCACTCATATTGTATCTTATTCATATCGCATTTCAAGCTCAACTGCGTCGAGCTTGCGTTGTTTAGCGTCAACACTAGGTTGATCTTTTGTTTTTTTGGCGTTTGACACTCCCAAATGTGCCCCTCATCTCGTTTCTTTCTTCTTTTTCTTTTTTATGTTTCGCCATACTGCTAAGCATATGGCTCATTGGTACGGAGATCTTACGGCTTATTCAGTACACGCCCGCGAATTAAGACTCGGGGGACGCACTCGCGCCGCAGTGCCTCTCCGCTTTTCGTGTTTCTCCGACTCAGTTCTCCGCCGTGTCGTATGTATGGACGAATGGATGGATACGGTGAGCGTACTCTTTGAAAAGGGGCGGTGCGCTGCGCCACCAAGTTCTTGTTCTTATCTTCTTTATTGCCCTACCTATATTAAAAAAAACACGAAAAGAATTCGCCGCACAATATTTTGTGAGCCACTGTTGGGAGCTTTGTCTTTGCACACCTCCTTTGTTTGTGGTCTCCCTACTTTTCTTCCACCAAACCTCCGATCGCCTCTTACTAATCTCTATTTGCGGACATGTTTACTTTCTTCCCTGTTACTCCTGAACCCAGGGGCTTCAAGCATGTCAGCGGAGCCTAAACCGACAGCTGGGTAGATATCTTCACATTCTAACAAAACATTTTCCATAGTTTCTCTTGCTTTATCGCAGCAAGAGCATGCTGATTCTTTCTTAGTGTACCTTGCTTTTAACTTTATAAGTCATCCTAATCTCTCTTCGAAAAGGGAAGAGGTTCCCTTTGAGTTATCATAAATTGTTTCTTTCCTGATTTCGTTGCTTCTTTTTGAGTAGTTACTCATACCAGGTCTCTTTTCCATTGCTGCCACCCATGAAATTGTCTCAGCCTTTCTGACTTTCCGTTTACGTTCTTTGTTTCCATGTTGCTTACTATACCGGACGCATACTTGCTGGCAAGCGTCCTAGTTATTTCCCTCCGGTGTGAGTCAATGGGTTTCCTGTACAAATAATTAAACACTCTCGCAACCCATTTACATGTTTTCATATTCCTCAGTCGTTATTCAAAATCAGTTTTACGCTGAGCATCTCTCCCTTCAAAGTGTGTCCAGCCCACATCACCCAGCACAGCTTCATTTGTAGTCTTCCCGAGAGCACCCAAGGCGAGCCGTACCAATGACCGCTGGCTGCCATGGAGTCCTGGTTGTACCCCTGACTTCAAGAAAACAACCGCATTGGAGTCATTATATCCTTTAACCTAACCCGGAACACCTCGTACTTATTCTATTCCCACAGCATCCTTTGTCGAACTAGGGCACTTCCCGCCATCTAGCGGAGGACGCGGCAGTCAAGTCAGATGGCACTTGGGGGTGGCACTGCAGAAGGTGAGATCAACACAGGCACCCATATTCCCCTTAGTTTACGAGTTAATTATACTCCTTTTCTAATTACGTCTGTAGCCGCTGATTATTGCTGCATGTTCTCAACATCGAGATGTATCATTTCATACGATTTGTAAGTTATTTTTGTTTTCACATTTGCACGTCATGTCTAAGTCACTGACCCCACCACCTCTTTTTTTTCTTGAAATGCTTAGACGATAGCAAGATTCTAGATAAGCCAATCGCGTGTGAAGTCAACTAAAAAGGCTTCGTGTTCAAAGGTGTTTGCTGTTTTTAACTTTACGAAGAATGCACAAGTAACATACACTTTCATGATGAGTATTTTGAGAAAACATAGTGATTCACAACTCTCGGAGCATATTTATTTTTTATCGGCTAAGAACTGGCCTGTCGCCCATCGCACAGAAAGGTATTTCGGCCCACGCAGTGGATCCAGTAGTCACGTTTCTTTCCTGTGTAATGAAACAATAAATCACGGCATGATTCTAATAATGTACAGTTGTCTCTTGACAGTTTCATAATCGAGTTGGAATATTTGAATAAGGCAACACGTAGGTATTACATAAAACGCGAGTAAAACAATTAAAGATAATCAATTGTGGGGTTTGCACACACTGAAACTGCAGAGTGCAATGGATTATGAGGGACGCTGTAGTGAAGGGCTATGGAATAATTGCGTTTACTACTGCGATTTCACAAAACAGCAATGCTTCATAATTTCTGAAAGGGTTCCAGAGGCAAAAAACAATCCACAGTGGCGCACATTTTCAAAATTCGAACGTACATGCCAATAGTGACGACGAGTCGCAAACTATATATATATATATATATATATATATATATATATAGAGAGAGAGAGAGAGAGTGGCCCAGCTAACTTGGACCAAGATTTTAAAAATACCCAAGAGCTCTAGAGAAATCGTACCGACTGCCTAGTAGCAGTTTTCTTATGTAGTTACGGCCAGCATTTTTTCATCATGAAGTATCACTTAAGTAATTACTTTTAATTAGTGAACTTTTTAATAACTAGTTGAATCGCAAACATATCAATTACGAAGTTGTAGGGCACCTAAATAACCTCCCAATCAAGCATATATTTCGTGCTGAAGTGGCAATGGTTGTTTTTTCCAAGAAACAACAAAAGCCCGCGAAATACGCGAAATACGAAATAGATGCGCACTCGCACGCCGCTGCTCAAGCGCCTACAAGCAACCACTGCAAGATACACAGCTGCGTTCTCTTATCGCCGCATCGTACAAGGCTCCGCAACGCTTATCAATGCGTCAGCGGCGTGTTTTGATGCCGCGAACAACACGTAGCGTGAAGCCCTGTAGCTAGCTGCCGCCGCTAGTAGAGCTGTGTATCGGTGGCTATTCGCTTGGGAGCGCTTGAGTGGCGGCGCGCGAGCGCCTATCTATTTCGTATTTTAGATGTTTCGCGCGCTTTTGTTTTTTTCTAGAAAAATACGAACGAGGCTAAGCTGAGCACTAAACAAACGCCTGATTCGGAAGCTATTTGAGGTGCCCCACAACTTTGTAATTGATATGTTTGTGATTCAAGCAATAATAAAGAAAGTTCACTAATTAAAAGTGATTAATGAAGTAATATTTCGTGATGAAGAAATACTGGCCGTACGTACATACGACCACGGCCACTATGCAGTCAGCACGATTTCTCTAGAACTCTTGGGTATATTTAAGATCTTGGTCCAAGTTAGCTGGGACGCCCTGTATATATACTGTCCCGTAGTGGTGACGGTGAAGAAAGTAGAAAAACTGTGAATGACGCACCTTGCGTTTTATCGGACTGACATGTGCCCACAAAAGCAAGTCACACTCAAAGCACAGCGATAGCGCCTAACACGGCAGTCGGGCACCGAAAATCTGATCTGCCGGTCAAGCTTCCAACTAGCGCCCGCGAATTCCCTGATTTCATCGCTCCACCTATTTTATTTTTTTTCGTCCTCGATTGCGCTTTCCTTCTCTTGGTACCCATTCTGTAGCCCTAATGGTCCAGCGGTTATCTAACCGGCGCATTACATGACCTGCCGAGCTCCATTTCTTCCTCTTGATGTCAATTAGAATACACACGTGAGATTATTGAAGCGGCAAACATTGCTAGATTAGGGAGCGCGTGTGTTAGCGCGCCTTCAATAGATCTTTCAAGTAAAGAATTCGATTTTTTAAACGTGACACAGAGGGTGGCCTGATGGAGATTACATTTTAATCTTTTAGACTTGCAATTACAAAAAAAAATTTTTGGCTATGCATGGTCGTTCTTTCATCTTTGATATCATCTTAACTTTCCATTACACATGTCTCGTTGCTGTCTCATTTGACTAAAAATCAGTACATATGCGCATGCGTACGGTTGTGGGTGTTACCTATATATATATATGTCTACCGCTTTGTGGAATAAAACCAATGTTGGAAGTTAGCGCTGTGTCCTCGTTTCGCCACTGTCTTTCGTCCGTTTTCGTGCGCTAAAAAATCTCAGTTATGGAATACCAACACGCCCTAACCTACGCTCTTTCATGCTTTTTCCCCACTTTTGCATTGAACTCGCCCAGTACTACAGTATATTGAGTTTCCACTTTTCTCAACGCTAATTCAACATCTTCATAAAACTGTTCTTCTTCGTCATCATCGTGAGTTGATGTTGGAGCGTAGGCTTGTACTACGTTTAATCTATACCTCTTATTAAGTTTGATTACGACTACAGCTACCCTCTCATTTAATGCTGTAGAATTCGACAATGTTGCCCGCTATGTCCTTATGGATTAGGAATCTTACCCCGTATTGTTTCTTATCTAGGAGACCTCTATATCAGAAGACATGTACGTTATTGAGCAATGTATAAGCCTCACCACCTCTTCTAATCACACTAAGGCTGATGATATCCCAAATTTGTCTGATAATTCCTCAAAGAGGCCTGCTAAGCTACCTCACTCGAGAGGGTTCGGGTGTTAAACGTTGCACGGGTCAGTTGCAGGCTAGTGAGTAACCACCAAATGCAGGGAGTTGCTTTCCTAAGCTGAGTTTTCACGCTCGAGCCTCAAATTTTATCAAAAGGAATGCGCTGAATCCTAAAGGTTTTCGCAACCAGCCTCGCGTTTTCGCAACCAGCCTCGCGTGCCCGCGAATTCAAGCCTGCTGTCGTACAACACGATTAAGCGCACCAAAGGGAACCACGTACTGCTTAAATAAACAGAGTACACAACACCTATGAGGACGGTGCGATATAACCTGCTTCCAGCGCTCCGCCCAATGGTGGCCATGCTTCTTTCCTCTGTCCCTTGTCCCACTGTACAATTTAGCGCTTTTCGGTTCTAAGATAGTTTGTTCATTTCACAGCCTGATTACATTAGCTAATTTGCTCAGAGAGATCCACAACAAACCGACAGAGTGCATCTTAAACTCGTAACACTAAGGCAGCTTTCTCTTTGAAGCAAATGCTGAATATAAACACAATTTGCAAAATAGGAAAAACACTCTAGACATTGCCATCGGAACATGCAAACTGCCTCTTCACATAAGCTGAATCTATCATGGTTACAATGTTGAGCCAATTTTGTGCTGTAATGAAATATCAGCTTGCACTTTGCCGACCCTGTACTGCAGTAGAATCTGCTCCCTTCGAAGATTAGCATGTTGGCGTTTCTTTCAAGGGGCACACCTATTTAGAGTTTCGCAGAATTTTGTCATGCCCTCCTGTCGTGTAATGTTTTCGGTAACTTGTCTATGTTCACTATTTTATTGTTTTATTTTTGAAATAATGTTGCACTTACAATTGTTATTGTCACCCTTTCCATTTGCTTCTGTCTATTTGAACTTTCTCGTTTTGTTCATGCCTCTGTTCATAAAGAAATGCAGTGTTAATTCTCTTGACGATAGTTGAAAAAAGAAGAATTAAAAATCAAAATACCTCGCTAACGGAACACCCAAACTTCAAGTACACAGCAAAACTTGGCTGCACCCTTCGAGCAATGCAGAAGCAACATGTGTGCGCGGCATTCTTCGCAAAGTATGGAAAGTAAGCGTAGCTCGGGCAACCTCACACGTTTCTAGGCTAACTGCGTTCTGTACCAACCAGCGCAGAGTACAAAATTTCCAGTGAAAAAATATCGTCATGAAGTATCACTACAACTCTAAACAGACACTGCGTGGGTTTTATTTCCGTTTCAAGAACATGCTGCCGTTGTATCTTCCCTGACGCCACAAATGAAATTTCTATCAAGCGAGTATCGCCGTGCCGCGATTTCAACGATACAGCGTAGGCCCGCGCCGCTGACATGTGCACGGCAAACTGGTGCAAACAGCAAGTTGCGTTTACCTTCTTACCTTTACACAAATGACTTTAGAGTGTCTGTAGAAAGTCGATACACTTTTTATAGACGACGTCGCCTTTCTACAGATTTGCACTTTTGTTGATACAAAATCTATAGACTCTCTATAGACAAAAGTCGATAAATTTTCTATTTCTTTTTGTCTATTCGCAGTCTATAGACTCTATCGAAGAAAGTCGATATGGTGTTCGTTTCTTTTTTGTCTACTTCCCACAACAGACATCCATAGACAGCAGTCGATACAGTCTCTATTTTTGTCTGCTGTTTGTTTGTAGACTTTCTATAGACGAAAGTCGATAAGATTTCTATTTTTTTGTCTATTTGCAGTTATAGACGGTCTATAGAAAAAAGCTGATAAAGTGTTTGTTTCTTTTTTGTCTACTTCCCTCTATGAATACCTATAGACAGGAGTCGATACTGCCTCTATTTATTTTTCTCCATTATTTGTCTATAGGCTTTCTATAGACAAAAGTCGATAAGATTTCTATTTCTTTTTGTATATTCGCAGTCTATAAACAGTCAATAGAAAAAGTTGATAGGGTGTTCGTTTCTTTTTTTCTACTTCCTCTCTATACACTACATATAAACGAAACTCTATACAGCCTCTATTTATTTTTCTCTATTATGTGCCTATAGATTTTCTATACAATTCTCGTGGGGCACTTCAGAAGCCGCCGCCTTCTCTCGTCTAGTCACTCTCCTAACCTCACAACCCATTCTCGCCCACTTTGACCCTGATGCCCCTACAGAATTGCCTACAGATGTCAGCGGTCATGGCGTAGGTGCCGTCTTAGCCCAGCGTCAGCGTGGCCAGGATCGCGTTATTGCTTATGCGAGCCGTCTCTTAGCACCATCGGAGCGCAACTGTTCCATTACGGTACGAGAATGCCTTGCTGTTTGGGCGGTTGCGAGGTTCCATCCTTCCCTTTACGGTCGCCCTTTTTCTGTAGTCACTGACCATCATGCTCTCTGCTGGCTCTCATCGCTAAAAGATCCTACAGGCCGGCTTGGTCGATGGGCTTTGAGGCTACAAGACTTTTCATATTCCGTGGTCTACAAGTCTGGCCGCCTGCACCAAGACGCTGACAGCTTGTCGCGTTATCCTGTTGACGACCCTGACTCCTCCAATATTACCAGTTCTGCTTGCGTATTCTCTGTATCATAGCTGCTTCATTTCGCCGAAGAGCAATGTCGTGACGTCTACATCAGCGCACTCATCGACAGTTTTGAACACTCCAGCCGATGACAGTCTACGCCTCTTCGTCCTCCGCGACGGTACTGTGTACCGTCGTAATCTTCATCCGGACGGCTCTGAGTTCCTACTTGTAATACCTAAACACCTCCACTCCACCGTTCTAGAAGAGCTCCACGACGCACCAACGGCAGGACACCTCGGCGTATCTCGAACCTATGACCGTGTACGTCGCCGTTTTTTCTGGCCGGGCCTTGCCCGTTCCGTACGACGTTACGTCGCCGCTTGTGAACTTTGCCAACGACGCAAGAAGCCTTCCCAGCTCCCCTCTGGTTACCTGCAGCCGCTCGACATCCCTGCCGAGCCCTTCCATCGTATTGGCTTAGACCTTCTCGGCCCATTTCCTGAATCTACATCAGGAAACAAGTGGTTTGCAGTCGCGACTGATTACGCGACCCGCTACGCCGTAACCCGCGCACTTCCGACCAGTTGCGCAACTGATGTTGCGGACTTCCTTCTACATGATATCATTTTGATGCATGGTGCTCCGCGTCAATTGCTAACAAACCATGGCCGTACGTTTTTGGCCAGTCGTTGACAAGATCATGCGAGCCTGCTCCATACAGCATAAATTTACCACCTCCTACCACCCTCAAACGAACGGCCTCACTGAGCACTTGAACCGCGCCCTTACCGACATGCTATCGAAATACGTTTCAGACGACCACCGTGACTGGGACCTGGCTCTACCTTACATTACCTTTGCCTATAACCCTTCCCGTCTCGAAACTGCTGGATTTTCCCCATTTTACCTCTTGTATGGACGAGAACCGAGGCTACTACTAGACACTGCTTCCGTCCACTACAGCTTCAACTAGCGCTTATGCCCGTGATGCAATCGCCCGTACTGACCATGCTCGTCAACTTGCGCGCGTTCGTCTACAAGTGTCTCAAGCCAAACAGAAGCAACGCTACGACTTCCGTCACCGTGATGTCCATTTTGTGCCCGGCACCCTCGTGTTGCTTTGGTCACCATCGCGTTAAGTTGGTCTTTGTGGGAAACTGCTTTCCTGTTATACAGGCCCATATCGCGTGCTCCGCCAAGTGATTGATGTCACGTATGAAATTGCTCTAGCCAGGCCCACTACGTCTTCCGCTGTGACAACCAGTGACATTGTCCAGGTTGCCTGACTCAAGCCCTACTACTCTCCACGTGCCTTGGATATTTAACAGCACCGTGACGGCGATTTTGCCGCCGGGGGGTAGTATTACGATATTACGATACTCAAGAGACGAGCCGCCGCGAGAACGACGACGAAGTGGGTCTGTGCCCTTGGCGCGAGTGAATGTCGGCCTGGCGCTCTGGCTCCAGTCCAGTGTACATTAGTGTAAATAGTCTCTTCCGTCTGCGTCTTTACACACGTAACAATATATATATATATATATATTACTGCACGTTGTGTATTAGTCACGTTGTGTGTAATCGCGGGCTTCTTCACGCTCGGAAAAACACTTCCATGGAGCAAGCATTGAACAGACAACTGTATCGGGAGTTTGCAATATTTATTTAAAATTTTATTATTCGAATTTTCATCTAGGTAAAATAATTGAGAAATTAAGTAACACTAATTACTTAATCAGTGGAATGGAAAAATAATCTGAGTGTCTCCAAGCGATAACAAAACATCACCTTGGTTCTCTCCAGCTACGTAGCATTTGCATATCTTAAAACCTGGCTCAATTAAGTGAAGCAGCCCGTATACTTCTTTGCAGTTCGAATTATTTTCCACGGTTTCTATATCACCGCCGGTGAAGGCCATAGGGTGGGACGTCACCAAAGGTCATGTTAACTTGTGCGAACAGCCTGTATCCGATTGTGGTAAGGCGTGAGTTGAAGTATAACACAGCCGACACTGTAAAGTTTTTATTGCTTCAGGTTTACAAGGCGTCTATAGATTGACAATAGACAAACATCGTTAATCTGGGCCCAACCCGTGTACGCTGTAACCAAGCGCCTGCAGGTACCGGTTGATAAAGGAGCTGCGTTTGATATAAGCCACTGAAGTTGTATACAGCTGAGATTTGTGTAGAGCCTATTTGTAGACTTTAGTATACACATAGTGTATACCTCCGCATTTGTTGACCACATGATATGATCTACGTAGTCGCTTACGGCAATCCCAAGACAGTCTTCACACTTGTCATAGCATCACTTTTGCGGCAGTAGAATAAATAAAGCAAAACGCCGATCAAATTATGATAATAGATGTTATGAACGCCAACGTTAGCTACGAGTGGATTCCAAACAGGCATCAAGCTAACTGCGTAGAGATTCGTAATGTTTATGGCTGACAACGCGGGCTTTCTGAGTGTACGATGAACCGATGTCACGCATATGGTGTGCACGATGTGTGTCGTCCGATTCTCAGATACTTTTCACATTGTCTTCATATCTCGGCTGCATCACTAACATCGGGCGGTTTTTTGTTGACTGATATCCTGCACTATAAATTCATCAAAGTTTCTCATTCACTTAAAATATGTGCCAAATTCTCTGAGCCCACCCAGTATTTCGCCGGCGGTATGCCAGCGCAGCCACGCATATGAGTACCTCAATGATGTACTGATTGCTTTGACCTATCATCGGAACAGAAAATTAGCACTAACATAGGTGCAGGCATCACATTTGGCGGTACGCTGGAAGATATGCTACAAATGCACTGTATTACTCATCGTCGCTGGCGATAATTCGTCTGAAGCGTCTGAAGGGCCCTGTAATGGCTTTTACAAACAGCGCATTCATCCATGTGTGCATTCAAGTCTCATACGATAGCCCACAGCGTTTGTAGTACAACCTGCCAGCGCATTTCCTTCGTCCATGAAAAAAGATGAAAAATGAAAAAGAAAAGCAACCCGTTCCGGCGAGCATGGCGCGCAGAGAGAGGGAGAAAGAGACAAAAAAAGAAAGAAGGAAAAGGCGCTCACACCCCTCGGAGCGCGCACGCCCTGGCGCGCGGAGCTCCTGCGCATGCGCGGAGCTCTTGCGCATGCGCGGCGGTGCGCCGTCTGTCCACGTCAATTTGAATTCTCAACGAGTGCGCAAGGCACGTAAACGCTTGTAGCTGTGTGCGGCGTCTGCCTGAACGTTGGTGTCTGTGTATGCGTGTCTGTGTGGCATCGCACGTCCACTACACTGAACGGTAAGCTTTAGCAAAGATGTTTTGCGTCGATAGCTCATGATTATGTGAGCGCATTTCGTAACGCGAACCGGCTGCATGTAGCACATGCGACTCGCGTAAAGTGTCGGTTTATCGTTGACATGATTTGATAACGCGCTCTTGTTCTCGCTTCCACTATACGGAATGTTTTAC
Source organism: Dermacentor andersoni (assembly GCF_023375885.2). Classification (NCBI taxonomy): domain Eukaryota; kingdom Metazoa; phylum Arthropoda; class Arachnida; order Ixodida; family Ixodidae; genus Dermacentor; species Dermacentor andersoni. Next base: position 91,376,513 of record NC_092816.1, on the reverse strand, counting down.
GGCGAGCGATCGCTCGGACTTGATTTTAGCGTTATCGTTTAGGTGCGTAAAAAAGTAAGTACACCATGTTTTAACTTAATACTGAGCTGCCACTAAGCGGATTGTGTGTGTTGGGTAGCCAGTGTGGTAGATCTCATTTCGTGGAGCTCGATCCGGCCGCGATTAATGGAGCGCCTCATGTGTAGTGAATTTCTGGTGACACACTTTACGTGTATATCTCTAAATTGTGTTAGCATGAAGAATTCTCAAACAGGCACGTATAGTTGAATAACTGCTAGCGTACTCGGATGAAAGGCCGTGTTTGCGGGGCATGCATCAGCAGTGTGTGCGCTGCTACTTTCGTATAGATTAAAAGTAGCAGTATTTTTAAGGTTCCTGGCAACCAATCTAAATAATTTTGGGAAGTTACCGCAAGCAAAACACGAGACTTGAAGAAATATCTAGAGTCAGACAATCTATTTATATGCAACCACGAGCGCATTTGGAGCATGAAACCTGCGATAAGCTCAGTCACTTGCAGCTTCGCAACTTAGCCGAAAAAAAATTAGCGAACAATAACTTAGCCGCTCCGGGAAGCACCTTTATACGTTTCAAACTGAAGGCATTGTGTTTGACGGTAGTTGCAAGATTTTTTTTTTTTTTCTCTTTTATAGACAGTTTAGCAGTAGAAGTTATCTTTCGGGCTATATGAAAAGCGTTAAGCGCCTTTCGATGCTTCGGCGTTATGCAGTTTGCGTGATGTTAATTACTAGCAGCTGCTGGCAAAGATTCTCATTGTGCCAGTCGTGCATGGTATGAAGCCCTTGTCGTGCGTAATACGTGTTCCGTTTTTCATTGCTGTTGCATGTAGTGCCGTCCTCTTGGGCACACTGTATACTACATGCGCTGTACAAAAGAAATAAGAGCCAGATTATCCATTTGGTGGTCTTTTCTTAGTAAATAACGCACAGATTATTCAAATAATTTAGTGGACATTGCATTTGTTCTACCCTTATCAACACACCTAAGAGATCGTAGCGTGTTTTAGTTGATAAGTAACCTAATCATACGCCCCCATTCATGTGCATTCTACTGAAAGTGTGGCAAATGTATTCATCTCGAAGTATGAGAAAAAGAGACATTGCAGACTGTTCTAAGCAGAAATAAATTGCAATTCTTAACGTGATTTTTCAAAACTGCAGTCACTATGCTGAGCAGGTTCGTTCGGCACGGGCATATTGCATTAACACCTGAAAAATGTGCACAGTCGAGCCGGGTATCTATGTTTCAACAATTATTATTATAGGTATAGTTTGGTATTCTCGAATTTCCTTTATTTTTATAAATACCCTCTGTGCCACATGGACCTGTCTTGAAACGAAACGTACCGTTGCTGGCACCGGCGACCATTACGGTTGTCTAACTGCTTATGATACTGTAATATAACGAAACATTATAAATGGTACTGATTTATATTGCCATGTAGTCTTCTGTCAGACGTAAACAAAGGTAACTGTAAACAGGTTTGACCCTTTTAGGGAGTTTTGGCCTCGTTGCATAACTCAAGCCCTTAAGGGAGGACAATATCCTCCGTTCGAACGGAGTTTTTTTTCACACCCGTGTTTGGTGGTTTTATGGGGAATTATGGGAGTTTTTTAATTCTCCTTTGAACACCAACCCCTGAGCGGTTGCAGGTGTCTTTATGGGGAACGTTGGGAGTTTCTTATTCCTCTTTTGAACACCAGCACTGTAAGTTTTTATGAGGGGCTTTGGGAGCTTTTACAAGTTGACATGGGTATTTTATTTTGCTGCTTATGGGAATTTATAGGAGAAGCGATGGGAGTTCTTACGTACATATTTTCGGAAACGTTTGGCTTCTTAAGGGAGTGTTGAAGGAGACCTTTGGGAAATTATTTTGCCTCCTTGTAGGAGTGCTTAGGTGTAAACATGGGAGCGACTGTTCCCATATTTTGGGAGCTTTGCTTAAGGGAGCACTTATGGTTAACTTTGAGAGTTCAATTATTGCTTTTTATGGGAATATATAAGAGAATTTTAGGGAGTGAATTTTTACAGCTTTAGGGAGCTGTTTTATTAAGGGAGTTTTAAACAGATGTTTTGGGAGTGCGTTTTAGCTCTTTATTAGAGCTTTCACAGGCAGGTCTGGGAGTTTATTATGCACCTTTCGGGAATTTTACGAGGTTGAAGGGAGTTTTATTGCGAAGCAATACTACTTTAGGTCGCATTTCAGCCCGTTCCGTGGCGAGGCGGTGGTAGGCACCATTGACCTTTAGCGTGACCTCGCTGCGTGACGTCACACCACGTGACCTAGAGTGACGTCACACCAGCTGTGTAAAAACGGGGCCCCATCTCACGCCGTCGCGAGGCGAGGCGGTAGCCGCCGACGGCGGCCTAACTCCCGCTCCTCTCACCAGGGGCGCGGCGCGGCGCCCGAGTCATCCTCGCGTGTCGCGACATCAGCAGCGGCCTCCTCGCAGCCGCCGACGTTCGGCGGGTGTCCAGCATCGAGAACGTCGTCATGCGCTACTTGGGCCTCTCGTCCTTCAGCTCGATACGGGCGTTCGCCAACGGCGTGCTCAAGTCCGAGATGCACCTAGACGTGCTGGTGCTTAGATGATTCACTGTAAGCCGTAACACTAGCATAACCCAAGACTACCACCAGCCATACTACCAGCTGATCCGAGAATAACACACTATTGCTTCGCAATCACCAGGCTTAACCAAGCTAAGCCACGGCCGTCTTTTTGTGTGTGTGTTTAGTAGATTGTGTCTAACGAGGTGCAAAAATTATGACAAAGCAATAAAATGTCTGGAAATTTATTGCGGTTCCAGAATCAAATGTGCCAGCATGACAGTACAGTCAATGACTATTAGCATAACGAAAGTGAAATAATTCAATAAATTGGATAGATACAAGGAAACCAGTTTGACATGAAATTCAAGCATTTTGCAAGCTTCAGTAGTTGAAAATCCATAAGTGGGGGGGGGGGGCAGCCAAGACTGAAATTGAGTGGCTCAAAACATGAGTTATTGGGGAGTTCTTGCATGCATTAGAACAGGCCACATTTGTTTTGCACGTAAACGAGCATGCTACAAAGAATGATGCAAGGAGGCAAGACAGCACCAATGACCTAGAACATTATGAGAGTACCTTTCAATACCTATGCTATTTCTAATCGGCATCTACGTACAACTTATTCTCTCATGTAACACGCAGATGCAAAGAAAAGGCCGAGGTAGTACCACCCACTCTGAATCAATTTCCTTAGCACTGTGCAGTACCTGAAATTCAAGCTTGCCAGCTAGAGAACATAAGTTCACAGCAAAATGGGCATGTGATAACAGTAGTCAAACAGGCGATATCTCAGGCTGAAGTAAATTCAACTAGGAGACTAGTCGTTGTCAGGGAAAGAAAATCCAAGCAGACAATTTCGGCTCACACATGCATACACAGATGTCACTACGTAGGTTCTTGTTGTGATGCCCCATGACCTAAGTCAGCATCAAAGAGGTTCATTAAAGAGTGGCACATATGCAGCGGCACACACCAGTGTACATACACAAGTTTGTGTCAAAAAAGTTCATTGAAAAGCTGAATCTACCCAGTGGCCCCAAGTGCTTATAACCAATGGCCACAGTGACACATACCTATGGTAGCCCCAGGGGCACGTACTGAATTTCCACAACTATAAGGAGTTTTTTCAAAATTTCTGGCCTCAAAAGACGCCTCGCATTATATAACCGACATAGACACAAACAATCGGTGTCAGCAACCTGCCAAACTCCCCTACTTCTACACACCTCGCTATCCCAACTAAATTCCCATGTTGAGCATTTAAACTTGCCTCACCCTCCCTATGCACTCAGTCAAAATTTTGCTGGATGTCCATGAAGTGGAGAAAAGTGAACTATATAAAACTGCCAAGGAAAACAGTTGTTACCCTAACGAAGAAGTCCCCTTCTCAAAAAAACACTTGTTCGACCTCTGCTGATCACCTTCAGCTGAATATTGCATATCGCACAAAGCAGCAATTCAACTGTACTTTTTAGTTTTATAATGAAACAAAAATTTCTAATACAGGAATCCTTAACAGGAACCTGTAAGTAATAACAATAATACAGGAACCCTTAACAGTATCCATAAGTGTGAAATTTTTACACAGGCAAAGAGGCCAACATTTAGCCACCAGGGCACACACAAGGCATCATTACAAACATTTTCTCTGCAAAAAGCCCTAACACCCCGACGGCAGGTGGAGTTGCGTGGAGCCATGCACGCATTTAAAAAAATAGGCATGTTGTATTTTCTTCTTCCGCACGATCAAGGCAGGCAGGCTGTGATGCTGTGCAAGCAGTGGTGGCCTTCAAAAGGGAAGGAATCCACACAAAAAGCCATGGTACTGTTGAGATGGCAGTGCATGATAGGGAGCATCCTGAAAAACCAAACGTAAATAGATTATGTACTATTGTATTGCAAACTGACACCACATGAATATCTAAACATAGCATCACGAATTATTCAACAGTGCTGGGCCATTCAATGCTACCACGCCAAGTGTATCTTGGCCACCTCAGATTTTAGGAAAAATTACAGCCCATTGTACATTAGAACGACAGAATGCTGAGCTAGTTGCTAAGGATTCGTTATGCAAAAAAGGTGAGGGGTGCAGACAGGACACACGAGTAGAGAAGCGGACAACACGAGCGCATTGTACAGTTGCAGACTGGATGAAGTCGAGAGTATGACAAAAGCCCGTCTGGTCGGGATGATGCATACTAAAAGGAAGAGTTCTGGACACCAACCAAAATGGCTTAAGATAGTTATTTACGTTTTGGCTCCCCCACGGGAGCCTTGTGAACAAGACTCCCAGGGGGAGCCAAAATGCGAATAACTATTTTAAACCATTTTGGTCAGTGTTCGGACTTCCTTTTAAGTTGCAGAACACACACGCAGAATACTTCCTGAAAATTTCACATTGTGTGAGCATCGTTATCTTGTAGACTAAAATTGAAACATCACGGCACTGACAAAGCTACAAACAAGTGTTTCTATGAATGACCACAAGGCTTTCCAGAATGTTTCAGCAAGAGTATCTTCTCATTCTGACTTGATTAAATATAACAGACCTTCGAGAAATTTCTGAAAAGTACTTTCATCCAGCTAGGGTGGTTTATAGGTACGAATAACCAATTTGAGAACCCCTATTTTGTAGTGAAGAAAGAGCTTATCATTAAGAGAACCCATAGCTGCAGTGATTAAAAGTTTCTGAAATTTTGAATCAACTCTTTATATCTGCAGAAGCTCTTTAATTAGGTATTAGGATGCCTAGCAGCACTGACAATGAAAGGAAATCATGACAACACATTACAAAAACTAATAAAATGAATGTGTTCTTGATAATATAACGCATTGTTTTATTATACACAGATTATACAAAACACCAGCAGTAATAAGCATATCTTCAGAGTGCACACACAGTTCACCAACATAATAATAAATACAGGTCAACATCATAAAGCAACACAGGTACTGGGGTTCTTTCACATTAGCCTAAAAAACCAATCACATGAGCATTCAGCCATCTCATAAACAGCACCTGCTTGCATGAATTCAAGGAACTTTCAGGTGTGCAAAATTGTTTAGGAGCTTTTAAGCAATGGGCATGACACTACTATTATGGTTAATTTGTTGCCTGTAAAAGTGGTAAATCATGTGAACTGCTAGTTGTCCTTCCGGTGAAGGATATTGCAGAAAATGTGAGCACAAAAACATTATAGGAGCTATTTGGAATGCATGAATGTTAAGAAAGAAGACAATATGCAATGTTACCATGGTGACAGACAGTTAGATAAAAGATGATACAAAGAAAAAGTTATGTATAGATTACACAGATGCAATCATTCTGCGTCTTTATTGCTGCAAAACTCGGCAGTTACAGAAGTGCTTCATCCCCTGAAAAATATCTTTAGCAATATGTTCACTATGGAGTTCTATTGAGGATGCATAAGATTTGCATGCTTCAAGTGGTATGGGCTGTTCAGAGAGACATCTGGCTTGTAAACGCAAGAGCATGACGAAATACTGCAAGTGCTCCAGAAAAACGCTTACATGGTAAGGGAAATGACAAAAACAAGAACGTGGATGAAAAGACCAAACTGGCCCAAAGTCTAATTTTAGCAATGTAAGGTTTTATGAAACATAATTACAGTTCTAAGACAAAACAAAATACCAACATGATATGCAGAGAATGGGTGCTGGAAATGAAATGACCTCACTAAACAATGACTACATATATAAAAACGACACATTCGCAGGAAATTTCACAATGCATGACATATAAACTATGTGATTCATGATGCACCCATGTCATACATGATATTTTTCAAGTAACCAATTTCTTTATTCAAGATCCCTGTAGAAGGTTTGTTAATGCAGTTATTGGTTTCTTGGATGGAAAAGGCCTAGTATGCAAATCTGCACTTCCCTGCCTTATATTTGCCATGTGCATGTGTCCAGTCAAATTTAGGCACAGTTTGGCATCTTTTGCAATGTTCTGTGAGATATCCAGATGCTGTTACCACCTACATCTGTGCACGATGCTCCTGCAGCCTGCCATTACCACAGATCCTGGTCTATCCTATGTAAAACTTGCTGCTGAAGGCATTAAAGGCACTCAAAGGTGCCCCAAAGACAGGCTGAGCATTCTGCGCAGGTTAGCAAGGTCTGAAAAACTTGCAAAACATTGTAAAAGATGTCAATACATGGCAAAATGCAACAGCACAAAATCCTCAGAAAATGTAAGGCTAAAAGTGCACACTGATATAAGGGCCTTCCCAGACAAACCGATAAATGCAATAGCACACCTATTGAAATCTCAAATAGAAAAATTGATTACTTGAAAAAGATGTATGGTACACGCAAAATAGAATGAGTGATGTATCTTATATGTCACGTATAGTCAAATTTTGCTGCAAATGTGAGCCTTTCATGCATGCATATAATCGCACTCATGTACTAAAACAAGTTCATGTGCAGTGCTCATCCTGTGCATTTCATGTGCTTCATCTTATAGTGTAGTAACTGTTTCCTAATGCCAATAACCAACTCTCCCAGCTTTCAGCAATAGTATGCAAGATTATTTATTCTTAGAAGTATGACAGCGTGAAAAAACAAGGAGAAAGACCTATCAACAGGACCAGCACCAACTACCAGCTGATTTTGCTCCTGGATGGAAACGAGTATTAGTAACCATAGCGATTATCAGTGTTTCAATGAGGGAGTGGGTGAACCAAGAACTTGCATGAAGAATAACTACACTAGCCATCTGGCTGCACATCTGAGCCATGGGTGTTTCCCTATCTCCCAGCACATGAGGTTAGTTGCAAAGAGCCCTGACAGAGCTGAGAGGGATGTGATTGAGGTTTTCCACATTAGCAAACAAAGATCGACATGTGTCAGAAAATAATCACCATCTCTCATGAAAAACATGTAATTCTTTATAGAGCGTTTACCCTCGATTCATTACACACATTGCGTTAGGTGAATACCATATTTACTCGAATCTAGGCTGACCCCGATTCTAGCCGACCCCCTAAAGTCCGAAGCCAAAAAAATATAGTCTAGCCCGGTTATAACGAAGCCACTTATAGCGAAATAGCGGTTATAACGAAGGTATTTCAATTTCCCATTCCCATCGTTGCATTTTCAATACATTTTGGGTCCGGTTTTAACGAAGTAAATAAGAGCGCGTCAGCGGATATAACGAAGAGATTTAATACAAACCGAAAAATAATCTGTCAATCAACACATTTTTGCGTCGTTGAGGTGATTTTTTCCGCGAAAATAAGAGCAAAATTCGGCTGACGGCGTCCTTTCATGGCGTCGCCTGCTCTCCCGCGGAGCGAAAGGTTGCTTCACTGCATCGCATGGTAGCATCGATGCAGCATGCAGCTTTGGGATTCCGCTAGCGACTTGAACCTTGTGCCTGCGGGTCTAAACCACATGAACTTCGTTTTCGCCGACGAAGACCTTGTTGCCACCGAGGACTTCACGACTGAAGAAGTTGCCGGGAGTGTCATGGAAGAGACCTTGGCGGACAGCGCCTCCGACAGTGAATGCGACGATGCTAGTTGCGCCCCTACGCCGGTCACCTCCGCAGCGGCCATCGCAGCTGTTGACACGCTACGGATGTACCTCGGGAGTCCGGAGTTCGACCAGATATTTGGTTCGAAGTTGGATGGTATGGAAGCCGCAATCCTGAAGTCCGCACTCGCGAAACGTGTTCAGGGGACGCTGGACCACTTCTTTCAGCGGGAATAAATCGGTATGCCCATGTTAGCATTTTTTTTAACAGTCCGCATATAACGAAATAGCGGATATAGCGAAGTGATTTCCGATTTCCGCAGACTTCGTTATAACCGGGCTAGACTGTATATATTACCTCCTCAAATGTAGGCCGAACAAAAAAAGCGAGGTCAGTGTTCACAAAATGCAAACAGCATTTATTGAATCTGAACGTGCAGAGCTCATTCAATGTCGTCGTCACTGCTAGACTCATCGCTGTGTTCCTTGTCCCTGTCACCTTCAAACAGTGCACTATCTTCGGTACCGTCAAGCACATTACATATGCTGCACTTTTTAAAGGCGTGCACGATCAATGTACCTGGGATGTTGTCCCAGGCTGAGCTACCCAGCTCGCCAGCTGCGATAGTGATGCACGTTTGATGCGGCTGTTGTCATTAGCATGTGCTCTTCTTCAGTCAACCAGTCCATGTAATATTTCTGCAGACGATCCTTGAAAAGTTTGTTGATGCAGACATCAAGTGGCTGCAATTGGCCCGTCATGCTGCCCGGTATGACAGCGAGGTCCGTGTTCGCTGGGCGAGTGCAGCCTTCACGTTGTCGGTCAAGTGCCCACGGTAGAGTTGACGACAAGGAGCGAGTTTTGTCAAAAGGGCTCCTGGACGCCATCGGCACACAATCTTAACCCACGCTTCCACAATCGTACCCGTCATCCATCCGTTCTCATTTACCTGCACAATGACATTTCTTGGGAAAGCTTCTCGAGCAGGCACGGTCTTCCTTTTAAATATCATATAAGGAGGGAGTTTATGTCCATCAGCTGTGCAGCACAGCATCACAGTTGCCCACTGCTTGTCGTAGCCTACAGAGAGTGCCTTCACCTCCTTGGCACCCTTTTCATTCACGGTGTATGCCACTGGCATATAAGAATACACAGCCGTCTGGTCGACGTTGCCGATTTGCCCAAGGTTGTAGCCTGCCGCTACTCTCTTTTGCAGCACATAGCGCTGAAAAGCTATCAGCTTTTCTTCGAAATCGCTTGGCAGCTTCTGGGTGATTGAAGTGCAACATCGGAGACTGAAGCCAAAACGGTTCATAAATTTCTGAAGCCAGCTCCGGCTGGCTTTGAAATCCTTTGGCATTAGGCCTCGCTCCCTCGAAAGCTCCCTAGCTTTTGCATGGAGCACTTCTGTAGTCACTGGAAGGGCAGCTGCTCTCTGCGTCCGAACAAAGTTGGCCAAAACTGTCTCCACTTCGTGGTGATGGCATTTCTTTGGTCCACTAAATGCCATCCTCGTTGCGGCGCACACAGAGCTGCTGTCGTTGTCCCCTCCAACGACGAACGTTTTTCTCATCGACGCCAAAGCCCTGTCCGGCTTGAAGGTTCGACGATGCCTCTGCGGCTATCAACTTTTCGCTTGAAAGCGGCACTGTAGTGTCACCTGTTTGGTGCCATAGCAATAACACCACGCTGCACACCGATACGGCCGACACGACACAGGTCAAAATGGCAACCTCGCTTGTGCACGGTTGGCTACTGGCACGGCTAGTAGCGGCTGCGATACTGACTTTTCTAGATGGCACTAGCTATGCACCATATTTAGCAGTTTCAATTAAAAACTAGCGCGTTCTTTTTTAATCCTCGAATCTAAGCCGACCCTACAGTTAGGAATATGATTATTTAAAAAAAAAACTATCGGCCTAGATTCGAATAAATATGGTAATTTGTTTCGCTACCATTCTTAGTGCCTCATACAAGATTAACCTTTTCCATGCCAATTTTATTTTCAGAAAACCACCGAAATTTCCAAACTATCTTTATGAGCTATTCTTTCTGAATAGTTTTCATTACTGCAATATCAGCAGTTAATTTACAACTTTCTGCTGTCTCACTAGCTGATTTTCATGTTTTTAGGTTGCAAACAGACAAGGATGCAGAAACAGTCTACATGAAGCATATTTTTTGGAAGTCAAGCGTACTTTTCTTATCCTCCATGAAACATGTTTTTCCAGGAAGAAAGGGGGTTAACCGAGGGCCCCGATTTTTATTAGTCATATCATAAGAAGGCAACAAGCACTAACACCAAGGACAACATAGGTGAAATTACTTGAGCTTAATAAATGAAATAACAAAACCATAAATTAATGTAAATGAAAGTGGATGAAAAAACAACTTGCCGCAGGTGGGGAACGATCCCACAACCTTCGCATTGCGCGTGCGATTCTCTAGCAATAGAGCTACCGCGGCGCTGTTTACTCGTGCACTTTCTTGGGTATTTATGTTTCCTTGTAGAACCCTGGGAGTGTTATTCAGCGCCACGACTCACAGACCTTGGCGGCGGACGTGAAACACCCTTTCTGCCGCAGGCGTCACGAGAATGATCGTTTTGGGTGAAAGCAACCAGTCAATAAACACACATGCTACCTGAAGGCATCAATTTTGCCTGATTTGGGACCGTCATTATGTAATAAATGAGAAGGGGGTTAACCGCGGAGCCCAATTTTTTATTAGTCATATCATAAGCCAACAAACGCTGACACCAAGGACAACATAGGGGAAATTACTTGAGCTTAATAAATGAAATAACGAAAGGATAAATTAGTGGAAATGAAAGTGGATGAAAAAACAACTTTCCAGAACTTGTGGGATCGTTCCCCACCTGCGGCAAGTTGTTTTTCATCTACTTTCATTTCGATTAATTTATCATTGGTGTCCTTGGTCCTTGGTGTCAGTGTTTGTTGGCTTCTTATGATATGACTGTATGTTGGCTTCTTATGATATGACCGGTTGCCTTCACCCAAAAAAGATCACGTTCTCATGACGCCTGCGGCAGAAAGAATGTTCCACGTCCACCGCGAAGGTCTGTGAGTGGTGGCACTGGCTAACACTCCCAGGGTTCTACAAGGAAACAAATACGTAAGAAAGTGGACAGGGAAACGGCACCGCGGTAGCTCAATTGGTAAAGCATCGCACGCGAAATGCGAAGGTTGTGGGATCATTCCCCACCTGTGGCAAGTTGTTTTTTCATCCACTTTCATTTACATTAGTTTATTGTTTCGTTATTTCATTTAACCTGACGTAAGTTCCCCTATGTTGTTCTTGGTGCAAGTGTTTGTTGGCTTCTTATATGTTATTGCAGGTGCGGCACTATAAGTAAACCGCAGAGTAGTAAGCAAAAAATTTTTTTTATGAACAGGTTGCCAGGGGCCCAAATATTCCTCCCTATCATAGTATTAAGTTGAAGCTCCAAACATGAGTTGTTAGCTTTCCAGCTTCAATTCTTTACTTCAGATGAACAAATACATGACATTTTGATATGATATGGGATTCTTGCACTGGACAGGCAACCTTTGTCACTGCAGCCACCTCACTTTGCACGGTCATTTTTAAAACCCAGGGAAACCAACTTCTGCACAATTTCTGCTCACTGCACCCTCAGATATCATTTTACTCAGAAACTGACATCACTCACACCAAACTGATGAAAACATTGCCGCTTGTATATGGCACTGAGTAGGTAAAATGAAGTCACTGGACCAGTCAGACTCATCACTAGCCCAAAAAGATTGAATGTGGTTATAATTGCACTTCCTCCAAGAATAAAATCGGGTGGTACTTGGTGCGAGCACTTTGAACGTGTTTCTATGTGCCCATTTCTTCGTGCTATATGTCTACTAGTATGTCTGACTTAGTAGCTTAAGCAGAAGCTCTGATACAATATATGTTGTCCACTGTAATTTTATTAACCCAAGCAATGCTGGTAATACAATGTGAGCTATAACAGGGACATACATAAAGTTCATTGTATCTTTTATATATTTTATCTTTGTCGCATATAGCACACTTCTGGTTCAGGTGGGTTACTAGAAGCGAAGGAAATAGCTTAGCTGAAAAGATGCGTTCTTTGCTCCAAAACAGCAATTACTATAACTGATGAGATGAATGCCCGTGTAACCTGGCTTTGACCGTTCTGAAGACCAAAGCAATGAATATTGCACAGTGCCATGCAGCAGTATTTACACCATGTCGTGGTTTCCCTTCAAGTGCATCTCTTTCGATCACCTGAGGAATGTTTTTAGCACACGAAGTGTATCCTTGTGGGCTTTTCACTTTTAGCAGTTAGCAGAACGCACATGGAGAACTGGCAAGTGACCAGCCATAACATACCCGCTGTGGGGGCATAGTGGCTATGGTGCGGCACTACTAAGCTTAAGGGCTTGAATCCCAGCCACAGCTACCACATTTTAATGGGGGTGAAATGCAAAAATACCTGTGTACCGTGCATTGGGTACATGTTAAGGAACCCCAGATGGTTAAAATTAATCTGAAGTCCCTCATTACGGCATGTATTAAGATCAAATTGTAGTTATGGCATACAAAACCCTTGAATTTAATTTCTATTTCTAAGCCATGACGTGAGTAGCTAGGGATTTGCATTTTATTTATTTATTTTATTTATTTATTTAGCAAATACTGCCGGCCTGTATTACAAGCCTTAGGCAGGAGTGGGGTACAGAGATAACAGGAACAAAGAAAACGTACATTGCAACAAAAGAAGCAAACAACGAGACTCGGCTGGAGTGCAAAACACAGTTGAATCAAAAAACAAAACACTCGACTCAAAACAAATTGCATGTGTGCCCTATTGTTCATTCAGGGCTTGTAAAAACAAGTTCACCGTTTCAGAACTGGCCACGTTTCCAGGCAGATCATTCCATTGAACAATGGTGTGGGGAAAAAATGAGTATTTGAAAACATTTGTTTTGCACAAGATTGCGCTGACTTTTTTGGAATGATAGGAACGCGTAGGGCGGTGGGTAAGGGGCTCAACTAGAATGCCTTCCTCTAGTTTTATTTTATTATGATAATATAAGTAAAATAATTTTAGTCGTTCGCGGTGACGTCGGAGGTCCAATTGTTCGAGTCCTGCAGTGTTCATCAGGGCTGTTGGGCTGATATTCCACCTGTAACAATTAAATATAAACCTGACTGCCTTGCGTTGGACATTTTCTAGTTTCACTTTGTTACTCTCAGTCCAGGGATCCCATACTGCCGCAGCATATTCTAATAGCGGTCGTACATAGGTTTTATAGGCTAAAAGCTTTATTTCTTGAGTAGATTGAGCTAGTGTTCTCCTCAAGTAATGCAGTTGTCTTAGGGCTTTTTTTTCGATATACGAGATATGTGCATTCCATCGAAGATCAGAGGTTATGTGAATTCCTAAGTATTTAAAGGTATTTACGACTAAAAGAGGTTTGTTGGCTATGCGATATGTAAAACTTAAGGGATTCTTTTTACGTGTGACAGTCATTGCTACGGTCTTTTTCAAATTCACAGTCATTTGCCACGTCGAGCACCAGTTTTCAATTGTAGATAGGGAATCGCTTAAAAGAAGTTGATCGTCAGGACTAGAAATTTCTTGATAAATTATACAATCATCAGCGAACAGTCGCAGTTTAACATGTATGTTTTCAGCAATGTCGTTAATGAACACTAGAAAGAAAAGGGGACCTAGGACAGAGCCCTGCGGAATACCGGAATCCACTGGGACCGCATCAGAAAGGACACCATCGACAACTACACTTTGACGCCTGTGCGAAAGATAGGCTTCAATCCACGAGAAAAGGCAATCGTGTTTTAATATGGGTTTTAATTTTAACAATAATTTATGATGTGATACGCGGTCGAACGCCTTCTCGAAATCAAGAAAAATTATATCGACGTGACTTCGCCTATCTAATGCTGCTGCCAGGTCGTGGACAGTTGCAATCAGTTGAGTAATAGAGGAAAGACCGCGACTGAACCCATGCTGTCGGTTATTGATAACGTGATTCTCCTCGAGAAAATCGGTTATGTGTTTACAGATGATGTGTTCTAGCAGCTTTACGGAAGTACACAGAAGAGAAATCGGCCTGTAGGAAGAAGGTGTTGACGGGTTTTGTTCTTTAGCAATCGGAGTAATTTTTGCGAATTTCCAATCTGATGGCTACTCTGAGCGTTTTAGCGATTTCTTAAAAACTAAGGTTAAGTACCTTGCACACCACTCAGCATAACGGACTAGAAAGGTGTTGGGTATTTCATCGATACCTGGCGACTTCTTGGTGTCTATGTTGAGCAGAAGAGCTAACACGCCTTCCTCAGTTACACAAATGTCAGTGATTGGAGGTAAATCAACCATGGAATAGGACTGTGGTGCGAAACCGTCGTCATGTGTAAATACTGAACTGAAGTACTGGTTGAGCGCTTGTGCAATTTCTAATTTGTCGTGCGTAGTCGCGCTATCTGTAGAGAGGCCAAGAACCGATTTCTTGCGCGGCGCGAGATATCGCCAGAACTTACTTGGGGATAAGAGAAGGAAGTTTTTCATACGCACGGTATAGAAATAGTGTTTAGCCTTACTGATAGAGTCCCGTAACGACTGGCGCAGTGCGGAAATCTTATCGGCTGTGGTCTGTGAAAGACGTTTTGTATGCCGACGTCTTGCTTTTTTCAGCTTACGCCCCAGACGCGCAATGTCCTTTGTCATCCATGGATTGCTGCTGCGCACTATTTTCCGTTTTCTTGGCACAAAATCAGTTATGCATCGGTGAACTAGGTTTTGAACTAGGTTTGATCAGCATTCTTTGTTTTGAGAGGTTGACTCTGGTAGTTCTCAATCAGAGCTTCTACAAGATGATGACATCATTTTGAAAAGTTGGCTGCCAGTACAGAAACATACTGCCCTGTGGTATCATCTATCATGCATTAAAAAGAAGTGTGTAGTGGAGCCAAACCTATGGACAGCGAAGCAGAACTTTGTGGTTTTACTTCTGACGGACACAGCGCAGCCTCAGTTGTACAGGCACAAATTTCAATGACAAGCCTTGCTCATCCTCAGTAGGGAAATGGTTAAGTGCATTTCGCTTCCTAGTTTCAAGTTCTGCAACTACAATATAAAATTATGTTCACTTTCCTTTTTTGGGGCGGGGGCAAAAACTGAGCACAATGAACTAAACACTTATCCATCATGCAAGTGATGTTTGCCTTTCTCAGTAGTCTATCTAAAGACAGAAAACTAGGCTCAGGTGTTTTTATCTCTAAAAGAAAAGACAAGCTTTTATACAGCAACCTATCCACTTGAAGCCCACAGTAGTAGCTCAGCTTCTTTGCCATCTAGCTGTTGAGCACGAGTCAAATAAAAATTAATGCAAAAGTATTAGTGTTCCATGCTTTTAATGCACGGTAAAGGGACACTAAAGGAAAATAATGAGTTAAGTTAGATTGAAGGTTAGCCTTTCGTAATAACAAATTCATCATTTGTAGCAAGAACAGAGCTTCTCTAAGCAAGAAAATTAGAGAACTGGAAAATCAAAGAGCACCAACTAATAAATTGAACCAAATTCTGTAGTTTTATGAGCCAATAACCACAATATGATTATGAGACATGAAGTACGAGGGAATCTGGATTAATTTTGATTCCCTTGGTTACTCTACTGTGCATACAATGTACAGCACACATGCATTTTTGCATTTAACACCTATTGTTGCAATCTGGGTCGCAAGCCCCAAGGGTAGCGTTGGCCTGGCGGCCTGGGGCACAGCTGGAAGCATCCGAAGGTCCTGGCAAAGGATGAGTCGATTGCTAACAGAACAACTTGTTTATTATATCATCGCAAAAGAGTGGCCGGTCAGGTCGACCGAAGTGGAGAGACGGGAGAGCACATTACTCGACGCAAGAATCCAAAGCCTCCCTTGGCGTCTGGCGGCAGCTGCTTTTATACTCTCGGAGTTGAGGGCAAGAAGGAACAGCTCGGGATGAGGCGCACGTGACAGCGGCGCACGGACACGTTGAGACAAGAAGTGACGCATCCGCCGGGCCGGCGCCGGTCAGACCTCCTCGCTTCACAGTTGGGGAGCTCCTCTCCCCGGCTGCCGCGCTTTGACAAGCGTGGGCACCAACATGCATGCACACACACACGCACACACGAAGACACGTGGCATTGAAACATGCCTGGATGCGCTTGGCGGGAGGCGTTGCAGCAGCGCTGAACGGGCCAAAATGTCCGCCGCTTTGAACGAAGCCCCGGCGTCCGTTGCATCCGCACCGGCTATACCGCGCGTCGTAGGCGAAACGTAACACTATCAAAATGCAGCTACCACACCTACAATTTGATCATCCACCCTTAGGCTTGGCAGCGCAACATCAAACAGCCCAACTCAGAGCCCATGCTTGTCAGCAACCTTCCGCAGTGAGTGCGTCACGTGGTGCTCATGAGGCAGTACTTCCGGCTGCTTCAGCTGCTTTTAAGTGTGTGCACTGCCGGCTTTTGCTGTTTTACAGCCCTTAAAGCCCAACTAGAACAAAAGTTAGGGCTGCGTAAAAAAATGATTCAAACAGTGTAAATACAAAACAGCCTTTTAGCATTCTTGATAGCAGGACTGAAATGAATGCCACGATTACCAGTAACTGGCAGTGAGGCATGACTCAGATTGCAGGGCTCCTTAGTGTGGCCTACGAGATAAGGGACCACCTGCAGCTGCCTGCAGTGTGATAAAAAACCTGGAGGCGATGTGGACTCTCGTCATAGCCACTAACCACCAGGTTCATGCTCCATCTGCTAATACACTATTAAAAGATTACCAAAAAGAAAATTAGACAGTTACGAGCCCCGCAGCTTTGCCAAAATCACTACAGTAGTATTTACTACTCATTTATTACCAATTTAGCCAAAGTGAAATTTCACTGCATTTGGCATTTAGCTTTTGCAGTAGGAGTATTGAGATGTGATAATCACAATGCTCCTGTGCTTTGTGACATTACATCACTACATATTTGACAAGGCCATGGTTCTAAGTGTTTTCAGATACATCGATATCTTAATTCTTTTACAACCTAACTCTAATATGACACATGAGAATACAGTAGATTACATTTGAAATATTTTTAACGGGCATGGAAAAGGACTAACCGTTACACATGAGACACGCATGGCGAAAGCATTGTAAGCAAGGCTCCCACGTGTTTTTAAATAATTTTTCACCTTGGTCAGTGTCAGTGCTGTTTTTTCCCTTGACTCTTCCTAACCGGACAAGACTTCGTCAGACTCAACTTCATTAACCCATTGACAATGTGCTGCATATCTTACGTAAACATTTGATGGTCACCCTATAGCATGTTTCCCGAAGTTACAAACCAAGAGTAAAGAGTGGTTAGCTACTGTATGAACCAGCCTACACCCACGTTAAACCCACTATTGCCCCAATGTGCCTTGAATAGGCTCTAAGAATGTGTATTCACACAATGCGCAATAGCTTTTGTGCTCAGGTTGGCAGGTTCATAGCAGCTGGCCTCCCTCACTCATCATCAGAATCTCAGGATCCCTACTGCGAAAACTTCAGGAGCTGAAAGCAGCAAGTTAAAAGTGCGCAGTTTGAAGCAGCCAGAGGCACTGCCTCATGAGCACAGCAGTTGCACTAACTGAAGAAGTTTGATGACAAATATGGGGCCCCATTTGTGCCGCTGGCTCCGAAGAAGCCATCTAGGCTTTGTTCCCATGCTTGAGTGTAAAAATACAGCTGCTTTTAACAAAAGGCATGCAACACCGTTCGTGAATTGTGCCATTGGAATGGTTTACCAAATAACCTCTTACTTGTGGTAAGCTCTACACAAGCCAAATTGGACGCTGCACTGATGAAAGGGCAAGAGAACATTTGCAGAATATAAAAACAAAGGAAGACCAATGTAAGTGAGCATTGTAACACATGCACTTGTCATCCACAGCTTGAAATATATTCTTGGCAGAAGTAGAAACACGAATTCACAACTGATATCAGAAGCTCTTTTAATATCAAAGAGTGGGAGTGACTAATTATTCATTTTATTTTTTTTCCTATTTCTCACAAGTATGTGTATGAATGTTTCTTGCTTTCGGTTTACACAGGTTGCTACACCTCAATTTGTTTGACCCTGTTCCCTTCTTTGCAATCCTTCATCCCTCCCCCTCTTTTATGAACTTCGAGAGAGATTGTATGAATAGGTCCTGCTTTCTTAGAAAACATGGCACACTGTATTGGCAGTGCCTACCACTGCATGTAAATTCTTTTGTGTTTCTGGTTTTTATCTCAACTCCTGAAAGAACCCAACACCAGTAGCCCCTTTCCTCTCCCCTTCTACCACAACTCAAAACCTCACTTTGTCAATCCCTTCCATTTACAGTCTGTCTTCTTTTCCTTATTTGACATCCACTACTCTACACAACAAACTGGCTAATATGGATTTTGGCTCATTTTATTCGCATCGATTTTTACACAAAAAAATTTCTGTTCTCATATGTATTGAAGGATGAGGTGGCACAAGCATGTCCAGAAATTTTGGACAATGCACTTTCCGTTATTTGTCTATCTTCACTCCTATGTGTCGCGATTAAGTGATGAGCATACAACACTTTTATTTAACTGACAACTGTATAATAGGTTACATATGCAACACATGCAAGGCTACATGCCAGCTTTGGCCCGCATGGTCTGGGCCGCTCTCCCAGAGGCATCGTTCCGCATCTCACAAGATGGTGTACGTAGCGCCATCTCGTTGCAGTGGCGCACACACCTCCCTTTCTTTGTAGCCCCAGTCATAAGTAGAGCCGACTTGGAGCTCTTACTTCTCACGTCCTCTTCAAACTCTTACACCCACTTCTTGTGAATGCTCCAGGTTGCAACGGCTGTAAATGCTTACTTGTGCATCGAGTGAGACCACTAGCTGTGCTCACCACATATGAATGCTAAGTGTGAGCTGGCCCAACTACTGTCCCTGTTGCAGCACCGAACGGGATACGGATGGCAGTCTGTGGTTTAATAGGGTCTTTTACCAAAGTCCTGTGTTGCCAGTCATATTACCTGCGCTGCTTGACCGTACATGCTTCATTTCTTTTCTTGAATGTCCCGGTGTTCCCTAGTGGCTTCAGCATTCTTGGTGCCACCGGCACATCGGTTCCGAGGCACCTTCCTATGAGTTCAGCAAGTGTGAGCCCTTCTTTGCCTGGAGGTCATGATGAGCAAGCAGAGCATTGTGAATGTTGGATGACTTCTTGAGCAACTGTTTATCCATCAGTACAGTTCTTTCTGCAGCGCCGTTGCTCTGGTGTAAGTAGGTGCTACTGGTTACATCACATGATTCCCATTGCTTGACATACATGCTGAATTGTGCCAAAGCGAACTGAGGACCGTTGTCCTGTCATATAATAGCTGGTGTCTCAAAGTGAGCGAAGATCTGGCTCAGTGCTTGAGTTATGTTCTGTGTGGTAGTATGCCTCAACTTCATGTGTTCAAAGAAGCGCGAGTAATAGTCCACCACTACGAGGTAATTCTCTCCATTCTCACAGAAGAGATCAATTCCAATCACTTCCCATGGGTGTTCTGAAAGTGGGGTGTGCATCACAGGCTGTGTCTCGTTTACAGTGCTATTGACAGACAGGACATTTTGACACATAACTCTGGATGTGTTGGTTAATATCTGGCCAACAGACTGACTGAGTGGCTCAAGCCTTACATCTTCCAACACCCTGACAAACAGTATGCAAGCGCTCAAGCACATCACTTTGCATATTCAGTGGGATGATAATGTAACTGCCTTTGAGTAAAATTCCATCCACCAGTGTCAGTTCGTGGGCAAATTCTGCATACCTCTGCACTTCTGGGGGAAGCAACTTGTTTGGGCCACGACGTACAGTAGTCCCTGACCCTTGCTAAAACGGGATCATTCATTTGCGTGGCCTTTATCCTCTCTAACAAGTCTTGGGAGGCAGGCGGCAGTTCTATCGTAAGAATTTCATGTTCTATGACGGTCTCGCTGAAGGTCCCTGGGCTGCTACTGTCTGCTTCTTTCTGCAGTTTCCTTGAGAGCATGTCAGCGGGGCATATTTCCTTGCCAAAGATGTGGGAAATGGGATAATGCAGCAGTCTCATTCGGACCCGTTGCAGATGTGGACTCAGTTCACCCAGGCAGTTTGATGACAGCAGCGGCACTAGCGGCTTATGGTCTCTTTCTACATGAAACTGCAGACCTACCAGGTAGCAGTGGAAATGCTTGCAGGCTCATGTAACTGTCAGTGCTTCTTTCTCTATACAAGCATATTATGTCTATGTCAGAGAGGGACCTTGAGGCACAGTCAACTACAAGCCTACGACCTTCTGTCCCTTGTAGGACTGCCCCAAGACTGTATGATGATGCATATGCAGACACAATGAGAAGACTGACGGTTGTACTGGGTGAGCACTGGTACCGTCGTCAATGGTTTTTTGATGGATTCAGCACCACTGTGAAGCAGATCACGTAATGGTTTTGTGAGCTGTGAGAGCCCTGGGAGAAATTGACCAGGTGGCAGGCCATCCCAAGAAGGACCTCACTTCTACATCTTACGTCTGTTGGCTCTGCTACCTGACACAGCACATTGACCTTTTCAGGGTCAGCACTGATACCGTTTGCCAATACAATGTGTCCAAGGAATTCCACCGACTGCTGGTGAAGGAAAAGAAAGGGGGTTAACCAAGGGGCCTGATTTTTAGTAATCATATCATAAGAAGCCAACGAAGACACCAAGGACAACACAGGGGTAATTATTTATACTTACTAATTGAAACAAATTATAAATTAATGGAATTGAAAGTGGATGAAAAAACAGCTTGCCGCAGGTGGGGAACGATCTCATGTCTACGCATGCGATGCTCTACCAATTGAGCTACAGCAGCGCCGTCTTCTCATCCACTTTCTGGGGAATTTATGTGTTACTACTACAGCTAACCCTAGGAGTGTTAGCCAGCACCACCACTCACAAACCTTGGCGATGGATGTGGAACATCCTTTCTGCCGCAGACGTCACAAGTATGTGATCTTTTTGGGTGAAGGCAACTGGTCAATAAACCCACACATGCTACCTGAAGGCACCAATGTTGCCAGATTCGAGACCCTCATTATGTAATGAACAAGGGGGTTAACAAAGGGGCCCGATTTTTTTTACTGCTGGTGTAGTACACACTCTCCTGCGTTTAGGGTGATGCCAGCTTCTTGCAGGCACTGAAGCACTTTGTGCAATCAGGCACCATGTTCTGCCTTCGTGCGGCCAAACACTATTATGTAGTCTTGCAGACATGCTTGGCCGTCCAGGCCTTCTAGTAGTCTTGGCATTTCCCTGTGGAAAAATTAAGTTGCTGTGGAAATTCCGAAGGGCAATCGGAGGAACTTAAATGGCCAATTGGCGTCAGGAAAGTGTTGTACCTCTAGGACACAGGTAACCAGTAACCAATAACCGGCCCTTGCGTCAAGTTTGCTAAACCAGGCAGCTCCGGTGAGTTTGGCCAGGCAACCATCGAAGGTGGGCACTAAGACTCGTTCTCACAGAATGTTCTATTTCAACCTTCTAAAGTCACTGCAGATTTGCAGCTCGCCTCCTTTATTTTTCGCAACTACCATAGGTGCACGCCACTCTGTGGTCTCTTCTACCTTTATGACGACACCCAGGCTCTCCATTCTCTTCAACTCACATTGGACTCTTGGCAACATGAGCAGAGGTACTCGCCTCGAGTACATAATAGCACACTGCTTGGCATCAAGGAGTAGTGATATTTTGTAATCGGTCTTGACAAGGTTCAGGTCTGTAGCCAGGTAGAGGTAGCGGCACAAAATGTTGGCTGGGTCACTGACCTTGCCTGCTGACTCTGCTACTTCTAGGGGACTTGGAGGACACTGAAGGATTTGATTACGGGATGTCAAAAAGTGCGTCATGCAGCTAGTCCATTACATAAATCTCTTCTTGACACAACCAGCCATTTCAGCACAGGGTCGCAGTAAAGAGTCTAACCGTTGCTATTTTGGTCCTGCCGGGTCCGAGCAGCTGTTCATTTTCTTGCTTCAGGTTGCCCATGACTTGTTTGTCGTAGAGGCTTGTTGGCATGGCAGTTACATTTGTGCCAGTGTCTACCTTGAACTTCATTGGCAAGCCATTGACCATAACATTGATTTCCCATGGCCCAGGATCCTGTTGATCAGTTAAATGTCCAAGTAAACCTCTTCCAAAACAGCTTGGTATGTGCTTTTTGTTCTGCTTTTTGGAAGCAGAAAAGCATACGGCAGCAGTGTTCCTTTTTACTGCAGGCACTGCATGTTTTGCCATTTGCTGGGCACATAATGTGTGAGGGTGAACCATAGGTGTTCTGTTGAACCATACCACTTGCATGTCTGTGCAGTTTGGTCACGCTGGTATTTTCGATAATTATTTGACTTTCCTTTGCTCTTTGAGAAGCTGTGCATGGTATCTACTGCTTCAAGTTACTGTAGCTGTGGCCGTAGGTCCTTTTGCTGCTGTTTGATTGTCACCATGTTGTGAGCAGCGTTGACAGCGGCTTCCAGAGTAAGCTCGGCGTTAAGTTGCAGCTTCTCACTTACCTGCGTGTCTGTGGGACCGACCACGAGTCTATCACAAATCAGTTCCTCTTTCAGGGCACTGTACTCAGAGGCTTCAGTTAGTCTGAAGAGTTCGATGATGAACATATCGGCTGTCTCATGCGCGTCTTGCTTCTGGCTGTTGAACTTTGCACACTCGTATAACACGTTCATCCGTGGCAGGAAATTTTTTATGAACACTTGCATTACTGTGTTGTAGTCGAGTTTCTCAGCACCACAGAGCCTGAGCAGGGCTAGGACGTCTTCGGCTTCACAACCCATGCCATAAATGAGTGTGTTCACCTGCGTCTCGTCGTATTGCTTCTTTACTCTGGAGATGGCTCTATAGCACTCCCATCTCGTGAACCACTGTTTCCACTCCTCGGGTCGCCAAAAATCAAGTTTTTCCAGCAGTTCGACAATGAACGAGTTGAGTGGAGCTGCGTGCTGGGCTGTGGACACTATAGGCGAATCAATGGGTAGCGAAGTTTCGTATTCACCGCACTGCGCTGCAGGTGTAGACTTCTACTTGTGTGGTGCATTTCTCACAGCGTTGTCGAGTGAGTATCCCACCGCTGCCTCCATGTCGTGGTCAGATGACGAGCATACGTGACTGACAAAACAGAAGTGTTAACTGGGGACTGTTTACTAGGTTGCATATGCAAAACACGCACAGCTACATGCCGGCTCGGCTTACACGGTCTGGTCCACTCTCCCCGAGGCATTGTTCTGCATCTTACATGACCGTGTACATAGCGCCATCTCGTTGCAGTAGCTCACACGACACAGTGCACCAGTGTAACTCAATGCACCAGTGTAACTTCAAAAGAAGTAGACTTCGGAAAGCTGCCCAAGTTTAAACAACTCTCAGTTAACAACGTCAAGACGATTTGCCCTCTCATTAACATGCACAGTCACGCTACTAGACCGTAACCTCTTTGCTACATTACAGCACGGTTTTGGTCCAACTTAAAACACTGATATAACACAGCAGAAAAGTTACAAATAAGTGCAATAAATACGCAGAATATTAGAAAGGCGTGCACTCTCATTTTTGCTAACTGATCATTTGTTGAAATTCCGGCAGTCTTCTGAATTATAATTTTTAAACATGCTGCCCATTGAGTTACGATAATGCATTGCGGTGAAATTTGATAGATGGCCACAGAGCCAATTCAACATTTCAGTTTCAACCACAGCTAGTTACCCCTATGCTTTTCTTGGCTTCAGTGCCTTTATTCTTTATTCAGAGATACCCCGCTTTGCCTGGGGGCGTGCAAGCGGGGAGGTTACAACTTCGAAAAAAAAACACATCTTCATTCGCACAGCACACTTGGTCACAAGATAATCGATTCCACTCTGTTACAGTTTGGGCAAAATATGATAGCATAAAGGTTCATTCTAGTTCGGTATTCTCAAATTTTAAAGTCATGATCTGTTCTCTTAGATACATGGTGCAATGGCTTAAAATAAGTGTCTCTATTAATTGCAGTTTTGTTATTATATGTGCTAAATAGCAATTTTAGTCGCAGTTTCCTTCGGCGAGACGAGAGCGCTTCCCATCCGAGCTCACTTTTCATTGCAGTGCAGCTCTCCTCTCGCTTGTATCGCCCATGAACAAACCTTGCCGCTCTGTTTTGTATTCTTTCGATTTGGTCGATCAAGGTTTTCTGACAAGGGTCCCAAACACAACACGCATACTCCAAGATCGGATGAACGAATGAAATATAAGCAGTATTCTTTAGGGCAAAAGGTGAAGATTTCAAATTTCGCTGAATAAAATTTAGCGCTCTGGCAGCATTTGCAACTACATTACTCACATGTGCGTTCCAAGAACAATCACTTGAAAACGTCACACCCAAATATTTATACATATATTACTGGTCAATAATATCAGTGTTCAAAAAATAACGGGTTTCTATAATTTTCTTTTTTTTCGTGAAAGACAGATGAACACATTTTTTGTATTTAGTTAGATTTTCACCTTCTCACACCATGAGACAATGTTAGTAAGATCAACCGGCACATCGATGGAGTCCTGTTCATTTTTTATTTTTCTATACACTACGTAGTCATCGGCAAACAAGCGTAATCGCGAAGATATCCAGGCAGGAATATCATTAATATAAACTAAGAACAATAGCGGCCCTAAAACAGACCCTTGAGGAACTCCCGATGTGACCTCGACCCAAGGAGAAGTAGCCCCGTTCAGTATTACGCATTGCCGACGCTGCAACAAGCAATTGGCAATCCAGTTACACACTTCTTCATTAACATTTGCCTCATGAAGTTTTTGAAGGAGCAATGAGTGACAAACCGTGTCAATCGCCTTTAGAAAATCTAAGAAGGCACAATCTGTTTGCCCGTTCTCATCCACCTGAGCCACTGAGTCGTGATAGAATTCAATCAGCTGTGTTGTACAGGACAGTGCCTTATGAAAACCATGTTATCAATTAATAATCTGTGTTGTAATAAATGTTTCATTATTTTTTTGTACAAAATATGCTCTAATATTTTACAAGAAATGGATGTTAAAAAGATAGACCTATAATTGTTTACATATTTTTTTGGACCACCCTTATGAACCGTAACTACATGTGCCATTTTCCAATCCTCCAGCAGCACTCCAGTAGAAAGAGATTTAGTGTAGATTAGGTAGATGTAGGATGCGATTGGCTAGGCACAGCACTTCAGTATGCTGGGAGAAATACCATGTGGCCCGGGGGCATTAGTTTCATCTATACTTTGTAACAATGATTTGATACCACCAACACTGAATTCGACAGGTTGCATTATTGGCTCAGATCTCACATGAAATTTTCCAAAGGTTGTTTTGGACAAGAATGCAGAATGAAAAAGTCATTAAAGCAAGCTGCCTTAGCTGTATCATCGGATAGGACCGTATTATGGTGAACAATTTCATTTACTCCCGTTGAATCAGATCCGCATCCTTTTACGTATTTCCAAAAAAGCTTTGGATTTGTTTTCATATTATCATTAAGTCGATTGAATACTGACCCTTTCCAATGGGAACTTTAGTTTTACATTCATTAGTTACTTCGACCTGCTTCTTAAACTGATAACTGCTTTGTGTTCTTTTGAATGCATTATATACTCTTCTTTTCCTTATTAACCTCAGAATACTAGGCTTCACCCATGGTTTCTTAGTTTTTCAGCCCAACTGAATGGACACTCGGTACGTACTTTTCCGTCAGTTCTGTAACTTTTGTTTTAAAAAAAGACCGCATTTGTACAACATCAGAATTCTCACAAAGACAATCAAAAACAGACAAATGAGCAAATAATTCCTGTGAAATGGCAGAATAATCACCTTTATCAAAGAAAAGCCTGCTGGCTTTATATGGTCGTGATTAAAAAAATGAAACCCGTTTTCTTTCTCATTCATTCTTGCGAGGGTCTGAAACCTCATAGCCTTGATGCCTTAAGGTAGCATGCATGGGTTTATTAGCCTCATGCCTGCTCGCTTCAGTTCAGGTGTTACACGACACCATCATGCAAAAAAGGATGTTCCACATCTGCCCACCACGGCTCTAAATGGCGCTGGCTAACACTCCCAGGGCCACGTATACCACACATAAATACCCAAGTTAGCACAACTGGTAGCGCACCGCGTGTGTACTGCAAAGGTTCTGGGTTCAGTTCCCACCAGAGACAAGGTCTTTTTGTCTGCTTTCATTACTTTTTTCAATATTTTCTACATTTCAATTTCAACCACAGCTAATTACACCAATGCTTTTCTTGGTTTAATTGCCTGCGACCTTTATATAATCAGCAAAAATCAGGTAACAAGAAAATGAAAAGAAATAAGTGGAGGACAGGGTCATCGGTGTTCAAAGAAGCACCTTCCTTTTTGTATCTTTAACCAACACGTGCGCCCAATAAGTAACTTCTCTGCCTGCACATCAAATGACAATGCAAGAGATGCAGCTGGAACCCACAGTCAAATATATGTACAGCATACCAATGCATCTCCGAAGGTAGTGAAGAGCACAGGTGCCTATAGAGTTGCGTGCCATGGTTCCTCTTGCCAACCCATGGAAAGGAGCATAAGTGATGCTGTAGAGCTTGCCGCTTCAAGCAGTGTTCAGGTAGCCATTCATTATCCTGCACGTAGTATCCAATGTATTGTAGATATCAAGGCAGCTTCAGTCCTGCAGCAAATAAAGTGATCAGTTCTAACCAAAATGTTGAGATGCAGGCACTTTGGCAGACGGACGCTAACATGTTGAAGTTTCTGGGATGCCAGTCATAATTTCGTTAAACATTATATGGACCACTCATACAGGGATGGAAGAAGTCAAAGAAGTTTTTGAGCAGCTCTGGGAGCAGCAAATTTGACACACTGGAGCATGAATTGCCCGTTTTGGAACAGTAAATACATGTTTACATGAGTAGCTTGGTAAAGGTCAATGAGTGAAACACAGGTATATGAAGAAAAGGTGTTCCTTATTTTACTTTACAGAGCACTATTTGATTACGGCAGATCAGTTCTGCGGAAGCCTGCAAGGCAAGTAAAATTCATGACAGGAAAAGTTTTCACCCACCCTACTTTAGCATGAAGCTACGAAGGAGGCCTGTACAGGTTTCTCGGAAACCACCATTAAATTACATACTGGATGTGACAATTAACTGTGGCGAAGAAAAAAATGAATGAGTGCTTTCCGTGAACATCGCCCACTCTATGTTGATAGGCTTATGTTAGTGCAACTCAAGTTTTTTTTTTTTTTTTCCATTGTGAACAAGCACTTAATATGTAATTGTAATGAATGTTCATTTCCTTACTTATCCAACACGGTGCGAATGAAAAGGTTGTGGAATATGCCAATAAATGACCGATAACAGCATTACAACGACCTACGTCAAATGTGGTCTTTTTTTTTCCTACAAAAAAAAATACAAAACATGCAAATTTCTCTTTAAAAATTCATGTGACAATGCGCCCCGCATCAGTAATATAAGTGGTCTCAGACGAAAACATTGTCATCAGCGCACTGCATATATTACGAATGTGCAAACCTGGGGCACAGTCTTGTAAAGGTTCGCAAAGTGAACGGTTACCAAGATCGTGCTACTTCGCGTTTGGTAGGGACTGTACTTGCACACCAAAAACTGCTGACATGTCGAGAAAAAACTGCAGCTGCTCATTCCCAGTGCCTCCATTTGGCAAAGTTTGCGTAAAGATTGATGCAATATTTGGTGCGCTGAAGCGTTGTCATGGTCAGGACAGTTTATTTTCACCTTTTATTTATTTCACGGGTGTTTTCTCGTTAAAGGAAGTCTTCACAAATCCTAGGCTGTTTTAAATGCTGTTACCGGCCATTTGTAACCATCATGCAAAACTTTTTCGCTGACATCTCATCGATTAGGTAAATTTAAAAATTTAGGTAATGAAACATATTCGTGCACAATGAATGAGAAATATTTGCAGTGGCTGCCATGAACACTCATCAAGGTACAATGAACACCATTCAAGTAATACCCTCTGGTAATTTTTAATTCTTGGCAACCTGCAGTTGAGATAGCAGAGTATAGCAGAATAAATGTGAAGTGACGCACTGGTCATTGCATGTTTGCCAGTAATTTACACATGTTTTCACACACTGGTTGGAAAAAAGACATGAACGGGCATGTTGATTGCACTTGAGCTGGGCTATACAAGTTTCCCTTGTTGTGCAAGGCATCTACATTAGACAGACGGGAAGGGGTATCAGTGATTGCTTGGGTGAGCATAGTTACAACCTTCATAAAAGTTAATGAAGTAGGCCCCTTGCCATGCATTGCAAGACTTGTGGATGCAAACTAGTTTTTCTAAATAATGTGTCATCATAGGATGCAGTCGCACTCAACTGATGCGCGAGATTATTAAGGCTAATGCCATTGCCAAATACGTTAGGATGTGCGTGAGTACACCCTCCTTATCTTTATCAGACAAGGAACATTACTTTCTAAGTTGGTCAGCATATTTTCAGTGAAATGCAGCCGTATGCTTCTTGTAAGGTTGTTGTTTCAATTGTTTTTCCCATGTGTGCTATGAGCGGCACATATAATGTGCAGTAGGGTCATGGAATAAAACCAGTTGGAAGTTAGTGCTCATCCTGTCACCTGTACTTTTTCTTTCATACTCAAACTGAGTTATGCTAAACCAAGACAAGAATCCATTCACTCAGTTTGTGCCTTCGAACCAGTTCAGTGTGCACAGTGCACGATGATGCTATTATAAAGGGACACTGAAAATATGATTAATTTTCTTAGAATAAATAAAGTTTAGTATTAAAGTTTCACACTGCATTTTGCAAGTTTTAATTACCCTAGTATAAATTTGTATTCTAGAATGTGAAGGATGAAAACAAGCATTTCCAACCTTACACATTTCCAATGACATGCAATCACTACAACTGAGAGGAAAGGCACTACGACTCAAACAGTCGCAGCTTCTATCCACGGTTGTTGTATATAAATGCATTACGCAAGGAGAGAATATGATCAAATCTTAAAAGCTAAAACTAGGGTAAAGGCTTGTACCAACACGCTTAAACAAGGGAGAACATATCAAGACACATGGTGCATATGTAAAAAAATAAATCATGGAGTTTTACCTTGTAAAACCACGATCTGATTATGGGGCACGCTATAGTGGGGGGACTCCGAAATAATTTTGACCACCTGGGGTTCTTTAACGTGCACCTAAATCAAAGTACACGGGTGTTTCCGCATTCCGCCCCCATAAAAATGCGGCCGCCGTGACCGGGATTCGATCTTACGACCTCGCGCTTAGCAGCCCAACACCATAGCCACTATAAGCAACCACGGTGGGTACAGTGAAGAGCTGTGAAAATTTTTCCTATACCAGAAATAAGTTTTTGGCCAGGCGCTCAATAACCGGGGGAATCGCGCCCTGTCTGGCGCTGCTCACAGTGCCACCTCAGCAAACCGGGACATTTGCACGCGAGAACGAGAGCACCAAGTCCGGCCATGGCTGGTAAACCATATGACGATACATTAACAAAATATACAGTAACTAAAACAAAAGGACGAGTAAAAACGAGACGTGTCGTTTTTATTTAACTGACATATTATCTTCGCGTCTTTTCCCCCCTGTACGATATAGAGGTCACACAGTTCTGCTTATTCCATATCAGTAGTATCGTCTTACATCATGCATGCGCACTGAGCACATCAATACGTTCTGGATATCGCAGAAGCCGTTGTTCACGACGTGAGACTCACGATAGCGAAGTCAAATGCGATCCTTTTAGAAATAAAGAAAGAAATTGTTTGCCTACGACAAACTTTGCAAACAAGAAATAAAATATAAGCTTACCAAAATGCTTCGTCCGGTTTGGTGGTGGAGTTCGTTGGCGTTCACCGTTGCGCATTACGCTGTGTTGTTAATCACGCCGCCCTCGCTTGTAGGCGTGAGAGGAGCATCAAAGTATTATTATTTTCTGTCAAATACTGCTGCCTCGTAAGTACAAATAGAAAATTTTGAGCTGTCTAGCCT
The DNA here is from genome assembly GCF_023375885.2 of Dermacentor andersoni. NCBI lineage: Eukaryota > Metazoa > Arthropoda > Arachnida > Ixodida > Ixodidae > Dermacentor > Dermacentor andersoni. Next base: position 91,346,278 of record NC_092816.1, on the reverse strand, counting down.
ACCCCGGCATACCGGCACACAGCAGCTTGCCGCGCTCAAATCTCGCCGTGGATTCGAATTCGCGCCGCGTGCATTTCGATGAGCTGTTGTAGCGCCACCTAGAAGAGTTTAAATATGGACGGAACGAAACAAAGTTCTAGCATATGTCCGTCTAGATTTCTTTATATTTATTTATTTAAGATATAATACACATGCTGTTTAGAAAATACTCACGGCAAACAAAGTTTTAGTCTAGTTTCTTTGTCCCCTCCGATTTATGTCCATTGTCAGCTGGCCTGCGCCCTTTAAACGATATTCCTTACATATTGTGGCTCAATATTGAGGACACTGAACCTGGTTGAATGGGGTTTGAATAGAGGGACAATATTTCGTTCTGTAGAGTATTGCTGCTGGGGATGGAGCGAGTATTAGGCTGCTTCTCGTCGGCAAAAGGAGCCGGACGAGCAAATCACGAAATACAAGAAAACGAACGGCTTGCATGATTACTAGTACAGTCTCGCTTGGTTGACCAGTGAGAAATAGCATAATTAACAACCTAACAAATACAATGGACAGCCGCCAAATCGTTGGTCCATTAGACATGTCAATGATGAGTCAGATTGGGGATTCTTTCGTGTTAGTCCGTTTGTAAACGTGTTGGGCAAAGCTTCGTTTATTCGATGTTGTGCTCCATTTTCACCAGAAAAAGAAAGAAATAAAAGCGGCGTGTTTCTGTTGAAGCGGCACGCGCAAGTTAAACGGATTTACGGGCAAGCCGCGCGTGTCACGTTCACACATATCGCTCAATGAAGCACTCCGGCGGTATCGACATACCAGCCGCACCACTAGTGGCAACGGTTAGTGGTACCGGTAGTAAGGGGAGCCGAAAGGACCTAGAACCTCAGGGCACTACAAGAATATATTTCATGGTTTCACACCTGCTTACTGCATAAGTGTACAAAGTACACGCATCTTTGGTATAGCACTGTACTCTTAATGCAAAAATAAACGAATTAAAATTAATTTGTTAACTAAGAAACCAAGGTGAATCTTCAATAATTCACGAATAGGTAGGTTCACACTCAACTGACTCATGAAACAGTATGCTAGCTGTGTCATGCGGAAGTAGAACAATATAGCTGTTGCCCTGTCTTTGCTCATTCCCTATCAGCTGATTAATCACTTATTCATTTATTTATTTTTATTTTCACATACTGCAGCCCAGTTGGGCTATCACAGGAGTGGGTTTGTACACTGCATATAACAAAATATTCTTCTGCACAAATCAACTTCAACACCTTAAAAAACATAACTTCAAAATAAAAGATACAATCAGTATAATAAACACAGCATGGATCAAGTTAATTTATACAAAAATTTCTTTAAAGGCAGTGACCTAGTTTCACCTGGGAGTAATGAAGTTCCATTTTTCAATTGTATGAGGAAAGAAGCTATGCTTAAATAGGTTCGTATGCGGTTGAAATGGTGCAAGGTTACATTTGTGGCTATTCCTAGTAGGTTTCAATTTATCAGGAGACAGATAGTTGTTCTTTAATGAGTAGCGTGGGGTGTTAATTAGATTATGCAACAATTTAAGGCATTCACAATCACGCTGCACAGACAGAAGTTGTAAACCTAGTTGTCATTTTTATTTAAGTCATTATTCCAAAAATTGGAGAGTTGGAATTTCCCCTCACAAGGCACTACTGGCAATTAAATCACCTTCAGTGCTTGTCGAATGGGTGCCACAGTGTTACAGTTGACCTGCAAAGGCAGGGCCGAGCCCTTGCTCAGGAAATGGAAGAGAAGCCGGACTCTCTCGAGCCCTGGCTAACTTTGAGTACTGACTGTGTTGATCGGTATACTATATATTGTACTACCACACAGTACAACAACGTATTTTAATGATTAATACAGTAATAATATGTATATATAGTAATGATAATGATTCAGATCTGCATCTATTTCCTTCATGCCACAGAAAATGTCTATGGAATTCTTGCTGTCAAATCAATAAATATACTTCAGAGCATTGTTGCATTGTCGTGACAGTGTACAATAACACACTGGCAACATCACTTCAAAGCATTAACTCTTTATTGGTCAAACCTGTGCCCAAAAAAACATGTGGCACTCAAAGAACAACAACCTAGCGGCGAGCGTGGTGTGTCAAGCGTGTCACATGACTCATCAAAGGCCAGTAACGTAATCACTGGTGCTATATATATACATATATACCTTCTGCAAAGTACAACACTATTTGCATCTCGCGTTGACTGATATCTTTCAGTTGTTAGTAGGTGAAATGCAATCCACAGAAAAAGGATAAACAATTGTATGCATATGTGTCAGTATAATCACGCAGTATCAGGCTGGGCATCAACCAAACTAATTCTAAATATCTGTAACTGTGGCGAGGAAAGCATATGTCGCCTTGAAGAAGACAAGCCCACTTGTTGAAACGTTGGCTCCTGCTTTCACCTTGTTCTTGTTTTGCTCATCGTCTTAAATTTCCATCTCCAGCCTTCCCCATCCTTTCCCTGGGTTTGTATACATGGTATTTTAACACGCAGCCTAAAAGATTGCAGATTCTTCTTCTATATGCATAGTTGGTATATAATTGTGAATCAGCAACACACTAAAAAAACGTTTTCTTCTAGCATAACACTGAAGCATACAGAGCTGAAAATTTATTGTGCCTACCTGGGCATCATTTCACATATTTAAGAGGTGAATCATTTTCCTTTGTGTACATGTGCCTTGGGCTAGCTCCCACATCAAGCTATATGTCATCAATCTGCACAGTTGGCACAGTAGGAATTCACAAGACAAATTTTAGCACAGTGCCTTGTTTACACTTTTCGACATTTCTGTATGCAAGATATAACACTACAATTTCCGCTGAAGATACTGTGCGTGTTGTGCAGGCCATGTTTTGATGCTAATGGATGGCACCTATATAATCATGTAAGACTTTTGTGAATATATTGGCACAGCAGCACCTTCTGTTATTTTGTACGTATATTTCTGACCAGCAACACAACCAAGCAGAGGTATATTGTGCTTTAGGCGAAACAAGTGGCCACTTAGATTTCGCAGCTCTAGATGGACACATCACACCTAGTCGTTCCTCACCCCACTTTAACATTTACATTTCACTGATGGGCAAAGGACAATGTTGGATTCCGTAAAATATCCAATTTCAAATGCACTATGGATGACTGACTTTTGAAAGAACAATGGAGTGATGCCTGCAAACCTGTGCACCAACTTTCTTCCCATATTAGTTACTAATGCCTTACCACGTGTCTTAAAATTCTTCATATGATACACCTAAATTTGGCACTAGAGTGGAGAGGAGTGCAGTAGTTTGACTTTACTTGGGGTGGCAAAATGCCTCACAATACTGCTACACCAGAGTAGCAGTGTTGCAGCGCTCAATGGTGCCCTTAAAGGCATTCAATTGAGCGCATCACATAACAGGGGAGGGAGGAGTACAAACATACATGAGATTACAAAGTAATAGTTACAATAATTAATAGGACAAAGTACAGAACAAAAGTATGCTAACATTGTTTAGCTATTAAGAAATAGAATAGAGAGTTTTAGAATAGGGGCCCCAATATTTTGGGGCCCCAAGGAGCTTTGCGGGTGTTAGCGTTGGGGCACGCAGGAGTGAAGAGCTTTAGAATAGGGCTTTGCGTTTGCAAATAGCGTCTTGCGCTGACAGTGCCGCTACGGCATCTAAGAAAAACGATTAAAAATAATTAAATAAAATATACCATCTTATGATATGAATAGTAATTTTGACTTGCGTGTATTCGCGTTTAATTACAATTTAGAGGTTATTCTTCAAGCAGCAAACGATTAGTTGTGCTTAGTTTGGAGCAACAAAACCAACTTTACGTGCCTTCACCAGCCAAGCTTAGCCGTGTTAGGCCTACGAGCCATAAAATTCACACTCGAATTCGGAATCAGTGGCGTCTAATGAATCAATCTTCATAACACACACTAGTTGAGAGAAAGCGATAACTGCAGTCACTTCTCCTAGCTTGCGAACTTCACGCATTACCGCGAATCGAACCCAGTTTGGTGCTAGGTTAGAGCCGTCGCTTCGATGGGTGCCGCCATGTTTGTTGACGCAAAGCTTTTGGGAACGCTATTTGAGCTCCCGCTAAATCGGTGAAATAGCGTTCCCAACGCAAAACCCAAACGCGGTTTGCGTCTCGCGCATGCGCAGTGGCTTCGACGCTATTTCTTTGGTGCCCCAAAACGTTTGGGGCCCCTATTCTTTAACTCTCTAATGTAAGAAATCATAAGAATTGCAAAACGAAAGTTATGCACACAGCACAATCAAATGTTGAAAATATGCATGCCCACATGAACTACGGTATTAATACAGGTATGTATTAGTAACTCACAAAAACAACTCAACAAGCATGTAATAAAAAAGGCAACTAATTAACAGTGCGTAGCACGTCGTAAAATTTTAGTGTCAGATTCTGTGGCAATATCAGAGGGAAAGCAGTTCCATTCAGTGATGGTGCAGGGTATAAAAGAGCATGCATATTGTAACGTGTGACATGGTGTGCACTTGAATTTGAGGTGGTGATCCTGGCATGAAAAGACAACAGGTAGTGACTGAAAGAAATGATTGCGAAGAGAAGTATGATTATAAAGTTTGTCAAGCAGGCAAAGACGCACTGATTTGTGGTGAAGAGATAGTGCTTATAAATCAGTACGTGCTTTTAATGATGACACGCAAGTGTAAGATGAATAGTCGGAAAATATGAAGGCGAGCAGCCCAGTTTTGAACAAATGCAATCTCGTCAACAATGTATACCTGCCAGAGTACTATATTAGCGATGCGTATTCGAGCTTTGTGTGGATTAGTGTAGTGTAAACAAGTTCATGTATGTTGACAAGAGCATGCTTTAGGTTTCATTTGATGATACCAAGAGAGTGACCAACTGCTGCAAAGATGGAGTAAATGTGGTGGTTTCATGTTAAGTCTTAATGTAAATGAAAACCTGTGCTGGTAGTTGAATGTTCATCTGGGATCTTCGAAATAGTCGATGACGTGTGAATTAATAATGTGTTCCAGAAGTTTGAAAATTGTACTGGTTGATGATTTTCATTGGTAGTTAAGGGGTGAGAAACACTCGCCGGATTTATAGAATGGGATGACTTTAGCCACTCACCAGTATTAGGAATGGACCCAGGGGGGTATGTCGAGACACTGTGACACATTCTTGAGTAGCTTGTTATTAAATTCGCTGTGACCTGATGTAGATGAATTTATTCATCTGTTTAGTAAGATAAAAATGCCCGACTCATTAATAACAATTTCAGACATGTCAGATTGCATGGGGAAGTCAGGGCATGCAGTGATGTCTTCGCAGGTGGACACTCAACAAAACATTTCATTTAATGGCTGCACACACTAAAACTCGGGAACTAGGTCCTCACCAGAATTAGGATTATGTCAGGCTGTGAATAGGGGTTTATTACATGCCATAATCACTGTTATTCATGATTAATCATAGCTGTAAATCTGCTGACGTGTGGATTTTAGTAGCATCTGGCATTCTTTGTCACATAATATGTATCTTTGCCATGCCATGTTTTCTTTTTTGTTAAAGAGAAGTTAAGTAGACCTACTATAACTGCATGATCAGCCAGCCCGTCCAGGTCAGTAATGCCGGAACAGATTAGAGGATCGCTCATCGAGATGAGAAGGAGGAATAAACATTTATTTTCGAAACAGTATCCCGGCTTAAACCCCATTTCTACTCTAGGTGGGAGGTCTCCTGATTCCAGGAACCCTCTGGCCTTCGCTGCCTACTTAGCCCTGGAGACGAGGTGTCGTTGTTCCAGGCCCTCAGAGACAAGCTTGGCCTCCCACGTTTCAATGAGCTCTTCGCTTTCTTGTCTGGCTTTATATTCTTTCGGTGAAGGCGATGCGTCTGTATCTAGATGCCATGGACACTCGAGGATCAGGTGCGCCAAGGTGTCTGGTAAGCCGCACATTGGGCAGTGGTACCCTTGTCGTATTGGGTATAGTCTGTGCATGAGTATTCTGTGAGTGTAAGTGTTACTCTGTAGTCTTCTGGGTGTGGTACTTTCTTCTTGGGTGAGCTTTGGGTGAGGTGGTGGGTACACCCTGCGTTCCAGCCTGTGATGTTGAAGGATCGCTGAGTAGGTGACGGGCACGTTCTCTGCCCCTGCTGACGCAGACCGGGCATCTTGAGAGTAGGAAGGGTTGGCCCGGCAGGTGTGGCCTCAGGCCGCGGCGTGTGCTGCTTCGTTCCCCTCCAGCCCGTCATGCCCAGGAACCCAGGTCACGCAGGTGTAGCGGATCAGAGTGCTGTCGTGCTTCAATATCTTTACTGCTTCTGTCAACACATGACCCTTAGCGTAGTTTCTGACAGCTGCTTCAGAATCAGAAAAAATGACAGCTGCGTCCATGCATGTGGTAGTTGCTAGGGCGATCGCCGTCTCTTCTGCAGTCTCGGGGTTTTGTGCACGGACTGTGGCAGACGCTAGCTCTCTGCCCTGAGAATCTACGACGCTCAGGGCGTAAGCGTTTCTTTGCAGGTATTTGCCTGCGTCGGTGTATCTGGCATCCGGATCTAGCCTGTGTCTTCGCCGTAGAGTATCCACTCGGGCTTGACTTCTTTCCTTGTGGTACACGGGGTGCATTTTGCGTGGAATTGGGGCTATGCACAGGGATTCGCGGAGGTTTGAAGGAATTCTTTCTTTTCAGTCCGTGGTAGCTATAAAGGTTTCACTGCCACTCAGCCGTTGCAGCACTGATCTCCCGGTAGGCGTGAGCTTAAGTCATTCTGACTGGCTTTATGAGCTTCAGCTAATTCTTGCCATGGGTTGTGTACGCCCATCTTGAGAAGTCTCGTAGTCGAAGCCATAGATGGTAGGCCCAGGGCGATTTTGATGGCTTTGCATATTTTAATGTTAATTTTTCTACCTCTTATGAGATCTACAATATTGGCCAATGTTCATGATGAACAGGTTGGGAGAGTAATGAGTTGAGGTAACGTGAAGTGTAGACAGGAATGAAGGAAAACATGCTATTGAGCATGAGCAGCTGCGACAGATTCTGTTGTCCAGTTAATAACGAAGAAATTAAAATTACCATACATGATCAGAGTAGAATGCCAAAATAGCATACGCACTTCATTTAGAATGTTTTGAAACTCGCTTGAAAATGCTTAATTTACATCCAGAGGGCAGTAGTATGCGCTTATGATAACATTCTGCTTGAGCATTGAAGTGAAATGAAAATGTGCTCTAGGAATGAACGAATGCCAGTTGGAACTGCAAGAAATTATTTTTTTTAAAGCTATGAGCATGCCACCTTCTATGCAGTTGCATCATTCACAACAAAAAGTGTTGTATGGAGATGTGGAAAGAAAAATTTTATTGGAGATGATATCGTTTAGCCACGTCTTGGTTAGTACAAGAAGAGATGTCGCGCATGAATCAATGAGTGATGAAAGTGACATATATTTTGACATCATACTTCAACCGTTTGTGTATAAGAATGACAGGTTTGTAGAAGTGTTATGGGTGTGTGGTTGCATAAGCTGTCAGTTTCCACACTTCCAGAAGATGAAGGTTTGGCTTGTCATTCCAAAGAATGCTGAGACAAATGCACTGCACAGTTTACTTCCGAGTCCCAAACATACATGTCGTCGTTGACCAAGAGCTTGTTAAAAACCAAGCAAACTAAGTGTGAGCTGTCTCATACTGAATACAAATTTAAAAAATAATAAGAAAATTAATATATCTGTCATCCTGATTGCTGGTTTGCTGTTCCTAAGTGATGGAGTAGTGCAAAAGTGACAAATATTTTATTTGTATATATTGTACTCAATGCACCACAACAGTAAAAAAAAAGGAAAGAAAGGAAGGAAAATGTAATCATGTGAAATTATACAGATGGAGCATCCTTTTTTTCATGCTGAAGTAAACATTCAATATATGCACATATGTGAATACGATATATGTGCATGCATGCATTAGAATAACTTTCACCAGTCATATTATGTCAGCAAGACTGCAAGATGGGCGCATTGGTTAGGATTTATCTTAGTTTTGGTAACAGCTAGCGCAAATGTACGATGAGTAGAAAATGTTATTAAATACACGAGCAGGGCTGTTAATGGTTTGTGAACACTTTTCTGTAACGCTATGTGTCATATCCGCGACCACAGCGAAAGGCCGGTATGGATAAGCGAAGGTTATGATCGAGCTATTCCTTGTCATTTCACGCGCTGATAACCACGACTTATTACAATACGGCAGTTTTTTGCCGTTTGCTAATCCGGCTTGGGCAAAGCTTCCGTCGTTGTGTGCCGCCTCAGGTCCGCCGTGCGCGATGCCGGCCGGGCAATAATAGATTGACTTTGGGATGGTATGCTCGCTGCGTGAGGGAACCCCGCAGGTGAAGGGCATGGGAAAATAGCTCATTCTTACGACGTGGGGTTCGATATATGACCTGTGATTAGCCCGATCGAGGGTTCTTAGATTAACTGCGTAGCAGTTGCGCGGCCCAATGCTTCGCGCTGCCCGATTGTAGACGGCGGATATTGTAAATTTGTAGTCGAAATGAACATATTTGAATTTCGCTTGCGTTTCGCTAGCGCAAGAACTTTCAGCGACTCGCTGACTTCCCGGCTGTCGCCAGTGAATGTTCCCCGGCCAGACGCTCCTAGGTCCAAGCCCGACCGGGGCCCGATGTCGGCAATTGCTTGCCCGCCCCGAGCGTCCTCTGACCGAGTTTGGCATATGCGGCCGACAACGCTGTCTGTCTGGCCAGCGCTAGTCGTAAAATCATGTTTTATCAACAATTAGGTTAGCGTGTTGACGGTACGTGAAACGTCGGCCGCTTCCGTATATCGCAGCTCTGTTAATTGGCATTCGCTTTGTTTTTCTTATTGTGTTACACAGTAGGTGCAATTGCGATCACTTTATTCCGACGGTTATGCTTAAAGCCAATATATGTATTTTTTCCTGCGACGTCGTCGGCAATAGAGCAGGCAGGCCGGATCGAGGTGCCGTACTCGCTAGGGCTTTTCCTTGCGGTGCTGCGCGTACGCTATCACCGATAGGTCGTTTATACGGACGGTAGGTAATAATAACGGTAACCCCGAGAAAGGAATCCATGTGATATATTGGCCCTGAAGATAGGTTCATGTTTGCCGAATCGCACCGTATGTATGTATGACTCGGTCGAATTGGCACGTACAACGTTGAGAGGCTCTCATGAGATATATATTGCTCGCCGACGACATGCCGATGAAATGATGTTTAGTATTTTTCTCGCACACAAACGAACTTCCCATTAGCGCGTGAACGAATGATGAGCGCGGCATATATGTACAGTACCGTGTATATTGCGTATGTGCAAAACATATGTGCATAAGGGACAGCAGTTGGCTCTGTCTGAAACCCACTGATGTCTCCATTATAAACGTAAGCAGCAGTGCTTGTGTCATGCCCTGCTGCTTAATTTCAGAGAGACTAAGAGATGAATGAAAGGCATAGATAGAAACATTGAGATCAGCATTATTTATGTTCTTTTGCAATATCATGCTGCACTTACCACAAATTATAAACACTGCATTAAACAGCTGCAATAGTTGTCTCTAGCTTGCTCATTTTAATAACAGTTCCATTCACAGTCTCAACTGAACAGCATTACACAACATATTAACTTATTGTACTAAAGTCTGAAAGTGTCTTGGTTAGGCATGCATTTACGTATACTCGATGAGTGAGAGGCATATGAAAACACTCAGTGCTGCTTTCCAACTTAGATTAATCAATCCATTGAGCAACCTGACTTTAAGCCTTCACAGGTGACTGTTCAAGTCAATGCACATACATTTGCCCACATCTACTGTTTGTTCTATATTGATTTCTCTCTTACGAGTAATCACGGTTGATTATATGGGATATTACAATTTTAAACATTGAAGGCCATAATAATGAAAATAATATAGCCTTTGAAAACAAAAAGCATAGACAGGCCACCAAAATGACAGCAAAAATAAAGAATAAATTAATTGTTTGTTAAAAAAAATAGCCTAATAAACTCGTAACCCAGCATGGAGGAGATAGTACCTGTGGTGTCCACAATTTAGCTAGTGGGGAGGCCTGAATAATGGTTGGATCAACAAAGAACGGCACTGGTCAGGCATTTTGGCGGCTATACTACATAAAACTACCACCTTTTCACAGCTGTACTGATGATGAAATGCTTGTACACAGTTTTAATGTGACAATTCCATCTGTCTGAGAAAATCCATGATTTAGTCACCCGGCCATGACATGCCTCTTGGCTCTTGAAAGTTGAGCTCCAAGACTGGTATGCTGTGTATATCACCGACCGTAAGCACCAGACCAGCAATACCAGAGGAACAGGCGAATCACCCATTGCAATCACCTCTGACAATTTAGTCAATGGAGTTAGAGAGCTCTTCTGAATCACCTTTCTAACAGCGGAGTAACACTGTACCATTTTGGAACAATACATTTGTGTTTCTCTGACATGACCCAATTACCTCAAATGGATCCCGGCACATATGGGAGAAGTAACCATGAATGGCTCTCCCAAGCTCACGAGAAGGCCCACCGAGCCGCGCGAGAACTAACCCACTGCGGCTCGGGCAGTGAGGGCCCAACACCCTGCAACCCCCGGGGAAAGAGGAAGGGCTGCGGGGAGGCAACGACAACAAAGTAGCGATACAAGACAACAGGGACAGACCGGTCAGGTACCACGACATACTGACACACTATACGAAACAAAGAGAAACATACCCACAACCCCGCAAACAACTCGACAGGCCTCAAGAAACATATTGGAGAAGGTTGCAAACCAGAACGTTCCGGAACCCAGTACATGTAAACAGAGTAAATTCAGCACAATACCCAGATGCGAGCCGCAAGCTCTGCAAGCACGAACATGCAGACATGGCACACATCTTATGGAAGTGCACACAGATCAGATCAATATATGTAGAGGACAAGATAGAACTGGGCCTTCTCGAGGAGCGATGGCTAAGCGCTCTGACTAGCTCGGAACTAGACAACCAACTATGGGCTATCCAGTGGGCCCGGGCAGCGGTGGAAAGGCTATGCCTCACCGCACATAATGGCCGGGTGGCCCGAGTCCAGGCTGGCAACCTTTCAGATCCTTTTCTCACTAAAGTTTTTTCTGTATGCTCCTCCCTGGTTAAAAAAAAATTTACCTTCCTAAACGCCACGTGCATTAGAGGCATGACTTATAGAGATACATTGGCAATTTAATCTCTCCACCACGGATGCTAAAAGTCTCAAAAGGCAAAATTCTACTTGCTGATAGATGCTCCATTTAAAAGAACATTTGCCCTTTTTACACACAATGCTTTGTTTAAGGTCACATTCAGAGCAACTGAAAAGCACAATTAGGCCTATAATTCTCTGCCTGTAATGATCCTTTGTACAAACTTGCTGTCAAACAGTATTGCATGAAGCTACACTGACTCTCTACAACTGCAGAAGATTACTCTCTTCGTTCAGGCAGCAGTGACATTTCTTTCCATTCATAATAAGTGAGTCATAATGCCTGTGCTCACATGATTAAAATTACGTATTTCCTGATGATAAATTGCAGTTAAGAATACTGTGTCCTTGACAGTGCTGGCAAAATTGATGCAGCAAAGGCTGTCGAATTTGAGCGTAAAAGCATATGTCGCACCACAGCAAACTTTCCGGGGTAGAAAGACGGTAAGGGAGCCTGGCACAAGAGGTGCGGGTAGATACATGTTCTTGATGTTGTTGTTTGTTATCTGCCATGGCATGGAAAAGGCCAGAAGAGTGCCCCTGTACCTAGTGTAAGCAAGCATTAAAAGTCAGTAGTTGTGAAGCTTGTGTATCTTCTGAAAAAGCTATGTTGCTTTACTGTCTTGCTTCAGCTGTTAAATGGCACTCAAGGAATTGGTGTGTGTCTGTATTTGGGCGATGGTTGATAAAAATGAGGCTGCCTCATTGGTGTCATGTGTGACTTTACCGTGTACCAGCCCTGTTCTGCAGACTCTTGTCATGTATGGTATGAAGCTCAAGTAGAGTTGCAGACATCCATTGCATATTCCTTATTTTTATAAAGAAGGCTGACTCATACTATGCTTCCATCTCCTGTAATAGCAGCGTCTATACAAAATACATTGGTCCAAAGAAACATCAGTGTGCGGCCGTGCCATAGCCTTAAGTCTGTTCTTGCACCCAAGCAATCAGAAGTGACTGCAACATGCAACCTCTTTAATTCATATGCTCATTCACATTGAATTAGCAACGCTGCCATGGTGTTCACCTGGGCGTGTTCTTTAGCGAACAGAGGGAGAGCAGCTATTGCCCTCAACACGTTCTGAATAATGATCTCAATCTGGTCCCTCTGCTTCGGTGAGAGCCAGTAAAACTGAGCCTGATAAATAATACGTGGCTGGAGTACAGACCAAACAACATCACTGGCTACTTCGGTACATGCACCTCCATATTTTGAAGCAATCCTTCATATCAGCTGGAAGGTTGACATTGGTGTCTTCTTTACTTTGCCTAGCCAATTTTATCATGTTCCAGATTGGCGAACATCGAGACCAAGGATCTGTACTTCTATTTCATGTAACAAGGACCAGTGCCGTAGCCAGGAATATTTTTGTGCGTGCGTTGGGGGCGGGGAGGGGGAGGCGAGGAGGGCAGGGGCCAGGTGAGCATTGTCTGCACATCGTCTTATGCCAGGTAAACAGAAATTTTGGGTTCGGAGGCAAGAAGTTACGTTCCCGGTGTCAAGCATGCTGCAAGGCAATGGCGGTCTAGTCTGGTGTGGTTAGAAACGCCTCTCTCAAACTAATTGCCAAGAATTGTTAGAAAGCTATATTGTGGCTCCTTTTCCTTGCAGCAAGGTGTGTATTGTCCAAAATGAGTGATGCACGAATGATGGATGTCGCTGCACCTATTGCTGCCTGCAAATGTGAGCCACCATTCAGGAGCACAGCAGTACTGGGCGGTAATGCTAGTAAATTGACATTAGTAGCAAGGCTTCATTATGCGTACACTGGAGTTAAATGCCGTTTTTGATTAAAATGGCTGTGAAATATGAGTAGGCTTTGTTTTTTGCGGCTATTATCTGGCTTTCATGCACCCCCTGCATGGGCTGAATTATTCTTGCATCCCTCTGACAATAAACATTTGCTAGTGAGTACTTCTTGCTACCTTCGTTATTGATTTTCTTTTCTTGATACTCAGATCCCCGTCTTTGCAATGTGGCCTCTGGCTGTTTAAGTTCTTAGGAATGCAGACTTGTATGATGTTAACATACCTGAAAAGAAGCAGTATACACACTGAATACTACAATTACAGAAAGCCACTGCTGTAAAATTAATGGTTAGTCTTGAAAAGGGTCAGCTGAATTGGCCACAATGAATAATTTACTGAAGCTATAAAAGCTGCTTTCCTGAATAAATTTTCCAAGACAAATACAGCAATATGTGTGTCATGTTTGACTAGAATTCACAATTATCTGAAATATATTTGCTTTGAGAATTTGTCCCAGGTGCCAGAAGCACACTTATTGCAGAAGCTTGAAAGCAATACAATGACAGCCACACACCTCTACCACGTGGTATAAAAAATAAAACCCAGACGGTAGCACACTACTCAGCGAGATAAAAAAAAAAACACATGTTGTCATTTACTGAAATTGCTCTTTATTTTTAAAAGTTCAATTCAGAACAAGTTGCTGCAGAGTGTACTAACGTTTACGTCGGTTTCCATATTACATGCCCCTCCGTGGTAACAAAATGTTGCACATACACAATCAACCACGCATGCCCTCCAACAAAGAGTGCATTTTCTGGATAGAAACTGAGTGAATCAAGTGACATGTGGCTCATTTGTAATTGCACGTAAACTTGATGGCTGATAGCACTAAGGGCAAATACTAGTAGTATAAACTTTATTTCTCTTAGTGGTTTGGGCGGTCGGTGCATCCCTCAGTTCAGGGCTCCACTGGTCTCTGTGGTTTGCTGGGCTTGATCGAGAAGAGCTCTCTGGCTCTCTGCATCTTCACTAGCAAGCCAAACATCCCAGTGTCTGTTACTTGGCACTTGCGCCGTAAGGGGCGAATTGGAATTTGGAAGCTGTAGTTTATACATTCATGTTACGTGGGCAAGAGTTGGCAGCTCCCCGCACCAAGAACATGTACTTTCATAGAATGCAGGGTGTATCTTACTGAGTATTTGTAGGTGTATGTATGTGTTAGTCTGTACACAGCGCTGATCCCTGGCCTGTTCTCCCATAAGGTTGGGGTGCGGGCGGCTGTATTTTTGTCTTTTTCCTGGTTTTCGAAGGTGTGGTGTAGGTCAATGGGGGTTCCTTGAAATGACCGACTAGTGCTCGGATGCTTATTGCCCGAGCAGTTCGGTCTGCCCTCTCATTTCCCTCGAGTCCAGAATGCGCTGGGCACGAAATTACCACCTGGTACAATTCTGTGAATTTTGCGTGGGACGGTACCTATCATTAAGAAACAGCATGCTGCCTTAGAGTACATCATGGCCAATACAGATTGTTTCTTTTGCTTCTGCATCTCGAAAGGCCAGTGCTATGGCTGCTGCATCCACAGTACAGGTTGAAAGGTTCCGAATGGAGGTTGTTATCAATGTGAACCGATTGAAGGCCACTATTGTGAATTTGTCTGTTGCCACTCTACACGCATCTGTGTAGTATATGTCAGGATTTCTTTCATATTTATTTTGTAAAGCCTTTGATTGCACTTTTCTGCTTTGGTGGTGTTCCGTGCTCATATTCTTTGGGATTGGTGAAACTAGAATTTTCTCTCTTGTTTGTCTGGGTAGTGAAACTGTTTTTTCCCAGCCATACTGCGCTCTCAGGGGATATCCCACCTTTTGCAATAGGGCCTTTCCTTGTTTTATCAAATTCAAACGTTTTGTCTGAGGCGTGACCACTGCTGTGGCATGTTCATCATATGTGTTGTGAATACCAAGAGCCTCCAGATTTTTGGCGCTTGTGCTTTTGGGAATCCTAACTGCCCTGATGATGGAGCTCACTTTAGACATTTCAGCCTTATTTAGTTTTTGAAAGGGGAGGCTATAGGTCACCCAGCTAATAATGAATGCTTGCACAAGTCTGACTGCCTTCGCTTCTTTGAAGCCTCTTTGTTGTTTTGTGACTCTGTGGATCATTTGTGCCACATTCCTTGTTCTTTGTTTTAATGTTTCTAGCATGTGTGATGCCCTGCCGTTGTCTTGGTACAAAAACTCAGAATACATACAGGTATGTGGACACCAAGGGCAAGAAACAAGAAAAAGAATTGAGATTGGCTAGGTGCTTTCTTTTAATGCAGTGAAACGTAACTAAAGTCCAAGTATGCATTCACACGACATCTGCACAAGAACATATGTTACTAAAATACATCAAGGCCTGACCAAGCAGACAAATTCGCAGGCTTCTTTGAATTTATTCCATTTATCCTTTTCAGCACTGGTCAAACGTGCAATACATGACTATGAAAACGCAGTTGGTGTGTGCATACAGAAAAAGAAATTGTATGCTGTAACTGCCTGAAATTTATTTCTAATGCACAAACTTTTGTGCATAGACAATTCGGTACAATAAAGTGCTGGTACGGATTTCCCAGTGAAAATTCATGCAGTTTTAAGCTTATTTCACAAAACTGATAAAATGAACATAATTGTGTGCACACACTACATGTCTCCATTTAACACAGAAACAGCTAGCTGTTCGCATTGTTCATGCTGCATAACAGTAATTTGCCGCCTTAGATATAATGTTGCTGTGACACAAATCGCTGTCACAACCTATATCGACACTTAGGGAATGGTTATCAAACACAACTTATGACGAAAATACAACACTCTTTGACCCGCCGTGGTTGCTATAAGTGTCCTTGGCATTGTGCTTAGTATTAAGCACGAGGTCACAGGATCAAATCCTGGCCACGGCGGCCGCACTTCGATGCGGTGGCGTGCAAGAACGCCCGCTTGCCGTGCATTAAAGAACTCTGCACTGTAAGGAACCCCAGGAGGTCAATATTAATCCGAAATCCACAAATGCATGCGGCGTGCCTCGTAATCAGATCGTGCACATGGTTCCGGCACGTAAAACGCGAGAAACTGAAAAAAGAAAAAATGTCTCTTTTTTGTGCGGCACTAGCTCCTTGAGTTTTCTTGAGCGGACCGACGGGTCTCAACACGTCCGCAACAGAAAAGGTGTGAGCATTATGTGCATTACGCAATGGGTCCGCGCCGTACTCACCACCGCAGCTGAATATATAAGGCCGCGTGAAACATGACGCAACTGGGCAAGCGGTAATCCGAAACGCGCCGTTTCCAAAGCAGTCGACACCGTACGCGCTCCGATTTTGCGAGGACTGTGGGTGATGTTTCACTAGCCGCTTTCATATCGTGGCGCAGTAGGGTGTAGCGGCGCGGCGATGGAGCTGCGCACCACCCCCGCAGCCATAAACAACTCCGCAGGGCGTCCCGCGGGCCTCCCGTAAGCGGACCTTCGCGAGTGTTGGACACCAGGCACACGGACACATGATCCGACTCACTGTGCCGAACGTCGTGCGCGAGCTCCCTTTTCTTATTACTTTGTTTACTGCTTTCCTTTCGCACTAGGTCCGCGCACCGCACTTCTCTATGCTCCGGTTTTCCCTAGCTCTTTTCTCCTCTCTCTATCTAAAGCCCTCGCCACTTCCGGCACGCTGCGCGCGCCCGCTCAATTCTCTCTTTTGACAGAATAAACTAGACCTTGTTACCGAAAAGACGTGTGTCCGTCTCGTTTACCACGGCTCTACAAAGTGGTGACCCATAGTTTTCTTCGCGGCACTGCCGAAGTTATTGTGGAGCCATGCACAGCAACGAGATGCAACCAGACACTGAACTTACGGGCACAACCGAGCAACAAGACGTCTCGGCGGTTTCCACCCGACTCCCACCATACTGGGACCGCAACCCTGCACTTTGGTTTCTTCAGGCGGAATCGCAATTTATTCTCTCTGGCGTTCGCGCGGAACAACGCAAGTACCACCTAGTTGTTTCGGCACTGTCGCCTACTGCTGCAGAAGAAGTTGCCGACCTGCTTTCTGGACCGGCTTCCGCCACTCGATCCATACAGCGATCTTAAGGCTGCACTTCTCGAGCGCACAACAACATCGCAGCGAGCCCGCATGCAGCAGTTGCTCTCCGTAGAGGACTTGGGAGACCGTCGGCCAAGCCAGCTCCTTCGCCGTATGCGACAGCTCATGAGCGGCAACACAACAGTAAACGATGACCGCCTCCTTCGGGAACTGTTCATGCAGCGCCTTCCAGTAAACGTTCAGATGATACTCGCTACAGCCACGGTAATGGACCTCAACAGCCTGGCCAGCCTGGCGGACAAAGTCATGGAGGTGGTGACGCCAGCGGTGTGCAACGTAACACCATCAAGAACCACTGTGAGTTCAGTGCCGCAAACATCATCCTCCGCCGCTTCACCCATCGACGTGCTCTGCAATCGCCTTGAACAATTAGTTTGTGCTGCGGAGCGTCATCGCACTTCACCCCGTCACGGAAGGTACCGCAGCTCGAGTAGATCACGGCGTACAAGTGAAGAACGCTCCCGGTCTCAAACGCCACCACGGGTATGCTTTTATCACCGCCGCTTCGGGCAGGAGGCGCGCCACTGCCTCCGTCCTTGTGCATGGCAGGGAAACCAGCCGGCCGACCTTTAATGGCGACAACCGGTCGGGCCAAAGCAAAAGTTGCCTGTTTCATGTCATGGACAGAACCACAGGCCAGCAATACCTTGTGGACACCGGGGCGGAGGTCAGCATTATTCCCGCGCAACGTTCCGACCGAACTACACCGCCGACCTCCTATCTTCAAGCTGTCAACGGTAGCAGGATACCTGTTTACAAGTCGCGGTCCCTCACCCTGAACCTTGGCCTGCGCCGCGTGTTCCGTTGGGTTTTCCTCGTCGCTGACGTTCGCCGTGCTCTTATTAGCGCTGATTTCCTGGACCACCATGGACTGCTGGTCGATGTGAAACGCCAACGCCTGCTGGACACTGCTACGTTGCTGTCTGTTCATGGCGTCGTTTCCTGTGACTCGCCTATAGTCGCCCCAACCACAACAATTGCTGGTGATCCTTTTGCTTGCCTCCTTCAAAAGTTCCCCAACCTCACACGACCACCCGACTGGACAAAGCCCGTACAACATGATGTACGTCATCATATCCTAATTGCATGGTCCACCTGTATTTGCTCGCCCACGACGACTCGCCCCGGACAAACTCAAAATTGCCCGAGCAGAGTTCGAACACATGTTGGAACTTGGAATCATACGACCATCGTCCAGCAGTTGGGCGTCTCCGCTCCATCTGGTCCCCAAGAAATCAGGTGACTGGAGGCCGTGTGGGGACTACCGATCCCTGAATGCAAAAACCATTCCGGATCGGTACCCACTGCCTAACATCCAAGATTTCACGTCGGCACTGGATGGCACTACAATATTTTCCAAAATTGACCTGGTGCGAGCCTTTCACCAAATTCCTGTCGCACAAGAAGACATTCCAAAAACAGCAATTACCACCCCATTTGGCCTCTTTGAATTTTTGAGAATGCCATTCGGTCTCCGAAATGCTGCACAGACATCACAGCGGTTCATCGACACAGTCACACGTGGTCTGCCGTTCGTTTTCGCCTACGTTGACGACTTGCTTGTGGCAAGCTCATCCCACGAAGAGCACCTCCAACATCTCCATCAGCTTTTTGAGCGCCTATCAGCAAATGGTCGTCAACACTGCCAAGAGCGAGTTCGGAGTACCATCACTCGATTTTCTCGGCCATCGCTTGGATAACAACGGCATCCGCCCTCTTCCTCACAAAGTTCAAGCCATCATGGAGTTCCCCAAGCCAGCTTCAATCACTAAGCTGCGCCAGTTTCTAGGCCTGGTAAACTTTTACCGCCGATTCATTAGAAACTGTGCTATGCTGCTGGAACCCCTCGAGCGTTTGCTCTGCGGCAAACAATCGTCAACTTCACTACCCTGGGACAGCACAACAGATGAAGCTTTCAATTCTATCAAGCGCGCTTTGGCCGATGCAACACTGCTAGCTCATCCCAACCCCAGCTATCCGTTGTCGCTCATGACGGATGCCTCCAGCTCTGCGGTCGGAGCGGTACTGCAACAAAAAGTAAACGGTGGGTGGCAGCCCCTTGCCTTTTTCTCAAAACGCATGACCCCCGCACAAACACGCTACAGTGTTTTCGGCCGTGAGTTGCTCGCCATATTTCTCGCCGTGAGGCATTTCCGACACCTACTTGAAGGCCGCTCGTTCACAATCTTCACTGACCACAAGCCTCTCACCTACTCAATCGGCCGCTCTGAATCATTATACACTCCACGTGAGGTGCGCCAGCTCGCCTTCATCTCAGAGTTTTCAACTGACATACGCCACGTCAGCGGCGTTGACAACTCACCAGCTGACGCTCTCAGTCGCGTGGATGCTATCACACGCAGTCGCTCCAAGAGCTCTATCTCAACATCATTTCCTTTCAACCTCCGATAATTGGCTACAGAACAAGCTATTGATTCTGAGCTCCGTGACCTACGTGACGCGTCAACATCTCTTCAGCTTGAATCAGTTACCTTTGAAGATGTGCCAATTGTTTGCGACACCTCCACGGGCACACCTCGGCCTTACCTATCCACCTCTTTCCGCAAGCAAATATTTGACTCATATCACACTCTTGCACACCCAGGCATTCGCGCATCTCAAAAGCTTGTCTCATCACGTTTCGTCTGGCCGGGCATGAACGCAAATATCAGGGACTGGGTCCGCTCGTGCGCACCTTGTCAGCGCGCGAAAGTTCAGCGGTACCCTGTCCGCCCCACAAAGCCTTTCCTGCAACCCGATGAACGTTTCTCCGTTGTGCACGTCGACATTGTCGGCCCGCTACCCCCATGCAGGCTATCGCAATCTTCTGACATGTGTCGACCGCTTTACCCGCTGGCCCGAAGCGACACCTATCCCCGACATGTCTGCAGCTACTGTCGCCGCAGCTTTTGTTTCCATTTGGGTATCCCGATTTGGCTGTCCAACGAAAGTTGTCACTGATCGAGGCCGGCAATTCGAATCGTCCCTTTTCACGGAGCTACTTCAACTTCTCGGAACAGCACGCTTGCGAACTGTCTCCTACCACCCTCAAACAAATGGCCTCGTCGAGAGATTTCATCGCCATCTCAAGGCAGCACTCACAGCGCACGGCTGCTCAAACAAGTGGGTTGACAGACTTCTGCTCACGCTTCTCGGAATTCGATCTGCCTTCAAAGAGGACCTCTCCTGCGCTACTGCGGAGCTTGTTTACGGCACCTCGCTTCGCCTGCCAGCCGACTTCTTCGAAGAAAACACCCTCACTTCCTCTCTAACAGCAAGCGAGTACGTCGACCAGCTTCACCATGTGTTCCGAAACTTCCGTCCGCAGCCTACGCGTTTTAACAAACCCCGTGCAGTGTACATCACTTCGGACTTGCAGACAGCCACACATGTTTTTGAGCGTTACGGCCCTGTGCGCGGCTCGCTGCAGCCCCACTACCTCGGGTCATTCCCCGTTTTAGAACGTTTTCCTGCTAACTTCGTCGTCGACGTAAATGGGGCACGAGATACGATCGCGCTTGAGCGACTCAAGCCAGCATTCAGCGAGGCACCCGCGCTTAATTATCTTGCCTTCCCGGGGCATGCGGACTCCGCCTTGCAAGTGCGCGGTTCGTCACCTCTTCGTCGCGTTCACTGGGCTGCCACTTGTGCATTGTGAGCATCGTTCGTCGCTTCAGCTTCCTCTGAGGGGAGCAATCTGTAGCGGCGCGGCGATGGAGCTGCGCACCACCCCCGCAGCCATAAACAACTCCGCGGGGCGTCCCGCGGGCCTCCCGTAAGTGGGCCTTCGCGAGTGTTGGACACCAGGCACACGGACACATGATCCGACTCACTGTGCCGAACGTCGTGCGCGAGCTCCCTTTTCTTATTACTTTGTTTACTGCTTTCCTTTCGCACTAGGTCCGCGCACCGCACTTCTCTAGGCTCCTTTTCCCTCTTTTCTCCTCTCTCTCTCTATAAAGCCCTCGCCACTTCCGGCGCGCTGCGCGCGCCCGCTCAATTCTCTCTTTTGACAGAATAAACTAGACCTTGTTACCGAAAAGACGTGTGTCCGTCTCGTTTACCACGGCTCTACAAGGGAATGCCCGAGCACGGCCGCGCGAACCACAAAAGTGTATTGTAGTACACAGATCACAAGGCGATGGCTACGCGGTGGCCGATCACCGCGGTGCTGCGAAGTGGGACAGGTAGTTTTCTTGTGAGGTTCCACATTACACGAAACACTCTCCGACGGCCACCGTAATTATCTCGTAAGAACGCACACAGACACACACGCAGAACTAAAGAGCAATACAGGTGCCGTCACCGGCGCCGACGACAGTGGCGCTTCGCGGGCTTTGCCTTCAGTTTCACTTTTAGTTGATGGGAAAACGAACAGAAGCGAGGACATACTGCGGCCGAAGCCGTCGAAGTTTTGCATGGTCCCGCTTCCGAAGTCAGGTCGTCAGGTGCCGACCGGGGGTTCTGGAAGCGCGACAGGACATTGTGGTCGACGACGCGAACAAATCGTCGATTATATAGCCCTAAATAAGCTGGCTTTCACTCTGGGAATGTATAAATTTGCAGAAATAAAAAGAAAGAAAAAGAACCACTTGGACAATATATCTCTCCTTTCTCGTCTCCTTCTCACAGATGTGTATAATAAAATAAAATAACGCATACAATAAGAAACAGAGAACTCCGTTTACACTAAAGGGAGGCCTCTATCTTCTAAACTCCCTCTTAAAAAGGATGTAGAATTGAGGTTCTTTCTCCTTCTTTCATCCCCATTTTGCGAGGGAGTGAAATGGAGGACGCTGAACATTTCTGCACCACTGTAAGGGCGCACGGTTTTCAGGCACGTAGTCTCAAGGGAGGTCACATCCCTTAAAATGCCCATTTCGGCTCATTTCCGTTTACAGTGGTACGTATATATATATAGAGGCATAAGCGATGAGAGCAAACTATATAGAAAACTACTTTTGAACCGTAAAGATAACTCATAGGATAGTTTTCCCTCACATTGTTGCATTTGCTTTACGTGTGTGACTCTGTGTCTTTGCCTTCCGTGCTGCACTCGTGTGGCCATCAAAAATTACGAACTTGCCCAAGCCCTTCTCAGCTTTATTAAACAAGGGATTCAAGTCGGTTGAATCTAATATTGCATGTCAAGTGACTGACGTGTTATTGGTTTTATCTAAATATTATGGACTGGCAGTACTTGGCAAGCATTAAACCAGATTTTTTTTAGGGCACTTAAGTTGCAGGTGTCATAGATTGCCAGAAAATTTTCATGAAAACAGCCAGGGAATGCCTGGAAAGAGATCGGGAAATTTTAAAATGCCCACATAGGTATGTTGTCTTGTTATATGTCATACAACGTTTCCAGAAAATCTTTTTGTTAAATATATTCTTAAAATGTTTCACTTCATAAAAAGTTGAGGGAGATTGGTTCCATTTATTGAAAAAAAAAAGAATGTCGAGCATACTGACAAGGCATTTCTTACTCAATTTGTTTTTTTTTTTCTTTTTTGCTTTAACTAAAATTTCTGAACCCCGAAACCCTAGAAAAGTTTTCATCTTTGAAAGCACCTTAAATAATTTACTGTGATAGAATTCATTCGAACTATACTATCAGTTCTGTTTCCTAGGAGGTGCATATCTGTCGTGCCATGACACAATCTGCTCGTGTGGTATTTCGGGTGCTCATGTGGTATACCTAACTTGGAAACCTGTTAGCATGCCCAAGAGGCCTCATTACCCGTAAGAAACTAAGTGACCATATCAATACACTCAATCCATCTGCCTTCTATTGAAGTTATGGCCAATGACCCATTCATTTAAGAGTATGAAAAAGACATTTAAATGTGTATTAAGCAATATAAGTTACAATCTTTGGCATGATACTGTAAATACTCCAGTCACGTCTTCTCAGCATATACCTCTGCACGGGCATACTTAACTACCAGCTAAAAAAATGTAAAGACAGTCCAACTTGGTAACGTTTCAGCAATAAATATAGATATCATTTTGGATTAGTGCATTAATGCATCATATATGAACTTGTCATGAAAGGGAACATACTGTTGCTGGCACGAGCAGCAGTTCTGACGGTTTATTTGTTTACCATGCCATAAAATAAAACATTGTATAAAGGTACTGATTTGTACTGACAAGCAGCCCTTAGTCATAGTTAAACCGTATTAAGTATTGACTTAGATGGTTTGAGCAAATATATTAAGCTGCTTCATGAACATACAAAGAATACACACTTGTTATTTTTGCCTCATATTGCTGATTTGCAGCATACACCTGCAGTACCTTTGGAACTAATGACACAAAGGTCAAGGCCAGCCTGGCGACCATGCTTGCCAAGGGGAAGTAGTGTAAATATATAGTCTGTCTCCATATTAGCATAAGACATGCATTTTAAAGAATTCATCCAGTATATCGTGCAATAAAAACAGTTAATTCATTGGCGGTGCATTTGTTTTATTTCTTGCACTGCATGATTCAGAGCTAAATTCTTTCTGTTTATGCAACATATATCAAAGTAGAGCTGGTTCAGGAGCATTACTAATCTACAAACGTTAATGCATAAGTGCAGATGAAAAGCAGCAGGTGCACATGCATAAATATATTCAAAATTTTTTGCTACCACATGTAAACAAAAATGTAAACTAACTTGTAGGTAGCCGATAGCTATAAAGTTATGGCCTTATACACTCTTTGTAGACTTGTCTATAAAATGTCTGCATCTATAGACTGTCTATAGATTAATGAAAATTCATGTTTGTTGACAAATACCTGCAGAATGTCATAGAAAAAAGTGTATCGTATTATAAAGTTCTGTTTTTGTAGACTGAAGTGTATAGAATGTCTATAGACTATGATAGACGTTTGTGTATAGACATTCCATAGACTTCAATCTACAAAAGCAGAACTGTATATATAGTTCTACTTTTGTAGACTGAAGTGTGTAAAATGTCTAGATAAATTCTACAGATAGTCTACATATATTCTATAGACTTCAGTCTACAAAAATAGAACTGAATAACCCTATACACTTTTGTCTATAAACATTCTCTGGACATTTGTCTACAAACGTGAATTTTAATTAATCTATAGACAGTCTATAGACTCAGACTTTCTATAGCTAGTCTACAAAAGTGTATGGCCATAAGTCTATAGAATGGTCTATAGGCATAGCCTATACATAGTCTTTAGACATTTGTCTATAGACTTTCTATAGACTTCAGTCCACAAAAGTTCTATCTATAAGCCTATACACTTGTCTATAGACATGCTGCAGACACTTGTCTACAAAAGAATTTTCGCTAATCTATAGACAGTATATAGACAGTCTTTAGACTCAGACTTTTTATAGACTAGTCTAAAAAGTGTATGGCCATATGTCCATAGACTGTCTATAGACTAGTCTAAAGAAATGTCTATAGACTTCATAGACAAATGTTTATATTCTGTCTATAGACTTTCTATAAAAATTTTGGAAAGGTAGCGTAGCCAAGACGAAGCATTTGCACATGTTTCTGCTCAGTTGGCCGCTTGCCGATGAAATATGGTCCGAGCACACCTGCATAAGCCCATACTGCAGTTACCGGGTGCCAGTGTCCTCGCAAGTGTAGCGCGGCAGCGAGCCTGTCGCACCGAGCTGTTAAAAGAAATACATACTCGAGCATTCACGCTTGGCACGTAATTCTTCCTGTGCACCGCACTAATGCATCTGTGCCGAAGCTGGGCGTTTGTTGTGGCTGACGGAAAGTGGTGCCGGCTGAATATGCCAGAGCGACACAGCTCTCCACCTACATCGTGTTCGTCGCAAACGGTGCACTCCAATCTGCTTCTTTTTAGCTAGTTATTTGCACATCCATATATGACGCAGTCACTCCCCGATGTTGTTTTGTACTTCGATATTGCGGGCACAGACATACTTGCACACGTAACACCCCGTAACTCACATACGCTACATGCACGCAAACGCGTTTTGGCAGCTCGGGGAAGATGGTGGCAGGTCGCTGGGTCCCGGATTATGCGCTCGGCCCTTCTGGTAGGGTAATTCTAGCCACCCTACTTCTGGTTCAAGGGCACTTCCGCCGGATCCAACACATTGCGACCTCCAATAGCAGACGACGACGCTCACACGCAGGCAAGCATTGTGCGCTTCCGCTTCGTGACATGTCATGAATCTCGGGAGGCAGGCTCCGTACAGGCAAAGGTAGTGTTGATATCGGTGCCGGCAAACTGACACACGATTTAATCGTTATCACTTATAAATGTCCGAATTCATTTGTCGGAAAACATACATCGTTGTAGTGTTTCTAGCCGAGACCACACGTACGCTTGCAAACGCGCGTAAGCTCGCGTCCGCACGCCTAGCGCCTGCCGCGCCTCGCGAGTAATGGCGGTTTGCATCCACAAAGACGCGCGACTGCGCGCGCTCACTGGGTTCACTCACAGACGCCTTGGTAGGCACCGCTTCGTACTTTTTTATCGACAGTGTTTCAAAATGCTTCAATTTATATAAACGTAATTGCAATATTTTTATAGCTGTTAGAGCAGCGTAAAAAGGAAAGAAGAACCACGTTCTTGCATGATATAAATCTGCTTCACCGAGAGTTGAACGTTTCGCGCCGTAGCTGCGTAGCTAGGCGAGCCGACGCGAGTCAACCGAAGCGCTCGATAACAGAGCGGAACTGTTCCCCGAAATCACGCTATGATCACGCCGCGTTTCGACGCGTACGAGCCATGCCGCACCGTCTGCGCATGCGTGAGCGCGTCAACGCGATAAATGAGTCACGTTTTGTTGCGCGTTCACTCGCCACTTGAATAAACATCACGTGCTTCCACGTTATCGTCTAGACACTAAAACCTAAAACCTCGCACGGTGGGCGAGGCGGCAGTCGCGTCAAAGGCGTTCGGAACCCTGCGGAGAACATTGTTCGATAAGCTCACCTCCGTCGCTTTACTCGTGAAGCTTGCATAATATTTGTGATAGCGCACCTATATATAGGGAATTTGCGCGCTGTGGTACTTTACACTGAGTGGACTGGACTCTGTTGACTGCCTTGGCGATGGCCGGAAATGAAGGGGTAAGTACTTGAGGCTGGGTGCGCAATTTGGAGCAACGTACGTGCACGTCATGGGGTTTTGAATCCCCGCCAGGTTTAATTTGTACCTTTTATTTTAGGCAACGTATGGATTTGTAGTTTCTACGAAGCATGCATAAAGAAAACATTTAAATTTCTTTTTAAGAACCGAAATCTTGACAAACCAGCAGGAGAATAATCCACGTTGCAACTAAGGAGTACTAAAAAAGGAAAAAGCTAGCGCACGTTCAATCTTTATTTTAGTTGATTTAGAAAGGCATCACAGTCCTACGAAGAGGCATAACATGAGGGCGGCATATGGTGCAGTTTATGACAAGACACAATCGGTAAAAAGACCTCGATGCATAAAGGAATTCAAACATTCGCACAAAACAATGAAATTTAGTCATTTACAATACGAAGTGATATAAAGTGACGACAGTGGCAGGGGCGTAGCCAGGGGGAGGGCTTATGGGGCTTCAGCCCCCCCCCCCCCCCCCCGAAATTTTTTAGTGCTGTCCATACACCGCCAACCAAAGCAACCCCCTGCGTCGAAAATCATTCTCGATTTTGTCTAGAATGTCTTTTTCACGTTCGAAAAGACATTTCTCCGCGAAAATTGCGAAGTCGGGCTGGATTTCGCGGCAACGCCATTGTACCGGAAGTCGGCGCAATCAGCCCCACCCGAGCTCAAAGTTTCAAGGGCGTTTTGATGGCGAACGGGCTCGCCGCGGCACCTCGCAGAGGCTGCGGAATCTACGGAGCGCATGCAACGCAGCAATTCCAAAACTTTATAGGTGTAAATCTAACAAACTTTTGGTGTGCATGGTGCATTGACATTTCCAAAGTTGTGCTTTAGATTGTCAATTGCGGAACTTTGTGGGTTTAATGCTGTTATAAACATTATAAACACAGTATCAGACAAGTTGACAAAACATGCAGGGAGGTCCGATGAGACGAAGCGTTGTGGTGGATCATTTGTGCCGTCATGTCACATAAAAAAGTCCCAACATTTTTTTTTTTTTCGCCTACGCCAAAGCAATCATGTCAAGACACTAAACCAGCCAAGGTAACTACGTTATTATTTTTTCTGCTTTGACTTTTATTTGCGCGAACACATTGAGCCTCTTCAATTTTTTTTTTTTTTGTCCTCGTTACCCTACCCGCGAGCTGCCAGAGCCAGCCAGAGCGCATACGTTTTTCTCATGTTGCCCCGACCACCGCGCTTCGCACTTCGGTGCGCGTTCGGTTTGCTATGGCCGAGTGGATTTTCACCTGGCAGAGTTTTGGGCGCTTAGTGGCTAGCAGACTAGAAAAAGAAACCATGGTCGCTCCCCGCCATCACTTTGGGGACTCGATGGATCGCACCGCGTTCGCTTGAGCGCAGCCTCTCCGTTAAGTCTTGTCTCGCCGATGTAGGATGCCGAGCAGTATGCGTATGGTTCTCGGTGGACGAAGCGTCTCACATTTCCTTCGATATTCCTTCGGTAGCCACATTAGGTGCCCAAAGTAGGCATTTGATTGCAGCCAACATACTTTCCGTTGCGTTTCTTCATTTCGGCGCCCCCGCCCCGCAAGAGGGAAACAATGCATTGTTGCGGCGCAGCGAATTGTCGTATGGTGAAAGTTCGATTTTGTTACTTCTTCTTTTGCGGAAGGTAATGGGCCAGGGGCGCTTCAGTTGCCAGATACTCTTATTATATTGTTCTGATACCAACTATATGGACACGCCAGGCACATTCCTGCCGTCGCCTTCATGTTTCATATAAAGACCAAGGGCGATAACATCGTGACCGAGCGCCGCATGCAGTATGTACGAGTGAAAGCGTAAGGGATGGGAGCGGGGGTGGGGGGGGGGGAGGTGAATCGGTGAGCCGACGATGGTGACACAGTCTTGTGTGCGCAAAGGAGAAAAGCGGGGAGCAAGCGCATCGCACGCGATACATCGGGGGGAGCGGATGGAATGGGGGCGAGATATAGGATTCTGTGAATCTGTGATTGCGCAACATGTTTATTTGCCTTGTTTGACGCACTAAATACAGTGACTTTTTCTTTGATACATAGATTTATTGGATACTCATACGTATATTTAAATATCTTGTTGCGAGGTTTTGTGTATACGTGCATTGAACTTTGTTTGCACTGACGCGTTTTTGCCCTTCATCAAGCTGTATCTTCGCATTTGTATATCCCATTGTATCTTCGCATTTCTAATGTACGAGGGCAAATCAACTGAAAGTGAGCCTACCCACTCCGCGCAATAATCGTTCGGTTCATTATCTGCGAGGCATGCACGAAGCAGAGAGGCAACTCTCATTTACAAAAGTGACACGCAGGTGTGAGGATAAAGGTTCTCTAATGCTCTCATACACTGGGTTGAGCATGGTTGCGAGACATAAATGACACTCCAAAAGTTGAACAGCGTGTTGCCGTGCAGTTTTTGACAGCTGAAGGTATTTCCCAAAAAGAAATTAGTCGCCGTATGGCTGCCGTGTACGTTGAACATTGCATTTCATTGTCCACTGTGAAGTGTAGGAGCAAAGGGTTCAAAGAAGGACGTGAAAGTTGCAAAGACGATCCAAGACCGGGCCAAAGCCATTGTGCAATCACCACCAACAAAATCCCAAAGGTAGATGAGCTGATCAGACAACCGAGGGTAAGCATCGATGAACTTGCAGAGCGTGTGAACATCAATCACGGTTCGGTTCACGCCATAATTCATGAAAATTTCGGTTATCGGCTCTTGTGTGCGCAACGTATCCCCAAGGTTTTGAACCACTACCAGAAGACGGAGAATTTCGGCACTGCCTTGACTTATCTGATCTGGTATCACAATGAGGGTGACAACTTCTTTTCTGCATTGTGATCGGGGACGAACCATGGTGCCACTGCTACGAGCCTGACACACGACGGCAAAACTTACAGTGGAAACATTCGAATGCACCACGCCCAAAGAAAGCAAAGGCCGTCATTCCCGCCGCGAAGGTGTTGACTTTTTTTTTTTTCGGTCGTCAGGGGCCATTACTGATAGAATTTGCTGAATCTTGAGAGACTATCAATTGTTTCCGATATTGTGAAACGCCGGCATGGCTGCGTGTCGCAATCAAGAACAAATGACGTGGAAAATTGAGTAATGGTGTCATCTTGCTCTACGACAATGCATATTCCCACCTCGCTGATGTGGTTAATACAAAAGTGGGTAAAGTTCAAGTGCGAAACGCTGTAACATCCGCCATGCAGCTCAGACCTGTCGCCTGGCGACATCCACATTTTGGGGCAACCGAAAAAACAGCTCAAGGGAACCAGATTCGTGTAGGACAATGGCGTGAAAGAGTCAGCTACAGACTTTTTGAAGCAGCAACCCAAGGAGTTTGATAAGACGGGAATCACGCGACTCGTTAGTCTATGGGACAAACGTCTATATGCTCATGGAGACTACTTTTAAATAAAGTACCTCGTTTGTCATATATTCGCATTGGCTCACTTTCATTTGACTCGCCCTAGTACATTTTGCAGAACTGCTTTGTATACGTGCTCTCTGTTGCGACTATAATTTCGGTGCAATTACTCACGATACATGACCGGTGGCAGCTGCTACTGCGTAATACATTGGAACAAATGACAGCATCATTGAGATTTTTCACTGGCCATTGCATATGTACAAGAATGTAAACACGGTTCTTGAATGACAAAGATATAAAAAAATGACGTTAACATATTTGTCCTCAACTTGTTCATTTCATGGCCTTTACATGTTTTATATCAACGATATTCACTGCTTGGCTAGTTTCGAACTGGTGTAATTCTAAAGTTCGCGTGATGTATTCTTTACTTATTAAATAGGCAGAAAACGTGGGAGCATTGATATCAGTCATTTTGGGCAAAATTTTTGGCACATACGAGTATGTTCTGTTATTAAAAAATACATATCTTGCTTGTTTTCACAGTGCGTAGCGTTCAATAATTCGTTTGCAGCATCTTTGTCAATGGCAATGCAATTATTGTTCATGTATTTAATCCCTCGACAAATTGTTTAAAAGGAAGCTTTAGCTCGGGCCCAACTCCTACGCTGCCTATTCAAATACATGTAAAAAGCAGAAACGCTTTTCTGAGATAACTCCTGGATCGCTATGAATGAAATTTGTTGCATTTAAGCGAGAAAGTTAAATTCTAGTGTCTGTTGGAAGCGGAATTTCGATTGAGGGCCTGAATATTGTTTAAAATATTGAGTAAAATTCGAAAGTTCGAAAAAAACAAAAGCACAACGTTTACAATCTAATAGCTCTGCATCAAGGACTGATATTGCGGTTCTGTAAACAGCAAAGCGGAGAAGTTTAGTATGTCAGCTTGTATCTTACGTGAATTGGTTACTGTGTACAAGGGTACTGCAAAAGCCGTATTTTTATGATACTAAATTTTTTGAGATTAATGTGTAACATATCAATTTTATCCGCTGTAGATGTACTATCAGATGAAACTCACAGAAATATATCATTTTTCATTGTTGAGAGAGAGATAAAACTTTGTTATGTCCTTGATGGGGTTCAGGGGTGGCGGGGGTCGGGAGACTAACCCCCAATCCCCCCCTTCCTCAGACGGCGGCCAGTCCTTGCTTTCTGGCGGCGTCTTCGGCCATCCGGACGGCCCAGAGCTGCTCCTCTGGGTCCAAGCTGAGCAGCAATGTCTCCCACTGCTCGGCCGTAGTTATGCGTGTGTTAGTGCGGGAGGTGTTGGTGGGTGAGGCTTTGGGGCATTGCCAGATAATATGATCGAGGTCAGCGCGGGCCTCGCACGCTTTGCAGAGTGGAGAGTATGCATCGGGGTACATGCGGTTGTAAAGCACGGGGTTCGGAAAAGTTCGTGTCTGAAGGAGTCGCCAAGTGGTAGATTGTGACTTATTCAGTGTTTTGTGTGCTGGGGGGTAGCGTAACCGCTCCCTGCGGTAGTGCAGGAGAATTTCTCTCAACGTGACCATTCGGTCCCGCACGTGACCACGATGCAGAACAGAGGGCTGGTCGGGATCGGAAGACGCAGGAGAAGGATGATGCGCCCGGTGTGCGAGAGCTCGGGTGGCATCGTGGGCGGCTTCGTTTCCAGCCAGACCCGAGTGACCAGAAGCCCAGATGATCTGCACGCGGCGTTGCCTTGAGGGAGGAGTGCCAAAGAGAATCTTCTGTGCTTGGGGTGCTATCAGTCCTCTTGTGTAGTTACGAATGGCCGTTTTTGAATCGCTTATGATGCAGTCTGCACTGGTAGCCGCGTAGGCCAAAGCGATGGCCGTTTCTTCTCCTACTTCGGGTTGTGTGGTGAATATTGATGCGGCCGCGGCGAGGCGGTACAGCGAACCCGCGACTGCGACGACCGCCATGGCGTTTTGGTTGGGGTATTCTGCTGCGTCCACGTAGGTTACGTCAGCGGCTTGGTCGCAGCGCTTTTGTAGTCGTTTAGCTCGTTCTGCACGTCGCTCCGGATTGTGCTCAGGGTGCATATTGTGAGGTATGGGTGGGATAACTAGTTGAGCACGAATGTTTGGAGGGATGGGTACTTTTGGTCCGAATTGGGTGGTGTAGGTTATTCCTAGGGTGCCTAGAATGTGTCTTGCCGTGGTGGAATTGGCGAGTCGTTCGTATTGGCTAATACGCTGCGCTTCAATAAGCTCGTCTATGGTGTTATGAGTTACATAGTTCTAAACGTGATAGTTTCGTTTTCTGCAAATGTGCGATTTTGGCCAATTTTTAATAATGAATTGACAACGTAAATGAAGAATTAGAAACCAGCAGCGAATAGAATCTAGGTTTTTCTTTTAAATGCAACAAAGATCTTCAAATTTGGTGCAGCGGTTGCCGAGAAAAACAAATTCTTCTTCTACATGTATTTAGATCGCAGCACCGGAGCTAAAGCTTCCTCTTAAGGAGGAGGCCGAGTTGCAACTTGAGCCCCCCCCCCCCCCCCCCGAACGAAATTTCTGGCTACGCCACTGGACAGTGGGTAAAGTCTAGTGCCGCTGCTTCCCTTAGTCACTTCGTCCTTCGTCTGTAGGTACTTTACTCGGAATATTACAGGTTTAGATGTTTTATTTCCTACTGCACAAATTTTCATTTCGTCTTCTTTTTTGCTGGCATTACTAGAAGAGAAGGTATAGCTGGCATCACCTCTGAGTGCGACGCCTCCTTCACTTACCTTTTAGTTTAAGAACAGCTTGAATTGTTCTAAATTTAATAGTTCTGGCGACGAAGGCTCGTCTATGGAACATCACGGCTAGACGTGCTGTACTCCGTAGCGTCTAACAGAGAACAGAATCAAATGAAGTTATACTGCACTGTAAATAATTCCATCACTATGCGGAGGATTTCCGTCATTCTACAGAGGAAGTGCAGGTAAAAATGCGGAAAGCATGCCGTATTTCAAAAATACCGCAAATATTCCGTGAATATAAACAGGGTGCTCACTGTGTCAAATTTTGCGAACATTTCACTGTAGTAATACGGTGGCTACGCTGTTTTGCACGAAATAGACAGAATTCCGTATTTTTGTTATGCGAACATCTGTACTTTTGCGAGGAAAACTATACACGCTGTCGGAATGAGTGATTGTACTCACAAAGTTTAATCTAACAATATTTTATTGAACACGCGAGCTGTACACATTATGAAAATACGTACAAAATGTGTGAGCCAGCCTTCTACCAAAAGCTGCAATAACAGATGGTATTAATATTTATACGCGCCCTCCGTTCCGGTTGCAGTTTGCCGCCCATACGGGCCTTGTATAACGCTGATCTATGCGCAAATATATGCGTGTGTTTACAGTGGTCTCAAATTAAGTGATTTGCAGTTTGTACAGTATATATGTTTAAGTGAACGAATAGCCGTGGCCATAAGTGCCAATATAAACAAGCTTGCGGCACTGAGGTGCTGGTGCACTGGGAATGACATTGGTGCTCTACGCCAAAAGTTGTGCACACTATAAACCAGTACTGAAACGCAGGGCGCGGTACAATTACCATAACTGCGTTTACATTTAGCAACAAATGGCCCCGATGGGAAGTGGCGGCCTATAGATGCAAGTACAGTGGCCAGATAAAATTTTCGAATGCGGGAAGCAATTAACTCAATCGTAAAAGGGCTTTGCTGGACTATATTGTAGTTGGTTTAATTAATTATCACGATATTTTCGAAATATCTCATATCTGCAAGTCACTGTCTATTCATTAGCAGTGTGTTCAAAGAGGCTGGTTAGTGCGACATAAAAGGGCTACGTTGGACGAGCGCGTAAAGAGCGCAGTGCAGAGGGCTGACTAGCAACCAAACGCTTTATTTGCAGCAGCAGCATAGTTATGCCCTTCATGTTGCGTTCAATGATGTATTTATATGCTGCTTCTGAAAATAAAGCATTTGGTTGCTGGTCAGCGCTCTGTCACGTGCTCATATTTACTCGCTCGTGCTGTGTCGCGCTGTTCTTGTTTTTTTTAATTCTAAACTGTGTGTTCATTGACATCTAGCGATTGCACATAATCTTCGCTGTTCATGCGTTGTCAATTCTTGCGTTGACATTTGGCGCTTCATCTTGAAACAACACCGGTGTACGCGCACGTTCTCGTATGGCAGAATAAAGATCGCGAGCATGCACAAACCGACACATGTGCAAACTACGGGAAGCTGGCTGAAGATGAAGGACCTAGTACCGTGCCAGTACTGTGTGTACTCTCAAAAAGAAAAGAAGGAAAAAAAGAACGACCAGTGCCGAGTAGGTCTCACGATTCGAGATTTATTTCTTTTTAAGCTAGCGTCTAATACCATTTCTTCCATGTGCTTTATTCATATGTAAATGTTATGACAAGACTCATTATTTACCCGTTCATTACATGCACCAACCAGCCCAAATTAGCGCCATACTAGAGGTTATTGACTCATCGCAGTGCACTACTACGTACTTCATTGCAACACTGAGGCGTGCTAACCTCCCTGCCTTTCTTCTTCTTGTATTCGCTATCTCTTTGTATAAAATGCACTACCTTGTGGGAGAGAAAGCGTTCTTCTCTTGTAATATTCAGTTATTTGTCAAACAATTATTTTACTGTTCCAGCAACTAGAGCACAAGTGCGAAAAGCAAACTGATTCTGTTTTGTTCTGCGTGCTCACAGAATGCGGCCCCAGGGGGCAGCGTGCGCTGCGCTTCCGATCTAAGGAGTGGTAGACAAAGCTGCACATGTGTAGTCAGCCGGCTTTTACCCTTTCATGTTGTAAAAATGGTTAGATTACAGTATGGTTTGATTTATATTCAAGTTAGTGGAGCAAGGCCGTACGGAAGATAGATTAACGCGTCGGGAGTGAAGAACAGAAGCGATGCATTATTAGGCTGCTTGAATCTCGGCATGGTCGAATTGGCAAAGTTCTGACTTTTTCGCTGTGTGGTGTACGCTTGTGTACTCGTTATGTGCCGCCACAACGAGGGGATATTTGCATTGAATGTGTTTCACTTCATCTACAAAACTCTGCACGCTGTGGCATCGAAGAAGTTGCCCTGTGTTCGTGTGTACGTATGCACTTGGACACCCGGTAGCCTGCTCTCAATAGATGTTCAAGAGACTACGCACGCTCGTAATTTGCTGATGAGGTAAGTCCATTTTAATTTTATTGTGTTTGCTTAACTTACGTGTTAAAATAATGCGTGGTAAGCTGGCGTCGCAAACAGAACTATTGTTTCAAAAGGCCAGTGAGCGGCGTCTTCGGGGCGAAAATGACGCACGAATCAGGAAAAGGATCACCTGTCTTTTCAGATCGATTTCAATGGTAGCGCAATCGGCTCGATGGCGATCGCAATTTTCGGTGTGACACGTATACCGTTTTCCTCAATTGCGTTGAAAGTGTAGAATAAAACCGCATTCAGTTGCCCATTTCTATTGACGCTTGTAGCAGCTTGAGAGCACACTTTATCCGATACGGCAAAAACTTCTGTTTGAATACAGAACTGAACGTTCAAAATAATACCAGTGGTTCACTACGTGTGATCGTAACTTTCTTGCTTGCATGCATGTTTTTATTGTAGCGACAAAAAGAGTTCTGTGCTCTGGCTGCTCTGCTGTGTTTCGTTGGTACAAGTGCTTGTGGTGCAGCAAGACGTTTTGCTCCGAATGATGTCGGGGCAGTCAAGGCATTCGTCTCAGTAAGCAAGCTGTAAATGTATCAGTTGCAGAAAAATGTGGACCTACAAGAGAAGCGAATGCAATCATCATAGACTGTATATTGAGAATAATTCAGTTGTATTACTAAAGCAGAGAGTATATATTCATGGAAATCAGATTGTATTGTTACTTAGCAGGAACTAGGTAACTTATCATTACTAATTAATCATTTTCTTTTATTGAAAAACTAGTTGCTGTTGTCCTGCTGGAGCTGAGAAGAGGTCTGCTGCCTGCAATGGGTCCATCTCTGTAAAGTTATTGCAGTGTTGTTGCTCTCAAAGTAAGTGTTTTTTTTTCAGCTTTTTGCTACTTGCATCATTACCATCTACTTAGCTGCATAGGTAATCACTGTTAGTGACATTGAAGTGCTAGTGGACAAGCACCACTGCATTATTGCAACACATCTGTCAGAGTGCAGCTGTGGCAGTATGCGAAGGTGTTGATATATAGGCCGAATTACGTTATCTGAAATATATATATATATATATATATATATATATATATATATATATATACAATGTCATTCGATTGCGATCCAGCAGGCAAAAATGCTGAACAGGGAAAAGTAATTTTAATTTGCACTTGATAAGTTGTGCAAGCAAATCAATTAAGCTGTTACGAATGAAATGGGGCCTTTGTAATCCTGTTCTACACTGCTGCAGGGCTGAATAGCTTTGGAGTTAAGTTGTAGAGCCGTGGTAAACGAGACGGACACACGTCTTTTCGGTAACAAGGTCTAGTTTTTTCTGTCCAAAGAGAATTGAGCGGGCGCGCGCCGGAAGTGGCGAGGGCTTTATAGAGAGAGAGAGAGAGGAGAAAAGAGGGAAAAGGAGCATAGAGAAGTGCGGTGCGCGGACCTAGTGCGAAAGGAAAGCAGTATACAAAGTAGTAAGAAAAGGGAGCTCGCGCACAACGTTCGGCACAGTGAGTCGGATCATGTGTCCGTGTGCCTGGTGTCCAACACTCGCGAAGGTCCGCTTAGGGGAGGCTCGCGCGACGCCCCGCGGAGTTGTTTATGGCTGCGGGGGTGGTGCGCAGCTCCATCGCCGCGCCGCTACAAAGTCATACGACGATAATTTCTCTGTAAAGCATACAGCAAGCTTTAGCATTGTAAGAGGCTGGCATCAAGAGAGGTCGTATACACTGAAGTTCAAATGAGGTTTGTTTCTGTTAGGATAACTGTAAACAATTTGTGCTTTAGTTGTGATCTTGTGGGAAAATTGATTTCTTTTGAACAATGGCAGGAATGCATGGGTAATCTTTGTATGCACAGACATTACATCGCTATTGTTTAACCAAGTGGTGCCACCGCATGCTAAAATTTTCAGGCCTCTGATTGAATAATGTCAAATTCTGTCGTTACGTTTAGGCAACACCTTTTATATTGTTGGAGATTATCATTATTTCGTACCATGATAGTGTGATATCCGCACTAAATGTATTTGACTTTGTCTCCAAAGCCCTGCACAGTGGTGCATCATGAAAATTTATCATTTGAAACACGTCATGCAGCTCACCAATTTGCATGAATATATGGAAGATTTTTTTCGATAGTTTCTGGTCTCTGAATGTACTTCCCAATATGTTCTTGTTCGCAGAAGACTATAATGCAGTTTTCTCTATATATTTTCTGGCACTTCAAACTGCGGTGAGCTAAACCACTGAGAAGCAATACACGGAATCGCTCCTGCTTCTGGAGCTGTGTTCAAACACACACTAAGAAACACGGCTTCGCCTTGCTTGACTGTGTCGCGGGCACTTCTGAAGCACTGCCTGTCCAATAACCTTCGTGGCATGGAAGCGCCATCAACTTCTATACGTTGTTTTCTGTTTCATTGTGACATCACATGACATTATAATCGCAATATATATGTTCTTTTTCTAAGAGACCCATAATGCTCCTCTTGTTATATTTTCAGTTGCATTATTTATGCGCATATGAGCAGTGCTCCAAGTCCAATTTTATCGCAAAGTAAGCTACTAGTACATAAACAATTCTGTATAGCATAAAACCAAAGCCGAACTGCCGAACTGTACAAGGCAGCAGTCTCAGTGCAGTCTCAAGTACAAAGATTGAATTGGCAGTTCAGAGGTGCACAGCGTACCTCTTCATTACTAGCTAAACAATTAAGGTGTTTTAAAACTGAAAATTTATATAGCTTCAGCCACGTGCTATTGGTCATTGCTCCTGTCCTCAGAAAATGTGGAAGATTATCACGGCATTTCTTTTCTAATAATTTTTCTTATTGCAGTGCCATTACTTTTTGTGTAAGTAGAAAACGAATCACATAGGTAACCAAAAGCCAAGAATGTGTACACTTGGAGCATTGATCATGCAGTTTGATGGCTCAGCAAAAGTAGGAATACACCATAAACAATTGAAAATTAACTTTTACTTGACACAGGGCTGGTACACTAACCATACTGTATGCTCATGCAGTTTTACTTAAGTTTAAATTGTAGTGTAGCTTTCCAGTGTATGCTTCGATTGTCGCATTCTGTCAGAGCTGGTAACATGCTTCGCACGTCTAGCAAGTAGCTTGTCTATATACAGTAGCAAAAATGTGCCAACTGTATTTTTTCAATGATTTGATAGAATGTGTAGGTGGTTCGCTTAGAAAAATAAAGCCATGGCCTCAAAGCAGAATGATGTGACTTTCTCTGCACATGTTGCAGGTTCAAAAAAGGAAGGTGTGAGCTGTTGCTAAGGTTCCGACCAGAAAGCAAAGCCAGTATAAAAGGGTCCACACCACTGATCTTTACTACAGGGAGAGAATAACACATCGAACCCCCTCAACTGAAGCCAACCTTCTCCCAGAAGTTAGCGCTTCACAACTTTGCAGCAGCACTTCATCTGCACGGGTCTGTGGCATTTCTCCCCTTAAAATACCTGCCTGTTGTACTGCATTTAAAAACATTGCATCTCAAGCAGTGCATAAAGGCAAAACATTGCATATTAAAGTGGCTGGTGCTGGGCAAAGCAAGTACTGTGGCATGGTAGATTTGAACGAGCCAAGCTAGGAGCCAAAAAGGCTGCTGGTTTCTTGCAAATGGCAAACGTATTGTTAGCATGTTGAAGTTACTTTTTGTCGTTTATCTGTGTAGTGGATACAGCTTTTACAACTGGAGAAGAAGCCTTGGAAGGGTGAAACACTTAACGAAACTAGCTTCAGTATATCATGTGTCTGCATCACATAATTTCATTGCTGCGTGAGTGACCCCACTGGTTAACATGTAAAAGTGTTCATGATGTTTACAATGCATTATCCACTTCATCTGCCGGCCAGGCCTTTCTTGAGACTTAAGCTGATGTTGCGTTTAGAGAAATTGTGGCTGCGAGCTTGCCATCAGAGAGCCAACTTTTGAGAGTACAGAATGAGCTCAACACATTAAACGCCAGAACAAGTTGCTGAGGATTTCAATTCGAGAATATTCGAGGCAACACCTTTCTCATTCAGTGGTGCCCAACTCATTTAGTGGTGTTAATATTCTGCTGAAGGTTGTTTATTGTTACTTTCATATGGTGCCCAAGCAATGGGGTAGCAACTTCTTCACTTGGAGTATATAGCAAGGGCGTACTCCACATGAGCTGGTGACTTTCTGCTGCATTTTCAAAAATTGTTTTCTTCTTCATTTGAGATTCTCGAATTTTGCACTGTTCTTTAGCTGTTGTGTCCCGTTTTATTTTTCTAGCGCTTCTTAAACATCGGAAGAGTGAATACAACTTGACATTTTGCTTGATTTTCTAGGTTGCTTGCCCTTGCTACAAAACATTTGACTTCAAAACCCATCACACCTTACTGAAAGGATCATTTTGAAGCAGCCATAGCCACCAGTAACACGCACGACATGATTATGAAAATTGTAATGTTGGTTTTGATCTACAGGGTGTCCCAACTATCATGCACCAATATTTAGAAATATTTAAATGTCATGTAACTAGAGAGTACGAGGTAATGTTGTTTGCCGTCGCTTGGAGGCACTCAGGTTATTTTTTGCATTCTGCCTAATTATATAATTACTCCTAATTAGCCATTAAACTTCTCAAATATTTAGATCAAAAGTGTCAATGAGAACATTGTAGGTCAACATGAAAGCCTCCTGATACAGCTTTCTGTTGCTCATTCTGTGCTACATAATAGTCTTTCCAAGAAAGAAGCCAGGGAATCCAATTAAAGTGCGTTGAGTAGCTGGTCACACGGCAGTTTTGTGTCGCAAAGCTAGGAATACAACTTAAATGGGTTCTGTTCAGAAAAAGGTTTAGCTCAGAAAATTATCCTTTCTTATGCAACCTGTGCCGACAAGGTTTCTTAGACATGGCCATGGCCGCCAAGAAATATGCCGAGGCCGCAGCAGTTGACTGCAGAAGCCAAGACCAAAAGCAGTTCCTCCAGTGATTGTGAAACGGTCTCCTGGGGCATAAGTATAATTCGGTGGCACCATCTTTCTCCTGCAACTTTCCTACCTACTTAGCTAACCAGGTGGGTCAAAGATGGGAAAGGGAAAACTATTCCACAGCTTCAAACATTGAACTTGCTCAGGCTCAATGCAGTTTAAGTGTAATTCTTCCCTGATCATTTATCAAAAACGGGAAATAAGTAGATGGTATGGTCTTCATATGGAAACCCATTTCCCGCGGAGTATTAGCAGTGAAAAAAGCAGCTTATGAAGGTTTGAATATTGGACAGGATGAATTGGCGTAGATAGGGTAATGATTATGAACGTTTCTGGTGAAGTTATTGGTAGTAAAATAAATAATCAAAGAGTTAAGATATAGTATAGATTCAGATTATATAGGTTAAGATGTAGTTATAGATTAAGATGGAAGACACATTTCATTCCACTACCATAATTTTAAATCTTCCCAAAAATTCTTGTTTGATAGTCTATGTGTGTCGAGCGCCAGTGCTTCCTGATACAGTACTTCTTGATGCTTGCTTTTAGCTGACATCATTCTTATGCTGCATAGTTCACCTGTTTAAGTTCCCTCTTTCTTCCGTACAAGCGAATTTACGTTCATCATATGAAACCTTGTAGATGATTTCCTGAAACTTGCTTATGACATTAGATGGCGGCATGCACCCCGGCTTAGACATGCATTCAAGAGCCTCGTATCTTGCAAATATTAAAGATATACTCCTGCTAAGCAAGTTCTTGGTATCATCGACAAGATTATTTGCGAATAGGAATTTGCCTAAGTTGGGAAAACAGTCAATCTAAAACATGTCAAGCGATATCGCTGACAATGCATACGCATTCAAACTGAAACAAATAAAAATAGATATAGCACCAAATGCAAGAATCATTCACACGATGCCATTCCTTCAGAGGAATAAACTCTGACTTCCTATCTAAATTTGTGACCCTTTATAATTCAGACTACTAAACGCGTAATGAGGGTTGCGTAGATGTTGTACTTATTCCTCATTTTTTTTTACTGTAAGATCTGATGAAGCTTCAACAGCAGGGAAAAAACTGAGATCACAGTACTTAATACATTATATTGCAACAGAAATCAGTTTGTCTGCCAACCGCAGCATACCAGACTAACAGTTTTTGACAGAAAATGTGAGACAGAAAACATATAACACTTAGGGTGGTCCCATTTGCTTTGATTGTTTGGGAATGAAGATCATAGTGTACATGCTATGGCCCTACGTGTCATTACCAATTAACAACACAACGGGGGGTTTTGCATTTTTCAAGACTGCATGGAGATTTCTATAGTGTGCAGTTTAAATTAGGAACCTTAACAACCCATACTAAATGCAGTCTTCACAGCTTTGGGCTATACAGGTGCACTAGTTTACAAAGAACACACTCTACACCTTGTCACGGCCAAGATGGCAATTCACGTTCTTCAAAGGTGTTTCATTGTATGGGATGGCACATAGCACTTCACTTATTTGGAGAATATTGCATTCCAATTGTGTTATATCAAATAAATTCATAAGACAGTTTTAACTTGCCCTACCAGTAAAGTGGCAGCAGCTTGCACTAACTACAGCTTGTGGAAAAGCAATTGTAACTGCTAGTGCAGATGCATTGGCAACAGCAATGCTTAGGGTACTGTAGCTTCTTCGACTCTGGAGTATGCATCCTCCACAAGAAAATAATGTTTTCCTCCTCCTCCTCTACCTGATTAGAATCTGAGGTGGGGTGTAATTTGTAGGACATTCTCTTGCATAAACTTCAAAAGCATTTCTTCTTGTCTGCGCGAAAGATAATTGTTGCTACCACTGTAAAAGCAGGCTGGCTGCTTGCAGCACCTGTAGAGTACAGTCTGCGAATCTTTAACGAACCGTAAACATAATGAATAATCAAATAATTTTTAGTAATCTTCAACAAATTTAGCAGTCCTTGCCTTCCCATTTGACGTTTTTCAAACTCTAAGGTTGGCACGTCTGCACAAGCTTTGACTGCAGGTTTGTCATTTTGCATGAAAGAGTGCACTTGTGCACTTAATACCTTATCGGCAACGTTCTGCGGCAAAAATGTCATGACCTTTCGTATGCATTGGTCGCCACCTCAGAAACCGGCTGTTTCTTTGTCAGTTGGAATGTAGCATTAATGTTAAGCGAATTTGATGTTATAAGAAAAAGAATTGTGCCCTCTGATACCCTAATTCTCCTCATTGATGCCTAGTGTTATAGAAGCATGATAGACACCGTAAGAGTCAGTGTGATGTATAATTGTATGTCACGGTGGGGAGGTACAATAATTTTAAGAACTTTTCCTGATGCCTTGAGTCGGTAATGCGGAACGCTGTTTCTTTCACTCATTGTTACCAAACTTCACTTTGATTGTGGCAACAAGTATAACGTAGTTTGTTAGCACTACTGCCAACATGTGTAATGTGTAGACATCAGTGTTGAAAAAATGACCAGCTAATGGTTTGCCAGGAGCTAAGGTCCATTTAACCACAAAATTTTGAGCTTACACCTGTGGCTATTATTGCTTAGTGAATGCCCACCCAGGGTAACAGTTCATAACATTTCCTTCCATTATATTAGCGCTAAAGCTTTGAACAGCATTTGAACTGAAACTCGTTTAAAAAATGACCAATTTCCTTGTGTAACTAAGACAAAGGTTCCACAGCAAGACAGAAACTTGGAGCCGTCAAGAGCAGCATGAATATAAACAGCGCTCAATTTTTCGCAATCTTGCACCTCGTTATTATATTGCTCATCCCATTTTTTTCACAGGCTGTTCTTTACTGTCTTATGGTCATACCCAGTTCAAATT
This sequence comes from Dermacentor andersoni, assembly GCF_023375885.2. Lineage (NCBI taxonomy): Eukaryota > Metazoa > Arthropoda > Arachnida > Ixodida > Ixodidae > Dermacentor > Dermacentor andersoni. The sequence goes on along the minus strand of NC_092816.1, from coordinate 91,303,545 downwards.
TGATGTCTTTATTATCTAATATTTGGTCTAGTATTATTAAAATGTGTACTCATAATGTGCCTTCATTTATCATTTACGCAGGTCTTAACTAGACGCATCTTGACACAAAATTTATTTTCCCTAATTCCTCGTTGCTTTTCTCCAAATGTGCAAACCGCTTATCTTAATTCCTATTTTGACTTCTGGGAAGACTAAGATAACTTGATTAATGATTTCTTACATGTTTACATCGTTTTCTGTTTTGGCTATCCCTACTTTTTGCAAAAACTGGCAGCAGTGCCCCTATCCGCTGCACAACGATCACCACTGCTAAGCACACCCTTCCTGCCTTCATCTCTTTATCACTTTGGCTTCTCTTGACCAATTATGTGCACCAGCTTCTCCTCCCGCAATGAGTGTAAGGGCCAGCGAGCTATGCACGAAAAACGCTGCCAAGGAAAACATTTGCCACCCTGTTGACAAACACATTTGTTGAAATGTTGGCTACAGCAACATTCCTTGTTCCAACAATCCTGGTCTACATACGTGTTTTTCTAACACAGAAGTTACTGCTTTGTTGTGTTCTGTGATTATACTTTTTTGCCACTTCCTTTAGGATGGAAATTCACGAATATTGTTTGTTTCTCCTAACAGCGGCAAGGTTATTCTTGCAAGGTGCTGGGGTTCAAGAGCAACTTTCACCAGGAAAGAGTGGAAGCCAAGTGATTGAAGAAAATAAAGTTGCTTCTATGATCTATACAACATGAGGACTGAAATTTTGCGCTTTTTTGTATATATGCTGCGCAATGCATTCATATCACAAAGTGCAAGGTTACATGGCTTTTTTCAGCTATGTCAGTCTGTTGGCATAACAACTTTCTCAATTGTGACCTGCTGCTTTGGCTCTGAGCTGCCTTCATGACGTTTGCGTTCAAGGATATGTACTATCGTGAACAAAACGACCCTGGAAGTGCGAGTGTCGACCAAACTGCATCTCTGCGTTCAAGACCGCTGGAAACAGTGGGCCACGTATGCACATTCCGAACGCAGATGTTAGCGTGGCTGATCGCAGCAGATAGCACACCAATAAAATTTGGTCGACGCTCGCGCGTCCTGGGCAGTCTTGTCCCTGATGATACATTCTTCAAACAATGCATATGCTCTGCAAGACGAAACACGGGAAGGACCTGTACTTTAACGGATATAGTACAGATTCAGCATACACTGTGTTCCGTTTTCCGAATACGAGAAGCACCTCTACTTTAATGGTTTTAGTACAGATTCAGCGTACAGAGTCTTCTGTTTTAGATACGAAAGCACTCGTATTTCGTATTACGGTCTCTTTTTTACGGCTGTCCATTCTACGTAAATGACCATTCTTTATTTTGCGGAACAGCGTTCTGTCACACATTACGAGCAGATTTGCTGTAAAACGAGGAGAAATTTTTACAGTGTAGTTGACAGCCATTCATCGTGACAGAAGGTAAGGCGTGCAGACGCGGACGCAAAAGAAGAGAAAGTAGTCAGAAAACCTTTCTGTGCATGCATATAAACAGTTGCAGATAAGCTGTGTGTCCACTTTCTTTTCCGCCACAGCGCGCCCTTCAGTTGATAGCCGGCGTTTGTGTTTTCTGGTTCTCTTGTGTCCGTGTTTGCACGCTTTACCTTTGGTCACAGAGTACAGGTTAGCGACAAAGGAACACAGGCAATGTCGAAGGTGGACTTACACATGTTAGATTTCCTTGTATTCTTTTTATCCTCTATATCAAAGCAAAGTCTCGCGGTATACTTGAAACACTGAAATCAATAGGAACATTAACACGCCTGTTTCACCAGCGTCAACAATCCTTATTTGCGAGGGTTAATCACAAAGTATCTTCCCCTATCTTTTTACACAAGTTACGGCTGTAAATGCGAAATCAGCATATTCATTCCCAGCAGTGGACCTTTCTTGTACCGGCCCGGCCTTATTTGCTGGTAGCCCCGCGGCACGGCGCTGCTGTCAGTAGTAGTAGATCACCGTTGGGCTTCGCACGTCCAAAGCGCACGAGCAACGAAGTGTAATTCGTTTTATATGAAGCAAAGGATGAACGGCCATTGAGATCCACAGCGAAATGCAGCCCACATAAGGGGAAAGGTGTGCCGCCTTGAGAAGTGTGAGGTGGTGGTGTTGCGAGTTTGCAAAGGCTGCGAAGACTTGCATGACAATGAACTTTCGGGGAGGCCGGGTGCGTCGCTGACTGATGACACAGGAGCCCCTCAAATGTAGTGCTGCGATTAGTCCATTATTGATCAGTTCGTTTTTGAGAAACCGCTGTTTTATGCATTGAAGACTAAAGGAACTGGAACACCAATACATTTCGACGGACACTTTTAAAATTATTATCTCAGAAATGGTGCTGTCCGTAGAACTTATTCCATGTGGATAAGCCGTACAAACTCAGCGTCTGTTCGTAAACTGGCGTAAATAGACAATTAGAAGTTAATTAGCGTAATTAGGTTACTTATTCAATTGATCATTCTGACTTTTTGTAGAACTAATGGCCGCCTCGTCTAGTAATTCTGTAACAAAGATGCGACCTCCCTCGGGCATAATCCTCGCTGGCCCGCCAGGCTCGGTGGGCAACATTGGTCACAGTACCAAATAAACACCGATGAGTACAGTTGCTTGGCGATCAGTCATCGTTCATCACCATGACGCTTCCGAGAGTCTGTCTAATGCAGGGTGCCTCGAGTCCTCCCTCGTTCACGAAATTGGGCGGAACGTGACACTGGCGACAAGTACCCACGCATCATCCCACACCGTCACGAGCGTCGAAACACCGCCCCCCGTTGCTGCCGCCATGCCTCTGCACGGAAGCCTCGAGCCGTTCAAGGGAGATGGGTCCGCCGGGCCAGTCTACGAGGAGAAAGTCCACATGTTCTTTCGGGGAAACGACACACCCGAAGCTAAATAGTGCGATATTTCCTTGCCAGCTTCGGGACCCGCGTCTTCAGTCTCTTGCTCGACCTTCTCAAGCCAACCGCACCGCACGCTAAGACGCTGAGTGAGGTGCTTACCATACTGCGCTTGCATTTCAGCCCCGCACCGTCCACATAAATGGAGCGTTTCGGCTTCAAAAAGTGGAGCCGCCGGGAACGAGAGACTCTTGCGCAGTTCGTTGAGGCTTAGCGAGTGCCTGCGTCTTCGGTTACAAGCTGGACTCGATGTTCTGGGACCGTTTCGTCCGCGGCATCACTAACCCCGGCATGCAGATGTTACTGGAGCTCCCCGACCTCTCGCTGGACGACGCCTTTAAGGCAAGACTGTCGATCAAAGCTGTCGCTAAGGACACTGGAGGAAGCGGCGGTCAACAAGCTGCTGACAAAGGGCAGTACTTCCAGTCGCTGCGGTGGTCCTCACTCCTCCTCACACTGGCCGTTCTCTCAAGCACAATGCTTCACGTGCCCGAAAACTGAGCACCTGGCACGGGCATGCTGAGGGTGGCGGACGAACAGCGGACAGTGGCCTGGTTCAAGTCGAAGTTCCTCACAAGCCGGTGACCAGGCTAGCCGTCGCAAAGGTACGCGGCGGAGACGTGCGGCAGCAAGCTTAAGTTCATCTGCGGCCAGGCTCCATGTCGTTGCCGAGGAACCACCGATTTTGGACGTGTGGCACACAGACCTTGTTCTGTCGTCTGTACTGCCGTACATGCTGACCATTGAAGTCTGCGCGCACCCCTTTCCATGGAGCTGGACACAGGAGCCAGTGTGTCAGTCATGGCCGGAAAACTGTTGAAGCCTACCTTCCCCGGGTGTCTGTCGAGGTTTCCGGCGTGATGCGGCGCGGCTACACCCAGGTCCATGGGCAAGCCCAGGTCAGCGTTCGCTTTGGCGACAGGGAGGCAATACTTCCCCTTTACTTCACAGGGGTCGTCGCCGATGCTGCTGCGCTGAAGCTCGATTCATGCACTGGGCGTTCGTCTGCCGGAATACAAGGAAGCCAGCCCGCATGTGTAGAAAGACACGCCCAGTCACCTGACCAAGTTAAAGTCCTTGTTCCAGCTAGGGTAGGCACAGTTGCCGGAACGACGTCTGGCATCTATCTACCTAAGAGAGCCCGGCGTCGTTCTTTTTTTCAAATCTCAACGATTGCCGTTCGCTCTGAAGGACGGGGTCACCCAGAAGCGGCAACGGTTACAGCGAGAGGGCATCCTGGTGCCCCCCAAGACGTCTCAATGGACAGCTCCCATTCTGCCAGTCCTCAAGCCAGACAGTAGTGTCAAAATGTGCGGGAATTTGAAGGGTTACCATAAACCCCGTCGCTACCGTCGAGAAGTATCTTGCTGCCCCGGATTGAAGATCTCTGGTCAGCGTTGTTTGTTGGACCAAAGCTCACGAAGCCCGAACCTACAGACGCTAACCAGCAGCTGGTGCTTCAGGATGCCTCCAGGAAGTATGTCACAATATCGACATCTTCAGCTCTCTTCCAGTGAACGCGCTTACCGTTTGGCGTGGCCTCAGAGACGGCCATTTTTCAGAGGGAGACGAACAGCTTCTTCAGCGGCATGAGGAGCGTGTTGGTGTATTGGGGCGACATCCTGGTTAATGGTAGCGATAACGGGAACCACCTGCCGAACCTGCACAACGTCCTGGCACGACTGCAGGACACCGATCTCAAGTTTGAAAAGTGCGTTTTCCTGGGCCTCAGTGTTGAGAACCGGGGACATGTCATTTCCCAGGTCAGCGTTGTCCCGGCCCCCCGCGAAGTTGTTGCTGTGCTCAAAGTGCCTAAGGCCCAGAACAAGAAGGAACTTCAGAGCTACTTCTTGCTCATCAACTTCTAAAGGAGTTTCCTGCCGAACCTGTCGGACCACCTACAATCGCTCCATCTTCGGCTTCAATATGGCCAGCAATAGGTCGGGAAGAAGGAGCAGGACCGGCCCATCCAGCGCTGCAAGGAGCTAATCACCAAGGCTCCTGTGCTGCTAATTTATCCGGACAAGCCCGTCCTTCTGACCGTAGATTCTTCGCCGTATGGTGTGGTAGCCGTCCTGGCACACCGGAACAAGGATGGCCATGAACGCCCTGTGTCATTTGCTTCTAGTCGGCTTCACGCTGCAGAGCAACGCTACAGCCAGCAGGACAACGAAGGCCTAGCCCTCATGTTCGGGGTCGAACGCTTCCACCATTACCTGTGGGGTTGAAAGTTCGAGGTGGTCACGGAACACAAGCCGCTGTTGGGTTGCTGGGGCCTCATAAGGCAGTTTCCGTGCAGACATCATTTCGAGTGGTACGCTGGGCCTTGAGGCTGGTAGCCTACAGTTACTCGCTGGTTGACCGCCCGGGAAACCAGCCAGCCTGGGACCTGCTGACGGCCTGAGCTACCTGTCCCTGTCCGAGGTACCTGCTGCAGTTTCAGAACCTCCTGAAGTGTACGTGCTGGAGTACGCGTACCCGGAGGTACTCTCCAGATCTGCAGATCGCCGGCGACCACCCAAGACCCATTCCTCTATCAGGTGGTCAAGGCGGTGACCCGCAGGGAGAAATAGGTTCAGCGGGCCTTTAGACATAAGGCCGCCGAGCTGAGCCTGCAGCAGGGCTGCCTACTGTGGCGTTCCATGGTGGTGATCCCACAAAGTCTCCGGTCCAGGGTCCTATAGTTGCTGCTCGCGGGTCATCATAACGTTGAACAAAACTAAGGTTGTGGATCGGTCCCACGTTTGGTTGCCTGGCCTGCACCTAGACATCACCCACATGGTGCAGGGCTGCCAAGTCTGCCCGGAGCATCAGCGGTCCTCACGCCATGTGGAAATCATCCCTTCGCCGTTGCCACCGAGACCCTGGTCCCACCTGCAGGTGGATTTTGGGGAGCCCTTCAAAGGACATTACTTCCTGGTGGCGGTGGATGCCTTTTCGAAGTGAATGGAAGTTATACCTGCCACCACTTCTTCAGCAGGCGCGACTATCGCGGCGCTGCGACAGGTCTTCGCCGCCCAGAGTTTGTCGGACGTCATCATATCCTGGCCCAAAGGACCAGGCAGGATTCCGTAAAGGCTACTCAACAATAGACCATATTCACACTATCATTCAGGTCATAGAAAAATGTGCGGAATATAACCAACCTTTATATATAGCTTTCATTGATTACGAGAAAGCGTTTGATTCAGTCGAAACTTCAGCAGTCATGGAGGCATTACGGAATCAGGCTGTAGACGAGCCGTATGTAAAAATACTGAAAAATATCTATAGCGGCTTCACAGCCACCGTAGTCCTCCATAAAGAAAGCAACAAAATCCCAATAAAGAAAGGCGTCAGGCAGCGAGATACGATATCTCCAATGCTATTCACAGCGTGTTTACAGGAGGTATTCAGAGACCTGGATTGGGAAGAATTAGGGACAAAAGTTAATTGAGAATACCTTAGTAACTTGCGATTCGCTGATGATGTTGCCTTGCTTAGTAACTCAGGGGACCAACTCCAATGCATGCTCACTGACCTGGAGAGGCAAAGCCGAAGGGTGGGTCTAAAAATTAATCTGCAGAAAACTAAAGTAATGTTTAACAATCTCGGAACAGAACAGCAGTTTACGATAGGTAGTGAGGCGCTGGAAGTGGTAAGGAAATACATCTACTTAGGACAGGTAGTGACTGCGGATCCCGATCATGACACTGAAATAATCAGAAGAATAAGAATGGGCTGGGGTGCGTTTGGCAGGCATTCTCAGATCAGGAACATCAGGTTGCCATTATCCCTCAAGAAAAAAGTTTATAACAGCTGTGTCTTACCAGTACTCACGTACGGGGCAGAAACCTGGAGGCTTACGAGAAGGGTTCTACTTAAATTGAGGACGACGCAACGAGCTATGGAAAAAATAATGATAGGTGTAACGTTAAGGGATAAGAAAAGAGCAGATTGGTTGAGGGAACAAACGCGAGTGAATGATATCTTAGTTGAAATCAAGAAAAAGAAATTGGCATGGGCAGGACACGTAATGAGGAGGGAAGATAACTGATGGTCATTAAGAGTTCCGGAATGGATTCGAAGGGAAGGGAAGCGTAGTAGGGGGCGGCAGAAAGTTAGGTGGGCGGATGAAATTAAGAAGTTTGCAGGGACAACATGGCCACAATTAGTACATGACCGGGGTAGTTGGAGAAGTATGGGAGAGGCCTTGGCCCTGCAGTGGGCGTAACCAGGCTGATGATGATGATTATAATGATCATATCGTACAATGGTCGTTGTTTCGCCAGCAAAGAGTCCCTGTCCTGGATGACGAACAGAATCCGCTGGATGACGGCTCCGCCGTACTACCTTGCTTCAAACGGTGCAGCCGAGTGTGTGGTGCAGACCATCAAAGACAAGCTCAGGAAGAGTCAGTCTGGGGATTTCCGGACGCAGGTTGCCCGGGTGCTGTTTCAATACCGGACGGCGACCCACGATGTCACTGACTCTGCCCTATGTAAACCCCTGCTGGGTCGGATGGTCAAAACACCTTTGGACATCTTGCAACTGGAGCTTCGATACACAGCGCTCCTGAAGCAGCTGAAGCAGCCCTTACAAAAATTTTTAATGCGTTTTTTTAGGAAGTCTTTTGAATTTTCTCTATAGAACTCTATTGTGTTTATTTTGATTGCCTATAGAATTTTCCTATAGAGTTCCAAAAGTTATTTGGCCACCGCATTCTTATAGGAACTCTAAAGACACATTTCTATAGAATGCTTCTATCGAGTTGCTTTAGACATGCTAAAGACAAATTTCTATAGAATATTTCTATCGAGTTTCTTTACAGATGCTAAAGACAAATTTCTATAGAATACTTCTATTGAGTTCCTTTAGAGATGCTAAAGACAAATTTCTATAGAATATTTCTATAGAGTTTCTTTAGAGATGCTAAAGACAAATTTTTATAGAATACTTCTATCGAGTTCCTTTAGAGATGCTAAAGACAAATTTTTATAGAATATTTCTATCGAGTTTCTTTAGATATGCTAAAGACACATTTCTATAGAATATTTCTATCGAGTCGCTTTAGAGATGCTAAAGGCAAATTTCTATAGAATATTTCTATGCAGTTACTTTCGAGTTCCTACAAGCAAATGCCTATAAAAGCTAGGCCGATGTGTGTAAGGTACTAGCAATTTACCAAAGTGCTACTGTAGGCAATAAGGACTACAGTAAATGCAGTGGCAAAATAATTGGTGCTACAACCACAAAGTATTCAGTTTGAAATGTTTATTGCACTTCAGACTAGATACATGCTTCATATATGTGACATACACGCTTCAGACTAGAACTTGCAACACACAAACTGTAGCTGCTAACATGCTTCTCAGGTCAAGCTGGTGGTGCGAACACATGAAATATGAAGTAAAAAAGTCAGTGGCAGACTTGATTACAGTTGACGCCTGGCAATAACAGGCTTGACTAGGACAAGAAACCATACCATTAAAACTACTAAATGAGTGCCTGTTCCAGCAGTGCACATTAAATGGTTGGATACTAAAGCCTGAGAATAGACTGATATGAATGTGCACTGCAATGTTGTGTCAGCCTGACGAAACGACACAGCATTTTAGTCTGTTTCAGTGCAAAAATAACACTGTCAGTCCCTGCAAAAATGTGGCAAATAGTGGCTGGCTTTCACAGATAAGTACACCATATACCGAAACCACACAGCATTTTAGTCTGTGTATGTGTAAAATTAGCACTGGCAGGCCCTGCAAAAATGTGGCTAACAGTGGTTTTTATAGAGCAGTACACCATATATCGTACAAAGTTTAAAAGCTTGTATTTCGTTGTAAGGGAAACAATTTTGACATCAGAGCCAATATTCTAAAATTAGGGTGAGAAATACAAACCAGACCGACACACGCAATGACTAAAGAAGAGATTTAGCTCGGGAGCTCCTATTTAATGCACATGAACAGTAAAATCGTTTTTCTCGGCAGCTATGGAACCAAATTTGATGAGGTTGATACATTTAAAAATGTTTAACTCATAGTTTTTACATTAACACCATCACTTATTAAAATTTGCTGAAAATAGCAAAACTTGAAGGAAAAGAACTTACTCAGTTTGCAACTGTAAATTAAAAAAAAAAGAACTAGCACAAGTTCGTTAATTCTGTAAATTTTCCTACTCAAATACATCCAAAATACATAAATACTTTTGAGACAACCACAGCACTAATTTGAAGTAAGTTTGTGGCATTTGAGAATTCTACTTGTTGCAGGAAGAACTATTTGGTAGGTTTAAGAAAAATAACAAGACGAAGCTTAGTAATCCACGTCTCTGTGCCAGAAAGAGATATCACAGTTCTGCAGACTCCATCTGCGATGTCTAAAGTCATCAAATTTTATATATGAATTTGCAGCTTACATGAAATTGTTGCAATGTTTGAGAGTTTTGCGCATCTACTCATAAATTAGTGATTGTATATTAGAGCAGCATATGGTATCTCATTTTTTTAGTTATGAGTAAGATTTGTTAACCCTACTGCTCTGTTCCTTCAAAATTAGCAGTTTTCATGAATTCGTATCAAAAGCAGACTAGTTGTCTACAAATGTTTCATCATGGTACTGTGCTACGTGAATTATGCTTTTTCAGATAACATGTTTACTTTGATGCAATGATATTTCTTTATTTTACCTGATTCCTTGCTGGAAAACTGCACAGTATTCATGAGATATGAATAAATATTAAGTGAATAAGTAAACAAATAAATATTGCGGTTTGTCTTATCATTCCACCACCAGCATGACCTGTATGAAGCTTTGGCCACTGCTCACATGTTGCAAGTTCATTCTTACATGATCACCTGCTAATTCACTTCCCAGGAAAAGAGCCAGGAAAGGCTAGTTTTTGGCTTCATTTGGTCCGTCTAGTAATCGGCAACGGTGGAGCCTGGAAAGTACAATTGAAATTAATTTTCAAAAGGTGTAATGAACATTCAGCCATAACGTATTAGCAGGCACAAACATGCCACAAATATCTATATAGTTGTAGCATTATGCTAAGTTTCATTTTAGTATTTCAGAAAAAATTATAACAGAAAAGTGGCAGAACGCCCCACCTCCCTACCACTCAGCCAAACAGCGGGGGTTCTTTTGAGAATCACTTTTGAGAATATTTTTACTTTCCCAAGATTTTGTGACATCAGCACTGGGCCAATGTGCCTGGCACTAGAATATAATTGCTGATGACAAAAAGTATCTCCAAACGACAACAGCCTAGTCACACATTAATCTCATCTTGCAATGACAACACATTCCCATTTATAACATAAGCAAGCAGGAACACCCATGAGCTAAGAGTCCTATACAGACGTCACACTATGCATAGGAAACAAATTTTTTGAAAAGAAGGGAATGACCTAATGGCTTCTATTGTTGAGAGGTAGACAAAATATTCCATCCGTTGTTAGCCATAGTTGGTATGTACTATGCTTAATATGCCAATAATAAATTTCTTACATGGAGCTTGGGCAATCATGATGATGCATGTGAGTATCCATTGTATGGGGACCAACAATGTTTTAAGTTGTTTTCGCAAATTATGATGGATAACTGCCAATTTGTGCTATTTGGAACACAGTCACAGTGTCACTGTCAGATACAATGGACACAGTATGTTCGTGCTTTTTGAGTTATTGAAACAAATAGTTTCTAATCTAGTACGGGTATGTACACTGATATGTATCCTAAACGCAATGATAAGACTTCCCAATTGCAATTGAAAAGTTAATTCAGTTTTAATTAAAAAGGGTCCTTCTTGCAACATAGCATGTGAAAAACAGAAAACAAAAATTATATTGATTATGTAACTTTGAAAATTGATTGCATAACTGCTCTATAGGTCAAGCAGAAGATTTGACAAAAAATAATGTGCCTAAATCTAGTTGCAACAAACAAATTTGTTACTACGAAAGTTTCGGACAATTCAGTAAACAGATTGTGACCCAGTCTTCCTATGTGGCATTCCTCAGCGATTTTGTAGGTCAATTGGTTGCCGTAGCTGAACAAAACAGATGAACAGTCTAAATCTGGCGCGCAGCCCCAGTCCCATCGGTGCATGGTGAAGTGGGGTGAACATACTGGTCCGGGGAGTGAATTATGGTGCTGTCTTAGGCACGTGTTGAGGCACCGGCCAATCTGCTGCATGTACATTTGACCAAATATACACGATCACAAGAATAGACTACACTACCCCTGACAGACACAAGACAAATTTAGTGGTACCTAAGCAAGCCTTTCTTGTCAGTGTGCCTATATGCACAGCAGTGTGCAAGAGAATTGAGAAAGGCAAGCAGGCAAGGGAGGCTTGCTCAGTGAAAGATACCACCAAATTTGTCGTGTGTGTCACAGGCAGTGTACCGTATCCCTTTCACATGTGGTCAAGCGTACATAGGGCAAACTGGCTGGTATCTTATGTGTATAAGAGATCACCATATTTCATTCAAAAGACCAGTATGGTCGTCCAACTTGGCCGTAGATTTCTACAACGGGGCTTCATGTTGGATTACAATCGTTCATCTGTTTTCATCCACTGTAAAAATTGACGAGTGAAATCGATGAGGCATACCACATATATAGTAAGACATGTGGGTGAGCCCCCATTTTTAATGCAAAAAACAAAAAAAGGCATCCTGTGTAGGTCACAAGGGATCCATATCAGTCTGTGCCTATGTACTACTGAAGTAAATGCAGCATAGTAAATACTGACCTTCATATTAATTTTCAAAAATTTAAAGCTCATCAAATATGTATTTTGCAGTGGCTGTTACTATGCGAACAGAGAAGTAACTGTAAAGATATCAATGATAAACAATGGTGTGCACACTACGTGCTTAGAACTGTGACATACTTAGCCCACTACACTTCGAATTCCTACATGCACAGAAAACTGCACGAGATTGTAGCATAAGCAGAAAAGATTATGCAAATAAGGGGTACAGCATAGGAAATAGTTTTCAAAGAATAAAACCACAATAAGAAGTCAAATATACTACGTACAATGCAAAAATTATATAACTTGCAGGTAAGCAACTTACGGAAAAGAAATACTAAACATCAGGAAAGGTTAGTTATAGTTTTATACAGAACACAGTAATGTGGCCATAATGGCTATGCAGACAAATAGGTAGCGAGTTCAATGAAGTTGCATAAATATTTAGTCTCTTTAGTAAGCTGCATTAAGTAATGTGTTGATAAACTTCACCATGAATGACACCAAGCTCACTTTGTGGAACACGTACATTTCATACACACCTGACATAACCATCCAGATCACACGCCATGCTGCTGCAGCCATACATCCACAGGGTCTGCATTTCTGGGGGCTCCTCGATCTTGTAGTTTATGTTGTGGGTCACGGCGTCGCCACTACAAAATGAGTTCTATGTTAGCGTATAGCAGTGGCACAATAAAGCTGTGATATCGTGAAAACATGCAATGAGCACCTAAAAGAGTCATGAAAACAATGTCTGCACTAATTTGGAAAGAGAGCAAATACTTGAAATCATGGAATGTCATGATAATAGGGACCTCTACATCAAATAAAATTTTGGACGCGCCGCAGCAGCAGATTACAATCTAATCTTAATGTTTTTTTTCCATTACTTAGTATAGGCAACTTTCCCCTGTCATGTTTAGTTAAGTCAGTTATGTCAACACATCTTGTCTTGGAAATAAAGCTGTACTAGTAGCAAGCTGTGATTGGCTGACATTTTTTTTCCCTAGAACTGTTCGTTAACCAAAAAACTCGTAAGAAGAGATTGTGCACAACGTCGAAGCATTTATAAGAGAGGAAACGTCATTGAAAAAAGAATCGATGAAGAGGTAGACGGGCCGTGACTATGCAACTTTAGCAGACAAGCGGGAGCTCACGCACAGCTGCACAAGGTGAACACGATTTCCGAAACTTTTCTCAGCGGAAGCAAACGCTTATGAGGATTATCAATTCCGCACTGTGGCAATAGAGTTGCGTACACAATTCTTACAACCAGTGCGTAGCAAGTATCACCACAGGGTTCACTGTTGTCGTGGGTGTTCCACTTGCTACATTCGCAAGGCACTCTATACACACACGGGAAGCACACACAACACGCATGAACGCACGTGTAGTTGGCGAGCACGATTGCTTACCGTTTCAACAGTACGGCGAGGTCGAAAGGCGCTCTCCAAGTTTCCAGTGATGCGTCTGCGATGTTACTTGCAGCATACAAGCCGCTGGGTAGTGGACGAGCTGAGGCACGCTAATAATACACATTACTCCTTTGCGCCGTCCACCAAACTTTCCACGACAACCAGCGGAGACAAAGGGAACGCACTCCACGGCATGAAAATCGTTGGTCCACATTTAGCTGGCGCGCCACGCATACGACGTGTTTACAGCGAGACTCAAGCCATCTTCTGGCACTTTCGTGCTCGCGAACTACGTCTCATTTCATTACTGTAAACCTAATAGCACACGATCAAACAAACACATCGAAGCAGCTCGCACAACAACCGTTGAAGACGGAGAAATAACAACACGCCGTACCTTCGTATTCTGCCGGTCGCGTAGAATACGAAAATACCGGCGCCGCCAGCGCCGCCTGTATAATAGTGCGGCTGTTGTGGCCTCCGTGATTCCTACAATAACATCCACTACAGCAGATCTTGTGCCATTTTGGGCCGAACTACATACATATGTTGCGAGACAAGAAGAAACATTGACATGCTCATATTGTGTGCTATAGTTTAGGGCAGAAATAGATTACATGCAGTATTCTTGCTTTTGAATCACTTATGCCGCATGCAGTCAGCAAAAAGCATGGCCTTCAAGATCTGAACAATTTAGTCTGAGTAAGCTATCGTTGGGGTGTGATTTTAACGATTTCAACCTCGGCACCTCGGTCACTGGCCTTAAAGCCTTTACTGACTTTATGCGCAGCCGTTACCTGCACTACCTGCGCCCCCACTTCGTTTCTCATTGAAGTAACTTCCTGCTGTCGTTTAAATGTAGCCCAGATATTGTCGACACAACCTCGGAGGTACACATGTGCAGTGTGTGATGTTTCCGTGCGCTTGTGTCCGTCGCACAGCAAGAAATATACGATGATTTTTAATTTTTCCCGTGAGGCACAGGTTACGCTTATGTGTTCCGTATCTTGCTTTCGTGGCGATGTGCTTATTGTGCGCGGATCGCGCTCATGTGGTCCGTGCCTTCTCTGTGCATTGTGAGACCCATGAAGATTCCTAGAAAAAAAAAAACTGCGTTTCTGCAGCGTGCATTTGTTGCATTTGAGTATTGTGTGCCAGAAATGTGCGGCGGCGTTCGATGTGTTCCCGCCCCAAGTGCTGCAGTCACTGCATGTCAGCAAATAGATATGACGCGGCTGCTAACGCGCAGTTTTGCTTCTTGGTATACATCTTTGTGATTTACCTGCATATGCGATAGAAACCACAATGCGCGCTTCCTTTATATTTGTTTGATTTTCCTAATTTCGATTAGTGTGATGTTCGCCTTCGTCAATGAGTGTCTTTTTAACGATGCTCTTGCTTGATAGTAAAAAACCTCTGAAATGCCGATTGCAAGAACCAGCGTCTTCCAGTGCCTCCCAGTGTGAAACCAGCGCGTTTTTTTTTTTTTTTTTTTTTTTGGCACTGGATCGCACTGGGTACTCTGGCGCTCGCTGGGACTCACTGGAGACCAGTGAGAACGCTGGGTAAGAGCTGGGTCACACTGGAAGAGACGGTGGTTCCACTGCCATGACGCTGGGGCGCACTGGTTTGTGCCGTACAGGCGCTGCTTCACATTGGAAACTGCGCTGGTTGTGTTTGTGCCGCGCTGGCTCCAGTACGCAAGGACGAGCGCTGCTGAATATTAAATGCTTTATACAATTTCATCACTTGATACTAGTCTCTTGTCCTAAATAACGCTATATCTTGGGGTCATAGAACTATGTCGTGTCGCAGCATGGAATAAAGGTGCGTGAGCTGCCTTGTTTATTCCTGCACATCTGACACTGAAGATCAGTTTCGTTTTTTGCATTTTCCCTTTTGACAGGGCGGATAGCTAAATTATTGAACGAAACCAAGCAAACGCAGAGGACGCCGCTTTTTTAGTAGTTCACACGTAACGTGTGACTGGGAGTTATCGCCATTGTCGCAGTGTTGTGGAGTGGACATGAAATCCAGAAGTCGACGTACGCGCTCGAACGGACCCCGAGTTCGAAACCTACCGCTGCTTGATATTATCGCACCGATAACAAAGCTGAGGCGATTCATGCGCTTCCATTTTCCCTATTGTACTAAAGAGAGTTCTGAGGCCCAAATACACACATTTTAGCTTTCGCCAGCTACCCGCGCCGAGATCGGTCCCCATCGAAGCTTAGGCATATCGTATCCGCCGAGTCCGTCTGCACGCTATCGGCGCGTCTAAACTCAAGAATAAAGAAGTCTAACAAGGATAAATCACTCTATATTTCAGATTTCGCATCGGTGCTTTTAAATAAGTAATTTTTTCATGTCTACAGTGCCAGCACAAGAAGTGAGGAGCACCGATGTGACGCGTCATAAAGGCAGGTATATATATATGTGCTAGCTGTCGCCGAAGGTTCCCAGCACTAGCCCGCGCTTCTCTGACGAATATATATGACTAGACGGACGTGTAGATTGAAAGGCATCTCTGAACTAAGAAAACGTAGCATATCCCTCGAGTGAAGAACGAGAAACGGCTATCGAAAGCGGCAGTAACAGCCCATTCATGCAGCGTCCGAGGTTGGTGGTTCATTTAGGACTTTTTTCGAAGTTAAAATACCAATCGCAATTGAAAGTCGATGTTGTGGAACTTCCGAGCACGCTATTGAATACGGAGAGCAAATTTTTCTTTGTGGTACAGGCGTGAGTTTTAGATGCTGGGCGACAGCGCATATACCACGTCTATGCAAGACTTCTCTCTGCGAAACTAAAACTGCTTCTCGATTTTGGTATGCTAAATTATCCGCTCATATCTGTCTGCTGGCGTGGCGTAGCGGTAATGAGCCGGGCTGGAGATTTGCAGGTACGGCGATCGAATCCTGGTCAGAGCATTATTATTTTTACGGTTTTTTCTTCATTTTTTATTGCACTAAAACGTTCCCTGTTGCTTTCTGTATTCAAAAAATAAATACGGTGTCCAGGCACCGCGTATTTAACGCGCTAGAGCTGTTTTTCGCACCTGTAACCAGCGCCTCTCACTACGCCGCGCCTGACCAGCGCGCGGCACTGGACCCATAATCCGGCGATGCACTGCATACTGGGTACTGTTTATAGAGTGAAAATATAGAACCGTTCTTAGACAGGCCGCACTTTAGCTTCTTTAGTGTCCTATAAACGTTCCTTTATAGAACTCAGTACATATGTCATATGATGGCATATTTTTAGAACGGGAGTGGAGAGCCAGTCTAGAGACAGGCCGCATTAGAAGTTCTGAAAACGTTCTATAAATTTCTCTATAGAATTTGGTACATAACATGTCAATACGACCTCTATAGAACTTTTATGGTGGATGTAGAGCCATTCTATAGACAGGCCTCATTAGAATTTCTGAAAAGGTTCTATAAACATTTTTCTATAGGATTTGGCACATAAGATGTCAATACGACCTCTATAGAACGTTTCTGAAAACGTTCTATAAAAATTTTCTGTAGAATTTGGTACATAAGATGTCAATACGCCCTCTATAGAACATTTATGGAGGGTGAATGGAGAGTCAGTCTATAGACAAGCCGCATTAGAAGTGTTAAAAACTTTCTACAGACATTATTTTATAGAATATTGTACATATGATGACAATAAACCCTCTATAGACCGCTTATAGAGCATGAATGGAGAGTCAGTCTATAGACAAGCCGCATTAGAAGTGTTAAAAACTTTCTAGAGACATTATTTTATAGAATTTAGTACATATGATATCAATACACTCTCTATAGAACATTTATAGAGAACGAATGGAGAGCCATTCTATAGACAGGTCGCGTTAGAAGTTTTAAAGACATTCTATAAAAATTACTTTATAGAATTCAGTACATAGAACGTCAATACACCCTCTATTGCACATCTATTGTGTGTGAAATGACTTGTTTCTATAGACAGGTTTCTATAGACTTCTTATAGAGATTCTATGCAGACGACTCTATAGATCGCGAGTTCCTATAGAGTCCCTTTTGACTCCATAGGAACTCATTAGGAGTTCTAAAGGAACTCTAAATCCATTTTCATAAGGGGTAGAAGCTGGCTGCTGCCTGAGGGTGCCGTCCCGGCCCTTTGCCATATTCGGGGGCTCCAGTCTTCGCCAGGAACTTCCGTCTTGGCCCACCCTGCCAGCTTCTCATGGCTGCTCGTCCGCATACCAGACAGGGCCACGTGGCACAGACACTCCGACCATACTAGCCTGGCCTTGGACCTGGCTGTCACCCTCAATTGCGGCTTCAGAAGTCCAGCTCGCAGGAGGAAAGCGGCAACACCAGTCGTTTCCACCGAAGCAACGCCCTCCTCGGAGACGACAAGCGTTGCTCGTGGTGCAGCATCTGTTGGGCCGGTGTAAAGTCCAGCATCTCTCAACGCCGGCCACTGCGCATTCTCCGGACGGATCCAGGCAGCTTCAGGCAGCCCCTGTTGTTACAACACCCGGTCCGTCAACAGCGGCGCCCAGGCGGAGTACTCGACCGTAGAGGCCACTGCACCGTTACTCGCCTGGATAACAGGCACCCTTGACTTGGCTGGGACGGCGGGAGAGCCTTATGCTTTGAGCTTCCACGTTTTCTTGTATTTAACGAACAAACTGGGGGTAAGGGGTGTAACAAGCAGGTGACGCCCAGTTGGGCATATTCCTGGTTGGCCCACCAGGCTCTGTGTTCTGCCTGGCTGTGTGGGCAACATTGGTCACCGCACAAAATAAAAACCGACGAGCACAGCTTCTCGGTGGTCGGTCGTCATCGTTCATCGCCACCACGCTGCGGAGGGTGCTGCGGGGGCACCACGTAGGGTGCCTGGAGTCCTCCCTCGTTAAGGAACCCGGGCGGATCGTCGCAAATTCAGACAAACGGTTAAAATTGTACTATCTGCCATAGGCAATGTTTAAACAATTTGGTGCCGCTAAGGAATACCCTTGTGTTATGCAGGAATCAGGGGATTCGATACTTAACTGCACGGCAATCACAAGAGCTACGTAGCCACGATGACACGCATCGTAAGAGAATAAGTTAGCTCAAGAAGGTCTGCTTAATGAATGCTCTCCTGATGTAAAAAATGTAGCAGTGGGCAACATTTAGAAGCCATAAGCACATGAGTATAACTCTTAGTGGGATTCCATATCAATTTTCAGGTAATGTTCTTGGATTACCTAAGCATGCTTTTTGATGTTCCTTTCATTAATACTATTAACTCATCTCTTTCAGACTGATGAATTCTCCACGCACACGCGGCCAGAAGGCAAAGCACCACGCAGGCCTTTCCACAGAGTGGTCGACGGGGTGCCAAGATGTGCTTGGCTGGATCCGGACATCTTCCGCGAGTTCCACCTGTTCAGACCCATGCTGAATGACGTCATAACGAGCACGTATCCCAAAAGCGGAACTCACTGGGTACAATTCCTCGTCCAACTCATCCTAAAGGGAGGGAAACTGGTGGAGTCGTATGAAGAGTTCACCAGTCACACTCATGCATTAGAGTACATGAAGCACGACGATTGGAAACCCAGTCTCCCAATGAGACTGTTCTACTCGCATCTTCCTCTGAACAAGGAGACCATGAGCAAGGAGGCCAAGTACATTTACATCGCCCGAAACCCGTGGGACATCTGCGTCTCCTTCTACCACATGATGAACGAGGTCAGCGTCTGGCAGTTTCAAGGTGCCACCTTCGAGGAGTTCGTGGACGCCTTTCTGGAGACCGACCTGGGCTACGGAAGCTACTTCGATCACGTCTCGTCGGGCTACAACCTGAGAAACGAACCGAACGTGCTGTTCATCACTTACGAGGACCTCAAGAGGGACACCAGAGGGCTGGTACTGAGCTTGGCGCGGTTCCTGGGGGAGCGCTACTACCGAGCCTTGAAGGAAGACGCCGAGCTTCTGGCAAAAATATTGGAGTGGTCGAAGCCTGAATTTATGCGCAAAATAATAATACTAGATTTCGGCACAACCGATAACCCGGCATTCAAGGAAATGTTCGAGAGGAACACGCTGTCATGCTCTCACGGGTACGAAGGAGACAAGAGCAAATACGCCATGGTGAGAACAGCCAAGGTGGGTGGCTGGAAAGAGCACTTCACGTCAGAGCTACTGGCTCGTTTGGAGAAGAAGATAGAAGAGGAAGGTGACAACGCAGCATTCATTGATCTTTGGAAAGACATTCGCGAAGAGGCCATTGCATTCTCGAAAAGCACAACCTGAAAGTTGTAGAGCTGGCCGAAGAAACCTGCTGATGTTGCGGCATTCATAGTTCCGGTTTTCTTTCGGAAAAAAATAAGTCCTCATCAGCTTTTTTATCTTTTTCTTTCATTTTATTGCGTTCGAAGTAACCGCCTTGCGGCTAAATCCTGAGTAGGCCATTATAGAGAGAAGGCCTCGTTTAAACGATTTTAAATTTTAGCGAAATGCTGTACAATATCGTGGTATTCCTAATAAAACAAAACATCACCAATATAATCGCTCAGTAAGTTCAGATAAGATACCAAAGGTACGCAGCCGAGAAGTCGCGACATATGAATTATCCAGGTCTTAGCAGCAATGAAGAGTTCCAACGTGCGTATTGAGTGAGAGTTGACATATCTTATCGAAAAAAATTACGAGTTACCATGCCGTGTTATTTTACTGGGAACCAGTGTTTCTTTTTAGTTCAGAAGCTTTGATTCTATTTATCTAAACTCTAACACCGATTCAATTACCCAAGTTGTCTACTAGCTTGTTCCACCAGGTATGTGTTGCTGGTCATATGCCGTCATGGCCTTTTCCTTAATTGAACACCTGCTACGTGATGTCGTTCGTTTGCTACTTCTTTATGGAAAACCGCGCACGCACGACCTTATCGTTCGTGGCACTGGATAAATTCGTTGCATGCGCATAGCTATGCGTCTCGTGAGATGTCAAGAGAATTAAGTTATCGGCTTGTCAGCTTTTCTAGCTAGACACCCTGGTAACAAACATTTTCACTGCCATGTGTAAACAGAGCATGGCTGCGAGCACCAGCAGTCTGACCCGCCGACCGACAACTGCTCCTGTTGCTGTCACCACTGCCATATTAGGACACAAGTTCGTCCATTCAAGCGATTGCCTTCTGTTCAGCTCAAGCATTTCCTCTCCTAATCACTGCACTGAGTGCACTATGTATAAGGATATACAATGCACTACGTGCACACCATGGCATGAATAACATGTAATGTCGTGAAAGGGGCTTGACATGATTGAAAGCATGACATGCACGCATGCCATATCAGATTAATGGCATGGCAAACCGAAACGATGCTGAATAGCCTGCTATCTACAAAATTCTTCGAGCAACGCGAATTCTCACAGTGTGCGAGACCTGTAGAATTTTCCTTTTTGTGTCATGGCCGTATTGAGCAACACTTTGCTAAGAATTTGGATGTATCTAACATTACGCTTGACCGCCATGGCAACGTGCATTCTTGAGGAGTTGAGCCCTGAACCCCACGGCAATAATACCAGAGATCTGGCAATGCGAGCGTTTATACTAGGTTAGTAATAAAATCACTCAAGTCCACAACTGCATTTTCTGTACGCGGTAGTTAACGCATCAAGTCTACTAACCTATTCGAGCATTACGAAGTGTAAGAAAGACACGTATGTTGGGCTGCAATGATGAAGCGCCCACCATGGTTGCTGGATTTGACGTTGCTCTGCTAAAGACGAGGTCGCAGGATCAAATTCCGGCCGCGGTTACCGCATTTATAGGGGGGGGGGGGGGGGCGAAATGCAAGAACGCCCGTGCACCGTGCATCGGCTGCACGTTAAACATCCCTACGTGGACAAGCTTATCCTGGAGACCCTTACTACGGTGTGCCTCATAATCAGGCCTGGTTTTGGAGGTTAAGACATGAATTTTATTTTTTATGCTCTACCAATTTTAGGCTGCAACTCTTGGGCGCCCATTCCTGTAACGCCTGTGTTCAGCGTCATCGTCCCTCGGCGTAACCGCGCCAACGCGCTCGAGCCACTGCTCGTGCGTTCGTCGTCGTCGTCATGCCAGCGTTGCCACCATGCCACTCCCTCTGTGAAGCTGCTGACGGCACTGGCCCTCTGTTGGTCACAGGGCGATATCGGCCTCGTCGGAAAATTATAGTAGACATATGTGTCCGACTTCGCGGTTGTCTGGGACGACATTGTCTCCTTATGCGCCAAGTGTTTGCCGCAGATGATCAACAAACTTGCCTACGAAATGGAGCGCATCGCCAATATGCCGCTTTCATAACAACGCGTATTACCACGAAGCGATACGCACTGAAAACGAGCTTGGATGCCCTGTCGAAAGCCTTTAATGCTCAAATACGCCAGGTTGTACAGTGAACATGCAGATAGCTGAGGCGAGCGTACACCCTACGTCATACGCCGCAGGTCGCATTTCAGTCCCATCGATAGGCAGAGCAACAACCGATTCCGTGCAATGCATGGGTGATTGCGTAACGTTCTTTTTTTTTTTTTTTTGGAAGGCGTCGTCACCAGTTTTTTAACACGGAACCATTTGTTGAAAGCGGCTAATGAAATGAGCGATTCGCATCTCCGCTCTGCATTCTCTGGCTTAGCCTTTCGCATCTTCTCTTCGTTTTTAAACGGGGACACCGCCGTTCCTCAGTAACAACAACCTAATGTTTATCGTATCTTCTGTAGTGTACATGAGCCGGCCAAGATTAAAATACCTGCTGTGGCTGCTTAATGCCTAAAGTATTTGCTATGTTGTTCGGCTGCTAAGCATGAGGTCGCAGGATCGAGTCCCGCCCACGGCGAGCGCATTTCGATAGAAGCGCAATGCGAAAGCACCCGTGTAGTTAGATTTAGGCACACGCTAAAGAACACAGGTGGTGAAAATTTCCGGAGTCCCTCACTACGACCTGTTTTATCACTACCATGCATCCATTGTCATACCGTCGTCGCTATGTCGTCGTGATCCAGCCGTCATTGTGACTCCTGCTTCGTCACTCGACTCTCGCCATGCTGCCGTCATCACGCCATCGCCGTCATACAGGCTTCCTGATACGCCATCGTCACGCCATGATCACCATACACTAGCCTTATCCCGTAGTCCTCATACGGTTGTCATGTCATCGTCGACATTAATTCGTTGGCATACCGTCCTCGTGATTCCACTGGAGTTGTTCACTGGCTCTCAATCTGACTTTGACATGTTGCTCTCGTCATGCCCTCGTGGCTGGCCATCGTCGTTAAACGTTTTCGCCATAATACCAATGTCGTCAGTCTGCCATCCTTATGTTATCTTTGTACAATTGTCTTCACTTCAGACACGTCATCCCATTGCCGTCATGCAGCTGCTGTTATACCGCCTTTGTCTTTCGTTTGGCGTCATTTATTTTTCGTCATTGCAGTGTTTCCACGGCGTCGTCGTAATGTAGTCCTCTTGCCACGATCTAACGGGTGACCTTGGCAAGCGAGTGCCATAGCAAAGAAGGACAGTACAAAAGTATGTTGAAAATTGCCGATAAAGTAGCAGTCTCTGAGTTACCACTACATAGTTTAACAGAATGTGACCTCAGAAATGCCGGGTTTCGTCACCTTGCTCGAATGGTAATGAATTTAGCATCCGAAATCATCGGGAGGTGAATTCTGCCGTAATCTTTTTTACGTTACGCGTTGCCGGCGACGTCAACATTCGGAATCGGCAATTGCAGTTTAGCTGGGGACATAGGACGCGTTCACACGGGCTTCATGCCATTACTGCAGCTGATGCACTCAAGGAACTTCTGCCTGTCAGGTTCTCCAGTCTGTTTCTGTGGAGGTTGATGTTTATTTGGCACAATTGTGAGAAACTGTGTTTTGACTCGAAACGTGTTGTAAGTCATTCTATGTCCAAATTCGTCGTGCTTTACACATTTATGCCCCTCAAGCTCCTCACTGCCTGGAATCAAAGCGTCGCTGTTGCGCTTCCCGCGAATGGGTGCGATGTTCCTTACACTCCTGTAGCTGCTATCGGGCATCAAGCGTTGTTGTTCCGCTTCATGGCTAAGAGTCAAGAAATGCTGTACTACGGTTGCCAGCATATAGAAGATCCTTTCTTTTTGACAAAAATTATACGCATTCATGAGGCGAATTCGTGCTGTCGACGGCGTCGCCGTCATGGTGTCACGCTGTCTATGGCACATACGTGACCTCCAGAGACTCGGAGTGGGTTTGGCTGGAGCAACGAACATGTGAAGTGATGTCAACAAAATTTATATTGTGATCTGTACAAGGTGTGAAGATTGTCGCAAAGAACATTACCATAACAGTTGCATCGCTCGAACGAAAAGAGCTTTATGCTGTACAATAAAGTTAAAACCTGTATTTTGTCACTTTTAATCAGTTAGCAATGTATAATGTATCATTCATAGCACTGGCAGCACCCGTCTCCATGCTTTGCTGAAATGTCGACCAGGAGCTGCTTGCCGCCTTCCTTGCCTTGGCACACTTTCCTCTGCGGCTTGACGACAGATTGCCACGGACGGGGCGGTGCCGTTGCCCGCCACGCTTGATGCTCACTCTCGTGGTAGAGGACATGTCCTCGAAAGGGCGGCGGCCTTCGTTTCCACCCAGCTTCCTGCCTCGGCTAGTTTCCGAAGCTGTGGTGGACCTTCTACGGCGGTTGCCTGAATGTCTTCGATCACCACGACCGTTACAGGACGGGTGCCGCGATCTACCAGGGCTCCTTCCTGGCATGTCCAGTGCCGTTTCATGAGGAGATTCCACGAGTGATGTCGACGCTTCGGAGTAATAGCAAAATCAGAGTGGGCAGTTCTCGGAGTGGAGGTTCCTATCTCTTGTTCGAGCTAAAACTGGGCAAGATGGTGTGGGAGCCCATTACATGGGTGACGGCACGTCAATATCATTGTCGGCTGGCTGTGCGTCTGATAATTTCTCGACTTCGCAGAAGTAGCGGGAGTGAACGCGTAAGCCGGTTCCGCATTCGCCGATCTGGTCCTCGTTTTTCTTGAGACCGAGCCCTTACTGGATCTCGCACGTAACCGCATGGCAGTGTGCGCCTCTTGCGAATGTCTAGCCCCATCGTCGGTAGTAGCCGGCTGCCTCTTCGCCCGTGTGTCTAGGGCGGGCACGCTTCCGGCTCGGCAGGCTTGTCCATCCCCTTCTTCATGGCGAGTCTGGTCGGTGCAATGCCATCGCCTAGGGTCTCCGTCCATGCTTGTTCCCGACTTGAACTGCCATCGTCGTATACCTTTGCAGATTTCACTCAATGCTAGGCCTGGGTACGAACTGTGAAGAGCAGGAGGAAGTTTGCTTGCCGAAGAAGGGAGCTATTGCCGCAGTAGCCGCACGAGCCGCATTTGCTCTGGCAGTAAATGCCTCGAGAAGGTTTGATCTCAAATTAAAGCAATGACGACGAAGCAAAGTCCGTTGCTTGGACATTCGCTAATGGCGCAACTTCGTCCGTGGCATTGACCGAGATACCAGTCACTAGCAGTGATCGAGAGTAAAAAATGGCTTCTCCCTGTTGCCACCGATCCACGTCTTACTTTGACGATGGCGATGATGAACCCCAAGCTAGGCATGTACTCCCGAGTGAGGGGGTTGCATCAAAAACCATGAGGAAGCATTAAATTACTCTAAATGTCTAAAATATGTAAAAAGTAGCATAAGGTATAATAGAATCATTCATTCCAGAATTGTGCTCTCTGGAAGGAATGGTGACAGTGATTTGGTGCGAATTGGTCTAGGTTCATGGCGCGAATGCTCACGAATGCGTGAGTTCTCCATGTATACTCTATTCAAGCAATCATGTTCAGTTGGTAGTGACCGCCTAGGCATGCATATCATCGCGCTAAGCACACACATATTCTTTCCCATGACGTTGCTTTGCGCTACATTCACGCCATTTACTTTCTGCACGTTTCACTCTTACTTTATAACTCTTCTGTGTAGTCGTCAAAAATAATTCACACTCACTCATTGGAACCTGTAGGTATTTCAAGGAAGAAGGCGCCCCAGATAGACCAAAAAACACCTCAATTTTCTGTCCATCTTTTTTGTCCATACCTTCAGTATTGGACTACTTTACTCAGAATGTGGAGTCTCTCAATTTCAAACGGCCTCTTCCTTGCTTCGGATAGATTTGCCTACATCTTCCCATATCGCGCATTTCACGTTACCCGAATCAAGCATTTAAAAAAAAGTAGTAGATCGTATACACGATCCCGGGTATCATGGCTCCTTTTCTTGTTGCATGAACTCTCCAAGAACGTGACGTGTCCACGGATTCGGTAAACAAGGTACTTCTGGAGCGGTCGGAGCGAGACCTTCGGTATTCACAGCAGAGATTGACCAGATCGGCAGCCGTTCGCTCCACGCGAAGGGATGTCTTTAATCTAGGACAACGCGACCAACAGGGCTGGGGTCAGGCCCGTCATTATCAGAGACATGTCCGTGCCGCCCGTGTTCCCCTGTAAGACGCGAACAGACCACGGCTTTCTGTGCGGACGCAGCTGTCCCCTCTTTTGGAGCCCCGAAACGCTTACCTTTAATATCGCCGTCGATGTTTCACCCTTCAGGCGAAACTACCAACTTTAATGCCCATCTTCTGAAGCCTGATTGCATTGTGCCCATCATACAAACGTATGGCAGACTTGTTGCACCTCTACGAAGTCTTCACATTGAACTCCGCCCCAAATATAGGCAATTGAAATGAGAAAATCAAGAGCGATTTAATGTCATGTGCTATTTTACAATGATGTCCGAGCGCTTTACACGTGGACCAATAGGTCAAAATTACACGGTACAGGTATTAAGTTGTGGTTTATTGTTTTATAAGCTACAACAAAGTTGCGCTCGCTTGCCGTAATTGTCGGCTAAATTGTGTGCTGTAAACTCCTCAGTCTGCTCGGATGCCACAGTAATGACACGCGAAACCAGGGGGAAAACGGAAGAAAGGGTCGTTAAATAATTTAGAAAAGCGGGAGGGCGGTTGAGATTGTAAATATAGAGGCTGCTTGAAATTATTCATTGTAGATTTAGACCTCACATACAATGTGGTCAAGCTGATGTGATGTGTATTAGTAGATGAAATAATTTCATACGTCTTGGACGCTGGAGTGGGCCTCCAGCTTGGATGCTGGGGGCCCACTCGTTGTTATGAACGAAACACTAAAATAACGTTGTTATGAATGAAACAGCAAATATCAGTTAAAACGCCTTTAAATATGCGTCCAAAACTATTTATTTTTCCTTTAGAACTGCAAGCGGGAAACATTGCAGTTTATTAGAAATTAGCAACATTTATAAAAAAACATAATGTAACTTAAGGTGGTACTAAATATATGATACTTGAAGAGACTCGAACGTGCTCCTACTTGAAGAAAAAAAGTAAACATGCTTATGTGTAATGAAGGTCTCCTGTTGTCATGCTGACGTAATAATACAGAGTATACTTCCAACAAAACACCATACGACTCGTTCAGTCGGGCAAAGTTTAATTTAATGCCTGGAGGTCATGGCTTTTTCTAGCTTTTGGCTTCACTTCTCGTAAATGAGCAATAGCACAAAGGTTACGATGAGTTATTTTAAAATCCTTCCCAGCGAGACGTTCATTTCAAGAATAAGTAAATGTGAGAGCACTCCATCTCCTTGCAACAGAAATGCTTGCGTCAAAAGATAACCTACATTGTCCTCCCATTTGTCTAAATTTGGCATTATAGACGTCGGGCTTCCCTTTTTGCTAAGGTAGTTAGATGTATGATAATTTCATCCTATCTATGTACGCGGGTTAGCATCTTCATTACTACATTATCATACCTTATCGAGTGCACTATTAGCCTAATCTCATTCTGGATATTATTGAATTTTGTATACGCAGTCATGTGCTGCGCAGCTTCACCGAGCCCCTGTCGATGGTTACGTAAAGTATGGGTTTGGGCTTAGTTGTTAAGTCAAGTCTGGTTGGTTGGTTTTTTGTAGGTTGATTGGTTGGTTGGCCCTGAATTCAATGGCACTCGTCAATTTGGAGTATCAGCCAATAACAGCACTGTTAGGGACGAAAGAAAAAAAGATAAGGTGAATATAATAAAAGAGTAACAGTAGTGCAATATTAAATAAGCATCTCTCTCAACCGGGATATACCAATTTTAGGAAGAAATAAGTAAATTATGCATTACAGCACCGCTAATTATTAGGGAAAAGAAGCAAAATTCTTATTGCCCGAAGTACCACATAAATAGCTGCTCCAATGGGCCATCACAATGTGTAGCGGCTCAATTGCCAAAATTATAATGGGGAGTATGATTGACTTCCTAGAGTTAGCATACTGCCGGTGGTTGTCTGACAACATACAGAGTTACACGCTCGAAAAATAAAATCTCAGATCTGTGCCAACATGAGCAACTGACACATCAAAGACGCACGAAGCTGTTCTATCGAATTCTCACAAGCTTTGGAAGAAGAAGGGTTCCGTTTATTAATTATTAATCATCGGCGCCCTTGCCATACGCGTGCTTGACGGCTCGAATGCAGAACGCGTTGCTGAAGTTTGGGAACTTTCTTGGCCTTGCAGCCTACAGTTGACCTTCAATGGGGATGCGCCAAGTACAAACACTTACATGGCCAACAACGCCAAGACACGCCATATGGAACGCCGCCTGGGTCACCTGTCCGTCCAGGCGGGCGGGCTATACCCAAACGTCTTCCACACCTTCTAGATATGTCCACGTGCTAAATGATCATCTTATTTCTTCCACTACTTTCTTCTAGCCCCTTCGCATACTCATCCGTGACTGAGCTGGACCACTCAACCGGAATCCGTTCACCCCAAGCTCTGGCGACTCCTTCTGCAGCACATCGAGCCCATTCAGAAAATTTACCTACCTCAAGGAGCTGCTTAATACATTATTAGCCACGACGGCTCGGAAAATGAGCTGTTTGTTTATTAGAGTTGATCTCTCGCTTTGTATATCTTTCTCTGCTACGTGGCGCATGTGAAAATTAACGTGAAACACAAAAGTCTCCAATTATTTGCAAAAAAAAAGAAAGAAAGAACGCTGAACGAAGTTGTCTACTTAAGCAAGGTATACGCACTGTAACCCTTATATTATAATTGATAAATATCTTGAAAAACAAAAATTGGGTACTGTGACACCGGTTTCGTTGCTGCCTGTTCTTTTATTGACATTGATAATCAAGACGACGATGCATGGCGGCCTTCGCCACCGCACAAAAATTGTTGCGGAGCTACTGTTCATAGTTTCATTGTAAAATGAGGCAGTTTCACGACAACGCCGAATTATAACAAGCGAAAGAAAGGCTTTAGGGTTATACTATACGTCCAGGGACGCAGGAGGGAGATGTTGACGTGACGCAGCAAGCAAGGTAAGTGCTAGGGAGCCTTCGTTATAATTATGTATCATGTTCATAAACAACGCCGTGCCTATGCAAGAACACAGAATTCACTGCTGGGTTATTCTTCCAGTAACTCTTTCAATTAATTAAACAAAATATATGTAGATCAACAAATGCAAGTCTAAAAACAGTGCTACTACGTGTCGAGTGGTGGATCATGAGGGATAAGAACTTGCACTCAAGCTTCATGGTTAGTAGCACACGTCTTCTTTACATGAAAGGATTTGTGATGTAGTCTGGCTGCACAGAAACGTTAAACGCAACTGATTTAACAATATTCTGGTAGCCGACATCACTCTGTAAGCGCTTGAAGAAAAACATCACATCGAGTTTCAAAATTCTCGAAACACACTTATTTCAGTGCTCTAAGTTATCTGGAATAAAAGAAGTTAGTTAAATCGGGTTTATTGGCGCAGAAGCGACTGAGGCCATGCTGCGCCAGCCACAAGATATAAAGAAATCAAATCCTAAAGCAGCGAAAGCTGCGTTACTTCATAGTCTGCAAAAAACCGGTTTCTTGTTAAAAGCTCAACAAGTCTGTGAAAGGCACTAGCGGATCATCTGCCAGTATTAAGGCGGGGCGTAAAGGTTTGTGTAAGTAATAAAGATTCTGTAAAAGCTTGTATCGCTGTGTCCCAATATGTGAACATGTTATAAGAGCTTGCCTTAATGTGAGTGGTTCGTGGCACTTTTCGCAAGTTGGCGGGTTTTCGTTTTGAAGCAGAAAATTGTGTGTCAGGTGTGCATGCCCAATTTGAAGTCGACATAGAATCACCTCATAGAAGCGTTGCTAGTGACTGCACGACTTCCAATCCAGAAGCAGGGGTTTTGTTGCGTGTAACTTGATATTTATGCAAGAGTACCATTGTAGTGGCCACTTTGATGGCAGCGCCTCAATCGGTCGGATACTGTCTTTGTATGGAAGTGTTGTGTGCGTTACGCCCTTTGTGCGCTGCCATGAACGCGCATCTATCTGCTGCTTCATTCCTTGGTATCCCAACAAGGCTTGAGACCCAGCAGAATCGTATGGTTCATCCGTATTTATTATAAGCCACCATGTTTAGAATATCGCCATGCAGGGATTCAGACGCGGAGTTAAGGTTTAGAGCTCTGAGTGCACTTAACAAATCGGCATATATGATGGCATTCATCTGCTTGTCGGCAGTAATATTTTTTACTGCCATCCATATTGACACGTGTACTTATCTTTATCGGGCAACCACGTTTCGCCGCTTAACAACTGTGATCGCACAGCGAGGGACGCGCCTGCATGTATCCGACGTTTCTGGAAAGTTATCGACGCTTCTATCCGCGTGTCTGTTGTAGCCGAACCTTGTGTTATCAGATTTCATCGCGTGACACGAATGGTGTAGAACTTTGTGGAAGGCACGCGGGTCCCATCAGTTAATCTGGAACATTCGACGACTGATCTATAAAAGCCGACGCGCTTGACCCGCTAATCAGTTTTCCGACGATCGCCGACCGTGTTCGCCGCTATCGTTGTGCTATAAGTGTAGCCTGTTTTTATGGGCACAGGTTCGCCCAATAAAAGCTAGTTTTGTATTCCACCGTATTGCTTCTTTCTTCACCGTCACTACCACGTGACAATATCACATACACTTCGGCGGTAAAGACAAGAAAAATTATTTATCGGAATTTAATTTTTCCAATTTTTCGTTATGATTATGACACCTACATATTCTTGTGTTTTGGAGCCGTTCCGTGCAATTTTTATATTTTTATTGAATAGCTCGGAACTCTTGCATTATGTGTTCGTGTGTAATCTCCTTTTTCTTGGGATGTGTTAGTGTCCAGTCACATAGCTGTCTAAAATTTTACCACGGGGGCAATCTTCGTGGTCTTTCAGCAACCTGCAGGACCTCATGAGGAATATCATAAGTCGTACAGTATTCTTCGTGTCGTAATATAAGTGGCCGAATCATGTTCGGTTTATTTCTGTAATGTATCCATGATTTGCACTGTGTTAATTATGATGTTGTAACACATATGTTGGAATGATGACCGAATTCGCAGTACGTAGGAAAGTGTAAGTAGTGCTCCGCGGTTCTGTAAGAAAGGCTCATTACAGTCAACGTATAAACTTTGGAAAGGCGATGTTCTGTAGGCACCGCTGGCCAGTCGTAAGCCGAGATTATGAACTGGATCAAGTCGCTTAATGTACAACTGCCTAGCTGTACCATAAACTACACTACCATGGTCGAGGACGCTACGTACAAGGGACCAGTATATACGTAATAGACATTTTCGGTCAGATCACCAGTGCTTGTGCGATAAAACCTTGAGGATATTTAGTGCTTTATTTGCTTTAATTTTAGTTCTGTTAATGTTGGCCAGGAAGTTCAGTTTCGAGTCAAAAGTTACGTCGAAAAAATGGCTGTGGCTTAGCTAAGGTTAAGCCCAGGATCCGAAGCATACTAGCCTTTATTTTAGTTGTTGAACCACTGTTTAACCTGGTGAACTGCTGTTGCTTGGCTATATTTGGTTCGGCTAGACGAAGAAACAACTCATGCGTTACTCTGCTTCGCCTTCAAGAGTGGAACGCGACAGCGTTCCCGTCGACCCGCCAAGGGGTGTAAGACAATGGGCTACGGCCCAGCGACTACGCGCCCCGCATTGGACGCGGTGAGCATCGAGCAACGCAGCGAGCACGCAGCGAGCCTTAGAAACAGCTCGTTTCTAAGGCAACACCGCATTCACTAGAGGCGCTTTTGTACTGCTTTGAAGCATCGTACTCGTGGCTCAGTGGTAGCGTCTCCGTCTCACACTCCGGAGACCCTGGTTCGATTCCTACCCAACCAAAGCCACCTAGAAACAAGCGCAGCTGCTTATATACCGCCGCGACGCCGCGAGCGACGGCGCGAGTTGGAGCCCCGTTTCTCCTCTGTCGTGACGGTGTCACGTGGCAGGTGCAGTATGAAGTTCACTAGTGCGCGTGTCCGGGCTTGCCACGATGGCAGGGACGCATAACAGTCTCGACGCGGAGACGCGGCGACAAGTTGTTGAAAGGAGTCGCGCCGGTCTCACCAAAGGTCGGGGTATGGGATGGTTGGCCGGGCGACCGGAGCGCGCCAGCTGTGGCTTGGACAGGTAAGGCATGCGGCTTGGCAGAACAAGCAGACGGCGGCGTTCTGGCCGGGCAGCTGGGCGTAGAGCTCGGGCCCGTAGCCGGACTGCTCTCGTCCTGCCCACGGGCACAGAAGCTCGCCGGCCTCGGGCAGCAGGCGGCACGCTCGGCTAGACTGGCGACGCACAGGAACGGGTTGGCAGGAGGTGCCGGTCGGGTGAAGTCCTGGTGACTCGGGTCCGGAACCCGACGGCCCGTCTTCAACTCCCGGTCCGGTGGCCGACCTTCTCCTGGCGTCGCTTCGTGGAACTCTCCCGCGGTCTCCCCCTTCTGCCAGCGCGCCTCGTCTTTTCTTCTGCTCTGGCCGATTACCCATTTTCCGATGGGCTACCTGACGCCCCGTGTACTCTCCTAATTGGTTGGCATTTTATTCTTCTTTTCTTTTCTTGCGCCGCGCGTTCACTTGTCAGACGCTCCTCGGCGTCGTCGTTTTCCTCCAGCACGGAATTCGCCTCGGCGCGCGCACTCCGTGTCGTCTGGTTCTGTCCGTCCCGTCCACCGCACCATGTCGCGCACCACACACATCACACACTGTTCCCGGGCTGCGAGAATTTATTCTAGGTGACGTTGTCCTCGTGCGAGGAAAAACGTCCAGGGTGAGCCGAGAAGGACGGTGGCCCAACACTGGAGATCACGTGACAAAGTGCCCGCAAAGCGTGGTAGAAGCGCGTGTAAGTTGGATTAAGCGCGCGCTACGGAGTGAGGTGAGAGCGCCTTTCCTCCCCAGCACTTGCGCGGTGGCGCATTGCTGGACGCCCGGCTCAACACATGCACGACACGTCTGACCTAAATTGGAGGTAATCTGCGGTGGATGCAAAATATTGGCGACTCGAGATGGCTGGTCGCTTCATGGGCGCTGCCTTCCCGCGCTCCTAGTGTTTTAGTTCGCATAATCTCAAGTTTCGCAGACCAGTGCAAGCGAGAGACACCGCGAAGCGTTCCCTCGCCGAGGCCGCCACTCTTCATCACGTCAGCGCTTGACAGCGACTGCTGCCGGTCATAGAGGGAAATCTGTTCATGTTATCCTGTGAGTGCGTGAAACATTGCTTGTTCGTGTAATTTATAGGGAAATGTCTAGAGCAACTTATGCAGTTGATAAAACTACGACCCTTACTTTGATTAGTTGTCTTATACTTTGCTATCGCTATCAATGTTTTGATCTTTGGGCGAAAATATGCCATTCTGTTTTCACTAACTGCCTTCAGTGCTTTCGTGCTAGCGAAGTGATATACTGCAATTTTAGCTCTTGTGTTTTCTTAGAGGCGCTGGTCTCTATGAGACACTTTAGTTGAGCGTTGATGTGTTTTTTTTTTCTGTGTGGTCTATCTGTGCTCTCCACTACGCGCTCATTTCATCTTTCACCCCATCCACCAGGCAAAACTCTCCAGGACGCAATAAATCTTTCACAAAGTTTGATGTATTTACAGTGCTACGTATGTAAGCGTTTGATGCGGGCGCATTCATTTAAGTATGGCTCTCCAGCTTATCTCTTCAGTCACCTCACCAACCACCAGGATGACGATTATGAGCAAAAACACCTTGAAACAGGACGCTATCGCGCGGCACCATTTTCTTGATTGCCGTCACCATACGTACGTCGGCGTTCTTAGACGAACGTTAAAGTTGACCCAAAGCAAGTGCTTGACACCATGCCGGCCAATTTATTTCTTTGTATCTGGAACAAGGTGCTTACCCTTTCTAACTCTGTAATTTTTAACCCTGCTAGAACATTGAAAGCGAATTTATTTCTATGGACAGGTTTGCACGAAGTGACATTTGCGTCTACACGCAACCACAGGGTAGATCTTTTGATCTACCCTACGAGAAAAAAGAAAAAAAAATGTTGCACTTGTTTCTTATCGATATGATTCAAAAACTCGCCTTTGTTGCGCTATTAGAGTCTTGGAAGACGACTTATATGCGGTTGACTTCATTCACGGTAAAGATTTGTCCGGGTCTTATTGATATTAATATCTGCCGTTTTGTTACCTTTTGGGAAGCAGTGACGCTGAACCTCTTTATTTTTTGTAGTGGCATTTCGCACTTGTATCTTCATTTATTGATCTCTTAAAATGTTATACGACTGTTACGTGTATCTTGCTCACAAGATAATTTGTGTCACAATCTGGCGATGGGTGGTTGAAGCCATCCGGAAACCCTAACGTCTAGCAGAATGGCAGTCTAGCACATCTTCACACAGTGAAGCAAAACAGAAACTGATCATGCAGGCGCGATGTTTGTGCTTCCCCGTTTTTTTTTTCTCAAGCTATTTAAGATAACTAGCAGAAACAGGACCAGTGCACAAATGTTTACGCCATGACAACAAAAATCTCACATCTGGGACGTCAGTCGTAAAGCGCGCTTCTTGAGAAGAATTGTGCGAAGCGTCCACCAAACCGGTTTTTCAGAGGACGTTCAAGCCCTGACATTATGCCTACCTTCCGCGAGTGCAACCCGCAGCCGAACCCTTTCCCTTTCCCCCCTCCTACCGCGTACCGGAGAGCCGTGAGAGGTCGGCCAAGGCGTCTCTCAGGCTCCTCGATCAGCGGCAGCATGCACCCCCGTAAGAAGACGGCGCTGCTGTGGTCACCCGAAGTCAACTCTTTGTACAGTTGACCTTTCACAACTCGAACGGGTGCTTATGTCTTCGGACACTGACACCTACTCAAATGTGATGGAACAATAATGCCCACAAGTAATGACTTTCACGCTATCATCTCGAATAAGACTGCCTCGGTGCCCCAAAGGCCTTCTTATCCAGGAAGTGCAACATACGGACGACGGGTCGCTGTCGTGCTGGACCCATTTGTTTGACCACCGAGGCCGAAAACCAACCTGGGTGCAAATACACAATTCACCGACATCAGATCTGAAACACCCGACATCTCCCATTACCGCGCTAGTTTGCATTATAGGCCGTGGTTCTGGTGAAGGCTGATCGTGTTGAGACTGATTATGAGTGTGTTCGTGAAGGAGTACTTGCATGTTAGGTCGTTATTATACGCGTATAATATTTATGCCATACGAGGTACCTTTTTGTTGAGAACATGGACAATATATTAGCCCATCTGTTAGAGGCCAAACAGTCTATTCTCAACAGATGGAATAGTCAGTGACTTAATTGTAGGCTACGCAAAAAGATATGTGAGATTAAAAAACAGATTGATGAGAATTGCGTAACTCTCTCTAAACGGCAGTGGGACGAGATTTGCAATTCCATCGACGGTAGATGCGTAATGGTAGAACTTAGAACTTGCTTAAGCACTGCCTAATGAGCCTTATACTAACCCTAATCAGAGGCATGTCTTTGGTAGAACCATACATGAGTCAACACGAATGACCTCCGAGGATGAGTTAATCCGTACGCTTGCTGACAAATATTTCCCAGTCTGGTCAGGGGTCAGACACCCACTGCCGGCGCGATGGGTGTCTTGGGGGCCACAAAGCTCGGCTTCGTGCACAGCGTTCGCGGCGAGCGTTTCCCAGTAAACATTACGATTATATACGGTCCAGCTGCCGGATGCGTGAGAAGCAGTCGGGGTTCTTTTAATGCTATCACGCTCCACTCTTAAAGGCGAAGCTCAAGCGTCCTCCAAATTACTAGAATTCGGCTGCGTATTATATTGCAGTGGTCCCTGCTATAAAATTAACCATTCATTTTCTTAGAAAGAGAAGGTCTACGCTTATGCCTCGGGCTACGTAGATTCATTGCCAGCACTGTGTTATGTCAGGAAGCTCATATACTTTCCCCAGATTACAGATTCCGCGTGATGACGGTTCAGACATTTTTGACAATATATTATTTTCGAAGAGACGTGCACAATATATATTTATCACTGAACTGTCTCCATGTTTTTTTTTATGCATTGTTGCCACAATTCCGCAGCCCTAAGTTAACATTTGTGCGAGCACCGTTACACGAACTGAATGTGTCCATAGGTCAAATTTTTCAATCGTATGATGTATTATACCTCGGCGTTACGCTCGTGAACATATTTCAATATCATGCGAAAATTGCCTAGCAGACATTTAATTAATATACTACAAGATCAGCTAAGCCAGCAAGCCTGTGACAATCGCTTATCTGTGCATTTAGAAGGCAAGAGTGGGGATCATCTCTGTACGTCAAGTTTACTTGCTTTGAGTACCGGGACATCATGGGCTACATTTGAATAAAATGGTTGATCCACTCGCACGAGGACCCTCCAATGGCCCCGTCGTATGTTTTGACGACATCAGCTTATGTAACCGTGGCTAAGGACAGAAATTTGCCGATGTCGCGAAATTCCGCAAAATTCATTCCAACATCGTCTTTTGTGATCTACCTTATTTGCTTCCCGTATAATGATAACTGCTGTCCTTCAAGGCATTTGGAAATTTTAGTTACAAAAATTGAGATGCCGTATTTTGCCTCTGAATATTCACTTGCGTAAGCTCTGCAGGACTATAAATAAAGTTGTTACCAACGAAATAGGTCAGGCCTCGCTGTGTCCCGGCCTCTATGTTACTTTTGCAATAAACTAGAATCTATTGAGAATTTTTCTCTCTCGTTCCGCCTATCTTTAAGACAACGAAAACTCTTAGACATTTCATTCCGATAATGTGGGCTATCGCTGACCTCGCCAACCCTTCTTTTCTTCGGGGCGACTTCACTCGTATTCTGCCACAGGGATGCTTTTCTCACAGCTAACAATTTTATAAAAGACACAAAAAGAGTATCTTGCTGAATTTATAAAATTATCAATAATTATTATTTCACATGTGTATGCTAAAATATTTCATCTCAAAATTCTTAACAGTATATCGTTTTATTTCTAAATTATATCTCGTCAACCCACATTTTGATCTGCAAAGTTAGTATTTGTTTTAATTATAATAAACATACTTGAAACCTCCGGCTTCTTGAGCAGTTCCCCGTAGTGGGTTTGAAGCAGTATTTGGAGACAAGAGAAGATAAGACGAGACAAGACAAGACCACAGCAGCAACAGCAACAATTACGGTAATGGTAAGCGGCACTAATTTCACGCTCCGAAGGGTTGGTCTGGCGTCCTCCACGCATGGTTCACACTGTGGACAAGCGAGGATAACTGGTTATTCCTCTTTCTAAATGAGTAAGCATTTCTATGCCTACCCAATGAGAAATTTCTCCGTCACATAAGACGATGAATGGCTCATACACCCGTAAGAGAGCAAAAAGTGCAATGACTCATATCCACGAAAGGCAGAGGCTACAAGTGTTCAGCGGCGTAAAACGAACAGTGCATACATTACATGAAATCACCCATACGAAACACAGAACAGTGTACGTTTCAATAAAGAATCAGCACAAAAAGAAAGCATTCGAACCATCAACCAAGCATTAAGTACCCCTGCAGCAAATGTTGTGGTGGTTTCGCAGAAGCTTTGCTAAACTGTACCAAAGGTCGTGGATACGACTCACAAAGAAGGCCCAGGATTTGAATACGCTAATTAACTCTATCATAGTTATCTGTGAATATATAATTAAACCTTAACACCAATGATCGTGGATTCTAGTGTCGTAATGAACGCTAGCTTAATTGAACCTTCCTTATCATGTTCGTTATCGAACATGATAAGCGAACGACCGATGCGGGTTGATAAGCGTTTATGCTGATCGGATCAAGTTCCATAACATTGATGATGCACCGAGCTGTGTGGAGATGAGCGAATGGCACAATGCTTGTGCATATTTAGACAACTACCAGAAACTTTCCTGCGGGAACTTCTTTCGACCGTCCCACCAGGCTTTTCTTTTCATTGCGTGTCAAGCGGAGGTCGAATTCACAAAGTTTTTCTTTTATAAGGGCTCTTGGTCATTGGCTGGTAGCGATCGCTAATAATTTGTTGGGATTGGCTCTTGCGAACAATCCTAGCTTAGAAGCTTTTTGTGAATAGGGCGCAGAGGAGCAACTGCATAAATAAGCAGCTTGAAGGGACAGCTACAGATGGGATTCTCATTGAACTGTTCGAGCGTCGACTTGCTTCGAAAAACAAAGCATTGCGCGGTTTTAAGCTCCAAAACTACCATCTGATTACGAGTCACGCCGTAGTGGGGCACTTCGGGATAATTTAGACCCCCTGGGGATCTTTAACCTGCACTTAAATTTAAGTAAACGGGCGTTTTCGCCCACGTCGAAATGCGGCCTGCGTGGCCGGTATACGATGCCACGAGCTCGTGCTTAGCACCCAAACGTCGTAGCCACTAAGCAACCAGAACTTTGAGTCCACGCCTTCCGCTGCTGCGATGAAGACGTCGGAACACATTCAGTGATCGTATTCAGAAAACGCCCTTACGCTTGGATTTTCTTAAGAGGAAATTGCAGACAATAGTGACGCAGAGCATATTGTTGCGCGAACGAAGACCTAAGAACTGGAGACTATATACAAAGTATATTTACAAACGATAACTGCAGTGCTGGCCAGTTCAGCCGACAGCTCGAGAGCCAGAGAGCGTTCGTCGTCTTCGTCGGGGCACCCGCGTGCATCGTCCACAAGAAACACACAATACGCATGAATCAATATCATTACTGCTGGCGACCGGCAAACGACAAACATCACTTAAAGGGCCCCTCACCAGAGGCCATAGCAAATTTTAGTTATGCGCTGGAAGTAGTTACGTGTCCTCTACTGAATGTTCTGCCACAAAAATTTTTCTCAGATCGGCTCATTAATAGCCGATATATAAATATTTGAGTGGCGCGAACCCATGATTTCACAAGGTGAGCTCCACTGCGCAGCGAGACACACACTCCACTCGCCCCGTCTAGCCTCCGCAAGCGAAATTACATCCTTGCGTACTCCCATACCAGACCTCGAGGGTCGCATGACGTCTACGTCATGGGCCCCGCCTTCACTTTTTTTTTCTCCTTGCTTTTTTTTTCTTTTTTTGCGGCGCTGCGCACTTTTGCTGACGGCGTTGCGCGCGAGCTGTTGTGATGTCTCGTTTCGCAGTGCGCACGATTTTGCACGCAGTGCACAAGGACACATGAATAGCGGTATAATTCAGTGCTACACGAATACTGAGGCAGAACCAGCAGATCGCAGAGCTTGATCACGCGCTGGAACATGGTCGAAAGTGGCATAGTTTCGGTAACTGCGCACGTGACTGCCCGACCGTGGCAACAAGCAGACGAAGCCGAATGTATCTCTCTTGCTTCGGTGCGAAGTAAAAGAAAAAAACACGCCCACGTTTCATAACGTACAATACACGAGCTTCCAGACGTATAATACACGCCATTGTCAACAGAAGTGAATTAAGGTCAATGTCACGTAATTTTCATCGCTTTACCATACAGCTTGTGTTCTCAATGCCTGTACCAAACCGCATGGCTCTTGCGCAGTAGACTATCAAGGGTCCAGCAATAGAAACACAAAAGCGCTTGACCAAAACTGAAAAGTTTGTCCGGCATGAACGTGACAGGAAACGACCTGTGCGCACTCTCAAGGAAACACAACGGCTCTTGTTCACATCAAGACTACACAATGCACTATTCGCCCAGGGGGGTTCATTTTTGTAAGCCGCCGCTAAATGTCAATGAAGCTGCACATTTCACTATAAGGAACAAATAAATCAGCGCTCGATGCATTGGCGTGCTTCTCGGAAATTCCGCCATCGAACGCTACCAGGAAATATTAGAACAGGCATGTTCTGGCATGCTGCATAAAATAATCCAGGGTTACTCTCCTTTTGTGCACCTTAGAGCATGCTTCCTTATGATAACTGTCCTAATGAAGCTGAGTTTTTTTTTTTTTTTTTTTTTGCGTACTCCTCCGGCTTGCCGGCAGGTTTCTCGCGGAATGAATTTGGCGCATCCCGGATGTAGAGTAACATTAAAATGAACGTTTCCTAGAAATGATGCACTCAGAAATGTGGGGGCTACACTGATTACAGAACTGTAATCAAGGGGGGTGTCTGCGCGGGACGATCCACATGCCAGTACATGACATCTGTCCTCGCAAAGCATTTACTGTGGTTTGTATTGCGAGCTGATTTTGCCGGCATTGTAGAACTGACAATTAGGGTAATCATATCGCATTATGGTCGATCAGGCGTAACAAGCGGACATCGCTTCTTTGACTTTTTCCTCCGGGTTAGGCGTCTCATGAATACGCGTAGCGGGAGTTCTCCCACACAGTTCTAGAATGAAGAATTTACAAGGGACAACTCGGCGGATAGACTCAGTAGCAGCACTGAGCTGTCGCGTAGGTGACATTGTTGAGGCAACTGATTGATTACGTGTTTGTTAGCGGTGTTGAAGAGCTGAATATGAATTGCTGTGGTTGGCCATACGGTTTCACATTTCTTTGCACATACCCGCCTTTTTATAACGCTTTCTTCATCCTCAAAGAACATCGCACTAGCCTGCAAGTCATCGCTGCATCCATTCCTTATTTATGTTTGCATTTCAGCAGAAGGTGTAACAAATTCATGAATTATCAAAAAATACAACCTCGCGCATCATGTGTCGCTTCGCAGATCATTTAATTAAAGTAATTGTGGAAAGCTTCGCTTAACGTGGGTTACAAGAAGTCCGTTGGATTTGTTGTGATCTTTTTGTTTAGATTTCAATGCAAGGATCGAATATGTTGAAATGGAAGACCACAGGGGAACTACCTTATATCTTAAATTGTAAGCTCTAATTGTACAGGCGGTCAACAGTGCAACACTGGAATTCAACACTGGTTGGCTTTATTTCAATATTTGTCCTAAAACTAACATTACTTCAGAGAAGGTCGAAGTTCCGGAGAAATATGACAGATCAACGACCTTATCAACGCCTCTAAATTTTGGCTTCATAGAAATGTATTGTTTCTTCTATTTCTGCTATTCCGCAGTAGTATTACTTCGCAGAAAGAATATTTCGAACTTTAGCAGGCCGCAGACAACAAGTTTAGTATAAAAATTTCACCTTTTGCTTTCAGTTTATTTCCACCTGCAAAAGGACCAAAAAATAGTTCTGTACCAATAAATGATGAGGTTCTGAGTCCTTAATACAGTGCAACAATTCTCCCAAACCAGTTCGACTGCAGAAGTCGCTTGAAATTCATAAACCAGATTATCGCGCTTACAATCGAAAGGCATCACGCAAAATAAATATTGCGCTTTATTTTTGCAGGCTTCCTACATCCTTCGATTTATTCGCTTTATCGTCACCGTATGTAAGTACAACATCGCGCTCTTTGTCCCCTCACTAATAATTACAATGAACACATCATTGGTAAACCATACTTAAGCTATGACTCAATTTAACCACTAAGCATCCCTAGACATGTGCCCATCAATGCCCACAATCACAAAAAAGTTCTTGCCCAAAACTGTTCGCAAGCGGAGATACGAGCCAAGCGTAACTACGGACGTAATATTAGCGAAGGCGACAGGCCACAGACGAAGTGCACTCGCGATCGAGAGATTTTGTGAATTCGGTGTCGCTCGGCTTAAAACAATTTTTTTTCTTCTTGTTGCTATTAGCGCGTCCGTACATGGCGGAACAGGCGCCAAAAATTTTTAGTAGAGCTTTAGCAACGCGATCAGAAACATGGGGAGCAATATTTTCCAGAGTTGTTTTATTACGTCTAGAGGTGCTCGAGGGAGACATGGTAAATAAATGAAAAAACGTTTTGATGATAACAAGAGTGGTTAGATTAGCCAGAGGCTTGACATGCTACCCAAGGCCGTAATTGGGGATAGCGGTTCCACTAAAGTAAGCGAACCCGCGTGCTCGCAAACACAGGCAAACGAAATGCACTTGGCCACGAGTAGTTTTTATACATAAGCTCACTTGAGTCCTATATCCAGTTCAATTACAGCAAGCACCTTAGCAAAGCACTAAGTAGCGCGAGGACAGCTGTTGCCAAGCCGTCAAGGTATTGAGATAAAGGAGGGAGGGGGGAGTAGTACGTTTGTTTAATTGTTTCATTACGGAACGAAATATTTGGGAGAGCAATGTGCTCTTCAATTATTAGATTCAATTCAATGATTACATTTTGATTCAATTATTACATTTTGGGCTTTAGTCACGTTGTGCACTGGTGTGAAAAACCATAAAGAAATGAACCATAACCTTGTGACATTTGCAAATATTTCAGTTCATTACGCAATTTCCAACGCACGAAAAGCGTGAGATATATGTCACGGCATCTATAGTTCATATGTAGGCAGTAGTGCGTCCCGTCTAAAGACTTGCTTTCTTTCACTTCAAGATGTGCATCATTGGTAACATATCACAAAAATAAAGTACCAGAAGTGTATGGCGTAATGTTGCTATTTCAGTGCAGAATATTTAACATATACCAACATATATTAAAAATTTCAATAAAATGAGGCAACAGAGCTTGTAAAGGCAGCATTCAGAGGTTTAGAATAATTAATGTACTATAGCCAAGTATTCGTATAGGGATCCCCCGCTGACTGAAGCGCCATGCCGGCGGCTTCCGTTAACGCTCACGCCGGGTTTCAAATATTAGTTAAGAATTGTACGAGGCTCGGTTCTCTCAGGAACATAGCAGCGCCCACAAAATCGCGGTGCATAGCGCAGCGATGCGGTTTATTCGCAGAACTTCCCTCCTGAGAAATTGTAACTGTCCACGCTATCAGGCGAGGTACAATTGTGCTTGCAAGAGTGGTGAAACGAAACACATTGTCGCTGGGCGAGTTGGTTCATGACGCTGAGGAAGAATAGAATGCGAAACGCAGACCAAGATGTGAGGTTGCAAGACGACCCGGACTAGCGCTAGTCTGTGTCCCTAGACCTCTCGTGCTTGTCTGCGTTGCGCATTATATCCTTCTTGAGCAATACTGGCCCGTTGTGGTGGGCCGTAGTGAAATAGATTCCTAGGCAAACTCGTGGCCAGAGTAGCCACACAGCCTGTAGTATATATAGTTAATGCAAAAAATAGTTTAAAAGAACAAAAATACAAAACAACAAATTCATATCCCTACTATGAAAATATCTTTTAAATACAAAATTAGATTATCTTGGTATTAATCATCACTTCGTGGTCCTTTCCTTTCTGTTTTCAATCAATGGCAGAGGTATGTTTTTACTAAACTAGTCCATGTAATGTTAAGGAAAATTTCAGACCTGAGGACTCTTCGCGGATTCATGTTCGTTCGCTTTCTTTTTGCTATCCTGGATAAAAGATTTCGTGCAGCTTCACCATCTATCTACGTGTACGCGCACGAATCTTATGTGAACGAGCCGATTAATCTTAATTTCTAGAAGCGTTCCAGCAGCTCATCGGGCGAGTAATGCCGGCAAGAACATGGCTATGTACAATGGTAGATTTGATGCAAGAATTTTCCGCGTAGTGCCGGATGTGTTGTCGCGTCTGGTATGTTGTGTGTAAAATCGCAGCACGGCATTTAAGTGGTGACATTCTGACAATTGCAGTAAATGGAAATGTAAAGCTTACTTTCAGAAAGCCATTACCTACGTAGCACTTTTTTCTGTAAAGTGATTGGAAATGTGATTAGCAGAAAATTTTGCCGAAACTACAGCAAAGTAGAAACAAAACGCAGAAGAGACCAGAATAAGTATGCTATTGAAAGGCCCTACTTACGTGCATTTTCCAGAAAAATATATTACGGTGTAGAGAGCGAGGTCACTGTTATTGCAGTGCTTTGTGTCTATGTTCGCAACAGGGGCCAGCACGAACTTGGATCGCTGTCTGTATGCAGCTACAAGCATGGTGCTTACTTGGCCCCCGGGGCACCTCAATTTTTTTTGTTTTTCCCGAGCCCGTAGCAAAGTTCCCTCATACCTAATGAGCAAAGGGGCGTCAAATCAACACGTGCGTTATGCAAGTAGTGCACAAGCGTGCTCCCGCAATTTTTGCCAATTGCTGTGTGGTCTTCCAGAACATGAGCCTTCGGTTTTGTGGCCTCCCTGAGCGTCTCGCGCGTAATGTCTCGAGTTGCAGGGCGTGGCCACTGAAGGTGGTGTCTGGCCACTCGGGCTCAGGAGCCGGGGCCCTATCACCGAATAATACTATTTCATTCTGATGTTATTGCGAGCTCCTGACGTCAACCTTACGCAACCGCCGACGCATGCATCGGACGGTGATCCACATCGTTCTTTGAAAGACCTACTGAAATACTGCCATCATTTATAAGTCACATTTTTTGCCTTCAAAGCGAATAACATTGCTTTCCTGACAAGTTTCTTTTTATCGGATTGACTGACGTAAGGTGAGGAGCCCGCTGAAGTGGACAGTGTTCTGGTGAGGCCTAGGTAGCGTTGTGAATGTTGGTAGCCGAGCGAGCCTAGTGGTGCCGGCTTCTACGATCGGAAGGCTTCCTTTCGCTCAGCAGGCGATGGCTCGTCGCAAACCGATGTGATGCGTAACCAGAAGACTAGAAACGCCGCTAAAATGAATAATCATCAAAGTGTTGGTAGAGCGATGTCGTATACGTGCCGAAAGGGTTCGACAGCGCTATGCTGCCACCGCAAAAATTGTGTATTATATTCAATGAAAAAAAAAATACCAGCCGGTATTTACCTCCGAATAGTCAGTGCCAGAGGTATCGGTGGGTAACCGCCTTCTGTTTCTTTTGGAATGGAGAAATTTCCGGTTATACAGAAAAAAATTCACCGACGATTACGATACTCCCGAACGCGAAATTTGAGCTGACCTTCATACGCGTCTTCATTTCGCCATATGTTGGTCGGCTCGAACAATCTGTCTCGTGCGCCATCTTGCAAACGGAGGGAAGTGTGGGACGACTGCCTCGCTAATCGGGAGATCGCCAGAGATAACACG
This sequence comes from Dermacentor andersoni, assembly GCF_023375885.2. Lineage (NCBI taxonomy): Eukaryota > Metazoa > Arthropoda > Arachnida > Ixodida > Ixodidae > Dermacentor > Dermacentor andersoni. The sequence goes on along the minus strand of NC_092816.1, from coordinate 91,259,070 downwards.
TGGGTGACGCGTGGGCGTGGTTTACAGCAGCCGCCGCATACGGACTTCCGTTCATGCAGTGCTTTGTTTCCACATTTATTTATTTTATTTTTATTTATTTTACAAGTACTGCCAGCCTTGTTACCAGGCCTTAGGCAGGAGTAGGCATTTGGAACAAAAAAAAGACACGTATGAAATAAGATCACACAAGATATTAGACACTGAACAAGATTCTGCATAACAAACAACATAAGAGAAACCTTTTCACAATCATGATTTGACTGATAAAAACGAGGGATAAACGCTATGGTTTATACACAAAGCGCACAAAGAAAAGGTGAAACCGTTATACAGTCGACAGTTGCGGCAGGTAATACATTCCATTCGGAATTCGTGCGCGGGAAAAAAATTTTCGAATGCGTTGGTCCTGCAGGGGAAATCTTTGTATATATATATATATGTTGTTACGCATGAAGAAAACGAAGACCGGTGAACGTGCTTGCAGTCCCGAGTGGGGAAAGGAAGAAGAGAACGACGCTGAGTTGATCAACCAGCTGGCCGCTCTTGCGCTCACCTCCACCACTTTGTTACGGGTGAAGGAGACCGTTTATAACCCTTACGAATGTGGGGACCGTTTACTTTAAGTCGCGAAGGTGAGCGCAAGAGCGGCCAGCTGGTTGATCAACTCAGCGTCGTTCTCTTCTTCCTTTCCGTAGCTGTCGTCACCACAGAACACATATTGCGCTGCCCTACGCACTTCTCACGCTTTCCCCATACTTCCATCCTCCGCTTTCCAACTCATGGTTGCGCTGCACCTTACTCCCCCGCTTTCCTCCTCGCGCTCTCTTCGCTATCGCCGTCTTTCGTCCCCAGCTTCATTCCTCGTTCGCTCTTTCATCCTCCGCTGTGCTCGTTCGGTCGGTTACGCCGAGGGACGCCGGCGCTCAACGCAGGAACGGGCGCCTATAAGAGCTGCGCTCTAACATGTCCCATTTTCTTCGGCGTAATGATGCATGTTTAGTGCGTACAAGTAACTTCGGCTTGGTAAGTTTTCTCGGTTTTGTGACGTCGCGTGACCTACGAGGGAAGTACGCACAGCATGAAAACGTTTGACCAGTAGTGGAGAGCTAAGAACAAAAATGGCGTGAAATTGGAAATAATTGTTTATGTGAAAGCATCATATGCCCCGTTAAACGAAAGCCCGGCGTTGGCGGCGTGACCGAAAGATGGTACCAAGAATGACCGATGGGAAAGGATAAGAACACTCAAAACAAATACTTTGATTGACGTCGAGTTTCTGAGAGATGTTCCTTGAAACAAAATAAATAATACCTTGCAAAATAATGTTAGGCAAACTTCGGTCTGGTTAGGAATCGAACCAATCGGTAAGAGGTGGCGCCACGTCATCAGTGTATAAAATGAGCGTGTAAAATGAAAAGCATTAATGTCCAGTCGAACGTCGCTGAGGGGTTCTTCGAATTATTTTGGCCTTGCCGAAGCTTAAAACGCACGCGAGAACGCGAGCAGAGAAGGAACGCGGAGAAAAAGAACATTTTACACAAGGAATTATAATGATTTCACATTCCCACACGTAAGCAGACTTAACTGTCCTTGCTGAATTTTTATTTTTCCCTGGTCCCTCCTAATCATCCATCAAAGATGTGCACAGTTCATGTCAAACGGGGAGTTTTTGTAGTTTCCGTAACGCCCCTTGGCAGACAGGTGAAGTGGGCGTGGTGCGTTAATTTTTGACATATCGAGGACAGCTAATGGCAGAAAAGAAATAGGACCTGATTTTAATACTTTTGTGCTATAGCGCCTCTGGGCACTTAGGGCACGTTCTAGGGTCGGCAATTGTGGACCCTTACGCCGAGTTGAAAGCAGTTGTCAAAGGCAACAAAGCCACCTAAAAAACTTCATCCAACGAGTAAAGCTACAGGAAAAGTTACAAAGCCCTATTTCCGTACCACTCTGATGCGGAACTTCTGTGAGTGAATGTATGGCCGTGTCGTGCAACTGCCACTTTTAGTTACTTCCATATTTTCTACACGTAATTTTACGCTACCTGCTGCTGTCAGTCTCTCTGACGTTGGGCGAAATTGCGACATTTTGTTTCTTTCTTTACTTTACCAACATGAAATGCAATGATGCACTCAATTATTTACCAGTCAACGTGGGTGCCTAAGTTGTGTATTTATTTTACCCTTGGTTCAGTATTTTTATTTTCCAAGCCCAACAATATCAGTGCAACACAGCGGTGGTATACTACGCTTTCTTAAATTTTATTCGCAGATGCCGAACAGCGCGCCGTTCATCAGGCGCGGCTGCTGCTGAACCACCTGGGCTTCGAGCCAATTGGTATCAGGGCTGGGTCCGTAGCGGCGGGGGTCCAGGCCCACTACCCGGAACGGGTCACGAAAGGCAGCGTCTTTAGCATGCTTCATCGGTGGGGCCGAAACGGCATGCCTTTGTGGGCGGAGATGGCGATAATGATGACGACCGCGGAAATCGTCAGGGCCCTTTTCTGCATCGCAGTGGGAATTTTTGGCGCTGATCCGACGACCATCCTATAGAACGCACCGACGGCCACCAACCACCGCTGACCAGAAAGCCACACCACGTCGTTATTCTGCTGCACATCCCGCCGGCAACATCTCGAAATGAGCAAATCAACTGGACTTGCCATACGGTGGTCTATTGGAGCGGGTATCGAAAATTTCCTCACGTAGAACAGTGTTCAGAGAATGACCAGCTCTCGGAGACACTGCATTGAATTCCTTTGCTCTGATAAAATCTCTCTTCTTCGCCGTAAAGAGCAGTCTCTCTTCTTGGATTCAAATCGGCAGCATCAGTTCTTCAAGAATACTGAGAAGATGAGGGGACAGAATAAGCTTGAATTCAGGTCTTATGCTACCAGTAGTGAATGGCGAGTCGATAGGCGTAAAGTTACAATGCGTATTCAAAGCATGTTTAGAGCATTAGCAGCGGCTATAGCGCCGAAGAATCGTTAAGGCACACGAGTAGTTTGCCTATGTACGACTGAGAACGTAGAAATAAAAAGGTAATGTGCCCTATTGTTCTCGACAATATATATCTAAACGGAAAATATTGTAAAACATTATTATAATACCTTCATTAGCAATGAAGAGAATCTTAAAACGGCAAAGCTTCTGCACGAGGGTCGTTACGCCTAGTTGACTGAAGGCTGTAGGTTTTTTGGGCACAAAATAAGGCAAGACGATTCACTTGATATACGAAACTAAACGGCGTCTGCTGAGAAGAATCATTGATTGCACCATGTGGTAGTACACGTGATTCCGCAATTTCCATAAGGCACAGATCTGCTTCTGCGACTCGGTAGACCACACGTATGAGCCAACGCTCTGGCCTAAAAAAAATAGTCAGGATCGTTCGAAGTCATGTACTGCTCGGAGATCTCCGGCCAAAGCAGATAAATACAAGCACAGAGTAACTTGGAAAATGAGCGCGGCGAATAGAGAATGCGGGACTGATAACTCAGGATAGATTTGAGTAGCGCATTGGTTCGTGCCTTACGGTTGAAAAATATGCACATCTAACGCATATGTTGGAACGCGCTAGAAAAACTATCGCAAGAAAAATAAGGTTGCTCCTATTTCAGCTGACTTCAACATTTTTTTTTCCATTGGACGACACCTACACAGGGTCTTTACTTTACCATCTGCTTCATAGGTTTGTTTTCGAAGTATTTTAGGAGCTCCAACCCAATGTTGAACGGAAAATGCTAAATTCTAAATTAAGAACATAGGGTCCAGTGTCGATACACCGTCACATACGCTATAGTTTTACGTGAGAAGAAAGCTTTAATGAAAGTCGGAATAAAGTGTATTAAAATTCGGAAATGTGAGCGACAGTATGTAATTTTAAAAATTGAACAAGCTAGTCCTTTCGGGTCTACGATGAAGCTGTAAATTGCAAGAAAAAGCGTCCATGTGGATGAATAGCAGCGAAGTCGCCTGAGGGGAGAGAATGACTGGGCAATTGATGGCAAACCAAGTTGGCCAAAAGGAAAGTGTAAAAGTTTAATTTGTCGTCAGAAACAGCGGCAGGATATAAAAAAATGAGTTCTAGCTTCAAGCACATGCCAAAGATAACATGTAGCGGATAAAGTCAGGTCAGACTTGCCTCAATAAAATTTTAACATCGCAATACGGCAGCGCTGTGTTTTCTTAATGAACTTCAAGTACGCCTTGGTGGACGTCAATTACTATTTCATAAACCACCGCTGTAGTCCAGTACAAATTACCTTACGTTGCTGAGCTCGCAGTTGAATGGATTGATTCCGATCACGGCGGCCACATTTGGATGGAAACAAAATGTGGAAACGCTATTGCACTTATATTTAGTAGTACGTTAAAAAGCTCCAGGGGGCCACAATTAAACAGAGCCTGCATAGCTCAACAATAGCAATTAAACATAGCCTGCATGAAGAAGAAAAAGTACTAGCTTGCCGAGGCAGAAGTGTCTCCGCTCAACACTGCACGGACCAAGCAACAGTCGAATGCTGCCTGCAAGGAAACTGGGCCTTCGCAAGAAGCGCGCCCTACGAAACGGGCAAGTGCTGGATCTGGTAAGGGCCGGTCCTTACCGAAAACGAGGACAAGATCGACGTCGCTGGCTGCGTCCTAAGTCTTCGCTACCACGGCTTCTATAGAGAGAAGGAAAGCCTCAGGCGCCCCGCCACCCAATAATGACGTGAATCGCTCTAAGGCCATGCGAGGAGCTCCCGCAGAGCATACCTAGGCTGTGGCGAAAGAAACGATTAGAGCCTCCTCTTCGAGCCTTCCAATTCTGCCGCTGCTAGGGCTCCAAACCATTATCGTCACTACTGGTCTGGCAGCACCGGTGGACTTGTCAAGCGGGGAAAGGGCTACGTAAGATCGCGAAACTCATCTCTCTGTGGTCGCGGTGGGCGCACGCGCAAAGGCAGCCACCCTGAAAGGTGGGCCACCGCTTCGGAAAGCGGTGGCCCACCTTTCATGGAAGAGGGGCCTAAACGAGAGCCGCCGAAGATCTACCCTGCTGCGAGCGTGAGCGCGAAGAGCGGCGGGAAATGGCACCGCCAGGCCCGTAGCCACGCGTCGTCGAGCCGCACAGGACGGCGTGTCAAGGCATGGAAATCTACGAGCAGTTCGTCGTCGAAATCTCGATGGCCAAGGCGACAAGGGCTGGCAGGCCTGCTACAGTAGACTACGGTATATTGGTCTAAAAACTGTTTAAAAATTTTAGGTTAGCAATTTCTATCCCACCGGGAAGTGTAAGGGTTTTTTTTTTTATCTACGCCAATTTCGGGGATGCTGGCTCCGACAAACAAAGTCGTTAAATAGATCACAATCAATATATTTGCTGAGCTTTCTTTAAAAATAAATGTCTTGAGAGAAAAGACACTTCTAAAACAGTACGCGCACGATTCACGCCACAACGGAGACGAAAGCGCCGCTAAGCCGACGTCTATATGCAACAATACAAATTCTCTTTTATTGAAGATATGAAAAAAAAAATCGGAAAATATTTTATCAAATGGGTATTTGGTTATTATTTGAAATATTGCTCATTACGTAGAGGTCGTTGGTTAAACCTCTAATCAGGATAACCAGATTTCCAACTTAAAATAGCCAGCCCAATGAATTCACAAATCCCGACTGCCCATGTAGCTATTACCCACTATAGTAGCTGCTAGATTCCTATATGGTTACCTTTGATATATATGGCGACATTGCACAATGAGGTTCATTATTCTGACCTTGCTCGAAACAAAGTTCCGTCAAGCCGCTTAATTAGTATTTTTTTTATGTGTTTTTTATTTGTTTTGTATTTGTCTTGTATTTACTAAAATGAAGATGTTATTTGTTTTATCACAATAATGCCGAGATCTGAATTCAAGAATTCTACTTCAGTACCCCAATCTTCATTTCATTTTTCGCAAACGATTGATGTTGTTGGTCAGCAATGATGAATATACAATGGGATTTCGAGAAGCGCTTCATACGAAGAATCTGATCCGTGAAATCAGCTCTCTTCAAGAGAGCGGATTTTCTTCACATAGCAGTTGCGGGCTCTCGTTGTGGCAATCTTTTAGACCAGCAGTTGGCGTCGACCAGCTTCTACTCGTACACGATGTTAATCATAAGGTGACCAGACATGTAGAGCATCGTCAGGACGACGAAGTCAATGAGCACCATGCCCGTAATAGACGTCACCATCATGGCCCACACCGGCATACCCCGGCGGCCCCACCGGTGCAGGGTAGAGAAAATTCCTCCTTTTGCGACGCTCGGTTGGTAGTGCGCCTGGAATCTGGCCGCCAGTGACCCCTTCCTGATTGCAACTTCATCAAAGCCGAGCAGCTTCAGTAAGCGCTGGGCCAAGTGTAAGAAGCACAAGCCGGCCACTGCACAGAAAGTTAAAACCGGTGTAGTTATAACCACACTACTGCACAAGTTTGTATATTGCATATTGACACGTGACCATATGCTTGGACAATAAAGTAGGAAATAAGCTGACCCAATGGACATGTTGGAATGTGTATGAAGCGAAGCTTTAGTGAAGTAGCTAACTTATTTATTTACAACTGACGACGATACCTACAATTTTGTTTACCTTAATGTTATGCAACGTGAAATCGCATGGAGTGTTTTAAGGTTTATCCACCACAAATTTAAGAAATTTATTTTTGTAATTTTTTGTTCAATAATAATGTACTACATCACTCACAAGCCCTGCCGAAATACAAGGACTAAATCAGGCGGATTCATAATTCATGAGGCGATGTATGATGTTTGTTGAGAAAATAATCGGGATCAATGTGAATGATACCGAATAGTACGACACGTATAAAGGAACACCTTGGGATTCTGTACTCTTATGTGGCAGTGAAACATATCTCCTATGGAGGATTGATCAATTACGGGCAACACGCCAATGGGACAAATCAAAGACATCAAAGTAAATCAAAGATTCCCTCAAAAGTATAACCTACCGTTATTTAAAAGATTGGTGGTGCTCAAGACATATCTGTGAGCCGATTTTACAATGTTAAGACTTTTATGCATAAATCAAAGTGGGACATGGCTGTTCTGAAGGATTGTCCAAGAATGGGCAGACACCCGTGGCAAATAATTAGTGGCTAAATCAAAGAACGTAAAGTAAATCAAGAAACACGTTAAACGTATTTCACCATTCCATTGACTCCGTTAAGCATACTTAACCGATTCATTAACTCCACTAAAGCTATTTCACCACTTCATTAACAAAAAGAAGTGCTTTAGAGATGCCTGTGAACCGTCAGGGTCCTACGGAAACCGACAGGACACGCTTCAACAGGCCATCAACATTATTGAAAGCTATATGAGGCGAGCAGGCATGAGGTGCGCTCCAGCGAAATCGGAGTATATTCATATTAGACCTCGACATACCCTAGTGACCAGGGCTCCGGATCTGCAGCTCACCTTGGAGGGAGAGCCCATCAAGAGGGCATCCCACCTGCGCGTACTGGGAATGTGCATTCTTGAAATGGGCAGCGTTAGCGTAGCGCTCTCCGATCTCAGACGCACTGTTCGGAGCGTAACTGGGCATATTGGCAGAGTTGCACGCAGCCGAGAAGGCATGACCGAAGCAGACACCATGCAACTAGTAAACGCCTTCGTCATTAGTCGTCTAACGTACGCTCTGCCTTTCCAAACCACGCGGCGTAACGACATCGAACATGCGGATAGGCTCCCAAGAATCGCCTGTAAAGCAGCACACGGCCTGCCTGAAAGCACAAGCACGATCCGACTGAACGAATTAGGAATGATGAACACTTTCGAGGAATATGCAGCGGCGACCCTAATGGCGCAGCGAGAACGGCTAAACACGACACCTCAGGGACGCTCGGTTTTACAAAGACTTCACTATCCACTGACACCACAATATTGCGGCGACGAAACAATACTACTTCCACCTGAAATCCGAGAGCGGATCCACGTGGCGCCAATCCCCCGTCACATGCAACCAGTCCATCATGCGGCACGCATACGCGCGCGGGCAGCCACCTTACTAAGGCGGCGAAGCGATCCGGATATATAGTTTACAGACGCGAGTTCGTATCACAAGAATACAGGCACCCTCAATACATTTGCAGCAGTCGTGACTAGCCAAGGACGAACAACCGTAGCAGCATCCATACACACGAAATCGGTTGCAACGGCCGAAGCTGTGGCCATAGCCCTGGCCATACGCGCCGCGGAAACTAAGGGCCAATCGGCCTACGTGCTGACAGACTCGTAGGACGCCTGCCGCCTCTTCCTTGGGTGGGCGGGGGGGGGGGCGTTATCGGGCTGCGTCTTCCGCATCCTAGGAACGGAACTCACCCTGGATCATTGCGTGACCTGGTGCCCGGCGCACACAGGGATAGCGGGGAACGAACGGGCGGACCGCTTGGCTCGAGGCATGACAGGCCGAGCCGCGGGCCACACCGCCCGAGAGAACACCTCGACACCCGGTCGTCAACTTCATCCAAAAGGCTGACTTCATCCAAAAGGTCAACTTCATCCAAAAGGCTTCGTCAACGTCGAAACGTCAACTTCAGCCAAAAGGCTGAAGTTGACGTTTCGGAGCTTCGCTGCATCGTCCCATCCATTGAACTCCATCCCTGGATTCTCGGGCTGGCGTGGTGTAGTGGCGTGAGCTCCGGTATCAGTCTAGCGTTCCTTTTGCTGGGAAGGATCTGTTCCACGGGTCGAGAATACGCCGAACCTCCACCAGAAAAATGTCTCGCCTAATAGTCAGGCGACTTTTAAAAGAGGTCATTTAAGTCTGATTCGTCGAAGGGGCAGGGCAGCACCGACAAAAGACCAAGGCGCGAGCTCCTCAGCTAGCACGTCCTCGTCTCCTTCTGGGAGCAAATGGCCCAAGCGCCGTGGCAATATCCCAACCCGGTCTTTGGGATCGATCGTGAAATCAGGTGGTGGGAGGTACCAACAATATAAAATATACCTTTAGTGCTACCATCGATGGCACGTCACGTCTTATGTTGATAATGGTGATCTCAACTATGGCACATACTCAGTGTGATACGTCGAAACCAAGATGCAGGAAGAAGCTGAAGTACTCGAAATGTCTATAAAGGCTTTCATTTATTTATTTGTTTGTTTGCTAGTTTGTTTATTTATTTGGTTAGTTAGTTTACTTAAAACACACTGCAGTCTGAAGACCAAGCAGGGGCGCAAAAATCCAAAGAAAATTGACAAATAAATCCATGTGCAATATGATACCAAGAGACATCACTTTTTAATCCTGTGGCCATGAACAAAAACATACATAATTTTCAATGTTAGGGTTATCCATTTCAAGGCTTCAGATGGTAAAGCATCCCATTCATTGATAGCCCGCGAAAAAAGAACGGAACAACGTAGGGAATGAGAATGGAAGAACGAATAGAAGTGTCGCTTGCTTTGCGTACCTGATCACCGTTGATCGTACATGAATGACATTGCGATTTCACTCACACGAGCAACGCTCCATCACATTGGTACCTCTATTCTGCCGATTCAAGATTATTTAATCCCGGTCAGCTACAGTCGCGGACAGAATAAAATGGACCACGGCATCTCCGAAAACGTACAATTCCCAAGCAGCCTGTAGCAGTAACCAGTAAAACTGCCCACGACAACGTTGTTAGCATATTCTAGTCGAGGTCCAAAATGCAAATACCAGATTGCGTTGTGAGGTTGCAGAGATATTCAGCTTTTTCTTAGATTTCATGGTCCGTAATATTCTGTCCGCGACTGTACATAAATGGTCCTATATCTCATGATTTCGCTAAATATACCGCACACGATCTCCTGATTTCCATAATCTGTTTATCCAACAAAATATTTTTAAAGAACGTTATTTAAAGTTTCGTGTTTCGTGTGCCAGAACACCGATATCATTGTAAGGCACGCCATTGTGGGGTACTCAGGAATAATTTTTATGCCCTGGGGATCGTGCGGCTAAATGTAAGTAGGATAGCCTTTACACGTGTCGTCTCCATCCAAATGTGGCCGCCACGATCGGAATCAAACCCTTCAACTCCGAGCTCAGCAGAGTAACGTCATTAGCACTGGACTACAGCGGTGGTTTATGAAATAGTAACTGACGTCCGCGAAGGCGTACTTGAAGTTCATTAAATAAAGAAACACAGCACTGCCGTATTGCGAAGTCTAAGCTTTATTTACGCAGGTCTGATCTGGCTTTATTCACTGTGTTATCTTTGGCATGTGCGTGAATCAAGAACTAATTTTTCTATTTTTCCTTTCCTTTTGGCCAACTTGGTTTGTCACCAACTTGGACAGTCATTCTCTCCGCTCAGGCAGCTTCGCTTCTATATCCTTGCAATTTGCAGCTTTATCGGAGACATGAAAGAACTAGCTTGTGCAATTTTTAAAACTACCTACTGTGGCTCTCACTTTATTTCCCGATTTTAATGCACCTTATTCCGAATTACAATAAAGCTTTCTTTTTGGCATTTTCCGTTCAACATCCGGTATGGGCTCTTAAAATACTTCGAAAACAAACGCATGAAGCAAATGATCAAGACCCTGTATAGTTGTCGTCCAATAAAAAAAATAATGTTGAAGTCAGCTGAAATAGGCGCAGCCCTATTTTTCTGCTGATAGTTTTTCAAGCGCATTCCAACATATGCGTTAGATGTGCATATTTTTCAACCGTAAGGCACGAACCAATGCGCTAACCAAATCTATACTTATCAGACATGCATTTCCTATTCGTCGCGCTCATTTTTCAAGTGGCTCTGTGCTTGTCTTTCTCAATTATTGCCGGTGATCTCAGAGGCAGAATATGACGTTGACGGTTCCAACTAAATATTTTTTTTTTTTTTTTGTGCCCGAGCATTGGCTCATACGTTTGGTCTACCGATTCGCAGAAGCAGATCTGGGCCTTATATGAAATTACACAAGCACGCGTGCTCACACATTTCATTTCATTTGATTTATTAGTACTGTCAGCCTCATTGAGGGGCTATAACAGAAGTGGAAAAAACGGAACTGAACAGCAAAATAAATAGTACAGAACATATTGAAAACCGTAGTTATACATTAGTTAAAGGAAAGAAAGATCATCTCGTGGAATGCACACATAAACAAAAACGCATCACTCAGAAATCAAAACAGCATTCTTATACAGCAGCAATCTGATCTCATCGCCCTATGCTAGTGCCATAGATGAAATTATCTAAGTGGCGTAGGAATTCAGCCAATGATGTCGACCGAACAGCAGAATCTGGAAGAGAGTTCCAGTCTCTACAAGTTCGGGGAAAATAACTAAACTTGAAACAATTATTTTTTATAGTCGGTAATGGGATAAACTTACTATGACGATGCCTTGATGTTTCATTAGTTTTGATCTCAAAGTAATCTGATTTATTTATTTTAAGATGATTATTGATAATGAGGTAAAGAGTTTTTAGTCTTTCATATCTGGTTCTGGTTTCTAGCATAGGTAGTTGGGCTTGTTGGCAGAGTTCTGTTGAAGAATGGTTTCGGCGGTATTTATTAAAGATAAACCTTACAGCGAGTCACTGAATCCTATCAAGCTTGTGACGATTAGTTGCTGTGTGAGGATCCCATATTACTTTAGCATATTCGATTATCGGTCTGACTAGGGTTTTGTAAGCGAGGCACTTTACATCCGGAGTAGAACTGTGCATAGTGCGTCGCAGGTACCATAGTGTTTTAAAAGCTTTGGAAATGACAATTTCAATGTGGGTATTCCATCACATGGCGCAATGTATGGTTCTCAGAAGACGCCTTTTAGTTTCGTATATCAAGTGAATCGTCTTGCCTTTTTGTGCCCAAAAACCTACACCCTTCAATCAACTGGGCGTAGCGAGACTCAACTTGCCGTTATAACATTCTCTTGATTGCTAAAGAAGGTGTTCTAATATTGTTTTACAATATTTTTCGTTTAGATATATATTGGCGAGAACAATAGGACGCACTACATTTTTATTCCGACGTTTTCAGTCGTACATAGGTAAACTACTCGTGTGCCTTAGAGATTCTTTGGCGCTATAGCAACTGCTAATGCTCTGAACATACGTTTAATACGCATTGTAACTTTGCGCTTATCGACTCGCCCTTCACTACTGGTTGCAAACGAACTGAATTAAGGCCTGTTCTGCCCCCTTATCTTCGCAGTTTTCTTGAAGGACTGATGTTGCCGATTTGAATCCAAAAAGAGAGAATGGCCTTTATGGTAGGGAAGCGACATTTTATCACAGCAAAGGAATTAAATGCAGTGTCTCCGAGAGCTGGTCATCCTCTCAACCCTACGCGTGGAAATTTTCGAGACCTGCTCCAGTAGACCACTGCATGGCAAGTCCAGTTGATCTGCTCATTTCGAGCTGTTGCCGGCGGGGTGGGCAGAAGAATAAAGACGCGGTGTGGCTTCCTGGTCACCGGTGGTTGGTGGCCGTCGGTGCGTTCTATGCGATGGTCGTCGGATCAGCGCCAAAAATTCCCACTGTGATGCGCAAAAGGGCCCCGACGACTACCGCGGTCGTCGACATTATCACCATCTCCGCCCAGAAAGGCATGCCGTTTCGGCCCCACCGATGAAGCATGCTAAACATGCTGCCTTTTGCGACCCGTTCCGGGTAGTGGGCCTGGATCCCCGCCGCTACGGATCCATCCCTGATCCCAATTGGGTCGAACCCCAGGTGGTTCAGCAACAGCCGCGCCTGATGAACGGCGCTCTCTTCGGCGTCTGGGAATAAAGTAAACAAAAGTGTAAAAAACCACCGGTGTGTCGCACTGATATTTTGCTGTATCTTGGAAAATTAAAATGATGAACCAAGCGTAAAAAATACACAACTTAGGCACCCACGTTGATTGGCAAATAATTTAATGCATCAGTGCCTTTGATGTTGGTAGAGTAAAACAAAATGGCGTAATTTCGCCCAACGTCAGGAAGTTTGACAGCAGTAGAGAGCGCAACATTACGTGCAGAAAGTATTCCAAAAACAAGAAAGGGGCTGACAGATGGAATAGCACACTGTGGTATGAAGTTTGTAAACAGGGATGAAGTGCCTCAGACAGGCTGGCCAACGTTTCGATAGGAGGACCTATCTTCGTCAAAGGCGGCCTCGTCATCCTCGGCGTGTTAGTTTTAAAGGGTTAGTGCAGTGACGTCACGTGCGGGTGTTGTCGCTGGCGGCTGGTTTTAAAGAGAGAGATTACAAGAGGAAACAAGCGCTGTCGTCTGACGTCTGTGAGCTTCATTCTCAAGACGAGGGGACAAGAGCGTGAGAGTGGGCACGCGGGGCGAAAAGAAAAGGAATAGAAGCAGAAAAAAAGGGGAAAAAAAAGAAAAAAAAAAAGGGGGGGGGGGTGTGGGGAAAGCCAGGGCGGCACCAAGACAGACAAAAAAGGGGGGGAGTGAAAGAAAAAGAAGGAGAAAAGTGAAATCTAAGAAATACGGGGGCTTGGGAGCGTGTTGGGGATGCGAAAGGTTAGGAGGTATTCAGGGGGAGTCGTTGGCGGCATGTTTTTGAGGCATTAAAACGGTCGGTCAAGCGGTCAGCGCGCGAGTAACACAAAAGAAAAAGAAAAGAGAAAGGAGAAAACCCAGACACACACACAAAAAAAAAACATGAGTTGAAAGTGACTTGAGAAGCATAGTAGTAATACGTCGACTAATTTTGAAATAGTTAAGGTGGCGACGAGGAGTCTGCGGTGCAATGTATGGGGTGACTGAAAGGCAGCGGCATGGTCTTTCAAGGGGCACTGCCCCACGCGCTTAACGTAGGTGTCGTTACGGCGACATCCAGAGATGTCGATACTCTGGGTTGAGGCGCCGAAAAAGGCATATTGACTTCGGAATGTGTTGTCGAGGGGATTTCAAGAAGAAAAAAAAAAGGATTAAAAAAAAAAGGGGGGGAGGGGAGAGGGGGAGGGGGGCCGGAACCGGTATAACAAACAGGAGGGTGACGCGCGCAGAAGGGAGTGCGTAAATAACATCCTAAGTAAATACTACCCGATTCTCACCAGCAACCAGAAACTTAAAAAGATTTTTCCCGACCCTCCCAGAGTGGCCTACAGACGCAACACTAATTTTAAAGATGTTCTTGTGCACGCCAAACTACAGAAAAAGAAGAAGTTGGGAACCAATCCCTGTGGCCGCCCCAGGTGCTCTACATGCAAACACATTCAATCTACTACTACAGTAAAAAGTACAGCGTCGAATTACACACACAAGGTAACTTCGGCTTTCACCTGCACATCAAGCAACGTAGTCTACTGTCTAGAATGCGCCGCTTGTAGCAAACAATACATAGGTGAGACTGGACAACAAATTAATACAAGACTCAACGGTCACCGCGCGGACACAAAACACAATTTACCCAAAGCAGTAGCCAGCCACTTTAATGAACATGGACATATGTTTGACAAAGCAAGGCTCTATATACTACAAACAAATTTCCGTTCCCCTCGCGAAAGGAAGTATACGGAATCATACCTCATACACAAGTTTAATTGCCTACACCCGACAGGAATTAATTTGGCACGCGGCAACTTAGAATCTTTAAAAGCTGTAACTTAAATCTGAAACTCTCATATCATCAACCAATACACAAAACACATTAGGCCACCAGCCAACTTTAATTCTTAACCTCACCTACTCTTCCATTTCGAAAAAAATTTTTCCTGCCTACTATTCAATTTAATGTACTCTTTCAGGTTTTTACGTCTATACCAACTGTACGATCCCCTTCTTCCATGTACACTTGCCCCCTTCTGCGCGCGTCACCCTCCTGTTTGTTATACCGGTTCCGGCCCTCCTCCCCCTCTCCCCTCCCCCCCCCTTTTTTTTTTAATCCTTTTTTTTTTTCTTGAAATCCCCTCGACAACACATTCCGAAGTCAATATGCCTTTTTCGGCGCCTCAACCCAGAGTATCGACATCTCTGGATGCCGCCGTAACGACACCTACGTTAAGCGCGTGGGGCAGTGCCCCTTGAAAGACCATGCCGCTGCCTTTCAGTCACCCCATACATTGCACCGCAGACTCCTCGTCGCCACCTTAACTATTTCAAAATTAGTCGACGTATTACTACTATGCTACTCAAGTCACTTTCAACTCATGTTTTTTTTTGTGTGTGTGTGTCTGGGTTTTCTCCTTTCTCTTTTCTTTTTCTTTTGTGTTACTCGCGCGCTGACCGCTTGACCGACCGTTTTAATGCCTCAAACACATGCCGCCAACGACTCCCCCTGAATACCTCCTAACCTTTCGCATCCCCAACACGCTCCCAAGCCCCCGTATTTCTTAGATTTCACTTTTCTCCTTCTTTTTCTTTCACTCCCCCCCTTTTTTGTCTGTCTTGGTGCCGCCCTGGCTTTCCCCACACCCCCCCCCCCCCCTTTTTTTCTTTTTTTTTCCCTTTTTTTCTGTTTCTATTCCTTTTCTTTTCGCCCCGCGTGCCCACTCTCACGCTCTTGTCCCCTCGTCTTGAGAATGAAGCTCACAGACGTCGGACGACAGCGCTTGTTTCCTCTTGTAATCTCTCTCTTTAAAACCAGCCGCCAGCGACAACACCCGCACGTGACGTCACTGCACTAACCCTTTAAAACTAACACGCCGAGGATGACGAGGCCGCCTTTGACGAAGATAGGTCCTCCTATCGAAACGTTGGCCAGCCTGTCTGAGGCACTTCATCCCTGTTTACAAACTTTATACCACAGTGCAGAAAGTATGGAAGAATATAACAGTGGGAGTAGCACGACACGGCCATACGCTCATTCGCTGAAGTTCCGCATCACCGTGGTACGGAAATAGGGCTTTGTAAGTTTTACTCGTTGGATGAAGTTTGTTTTTGGTGGCTTTGTTGCCTCAGACAACTGCTTTCAGCTCGGCCTAAGGGTCCACAATTGCCGACCCTAGAACGTGCCCTAAGTGCCCAGAGGCGCTATAGTGTCAAACTATTAAAATCGGGTCCTATTTCTTTTCTGTCACTAGGTGCCCTCTATATGTCAAAAATTTTCGCGCCACGCCCATTTCGCCTGTCTGCCAAGGGGCGTTACGAAAACTACAAAAACTGCCCATTTGATATGAACTGGGGCCGTATAACCTAAAACTATTCTAAAATGTTTTCATTCCAATCTCCTGACGTCAAGTTTGCGTAACCGCCGACGCAAGCATCGGGCGGTCACCCGCAGGTTTGCCTGAACAAACCAATCAAAAGCTGTCCTCGTTCATAGGAGGCCACTTTTGTTTGCATCAAAAACGAATAACATTGCCTACACTGAGTGGCTTGTCTTATTTAATTGGCTCACAAGAGGCGAGGAGCTGCCTACACTGAGTGGCTTGTCTTATTTAATTGGCTCACAAGAGGCGAGGAGCACGCTCAAGTGTAGAGGTATTTGATGAGGCCGAGCCACTGCACTGAAAATCGATCACCGGACGAAGAGGGTGGAGCCGGCGTCTGCGATTGGTCCGCTTCTCCTGATTTAACTCGTGGTGGCTGGTCGAAAATCGCGGCGGAATACAACGGAAGCTTAAGAATGACGCTAAAATGGATCCCCCGCAAAGAAGAGTTAGCAGAGCGAGGTATGTGTCGAAAGTGCTCAAAAACATTACACTGCCACGCAAAAAGCTTTATTGTACGTAAATAAACCCAAGCTCTCCTGCAGGTGCGAGCAGTCAGTGCCTGAGCAATCAGCGGCAGCCACCTTTTATTCCTTTCGAAACATGGCAGCCTGCGGCTATTCAGAAGGAAATTCAGTTTTGTTCGGCATATTAAGGCATCTTTTACGCGTACACGTCACTTTGACGCGGTTAGCTTTCGCGATTTTGTGACGTCGCGTGACAGGCAGGTGAAGTGAGTGCAGCCCGAAAGCCTTTGGTCAATAGCCGAGGGCTAATGGCGAAAAGGCGTCGAATCACAAATAACTATTTGGCTTTTGTTCGATCAAATCATGCATAATCAGTGTGCACATGTAGTATCAGATGGGGAGCTATCGCGGTTTTCGTGACGTCCCGTGTCAGCCAGGCGAAGTGGGGGTGGTCCAAAAAAGCTTTTAAGCAATCGCGTAAGCCTGATTGAAGAACTGGAATACAAAGGTTTGGAACAGTTTTACGTTATAGCGCCCCTGTGCACACTGTTGATGGATAAATTAGGAGGGACAAAGGAAAAATAAAAATTCAGCGAAGAAACTTGAAATGCTTACGTGTGGGAATGTGAAAGCATTATAATTCCTTTGGTGAAATGTTGTTTTATCCGCGTTTCTTCTCTGCGCGCGGTCTCGCTTACGTTTTAAGCCTCGGTAAGGCCAAAATAATTCGAAGAACCCCTCAGCCATGTTCAATTGCACATTAATGCTTTTCATTTTATACACTCATGACATGGCGCCACCTCCTACCCATTGGCTGCGCCGCCACGTTTCCAATGACGCACCCACTGGACCAAACGTTTAGACAGCCAGAACAGTGGAGCCACCGTCGCTTCGGAGAATTGTGCTCGTCTAGCACCCCGCAGGTCCGCGTTGGATTCCTAACCAGACCGAAGTTCTCTAATATTATTTTCATAGGCATTATTTACTTTGAATCTAGAAACATCCCTGAGAAAGTCGACGTCAATCCAAGTATTTGTTTTGAGTGTTTTTATTCTTTCCCGTCGGCCATTTTTGCTACCATCTTTCGGTCACGCCGCCGATTACAACACCGGGATTTCGTGTAATGGGGTATGTAGTGCTTTCACATAAACAATTATTTCCACTTTCACGCCATTTTTTGCTCTTAGCCCTCCACTACGGGTCAAAATGTTTCGGGCTGTGCCGACTTCTTTTGTCGGTCACGCGACGTGACAAAACCGAGAAAGCTCACCAAGCCAAAGTTACTTGAATGCAGTAAATACGCATCATTACGCCGAAAAAAATATTTGACATTTTAGAGCGCAGCTCTTATAGGCGCCCGTTCCTGCGTTGAGCGCCGGCGGCGGCGTCCCTCAACGCAACCGACCGAACGAGCACAGCGGAGGATAAAAGAGCGAACGAGTAGCGAAGCGGGCGGTGAAAGATGGTGTTAGCGAAGACAGCGCGAGGAGGAAAGCGGGGGAGGAAAAGGGTAGGGCAGTGCAAGACGTGTTCTGCGGCGACAATAGCTGCGAGATGGCGCCTGAATAGCGCGCGGCACTTCATTCATCGATGAATCAAGCGGCGAGCGCGTCTGCCGATACCACATATGGAAACAAAGCGCTGCATGAGCGGAAGTGCGTATGCGGCGGCTGCTATAAATCGCGCCCATGCGTCACCCATGCGTTATCTCTGGCGATCTCCCGATTAGCGAGGCAGTCGCGCCACACTTCGCTCCGTTTGCAACAAGGCGCACGAGAAAGATTGTCCGAGCTAACCAATATATGGCAAAATGAAGACGCGTATACAGCTCAGCTCAACTTTCGCATTCGGGAGTATCGTTATCGTCTGTGAATTTTTTGCTGAAATTTCCTCTTTCCAAAAGAAACAGAAGGCGGTTGCCCACCGATATATCTGGCACTGACTATTCGGAGGTAAATACCGGCTGGTATTTTTTTTTTTTTTCATTGAATATATTACACAATTTTTGCGGTCGCAGCATAGCACTGTCGAACCCTTTCGGCACGTATACGACATCGCTCTGCCGACACTTTGATGATCATTCGTTTTAGCGGCGTTTCTAATCTTCTGGTTACGCATCACATCGGTTTGCGACGAGCCATCGCCTGCTGAGCGAAAGGAAGCCCTCCAATCGTAGAAGCCGGCACGACTACGCTCCCTCGGTTACCAACATTCACTACGCTACCTAGGCCTCACCGGAACACTCCCTACTTCAGCGGGCCCCTCATCACCTGTCGTCAGTGAATTCCATTTAAAAAAAAACTTATCAGGAAAGCAATGTTATTCGCTTTGAAGGCAAACAAAAGTGACTTATACATGATGACAGTATTTCATTAAAAAAACTTGTCAGGAAAGCAATGTTATTCGCTTTGAAGGCAAACAAAAGTGACTTATAAGTGATGACAGTATTTCAGTAGGTCTTTCAAAGGACGATGCGGATCACCGCCCGATGCTTGCGTCGGCGGTTACGTAAGGTTGACTTCAGAAGCTCGCAATGACATCAGAATGAAATAGTATTATTCAATGATAGGGCCCCGGCTCCTGAGCCCGAGTAGCCAGACACCACCTCCAGTGGCAACGCCCTGCAACTCTAGATGTTACGCGCAAGACGCTCAGGGAGGCCACGAAACTGAAGGCTCATGTTATAGAAGACTATACAACAATTGGCCAAAATTTCAGGAGCACGCTGCTGCACTGCTTGTATAACGCACGTGTTGATTTGACGCCCCTTTGTTCATTTCAGAGCCCATACGCTGCTCTACAACCCCCAATTGAAAAGGATATAAATATCTAGAATGCCGCATAGGTATGAGAGACCTTGGTACGGGCCACGAAAAGCAAAAAATTAGAGGTGCCACGGGGGCCAAGCGGCATGCTTGTAGCTGCATACAGGCAGCGATCCAAGTTCGTGCTGGCCCCTGTTGCGAACATAGACACCAAGCACTGCAATAACAGTGACCTCGCTCTCTACACCGTAATATATTTTTCTCGAAAATGCGCGTAAGTAGGGCCATTTCAACAGCACACTTTTTCTGTTCTCTTCTGCGTTTTGTTTCTACTTTGCCGCAGTTTCGGTAAAATTTTCTGCAAATCCCATTTCCAATCACTTTACAGAAAAAAAGCGCTACATAGTTGATAGCTTTCTTACAGTAAGCTTTCCATTTCCATTTACTGCAATTGTGAGAATGTCACAAACTTAAATGCTGTGCTACGGTTTTACACACAACATACCAGACGCGACTACACATCCGGCACTACGCGGAAAATTCTTGCATCAAATCTACCAGTGTACATAGCCATGTTCTTGCCGGCATTACTCGCCCGATGAGCTGCTGGAACGCTTCTAGCAATTAAGATTAATTGGCTCGTTCACATAAGATTCGTGCGCGTACAAGTAGATAGATAAAAAAGAAAGCGAACGAACATTAATTGGCGAAGAGTACTCAGGTCTGAAATTTGACTTAACATTACATGGACTAGTTTTTCTATCCCAGTAAAAACATATCTCTGCCATTGATTGTTGTTTTGTTGTTTTGTGTTTTTGTTCTTTTCAGTTATATTTGCATTAACTATATATACTACAGAGTGTGGCTACTCTAGCCACGAGTTTGCCTAGAAATCTATTTCACTAGGGCCCACCACAACGTGTCAGTATTGCACAGGAAAGATAGAATGCTCAACGCAGACAAGCACGAGAGGTCTAGGGACACAGACTAGCGCTAGTCCGGGTCATCTTTCAACCTCACATCTTGGTCTGCGTTGCGCATTTTATTTTTCCTAAGCGTCATGAACCAACTCGCCCAGCGACAACTTTCATTTAACCAGTCTTGCAAACACAATTGTACCTCGCCTGATAGCGTGGACAGTCACGAGTTCTCAGGAGACAAGATCTGCGAATAAACCGCATCGCTGCGCTATGCACCGCGATTTTGTGGGCGCTGCTCTGTTCCTGAGAGAACCGAGCCTCGTACAATTCTTAACTAATATTTGGAATCCGGCGTGAGCGTTAACGGAAGCCGCCGGCATGGCGCCTTAGTCAGCGGGGGATCACTATTAGAATACTTGCCTATAGTACATTAATTATTCTAAACCTCGGGATGCTGCCTTTAAAAGCTTTGTTGTCTCCTTACATTGAAATTTCTAATATATCTTGGCATGTTAAATGTGTTGCACTGAAATAGCAATATTAAGTCATAAATTTATGGTATTTTTTTAATATGTTACCAATGATACACATCTTGAAGTGAAAGCAAGTCTTTAGACGAGACACATTACTGCCTACATATGAACTAGTGACGCCGTGAAATATATCTCAAGCTTTTTAAGCGTCGGAAATTACGAAATGAACTGAAATATTTCTTAATGTTACAAGTTTATGGTTCTGAAGAAATGCTTTTTTCACACCAGTACACAAGGTGACTAAAGCCCAAAATGTAATAATTGAGTCTACACAGTTATCTCCCAAATATTTCGTGCAGAAATGAAACAAACAAACGTACTTCTCCCCCCGTCCTCCCTCTTTTATCTGAATACCTAAACTGCTTGGCAACAGCTGTCCTCGTGCCACTTAGCGCTTTACTAAGGTGCTTGCTCTAATCTAACTGGAAGTAGGACTCGATGAGCTTATGTATAAAAACTATTCGTGGCCAAGTGGATTTCGTTCGCCTGTGTTTGCGAGCACACGGGTTCGCTTACTTTAGTTGAACCGTTATCCCCAATTACGGCCTTGGGTAGCATGCCAAGAGCCCGGCAAATCTAACTCCTCTTCTTTTGAACGAAACGTGTTTCTTTTTCTGTCTCCCTCGAGCGCCTCTAGACGTAATAAAAGTTACTCTACAAAATATTGCTCCCCATGTTTCTGACCGCGTTGCTAAAACTCTACTCAAAAATTTTCACGTCTGTGCCGCCACATACCGACGCGTTCATAGGTACATGAAAAAAATGTTGGTTTAAGCCGAGCGACACCGAATTCACAAAACCTCTCGATCGTAAGTTCGCTTCCTCTTTGGCCTGTCACCTTCGCTAGTACCACGTCCGCCATCACACTTGGCTCGTATTTCCGCTTGCGAACAGTTTTGTGCAAGAACGTTTTTGTGATAGCGGGCATTGATGGCTGCATGTCTAAGGATGCTTAGTGGTTAGAAATAGAGTCCTAACTTAAGAATAGTTTACCAGGGATGTGCTTATCGTAATTACTAGTGAGGGCACAAAGAGCGCCGATGTTGTACTTACATGTGCTGACGATAAAGCGAACAAATCGAAGGACCACGGAAGCCTGCAAAAATAAAGCACAATGTTTATTTTGCGGGATGGCTTTCGACTTTAAATGCGATAATCTGGTTTATGAATTCCAAGCTACTTATACAGTCAGAGTGGTTAGGGAGAATTGTTGCGCTCTATTAAGGGCTAAGAACCTCATCATTCATTGGTACAGAACTAGTTTGTTCGTGTTGCATGTGGAAATAAACTGAACGCGAGAGGGGAAGAACTTTAGACTAAACTTGTGGTCTGCGGCCTGCTAAAGTTTGAAATGTTCTTTGTGCGAAATAATATTACTGCGGAATAACAGAGATAAATTTTTAATGAAGGCAAAATTTAGAGGCGTCGATTAGGTCATAGACATGTTATATTTCTCCGAAACTTCGACCGTCTCTGAAATTAAGATTGTTTTAGGACGAATATTGAAAGAAAGCCAACCAAGAGCTTATAGAAGAATTTATACGACGAACTTCTCACTTTTAAATGTAGTAAATGTTCAACTAAAATAGACTATTCCAGTGCTGAACCGTTAATCGCCTGTACAATTAGAGCTTAAAATTTAAAATATATAGTAGTTCCCCTGTAGACTTCCATTTAAACATACGTGATCCTTGCATTGAAATCTAAAGAAAGATCACTACAATTCCAACGGACTTCTTGTAACCCACGTTAAGCGAAGCTTTCCACAATCACTTTAATTAAATGATCTGCGAAGCGACACATGATGCGCGAGGTTGTATTTTTTTGATAATTCATGAATTTGTTACACCTTCTGCTGAAATGCAAATATAAATACGGAATGGATGCAGCGATGACTTGCAATCTAGTGCGATGTTCTTTGAGGATGAAGAAAGCGTTGTAAGAAGGCGGGTATGTGCAAAGAAATGTGAAAACGTATGGCCAACCACAGCAATTCCTATTCAGCTCTTCAATACCGCTAACAAACACGTGATCAATCAATCGTCCCAACAATGTCCCCTACGCGACAGCTCAGTGCTCCCACTGAGTCTATACGCCGAGTTGTCCTTTGTAAATTTTCTTTGTTCTGCAAATGTTCGTGTGTTCTTTCTTCATTCTAGAGCTGTGTGGAAGAACTCCCGCTACGCGACTTCGGGAGGCGCCAAACCCTGTGGAAAAACTCAAAGAAGCTATGTCCACAAGTCACGCCTGGTCGACCATAATGCGTTAGAATTACGCCAATTATCAGTTCTGAAATGTCGGCAAAATCAGCTCGCATTACAAACCACTGTAAATGCTTTGCGAGGGCAGATGTCATGTACTGGCATATGGATCCCCCGCCCCCCTGTCACCACCTTTGATTACAGACTGTAATCAGTGTAGCCCCCACATTTCTGAGTACATGATGTCTAGGAAAGGTTCATTTTAATGTTACGCCACATCCGGTATGAGCCAAATTTACTCGGCGAAAAATCTACCGGCAAGCCGGTACAAACCCTGGAGGAGTAGGCATGCTATTAAATGCACAAAAGGAGAGTAACCCTGGATTATTTTACGGAGCATGCCAGAACATATCTGTTCTAATACTTCATGGAAGCGTTCGATGTCTGAATTTCCGAGAAGCACGCCAGTGCATCGAGCGCTGATGTATTTGTTCCTTACAGGGAAATGTGCACCGTCATTGACATCTTGCGGCAGCTTACGAAGATGAACCCACGACCCTCTCACGTGAAGACGCCGTAACATGGCGACAATTACAAACCAATACACACCCCCATTTAAGCAGACCTACACGCATTACACCCTACACTATACTCATACAAATGACCCCTTTGCTACGACAACGCCTCCCTATATCACACAACACGGGCGTGCCCCAACGTCAAGGTGGCCCCGCAAATACCCAACCCCACACCCGAGTAGTGGGAGGCCGTGCTAACTAGTTCGGACCCTCGTAACCAGCAGCAACTGGTGCGGCAGGCCCGGGAGACAGCAAGAGCCGCAGGAGCCCTGGACTAAGGGCGCCTCCAGCACAAGCAGAAAGACTCCTGCTTGTCCTTTCTTTTTCAATAAATGTTTTTCCTCCTCCTCCACTGCGCGAACAGTGCATTAAGTAGTCTTGTGAACAAGAGCCGTAGTGTCTCCTTGAGGCTGCGCACGGGTCGTTTCCTGTAGCGTTCATGCCGGACAAGCTTTTCAGTTTTGGTCAAGCACTGTTGTGTTGCTGTTGCTGTACCCTCGATAGTCTAGCGCGGAAGGGCAATCCGGTTTGGTCTACGCATTGAAAACACAAGCTATATGGTAAAGCGATGAAAATGACGTGCCATAGACCTTAATACAGGTATGTTGGCAATGGCTTGTATTATACGCGTTCTGTGTATTGTATGGGTCATTTCATGTAATGTATGCACTGTTCGCTTCACTCCGCTGGGCGCTTGTAGATTTTGCCTTTCGTGGATACGAGCCATTGCATTTTTTGCTCGCTTACGGGGTATGAGCCATCCATTGTCTTACGTGGCGGAGAAATTTCTCATCGGGTAGGGATAGAAATGCTTACTCATTTAATGAGATGAATGATCAGTCATTCTTGCTTGTTCACACTGTGAACCATGCGGTGAGCACGCCAGACCAACCCTTCCGAACAGGGAATTAGTGCCACTTACCATTAGCGGAATTGCTGCTGCTGCTGCTGCTGTTGCTGTTGTGGTCTCTTCTTGTCGTTTCTCCAAATACTGGCTCATACCCACTACGGGGAACTGATCAAGAAGCAGGAGGTTTCAAGTGTGTTTATTATAAGTAAAACAAAAACTAAATTTGCACATCAGAGCATGGGTTGAAGAAATATAATTTAGAAATAAAAAAATACTGTTAAGTATCTTTAGATAAAATAACTTACCATAAAGATGTGAGGTAAGAATAACTGATAATTTTTTTGAAATTCAGGAAGGAACTTTTTTTGTGTCTTTCATAAAATTGTGAACTGTGAGAAAAGCACCCCTGTGGCTAAATAGCAGTGAAGACGGCCCAAGGAAAAGAATGGTTGGCGAGGTTAGTGATAGCGCAAGTTATCGAAAACAAATGTCTAGGGGTTTTCGTTCTCTTAAAAATCGGTGGAACGAGAGCAAAATTCTCCATAGATTCAGGTGTATTGCAAAAATAACACATAGGCCAGAACACAGGGAGGCCGGAACACAGGGAGGCCAGACCTATGTCAGTAAAAATTTAGAGGTGGAATACGGCATCTCAATTTCGTAACTGAAACTTCCATATGTCCTGAAGGACCCCAATTATCATTACACGGGAGGCAAATGGGGTGGAATTCAAAAGACGATGTTGGAATGAATTTTGCGGAATTTTGCGACCTAGACAAATTTCTGTACATAGCCGCGGTTACATAAGCTAATGTCGTCATAACATATGACAGGACCATTGAGGGATCCTCGTGCGAGTGGATCAGCCAGATCATTCAAATGCAACTCACGATGTCCCGGTATCAGAGCGAGTAAACTTGACGTACAGAGACGATCCACACTCTTGCCTTCACACAGATAATTGCACAGATAAGCGCCAGTACCTGTTACATTGTCACTAGCTTGATGGCTTAGCTGGTCTTGTAGTATATTAATGAAATGTCTGCTAGGCAACCTTTTGCGAGATTTCGAAGTATGTCCCCGACAATAATGTTGAGATCTGGTAATGCATCATACGATTGAAAATTTCGGCGTATGGACACATTCAGTTGGTGTAACTGTGCTTGCACAAATTTTAGCTTAGGGATGTGTACTTGTGACAACAATTCATCAAAAAAGAGAGACGGTTCAGTGATAAAGATATATTGTGCACGTCTCCTTGAAAATAATAAATTGTTAAAGATGTCTGAACCGTCATCACGCGGAATATAATCTGGGGAAGGTATATGAGCTTCCTGGCATAACACACTGCTGGCAATGAATCTACGTAGCCCGAGCCATAAGCGTGGACCTTCTTTTTCTAAGAAAATGAATGGTTTAGTTTTATAGCAGGGACCACTGCAATATAATACGCAGCCGAATTATAATAATTTGAAGGACGCTTAAGCTTCGCCTTTAAGAGTGGAGCAGATAGCATTAAAAACCCCGACTGCTTCTTACGCTTCCCGAAAACTGGGGAGTATGTGACCGTAATGTTTGCCGGGAAACGCTGTCCGCGAACGCCATGCACGAATGCGAGCTTTGTGGTAGAAGCACGATCTTTTGCGTGGGTCGCGATGCGGCGTAGGCGGGTGCCAGCTGTAGCTTTAAGAAGGAACCGGGTGCGCCGCTCCGTGGCCCCCAAGACACCCATCGCGCCGACGAGCGCAAAATGACGCATGCCGCGGACGCTCTGTGAACGCGGCGGGCGGTTTGTGTGTTTGAAGGGGTTTCCTTGAGTTTTAGCGTAACAGAATTATGTTTTCTTGTTTATTAAAATTACATTCCGAGAGTTATGTCTGTAGGTAGCGTGCAGGTCGTAATTTACAACTTCTCCGCGTATTTTATTTTGAAAAATTCAATGAGTTTAGCCATGTTCTTGCATTACATCGAAGGCCTAGGTATATGTGGTTCGAAAATATTTTCGTCTTAACCGTAGCCGTAGTTAAGACGACGTCTGGTTCCGGACGCCGACTCGGGACGCCGTCGCCGGACTTTCTGCGGCAGGGGCTCCTTAACGCTGTCGCGTTAATATGGGCCGAACGTACATCTTATATATCATCAGTAAAGTGTTCCTGAGCAGTCCAGAGTGGCGGTTACATAGCAGCGGATCATAGCTATGGCACACTCAGCCTTTGTGGCTGTAATATACTCAATCTTACTGCGCCAGGGGGGCCAGCTTGAGGAATGATTTCCTGGCCGTGTTGTAGGGACATATGCACCTGTGCAGTCAATGGAAAGACTAGTACAGCACTTTTAATAACATTTAACGACATGCATAACTCATCCAATCTCAAGCCTCTCTATTGGCGTTTTTCACTGGTCGATCTTGAGCGGGTTCGCGCTTTCCGCTGGTCGTTTCGGATCAACTCGCTCCGCGCCAGATCGCTCTCACTTGCTCCACCACCGAGGCACGGATTCGGGCGCAAATAGCTCCCGTCACTTCCGTCTTCAAGCGAAATCGGTACCCTGTCGGTGCCCACAACTTCGCAAGATGGCTGCGTTCGGTGCTGCTGCAGAGCTCGCGTTTGGCGATGAGAGCTCAGACGACAGCGATTACGACGTGACTCAGGTGCTGTACGAAGCCTTCTATGCACGTTGTCCATGCGGGCGCGACATGGAAATGACGGACTCTGCGACTGCCGCGGTCACATTACGCAAGGGGGACGGCGACTTTGGTTGCCGTTGAAACGTACAGGGCGGAAGTCGGGCATGGTTTCCGGAACGGGTTTTCAAGTGTGTGCAGACTTCCTGTGTGATCCCTCGCGGAACGTTCTTGCGCTCCGCTGGCCGATTCGGATTTGTGAAACCCGAGCGCTCACTCGAGGATTTCGGCGGCCGCTCCAGGTCGACCAGTGAAAGGTCTACCCAAGCCAAGGGAATTGTACTTAGCAAAGTGTTAAGGAGGATATGATAGGAATAACTTTTTAAAATGGCGGCAACCAACGGTATAACGCGTCGTGACGTTGGCCAACCGTTGACCCGACGTTATGCCCTATTCTGCACTACCCCAGTTCGGCCCGTTTGTCGTGGGTCGTGGGGCTTGTGGGGCTTCGAGTGCGAACTTGACCTGCTGGGGGGCCCACAGTTGAGTGTCCTTGTCTATAGACTGCGCTGCCCTTTGAAGATCGGGCGGGTATGTCCTGGAGGTAGCTTCGGTCGGGAACCTGGCACACTCCCACATGATGTGCCATTGGTCCGCCGGACCCACTGCACAAACACTGCATATACCACTCGGGTAGAGTTTTGGGTGAAGCACGTGTAGTACTGCCGGGGCGAAGAGTGATCCGGTATGGATCTGCCTTAGGATGACGGCGTCCTCCCGACTGAGTGCCGCGTGGGGAGGCGGCATTGTACGTCGAGCTAAGCGGTAACACTTATTAACTTCGCCATAACTGGTCATTCGGTCTTGGGTTTCGAACCACCACACGGAATAAGAATAGGAGAAAGAACGGCAACCTGTGGTGCACCTCTTCAGATTCAGATTCAGATTTATTGGTTTCAAAAACAGAAGTAATTACATCACAAATATACAGACGAGGGTCCCAAAGTGAAAGAACTGTAGTGGGACCCTCGGTTAATAATAACAACATTGATGGTGATATCAATAGTCAGCAAATTAGCGTATTATAAACAACAACTACAGATCAAATACATCGTTAGACATGTCATTTACAATCAAACACGAAAAACCACGTTATAAAAGAAAGTCTGAAAAAAGCATGGGTGAGATACAAGAAATGACATGTGAGATAAAAGTCAAAGGTACACCGCCAGATCGTAGTTAAGTTATATAAGTCTGCTTATATTGAAACCTCGAAAAACCACGTTGATAAATTCCCATATCCAAATCGTTTTTACTTTTGGAAGTTCGTAGACTGGAGCTTATTGAACATAATTAGATTTTATACAGAGTTGTACGCTATTGCTACATCTAGCGCCACAAAAACTGCCTACACTCGTTTGCGGCGAGCAAGTTTAATGTGCCCGTAGTGTTAACAGCGCAAGACGTAGACAGGACACGAGACGAGAAGACGACACCACAAGCGCTGACTTTCAACAACCTTGTGGTGTCGTCTTCTCGTCTCGTGTCCCGTCTACGCTTTGCGCTGTTAACACCAGGATGGAAAACCAACAAGCCGAAGCTGCTATTCTAGCGAAGTTTAATGCGGCTCTCGAGGTCTACATGGACGCATCATATAGAACGTCCGAGACGAAATACATCTGGAATGGACTGAGGAGTGTTTCATCCTCATAAAATTTGTTACGTGGCCACGAAGAATCCTTTCTATTTATTTTACATCTTAAGTAAGAGAAATTGGTCTTATGTTGTCTAGGTCAAATGCAGCTGCTTTCTTTCTTCAACAGTGGTATAACTTTAGCTACCCTCCACTCTCTAGAAACCCAGTAATCTTTAATAGAAACCTTTACCATATATATTAGATCCTCATGTGGATAATCAAACGAAAATTTTAATACTTCTGTCGTAATTCTATCGGGGCCTGGGACAGACGCCGGTAATAACCTAACCATGTCGGCAAGCTCTGTCGACGTTATTTCTGCAAAATTGTCTCCCGAGGAAACTTTCTGTAGTCATGTACGTAATTTATGAGTGAAACGTAGCCCAGGACGTAGAGGAATTCGTTCAATTGACTGATAATTATCTTGGAAGGGGCGGCGCTTCGGACTCAGTTGCGGCCGATGTGACCTTAGTGTCCAGAAGCCTCAGGACCATCAAATTATTGTATGGTCATGCGACTCACCATAATTGAACCCTTGCTACATAGATAATACAGATTGGCTATCTTCAAACTCATTAGTTAGTTCACCGCTTCACACTCGTCAAATCATTCTTTTAATACTGCATATATCGTCATGATTTTAATACTATCAACATTATTAGGTGTAGTTGAGGTTGTGGTTAAAGTTTTTTTAGGTGAATGCAAAATTTAAAGACTTTGCGCCACTTTCCTGTCAGCATCCGCTACAATGCCTCGCATTGAGAAAAAAAACCACCAATAGACATTAGAAGAACGAGCCGTGCATGTCGACATCGATCTTTCGCATCTAGTGCTTCCTAGATAGCCGGGCATCATTTACTGGCGTAGTTCGCGACATCTTCGCCGCTATTATTGTCACAGTTATTAACTGCCCGGAACACCCTACGGCAACACCTTACCTTACGGCAACGTTTATCAATTTCGGGACGCCATCGAACACCGTTGCATGTTCTGAAGCACTAACATGAAGCTTCCATGAAGACAAAACTGATATTCGTTGTGCAGCTTCTCATGTTCAATGCTTGGAAAAGATTGTGGCAGAGCTAAAGATTGGAATTTCTTCGCTACAGCCAGAACATACTGCGAATACGTGCAGGAATAATTTTCACGGATTAAAAAACGTGAAAAAATAAGTACTCCAGGTGGTCTCGGTGTTTCCCAATGTGCATCTCCAGTCGCGACCATCGGGATTGCCGGAGAAAACCCAAGACCAGCGTGTGCGTGTGCCATGCCACAAACTTACAAGGCTTTATGCGGCCCGATAACTTGATCAATGATCTCACGAAGGTGTCTGTGGGTGAATTACCGCCTTTTTAGAGAAATTTCTTAACTGCTCCAAAGCGCTAAATGCTGGCAAGGTATCGAAAGGGCCATGTTTTTTATTTAATTAGAGGCAGCTGAAATACTTGTTAGGGCTAGAAAGAAATAGCTACACTGAAAATTGGGTTTAGATGCTGCAAGCTCACATGAGTCTGTTGTCTTATTTTTCTTCTTTTTTTTTGCTCTCAGTGCTTCGATGACATTTTGCATTGTAGTACATCACACCTTCTTGAGCGATGATTCAGTCTGCTCTCTAGCGTTAACAATACAGCTCCATGATTAAGATTTGTCTTTAGCACAAGGAATTTTGGCTTCAAGGTCTACAGAATGAGCGTGAATTGTCTTCCATTGAAGATGTCATCATTGCAGGAAATAAACACTGCGTAAAATTTGCTTCGTTTCAACGAAGGCCGCTTTATTGAGTGCTGCGGAGCAGAAATTTGCAAGTTACTTCGCTATATCACGTCCATATCACATGTCAGATATATTCTCTTTTACATCAATACATCGCAAGGTACACCACAATATTCCACAATTCTACTCTGCACTGCTACTTCGTGCCTATCTTCTCTGTCCTTAAATGCCTTCCAGTCGTTAAAACATTCCCTTATTTATGGCAGTCTTGACGGTTCACGCCCTCTAGCCTCGTCCACACGCCGAGAGCGAGCTTCTTCGATCCT
Source organism: Dermacentor andersoni (assembly GCF_023375885.2). Lineage (NCBI taxonomy): Eukaryota > Metazoa > Arthropoda > Arachnida > Ixodida > Ixodidae > Dermacentor > Dermacentor andersoni. The sequence goes on along the minus strand of NC_092816.1, from coordinate 91,228,256 downwards.
TCATCACCTTGAAGCACTTTCCTATGCGTTCATCGACGCGAGGCAATGACAGTTACCTGCCACGCTTGCCGGTTGCGCTGTTTGCCAAGGAGGCTGTGCTTAAGTGGTTTCGGCGACTGATGCACCGGCTCCTCTTTCATCCTCAGCTGCTTTCCGGTGGGCTGATTGACCCACCACTGCGCTGCCTTTGCGCTTGCTCTCACAACGGCTGCTTCTTGGCGAATGCGGAGACCTGCGGTAGTCCGCAACTCTTCCAATGAGCTGCTGCCAAAAGACTGTTTCCTTGAGCGAAGCTGATGCTTTGGAGACGTGGTCGCGCTATATGGGACCGTGCTCGGGGACAAACTAATCGATGCCTTCATCCACATCGGCTTCAGGGCGTTCTACTGAAGGCCTTTGCTCGTCGACGAGTTATCCACATCCTTGTCAGATGTCGGTGAATCTTAGACGTATATCATCTGCCGTGGTTGCATAGTGGCTATGGTATTTGGTAGGGTGCCTTGATGTAGTACTCGACCGCTGCTCCGTACGCGGAGTGGCGTGCGTGAAGAAGATCGAAGCACTCTAGTGTTGGGCTGCAAAACACGACGCCATGGCATCGAATCCCGGCCACGGCGGCCACATTTAGATGGGGGCGAAATGCGAAAACATCCATGTACTTACATTTAGGTGACTGTTAAAGAACCCCAGGTGGTCCAAACTATTCCGGAGTACTCCACTACAGCGTGCCGCATAGATTGTGCTTTTGGCACGTAAAACCCCATAATTGTTTAGGTGTATATTGTTTTGCAGAAGTAGTGGCGGCAAACAGCATGGTCATTCCTGGCTGAGACCATCTGGCCTTAGACGGGGGGCTTCCTCCGGCAGACTTTGCCTTTCACTTCTATGTGAATGCCCGCTCCGCACAAGGTCGTGGCCTCGGGCCCCTTGTGAACGTTTGTTGCTGATTGGCCTGGTCGTGGTCGTCCACCTCTACGTAGAATAGTATGGTGATCCCTAGAGCCAGGCTTAGGGACGAGTCGCTAGGACCAGAAGAAAGGTCACTTGCCGAGGACGGTCAGCATAGCCCAACTCGTCAGCAGTGCCGCATAGGACCTCGATGCCGATTACGCTACAGGCTCAAATTTAATGTAAGCGAAGAGCGGTGATCAGGAAGGCTGCGCAGTGCTCGTTCCACTAGAAACCATTCGCCAATCCCACTATTATGATTAATATATTTGGCTATGGCCCTGTACCCAAAGCGAAGGATACGCCAAACGTGCCGCGTGAGGAAACGTCATACAATTCTTTACTATAAGAGGAGAAACAACATGCAAAATTATAAATGCTACATACTAAGAAGAGCATGTAATTCACCAGCCAGAACAGCACTGACGCACAAGCCTGTGAGGTATAAGAAACGCAGAGATAGAGGAACGCTTGAATTAATATTTTGGGGAATCAAAGCTAAGATGAACAGACGAAAATGTAATTAAGAATAGAGGTTAACACAGTAATCTGTAGTTTTGCGTACATATCTAATACAACAGAACAGCAAGCTAAACATACTGACAGAAACCTCTCTGGTTTAATTAAGAATTTAATATCTTCCTCAACCAAGAAGAGGCGTTTATGAATTGCAAAGTCAGAGCTGGCATGCATCTTTCCTCACTGACAGTTTTAGGGAAGTACACAGGAAAATTTTTGTACGATACAGAGTCAATGAATGAAGATGTTGTCAGGAAAACTACGTTATCGCGCGTCAGGTATAATGGTAATTGTTAAAATCGGCATCCTAACTCAAGGCCAAGTTCAACGCTTTTGTTCGTAGCATGGCTTGAGTCGCACCAGTCATTTGCAGAGTTTGTCAACATCACCGTTCCTTTCCCCCACATTTCTCTGCTGATAGCCAAGTTTCACCGTAGTCCCGTCATTGCCGAGGCGAAGCAACCGTTGTTCTGCCATTGTGACAGACTGGCTACGTTATACCGACGGATCAACCACCTCCTATAGTGGGTTGAACCTTCCAAAACCCATAGCTCGACTATCAAGAAGGCTGTAGTGATGGGATCAGAATTAAGAGCATCTGTGTTCCAACGCGCTGCCAACGCGATAATCTAGTGCACAAGCGTTTTCGCATTCCACCCTCCTCGGTATGTGACAGCCACGTCAGGGAATCAAGCCCCATACATAGTTCTTCTCTACTCAAGCCCCTTAACGACCATGACAATCAAGCCCCTTAGCGACCATGACAGCGCACTGGATGCAATGAAAGAAATTTTAAACTATGCTCCTGTGATTATACGCGTATTTATCTGAGCGATAAACCGCCTTCCAAAACCCATAGCTCGACTATCAAGAAGGCTGTAGTGATGGGATCAGAATTAAGAGCATCTGTGTTCCAACGCGCTGCCAACGCGATAATCTAGTGCACAAGCGTTTTCGCATTCCACCCTCCTCGGTATGTGACAGCCACGTCAGGGAATCAAGCCCCATACATAGTTCTTCTCTACTCAAGCCCCTTAACGACCATGACAATCAAGCCCCTTAGCGACCATGACAGCGCACTGGATGCAATGAAAGAAATTTTAAACTATGCTCCTGTGATTATACGCGTATTTATCTGAGCGATAAACCGCCGGTCAATCAGCTTCGTTAAATCGCTATATATTCCATTCAAATTTTCTTCCAATGCTAGAACGTTGCGTTGTTGAGCACCATCAGCGTTTTGTTGGCCCACTGCGGAAACGTGTTGAAGCTGAAGTAGTAGTTTCCGGTAGTGTGGACCGAGACGAAAATGGCCAGGATGGTGACCCCCTTCATGAAGATGACCGACGACAGCTGCGCAAAAATAACGGCTCCTTGTACACGTTTTTCTCACACTACAGCGAAATGCGATATAAAAAAAAAAAATGAGCTTGCGAAATTTTCTGTACACTCGCCGCTAAACATTAAGCACAGTACCTTTTATGGAGGCGCAAATTTTCAAACTTTGGTAAGTAGGAGTGGCATTATTGGCCTCGAATAACGTTAGTGTAATGTTCTAATAGCGGAACCTCGTCCTGAATAACGCTATTATGAGACATAAAGAAATCTGAGGCCTTAGGTTCACAGATATTGGTCGTGGTAGTATGAGCGCCTTTATTCAAACAGTGACTACAATGTAAATTTTATAGAGGCCCACAAACAGCAGCGCTAGGTGTCATGTAATCGCGCGTTTAACAGGCCGCCTGGTTCTGCAAGTGAATGTAGGTCGCTACTACAGATGTCATTAACCCACCAAGCTTGCTCAGTGGCAGTGGTGTTGGGCTCCTAAGCGCGATAGTCGCATAGTCGCGGGATCGAATCGCGGCCATGACGGCTGCATTTCGATGGGGGCGAAATGCGAAAACACCCGTGTACTTAGATTTAGGCGCACGATAAAGAACCCCAGGTGGTCCAGATTTCCGGAGTTCCCCACTACGGCGTGCCTCTTAATCAGATCGTGGTTTTTCAATGTAGCACGCCACAATCTATTTTCTTTTTAGTCTATTCTTTTACAGCTAGTCGCCGCTGACAACGACCACGCGTGACGTCACTCTGCTAACCTGTTAAATCCAAACTGCCGAGGAAGACAAGGCCGCCTTTGATGAAAATAAGTCCCCCTATCGAAACGTTGGCCAGGCTTTCTGAGGCACCTTATCACTGTTTGTAACTTTTATACAACATCCCTATACACTTGCGCTTCGAGTGAGCGGCTGATTTCAAAGGTGCAAAGGGTCCTTCAACGACTCCACAGAAGACCAAAAGGGAGACGAATGCATGATCTCTTTTCGTGTATATTCAAGTGTTTTTCTCATGTTTAGTTACAGAGCGTAGTCGTGGCATGTATTTCTTGCTTTTTCTACCCGCTACGCCTCCGGAGAAGAACCTCTGGGTTCTGCTGCTGATAAGTATTGCACGTGGGCATGTAAGTCTCAACCACTTGTGAAAGGCAGAACGCGCCTGTAATATTACTTGGAGATTTGAAAACACGACGCTACATCAGAAAATCGAAGTTCTTCTTAGTTGTTGCATTGCGGGAATGTCCAATAAGTGCGACACACGCAAAAGCACAGACTCACATCAATATTTACATTGAGGGGGAAGACCCTTAGGATTCATGCAAAAATATAGTCAAGTGACAGCGAATGCGCTGGAGATCGCGTAGATTTTCGGTTTCAATGTCGGTCACATTCAGATATCGGAATGACAAATATCAATAAAGTTTGGCGGTCACTACGCAACACTCCCCCGAGCTGGAGCGTATATTCTGTGCGTAGCGTTGGCGATGACCCTGAATGCTCGTGTTCCTATCATACGCCTACCGATTCAGATAGATATATATGTCACCGACCTTCATGGAACCGAAGTTTAAATTAAACACGCGCACTCTACGTAAAGTGGCTTAATACCGCAGAAAAAAAAATGCGATTTCAATCTTTGCTTGCGGTGTTTCATTGTATAAATACGCCAACTAGTTGACTCCTGTGATTTTTTCTCATCCTCATATCGTGGTGCGTTCGTAGCGTCGATTTCAAGTTTTTCATGGAGAACAAGCTGCCTCATCCATTATATAGAGCCACTCCATCGATGTTAACAACCTATAAGTGGCGCCATCGCGACGCTGTCAATGCTCCAGCAACTGCGATTCAATGGCAGAACATTCCACGTACCACGCTGCTGAGCCGGTACTCAAGTAGGTTGGCGTGCACGAGCGCCATGGGCAGCGAGCACACCGGGAGCAGCAGGCCCGTCGAGCAGGCGACGGTCACCGGCACTCCGTAGTACAGCGGATTGACCAGCGTGGACTCGGCCTGCGGGGTGGTTGAAGACGTGATGGTGCTTTAGGGAATTGATAGCACGGGCATCCGACGTCAAGGAGCGGCAATTATGAACCGTTGAGCTAGTCACAAAATTAACACAAACCTAACTGGAGTGTTACAACGAGAGACGGGACTAAATATTATGACAGCCAACATTACTGGCATTGATATAACTCCATTTGATTGAATGCTGGCGAATCAATAAGGGCGAACGACGGCTACCAGAGATGCTATGACGAGGCAGCGTTGTACGCTTGGTAGTATGCTATGCTTCGGAAGCCGGTGCGTGCGAACGCTGAGAAACGCGCCAAGCGGCTGCCGGCTTCCTCTCTCGCCCTTCTTTCTTGACTTGCTGCGCCATCTAAGGGCACTGCCGAGAAGTCTGCGCGTAGCCTTCGAGACGATAAGCGCGGCACGTCGGTGATAGCGAACGCGGAGAATTGTTCCCTTGTTTGCCGCACACTCAGTAGCACATACTCCGTGAACCAAGTTGGCTAGGAGTTCATTGAACAGCAGCAATAGCCTACGCATTAATGGCGTAGGTAGCTCAATCATTGGCGTGAAAGGTGTTCAAAAAGAGCTTTAGCGTGTCCGGCATTCTGATAAGCGCAAGTGGACTGCAAATTTTACCGGATGAGCGGAGGCGCAATTGTGAACGGCCTGTACGAGCAGATAGATACCTCGTGGCGCAGAACTCAGCCAGGCTAACACAGCTAGTATCGCAATAAATGAGTGCATTTAACTTTGCTGCTGGTGGAAATTTTTGAAGGAACACGGTTACGCCGCTGTGGAAAATTTATGCTAGCAGCGAAGTAAAATACACTTGGTTACTGCAATATTAGCTCTGGGGTTGTCTGATTGTGCTCTGCGCCACCAGGTGGCTGCATCGTGCAGAGCGTTCACCTTCGCGCCTCCTCTGATCCGGTAAAACCGTAGAACGCCTATAATAAACGCGCGGTCTGCTTGTATTTGCCCAAATATTGAACATGTTAAAACTACCTATGGGAAGTTCCACACACCCGATACACTTAAAGCGCAGCCTGCTAATGCGTCGGGCTGCTGTACTAGAGGAACCCTTGTGAAGAGGATTCGATTCTGCTCAGCATCAAAGAAATTTAAGAGAATTTTATCGTCATTGTAGAGGGTTACATTCTCAGTGACACATACCCAGTGACCAAAGAAGACATCAAAAAGGTTAGTTGAAGGCCAGCACTCACCACGCGCAACATTCCCAGCGCTACAAGTAGGCGTCAAAGAGTTTCTCGGAACAGCGGTATGTAACAAGTCCCGCATGTACAGAGATCGATGTCGGCGTGAAATAGGTTCGTAAAGAGAGAGAGAGAGAGAGATTGTCAAGAGAGAGGGAGGCGCTACGTTTTCCAACCCTTTAGGCAGCACAAATCAGCGGTTTGGGAAAGGGGAGGCGTGATATAAAGAATAGAGAAGAGAGACAGGGTCGAGGCGGTGACAGAGGCCAGAGCGACATGTATGTACATATTTCCACATACCCAGTGACCCAAAGTTCGTCCGATGGTTGGTTTCAAACCCTATTCCCTCAGCACAGCAGCCTAATGCGCTACCGGTTCGCTCGAGCACTACCCGATGACCCATGTAGGCGGGAAACGGTTACACACACACATACATACATACATACATACATACATACATACATACATACATACATACATACATACATACATACATACATACATACATACATACATACATACATACATACATACATACATAAATAGAACCCTGATGTCTGAAGAACACAAAAATTGCTGACGGAATTAATAACAATAAAACAAATTTAACAGGAGGATTACATGGAGTCAGTGATGAAAAGCGCGATGGATGCCCAGGCATCTATATAGCTGAGTCGAAAGTGTGACTGAAAGGAAAACAGGGAGTTTCTCCTATGACGATACAAATTAGATGGACACTCCAAGCGAGTTTCCGCTGTCGTCGTCGCCATCGGCGTCGCCGTGAGGTTCTTGCATAAAGTCCAAGTGCGACGAGATCGCGGCCGTGCGTCGGATGCTGTAGGTGCGAGGAAAGCACGCGAGCGTGAGAAGACAAGGTGGCTTGGTGGGGCGGCGTCTTCTCGTGCGCTCAAGGGGGAGCTTGGAGATGTGGGCGCGTTCGGAGTGTGGAGAAAGACAGGGCAGCGCGCTTCCACGCTTCTACTCCGGCCGCGGTTGCGGATGGCGCGGCTCAGTGCGGCGGCGCGCGTCCTGTCTTGGAGGTAATCTGCGGTGGGCTTGACGGCTAGTCAACTCGAAATAGCTGATTGCTTCGTGTACGCTGTGCTCTCGCACGCCTCGTTCGCGTTAAAGCTAGAGACAGCACGCAGGAGACTTCCCTCAATGCGGTTGCCCCTATTGATCAGACCTGCGTTGTGACAGCGAGTGTCTGCGGTGCCTGGATCACCTTTGAGTGTGCGCACGTCACACCGCGCTTGTTAATATAGGTATAGTATGCGAATATTTACAACAGTTCACAAAGGTGATAAAACTATATACCGTACTGCGTATAGCTGTCAAATTATTTGCTTTCGCAATCAATGCTGCGTCTGTGATCTGTTGTTTTGTCCCGAATAAGGAAATTTCCAAAGGTTTAGCGCGCCCAATTAGGGCTGTGTAGAAGTAATACCGGCTTTATGACCGTAGTAGCTGATTATAGAGAGCACAGGAAGGCACCATAGCACTGTGCGGTTTGTCTATCTTATGAGGAGGTGGCTGTTCTGTCAGTGCAGTTGTGAATTTGACATTCTGCCAGAAAATGAAAATTCAACATAGGCGATGACGCGGGGTTGTTGCGATATGCGTGGCCCACCACAGGGGGTTCTACACAGGGAAGGGCGCTTGTTCGCGACACGGTCACGAGACTTGGGGTAGACTCACGAGGTCGCAGGCGAGGGGTATGAGCACCGTGGCCGCTGCGGTGTCATTGTTGACCTCCGTCAGCAGTGTGGTGATCAGCATGAGCACGAGCTGCACGAACACTGGGTGCCATTGGCTCATCATCATCAGCACGCTGGACAGCCATGCCAGTAGTCCAGACTCCTGCAGGAGCAGCGTTTACACCAGCTGGTCAATGTATTTTCAAACAGCACGTAGTATCTGCTAGCAGCTTGTGCATTTGCATCTGGTTCACTAAATAAATACGGCAAAGTCGGTCTCTAGTAAGATATTTCAGGCAAGAAAAGTATAGGTATAAGCGTTTAGGTAATAAGATATAACGATTAGTGAGGGCAGCTGGCGGTGGGGAGTGGGGAGGGTGCAAAGTTCACTTCGACAACGAACCGAAAGTAAGTCGAATACAACTCCTGATTTACAGGTATGCAATTATTACCGCTAACTTCGTTGTATTCGGAAAAATTCATTTCACTGTGCTTAGTTTAGTTTCGTCCGAAAGGCGAACTGATAACAGTAGCAAAATATCAGACAACTAACAAAATTAGGTTTATAGTTTTAACGGGCGTATATATTTTCTTGCAAATAAAGTAACAAACATGCCACAACGCGCGCACAAAAAAGAATGAAAAAATCTTGCTCATGTCCACGAACGCACACTGTCACAATGCTGAAGTGGTAGCGAACGCTAACAGACGAAAGTTAACACTTCGTGCGGCCTCCCGCTTAATCATCATCACCACCATCAGCGCATTCTTATGTCCACTGCAGGACTCTCCCTGCAATCTCCAATTACCTCTGTTCCGCGCCAACTGGTTCCACCTTGTGCCTGCAAATTTCCTTATTTCATCACCCCATCTATTTTTCTGCCGTCTTCAATGGCGCTTCCTTTTGGCACCCTTTCTGTAACCCTAATGCAACACCTGTTACCCATCCTACGCATTACATGGTCTGCCAAGCTCCATTATTTTCTGTTAATGTCATTTAGAATGTCGGCTATTCCCATTTGCTCTTTGATGCACACTGGTCTCTTAGTGTTTCTTACCGTTACGCCTAACGTTTTTCGTTTCATCGCTTTTTGCGCGGTCCTTACCTTGTTCTCGAGCTTCTTTGTCAACCTCCAAGTTTCTGCCCCATATGTTAGCACCAGTAGAAGGCAGCGATTGTACAACTTTCTTCTTAGTGTTAAGCACCCAGTCAGAATCTGATATTCAGTCCAACCCATTTTTATTCTTCTGTACATTTCCTTTTCATGATCAGGGTCCCCTGCGAGTAAGTGACTTAGATGAACGTACTCCTTTACAGACTCTATACCCTGACTGGCGATCCTGAACTCTTCTTGTTCCCTTGCCGTGCTTTTGCTCATTATCTTTGTCTTCTGCATATGAACCTTCAATCACCCTCTTACACTTTCTCAGTTAAGGTCCTCAATCATTTGTTGTGAATCGTCCCCAGTATTGCTGAACAGCACGACGTCATCTGAAAACCGAAAGTTGCTGAGATATAAGTCGTTTATCCTCGCTCAAAATACTTCCATCCTCTCGCTTCAAGGCGTCTTCAAAACTTGAGACTACGCTACCTCTAGAACTAGAAAGACCGCGCACATGAAGCCACCAGACATATGGAGATTACCTTCACCAGAGATTACCTCTAAAATAGCGTGCGCGGACAGAGCATGAGCGCCGCCGCGCCATGCGTGGCCACAGCCGGGTTAGAGGAGGAGGTAACGCACGCTCGCCTGCCTACCCCCGCCTTGCGAGAGCTTCATCACGTGACAACCGATATTGGGCGCGTGTGAAGATGGCATGCATTAAAGGGACAAAAATCCGTTTGAACATGAATTGCGATAGCCCAGCTGATGGAAATATCTTGTCTCATATCGGCTGCAATGAGCACGGTTTTCCTTAGTAAAAAAGCATCAAAATTTTTAGTTCTTCATAATCCGCAATATATGACTACTGGAGCCCTGACGCGGTACAAACAAGGAAACAAATAGGACGGCTTATCACGTGATCCTCAATTAGTGCATGTGGCTGCTGGAACCTTTTCAAATATTTAGATGCTACACATCTTTTTTTATAAGTGTGTTCTATATCTTCCAATGCGCAGGAAGATGTTTGAAATGTTATACGAGTAGGAAATGGCACGTCGGCCTCAGAAATCGGGTGGCGCATGCTGTAGCCCAATCTCCGAGGGGAGAGTGGCGCTGCGAAAACTAGCGCCAGCAGTCAAGAGAGGGAACCACGTTACCACTAGCAGTAGTCCCGCTTCAAAGGGGACGCTCATAGCACCCACCCACACACCCACCCATCCCTCCATCCATCCATCCACCCACCCGTCCACCCACAGATTAGGATTTTCACCGCTCAGTAGTGTAGCAGCTTCAGAATTTTAATTTCAGAAACGGCTGGAACGCTCAAATTGCTCATGGTTAACTAAAGTTTAACGCACTCCTCCGAAAGCCGCCTATGGTTGTGCTTTCCTAATTTGCGAGGTGGGCTAGAGCAGAGCTATCGGTGTCGCGCTTACTTTTCTGTGTTGCTGGCGTCGAGACGCCGAATTTTTTAGATTGCTCAGGACGAACAATTATGCTTAAAAATTTGCACAGACTTCCGGATGTAATCCTTGCAAGTATAAGCAGTTAAGAGGATGAGCTTTTCCCTCCGCAATGAAAAAGTTGCAGTTTCGACCGAAAGGCGAAGCATCGATTGCGATAGCAAATTAGTAGATAGCTACACGAAGTGAGGATAGTAGTTTTATCTGCCGTATAACGTTGTAAACATTCGCTTACTAACTAAATTAACAAGCCTGGTGTCACGCGCGCACAGGTAAACATGGAGACATCTCGCTCGATTACCGCAGAAACTCGCTGTGAAAACGCTGGAGTGAGGAATCGTGGCAGTAGCAACGAGGGGAATTGACCTTCGTGCATCGCTCGCTTCAACGCGAAGAAAACGTCGAAAGCACCACCCGTACGAAGCCACTGGCACTACGCGCTGTCAGCAAATCTCGCAGATCACTTTGAAGATGACGCCTGCGCGGGCGCGCACTTAGGCAAGGTCGCAGATCGCCTTCAATATACAGCGCCCGCAGGGCCACGCCGTAAGCAGCAGTCACCGGTAAAGAACTCCCCCCGCCCTCCCTTGCTTCATCCCCGTCCCTCGCGTGTGACAGAAAAGGGCTCGTTCCCGCCCCACCTTGCTCGCTGGCGCACGCGAGATTGAGCAGAGTTCGTCGTCTCACTATCGCACGCTTTCACTCGCACATACAGCGTACGGCGTTCGGCGACTATTTTAGCGCCCTTGGATTTTATACGGAACCCCACGGCGAAGGCGACGCCCACGGCAGGAATGCGCCTGGAGTGTCCACATAATTGATATCGCAACAAAACTGGTTCCTTTAAATCGGTTTTCTGTCCCTTATGCCACCGTGCTTCTCTCCTAACCCTGAAACGCTTTTCCTCGCACCCACAGCATAGGCGCGCAAGCTCGATATGATTTTATCCCACTTTGACATTATATGGAACTTCATGGAGACGCCGTAGGGACTAATTCTCATTGAGCGTCGTTATAATTGCCATCAGAATAAAAATGTACGCAGACTTGGGCGACACCTGCGGTTCTGAACTCACTGTAGCACTCGCCCGGCACCGCACAATTATATGCTCTCGACGTTATTGAAACCTCCTGCAATCGGCCATTGCCTCCACAGACTGTATGGAAGGAAGACAATATAGTGTCTGGGGCAAATCCCATTTCGAAATCACATACTGTAGTCACAGGTTGAGAAAAAAGAGGTATGAGGAGACGACCGCGATTTTTATGTTTTCCCCTGCCAGCAGCAGGTTCTTTGCGCACACTGGACTTTTCTGCAGAACACCTTATTTGTGATGGAAACAACGTCGCCTTCATCGCTATAAGTTAGCCGCTCCTGTGGCCTCCGAATGAAATTTTGTTTTAAAGCGAATACCTTTTTTATTTTATTCTTTATTTTCAGCCAGACACATTTTGGAGCCCGACACTACAATACCATCAAGACGACGGCGAAACGAAAGTGACGGAGGCAGTCAACAAAGCCATTTCTGAACATTTAACGGTACTCGTAGTGAATGAAGTTTAGGTTATATTTATTAAGCTTTGGGCCATCGCGAATGTGCCGGACAAGGCCCATTGTCAGAAATATCTCATTGCCTCGTGAGGCGTCTGTGACAGGGATTTAGCCTCTGTAAGCATTGTAGGACACTAATTCTAATTAATGATACGGACAGTGCAGAATGGTCATTAAACCATTCTGAATTTGCTTTTAGCATGTGCCCTTACGTTAAATGTCAACATTACAACCATGCCATTCGTATCCTTCTCAGTTTATATATTATTGCGGTGACGAGACTTGTGGCAGTTGCTTGTGGCAGCGACAAACTGCCAACGAGTGCTTCGTAAGCTTGTACCTAGCATGACATCACGCCAACGTGCTGTTCATTATGACAAAGATTACAGGACCACTATGACTTAGACGTTATCGTTTTTCTGGCATCATCTACACAGTCGACTACAGTATCCATATTACGATATCGTCCTGTTGGCTCGAAGAATATGTCTTTATTTACTTGGCCCGACCGATGATAACTCGCTAGTACGTACACAACGTCCTCACGCGCAAGATCACTGCGCTCACAGTCATACAAACGCTTCGAGTTTAGAGGCTGGGCCTGTCAGAACGACACCTCTGGCGCACAAGGGGTGGTATTGGAGCCAGCAATGTTGTTTATGACCGGTTTTGTACTATCGAACACCCAGATGTCTTTCAAAAAAGCGGTTTATCGCAATAGGAACGTTCATGTTTACTTTCTTGTTTATATTCATGTTTCATGTTTATAACACCCTACTTATCCAGTCGATCGACGAGCATACGAATGTACGCAAGATAGACATAGATACGGCACCGCGTAGGGTTCGACATGTTCAGACTAACTGAGTTGAAGACAGCTTCTCAGAACTTGTCAGCAGGTATTAGAGTACGTCTTGTGCGTGGTACTACGGGTTCCCTAGGTGTGCACATATGCCGCTCAGCAAAAGTTACGCGACAGGAAGGACAGCTTCATGGGACCACCTTCAGAAAGAAAAAAAAAAACATGCGCAAGGAAGAGCTCGCCTCGTACTTAGGCACGCACCTTTATAGCGCCTGCCACGCACAGCCCTCCCCCGTAGGTGATGAACGCGCTCCACGGCACCTTCCGCTGCACCAGGCTCCATTCGAGCAGGTATTCGCTGAACAGGTGGTCGCACGGCTGTTGCGGCGTCGCGAAGAACACCAGCACCAGCACGAACACCAACGTCGTGTCTCTGAGGCTCCTGCAGCGCATACGAGGCAATCTTGTTCTGCGGTCGTGCTGGGACGATGCAGCCGCTGTGGAGCCTCTCTTCATTCCCTGGCCGTCGTCAATTTTCGTTGTGCGCTAGGTCCTAATGTTCGCACCATTTTTTTAGGCCCTCCTAGCAGGGCTTCTATAGTTCGTTACGCTTACAGAAAATAAAGGAATTAAGGTTTATTGAATGTGTTTCGTGTTGTCGGTGTATTCAATATGAAAGCGGCACGCTTAGAGCCAAGCTTAGTGGGGGCGAAAAGAAGCGTGTAGGAAGCTCGATCCCCTTCCTAGAATAATGCCAAGAAATTGCTCGCAGAAAAGGGACACACGTGTTAGTGAGACGTAAATAGCAGCCGATGGTGACATTGGCAGCAGTAGCAGCAGTGTGCATCTCAGCGCTCTAAGCCCGAACGTCTGTACTTTTGCAGACTGCACTCAGGTGTGACGTCGACAGTTCTACGCTGGGATCTTCCAAGTATCCAACAAGAAAGATCACGGAGCGCCTATCTGCAGAGAATCTTCGCCATATCAGCCGCTGCTGGCGCTGTCATCTACCAGAAGGCTATAAGACTGATCCCCGAAAGCACGCCCATCACACTGGCAGCAGTAGCAGCAGTGTGCATCTCAGCGCTCTAAGCCCGAACGTCTGTACTTTTGCAGACTGCACAAGGTCGATTCAAATAGGTCGCGAAGCTTCGGGCGAAAAGCGGTTCAGTAAAGATTGTCACCGACATCAGCATGGGGGGTTATGGGAGCAGCGATTGAAGCGCGACTAGGTTTGGAGGGAACAAACACTGGGAAAGAAAAACGCGTTTTTTAATTCAAACGAGACACAGTTAGATTCATTCAACGAAAATAAAATTCCTAGTCAATTTTGTATATTCGTGACGAGTTAAGAAAATACAAGTTTAATTTTATTATTATTAATAAATGCATTTCTTTTCAGCGCCCATCGCTACAGGGGGCGTTGACGCCACTATCACTCGCAATGCAATGCACGTCTTGAAATGGGCAGAAAGGCGCACTCGTATCACCTGTTGAAATACGCCCCCCTCACAGTTTGTGCTTTCTTGCTTGTCGAAGTTTGTCTGAATTTGGTGACGCGGGTAGCTTCGTTGCTTCTTAATCTGTTCAGTCAAAAGTAGTGAGTTACGACAGCCAGATAATTGTGTAGTTGTTTTCGTGCGACTGCGCTGGCCGACGGGCTTGGCATCCAACAATAGGATCAGCACTCTACACCTAAAGCTTTCGTCGGCCTCCAAAGAAAGTATGTTCTGTGCAGGGATGCGATTTCGACAACCGTACGGCTGGCCTTTTCCTGCATCGCTTTCCACGCTGAAAGCTCGAAACGCCCATCAAGTCGAATGGCAAGGCATTTGAATATATAGCTCCAAAGGAAGAACAACAAAACAAATTTCGCGCCTTCCAAAACAAAATGACGTCACTTCTGCTTTTAACGGACATGGCGTCACATTATTTTTCCTTCCGCCGGAAGTGTTCCCACCACATACAGATGGCGCTAAGCCCCATGGACCGCCGATGGACCGCCATGTTTTGAACGTATGGGCTCCTATGGAAGCTTTGCTACCAGGTATATTTACCTTTGACTGCACTCAGGTGTGACGTCGACAGTTCTACGCTGGGATCTTCCAAGTATCCAACAAGAAAGATCACGGAGCGCCTATCTGCAGAGAATCTTCGCCGTATCAGCCGCTGCTGGCGCTGTCATCTACCAGAAGGCTATAAGACTGATCCCCGAAAGCACGCCCATCACATTGGCAGCAGTAGCAGCAGTGTGCATCTCAGCGCTCTAAGCCCGAACGTCTGTACTTTTGCAGACTGCACTCAGGTGTGACGTCGACAGTTCTACGCTGGGATCTTCCAAGTATCCAACAAGAAAGATCACGGAGCGCCTATCTGCAGAGAATGTTCGCCGTATCAGCCGCTGCTGGCGCTGTCATCTACCAGAAGGCTATAAGGCTGATCCCCGAAAGCACGCCCATCACATTGGCAGCAGTAGCAGCAGTGTGCATCTCAGCGCTCTAAGCCCGAACGTCTGTACTTTTGCAGGTTAGTAACTGCATTATTATTTTTGCGTAGCTTTTACTAAGCTTACTTTTGATATTACTGCTGCTGCTGCTGAAACAGTGAAATATGTCTCCGGGAGGGCAGTGCAAAGTATGTGAAGAAGAGTGCGATGATTCAGAGAAATCAATGACATGCAGTGAATGTGATTGCTCGTACCATACCGGAAAGTGTGCTGGCGTATCGGACACCACAGTAAAATCGAAGGGTGAAGCGTATCGCAGAGCATGGCGATGCACAACATGCCGACGCTCCACGTCGCGTTCACAGCTGGCAGAAAAGATGGTCAAACAACCAGACGCGCAAGATGATGTACGCGTGTGGTTGAAGACTATTAATGACAAGCTGGACCAATTGCTACCCCTAAAAGAATCTGTCGAGAGCTTGGAAGATGCTGTTCACTTCATGAGCGAGCAGTACGATCAGCTTCTAACACGCACGGAAAAAAATGAACGCGATGTCGCGGATATCAAAGGAAGGTTACTAAAGCTTGAAGAACGGGAGGAGGTCACACAGCTTAAGGCCGTGGTTGACTACTTGGAATGGCAAAGCCGTAAACTAAACCTGGAATTCCACGGAATTCCGCAAACTTACAATGAGAATTTATTGGAAGAAATAAATGCGCTAGCAGGAAAGGCAGAGCTCCCACAACTTTCGCAACATGATATTGTGGTGATCCATCGACTGCCCGCTAAAAAAAGGAAAAACGCCAGGTGTTATTTGTCGCTTTGCCAAACAAATGAAGCGAGATGAATGGTGGCAAAACCGGAAGAAGCTGAGCAGTGTAAATAAGTTGTTTTTGCAACAAAACTTAACCAAACGAACTCGTGCACTTCTTTTTGAGGTGAAAAACTGGGCAAAGACAAACGGTTTCAAGTACGTCTGGCATCACAATGGACGAGTCCTCGTGCGCAGAACTGACGGCGGAAATGCGGTGGCCATTTCAAGTTCTTGCGGCTTGAGTAAACTAAGATAAGGAACACGGCAGTTTCTGAGATGACTAAATGATAATCATGGATAACGTCGACGCGGAACGTTACGTACTGCCGCATGGCTTTGAAAGGCACCTGGGACCAGTATATATGAAATCACTGAAGTGTTTTCATCTAACATACGATCAGTAAAGCATAAAGTACCCGAACTTACTCTTTTTTTCCAGCAGCTTGATCACGTGTTTCACGTGATAATGCTGACAGAAACATGGAGCACAGATGACTCAACTGTGTTCCGTCTTCCTTCTTATCAAACTTTCTATGCTAACCGGACCAGTGGTCGCGGTGGTGGTGTATGCATCTTGGTAAAGAATACTTTCTCGTGTGAGTTACTTCAGACGTTCTGCGTAAGCACAAGTGACTATGACTTTATTTCGTTGAAATTGCAAAGGATTGTAATCGCTGTTGTCTATCGACCTCCGAACGGAATGATGACACGATTTTTAGAATACCTAGAAGGTTTTTTTGCATTTGTAAATGATTACCATTTCGATCTCATTTTTGGTGGTGATGTGAATATTAACATGTTGAGCAGTGGTCCGTCAAAGGTTAAGCTGGACGTTCTATTAAAATCCAATGGCCTTACAAATGTTATTAATCTTCCAACAAGGGTGACACTGAATACGTCTACATTTATTGATATTTTTGTTACAAATGTAATGCCGGAGAGAATCAGAGATGGAGTTATCGTGGCTGAGTTGAGTGATCATTTGCCTATTTTTTTATGCTGTAGTAAAAAGGGGAACATGAAAGAAAATTCGCCTGCAAAATTAATACAGCGTATTACGCCGCAAAATATTTCCTCATTTGTAGACAAACTTTCGTTGGTACCGTGGGACACTGTGTATAATATTACAGATGCTTGCGCAGCTTACGAAGAATTCCTTAAAATCCTTAAATCTATATATACAGAGAACTTTCCTTTTGTACGCTTAAAACAAAAGAGAAAAATTCGTAAGCCCTGGATAACCTCTGACCTGGCAGCAAAAATTCGGGAGAAAAATACAATGTCTAGCAAATTTAGTAAGAACAGAGATCCAGACGCACTGAAGAAGTTTAAAACTTTCCGTAACAGTTTAAACAAAGAGTTAAAAAGAGCAAGAAAACATCATTTTATTAATTTATTTACTTCCCTTTCTGGCTGCTCAAATGCTCTCTGGAGGAAGTTGAACTCAGTGTTACAATATAATGTTAAAAACCAATCAGTTCGTGAAATAAAATACAATGGCAACGAGTTGTCAGGGAAGGCGTTAGCCAATGCTTTCAATGAGCATATTGTGAACACCACGGGTCAAATGGCAGCAATGAGTGATTTAAAAAATGTTTACTACAATAACAGTTCAGTGTTCCTTGACCCTGTCACTGAAGCTGAAGTGACAGAGGTAATAAGCCTAAATAACAGCAGTGCGTTGGATGTTGACGGGGTGCAGGCGAAGCCTTTGAAGCATGCTGCCTCTTTGCTTGCTCCATGCATACGGTACATATTTAGCCTATGCCTCGAGCAAGTGATATTTCCACCCCAAATGCAAGTTGCTCGTGTTAAGGTACTCTATAAGAAGGGTGACATGAACGATATGGGCAATTACCGGCCTGTTTCTATATTTCCCGTGTTTTCAAAGGCCTTTGAAAAGGTAATCCTCAAGAGACTGAAAAAATTCGAACAGAAACACAACATCTTGATTGACCGCCAGTATGGTTTCCGTGAAGGTTTGAGCACTGGATCGGCACTTCTTGCACAAAAAGAGTATATACTAGATCAAATCGAAAAAGAAAATGTAATACTGGGCATTTTTATAGATTTTTCAAGGGCCTTTGACCTTATTAATCATGAACTGCTCATTAGGAAGCTAGAACGATACGGTATGCGAGGTGTTGCTGCTTTTCTAATCTATTCATATTTAGGAAATAGGCAACAAATTGTAGACATAGAAGGCTTTCACTCGGGTCCATTAGCAGTTTCTTGCGGTGTGCCCCAAGGCGGCATCTTGGGACCATTTCTTTTCAATCTCTATCTTAATGACATTGTAAGTATATGTCCAGAAGTATAATTCGTCATTTATGCAGATGATACTAGTATATTTTTGTCAGCAAAAGAAACCAACCAAATAGTTCGCAACGCCAACGAAATCCTGGGTAGACTTGAAAAGTGGACAGAAGAAAATGCCTTAAAAATAAATGTACAGAAAACAAATGCAGTTTTGTTTCACGCTAGAAGCAAGAAGATAACATTAAATCAAAGGGTTCTGCTTAACTCAACTCCAATTGAAATAGTGCCTTCTATTAAAACACTGGGTGTTGTCTTCCACAATACTTTGTCTTGGGACGAGCACATAGATCAGTTAACAACAAAACTCTCCCAAGTAATCGGCCTCATATATCGGAACGCAAGCATACTACCACGCAGTGTAATGATGCTAATTTACAATACTTTATTTTGTTCCAGACTTAGTTATTGTCACATAGTTTGGGCCTCTACGACGCAAACCAATCTGCAAAAAATCCATGTTTTGCAAAAAAAGTTTCTTCGAGTTATTGCGGATGTACCCAGGTACTATCCATCTGAGCCCTTATTTCGCAGCTACAACATAATGCCAGTAACAAATATTTATGATTATTGTCTGTACAAGCGATATAAACAAGAGATAAAAAATACTTGTTTCTTGCGTCAGTTAGCGAAGTTGAAATATTACTCTACTACATATAATACGCGAAATTCTGAAACATGGGCAATAGATACTTGTAGGACAACATATGGCTTACAAATGTTAAAAAACCGGCTGCCAAGGTTGTTGAATACGCTACAGAAACAAAATATAGAGCCTGACAAAATTACTTTTGCGGACCTTCGAAAATACTTTAGTGCGTAGAAGAAAACAAAAAGGGAAAAAAGAATGGTATAGTTAGTGTATAATGTTGCTGCACTTTTACTGCGGAGTTATCTGCGCTTTCTGCGGTTCATTTTGTGTGCGCTGGTCTCTGGTGGCGTTCTTGTATAAATAAACGGTGTCTTGAAAGCTGAACGTTTGCATTTCATAATTGTATAACTTCAAATTGTATTGTATTACTTGTATTAATTGTATTGTAATTGTATTAATTGCATAACATAATTTGTATAACGACGTCTGAATATGGAATGAGTTTTATCTTTTTGTATGTATGGATTTCAGTGAGGGCTGATTATAACTCACATATATTTTATAATTTGCTGACTGCTACGTGAAGTTGCCAGTGCGGGGGCCTGCGGCCTTGCAAAGCTGCAATGCGACAGCGTCTTCTGTAGGCCTCCGGTATCGTGTATTTCGGATGCAAATAAAGTTATTATTATTGTTATTATTATTATTATTTAAATGAAGCATCCTGGACAAGAGTGCAAAATTTGATTCCTCGGTATTTACCATCATGTGCTGCCCACAAGCTAAGGAAAATTATAGGATTACCGTGCAGTTGTGACTCTCTTGCACAGGTGCTGTCGGCTGGAATTTATAGGGTAACTCTAAAATGGCCATGGTGCGGGTTTGCAATTTTAATGTTTTCATCACTACTAGAATACGTCTCTCTTGAATTTGGCATTCGCCAACCACTTTTTTTTAGATTCTTCCGTGGTGAAATATATAGTACTACCATATTCTAGACAGCCAGAATTCCTCTTGAGGCTTTCAAGCAGCCGCTTCGAGGGACCAGTCACCTGTTTCAGCAAAATATATTTTACTCCAAGATTATCTGACGCCGAAGACATCGTAGCGTGCAGAATTTGCGCCTACTAAGTTTACAAGCATCAGTGAAAAAAAGTGATAGCTTACGGCCATCACAAAAGCAGTCTCCGTATTTTTACCTTTCTGTGTGGTTATTTTCTTGATGAATGCTCGTCATTATAAGTATTGGTGCAGATCACTATGTTTCTGGTACTATAACAAGATTTATGATGTTGTCACATAGAGTTTTTAACAAAATACAAACCCCCAACCTAGCGTAACATTAACATGAAGCCGCTCTATACGTGCATCTGGTTCCATGGTGTTTCTGGCACTTTGACAAGGAAGGCCGCGCTTCAACGCCGCTGGTTTATCTTACTTTACCTGGTTGAACGCACCTGCAAACAGGATGCAGGGCTCTCGCGAACTGTAGTCAGATCTTTATTGTTTTTTTCTATCGCCTTATTTCCTTACCTTAGATGCATTCTGCATTCCATTCAATATTCTAAGCGCCGTCTTTTTCTCACTTATTTCTCTGCTCGCTACAAAGGAACTATTTGGACGACATGCCTGGCTATGCGGCTGCACCGTTTAGAGGGAGAATTTATTCTGTTATGGCCTGCCATAGTGATGAGGCTTGTGTTTCAGCGAGCGACCGCTGGTGCCAACGGTAATTAGACTGCCAATGCAAAGTAATAAAAAATCGTTGAGCAAGCCATCACTTTGCTCCGTAAGGCCAACCCCAATATCAGGATGAAGGTAGCCACCGCGTCCAAGAAACCGAAAGTGTTATGCCTACGACCAAAATAGTGCATTTTGTAAAGGTGGAATGAGTTCGTTCGCCGCGGATTTCAGAGGAGCACTGCTGCTGTAGCAAATCAAAAGGGCGTCTCGACTTTTTTCTTTAAGAGGGGGAGGGAAGGGGGGGGGGGGCTTTCTTTTGAACGTAAAAAAAAAGGAGCCACGCAAGAAATAGTGTGCCCGAAACTAATTTAAATTGGTATTTTCGCATATGTCTTGAGACAGCGTGGAACTGTGGTACGTGTGATAACTAAAAAAAAGCAAGCAAACAATTTTGACGAACCTATCGATTAGGAGCAACAAAAAACTGTTCATGTTGCTGATAACAACACAAGGTTCCTTACAGTTCGAGCAGAAAGCATCCTTTTCTTTAAAAAGTGCTTGATTGTTGGAGAACCCTTTATAAGCTGCCAGCACGGGACAGGATGGAACGGGAGGTCGTACTTTTATCGAATATATCATACTGTGTCGAAAAGTGTTATTCGACAAATTTTACAGAAGTACATTACCT
This sequence comes from Dermacentor andersoni, assembly GCF_023375885.2. Classification (NCBI taxonomy): domain Eukaryota; kingdom Metazoa; phylum Arthropoda; class Arachnida; order Ixodida; family Ixodidae; genus Dermacentor; species Dermacentor andersoni. Next base: position 91,207,069 of record NC_092816.1, on the reverse strand, counting down.
CCAACAAATAACTATTAAGACTAAAGAACCATGTATACCCGGACTAATTATTTACCCAGCTATAGTTTAGAAAAAAAATAACTGAACTTACAACAGTCCAAATTCTTCTGGCACCGCGAACGGAGTGGCAAACTCGGAGCGGAGCAGAAGCACGAGGAAAAGCCCAAGAATGCAGGCCATGACGAAGTACTCCAGCTTACTGCACAGAACAAACGGTGCATGGATCGAGATGCAGTACTGCGCTCCAATACGCTTAATTTGACTCGTCTAAAACCATCGCCACGTAAGCCTACTCCAACCTGCGGTTTGTCTAACCTAACTTGCAACCTAACCTAACTTAAAATTAGTGAGCTTATGTCTGCGCTCTTGTTATTGCCAGTGAGTTAAATGGTTGAAGGAGGCACGCTTGTCTTGGGCCTCGTATTAGTGTAGGAACTGATTTGAACTTGTTGTCGCCATAGCGCGTTGTATCATGTGGTTCGTGGTTGGCCAGATGCGTTCTCGTACAGGAACCTGTGGATAAAAACGAGTCACGTGGCCGATCACGCTCTTCCCTCCGGAGGAGCTATCTGGATCCTAGAGTGAGCTGCGCTGGGAGCACGCTCAGATTTCGCTGACCAATTAAACATCGTCACCGCCATCGTCGCATTGAATGTAAACTGCTGGACGAATCTACATCCAAATAGTCTTGTCTTGCTTGTCCCTCTCGTCTTACTTTTGAACTTTTCAAATTATTCCTATCAAATACCGATACTCCTGTGATTTGTCCTTGCATCACTAGGATCGTTAACTGCTTCTCAAGCTTTCGGTTTTTTTTATCCTTCGTGCCCCTGCCTCATATGCTGTTAAGGCGACAGCCTAAGACGGCTCGCGGGAGGAAAATTCACCATCCGTCGTTGCGGCAGAAAATTCAATGGCACCAAAATTGGCGGTAGAACCCTAGACTTTCTGTGGGAGTCGAACCCACGACGTTGGGTGTTAATTACGGCAAAGAGAATTAAGGTACATTTCCTTAAGATATAGTTAATTAAGGAAGTCGAACCCACACCCTTTGATGGAAGTCGAACCCACGACATGTTGTGCTAAATGAGGCGACGATAATTACCGGACAGCTAATTATCATATATTTACTTATGGCACTGTAATCCGCGACCTGTGTTGCGAGTAGAACCCACGACCTGTGCTGTTAATTAAGGCAAGGTTACTAAGGTATAGTTAATTAAGATAAAGTTAATTAGGGCACTCGTGCCCACAATCTTTATTTGGAGTTGAACCCGACACCTTCGGAGTTAATTATGGTTAAGCTGATTAAGATACGCTTTAATTAAGGTAGCAGCAATTAAGGCACTCAAACCCGCGACCTTCGGTGGCAGAAATCAAGTAATAGGTAGTAACAACCCATAAGAATAAATATGTAAAGTAATGGAATCAATGTCTCCTGAGAGCGCAGGCTTTCACCTTCATCCTCTTTGGTGTGTGCTAAAATGATCGACTTTGACAACCAGAAAGCTATTATTGTACACTTTTTGTTTCAACGAGAGCGGCAAGCTCCCAGTCATGTACTCGGGACTGTCTGCCATGTATGAACACCGACACTAAATGTGCCTAGAGAAGGCATATTCTGACGACGTATCCCTGCGGGAAAATGTCACGCGCCTACCGCAGAACTAACGTGACGCCTTCTATGTGATGTCTCGATCGAATACATGTTTTGACGGTGGCAGGATTTTTGAGGCTGTGGCACGTCAGGCGTAGAGGAAGTTCGTCGAAAATGGACCCTGCGAAACACGCACTCGGCTATTCCTAATCGAAAACGTGGTCAGGTCGACCTCCGCAGTTTAACTTCACTGCCTGGTAGTGCAGAGTCACAAAGCTTCAAAACGACATTGTTTTGCAACACAGGTGCCGCACCGCGTTTTTTACCTGAATCTCCCGAGAGCGTGGTATTTTTCTTCCAGGATCTTCGCTATGCTTTCCTTCGTCTCGTCGTCCTCTTCGCAGTCGCTGCGGGAAAAGAAAAATAAAAGCGTGGACAGCGAGATTTCCTCATAAACATCTATCTAAAGTAACTAAATCGTGGTAGGAATGATTTCCTCATAAGCCTGGCGAAGGCAGCCGTAAGGCCAACTTGGCATTCTGTGAAAACTCAACGTCATTGCTTCAGCCGTTTTGTCACAATAGCAAGAGTCAGCTCGTCATCATCATCATTCCAATAAGTACTGCACTGTGAGACGAATGCTTTGCAGGACTGACTGTCCTGTCCATTTTTCAGTTGTCCCGTCGCCTGCGTTGTATGGCCATAATGAACCTTTCTGTGAGGACTATCTATGTATATCCTTCTACTGCTCTTATATTCAGCGCGAGATCACAGGCTTGAATCTCTGGCGCGGTGGCTGCATTCCGTAACGGCGACAAGAGGCAAACGCGTCTTGACCGGGCGCATTTGCTGATACAATTAAGAGTTACTCTTCCGGAAAATTAGACTTTATGCGTCCAACTCAAACTGCTTTTTTTGTTCGCACTCAAGTCAGCATTCGCGCTTTCCAACTAGCCATGTGAAGCATCTATGCTAGTTACGCAGCAAACACGCAGATAAGTATTGCAGAGGTATCTTTATAAAGGAGCATAAAACAAATATTGCAGAACCCCCGCCCCGGTTCGAATCTATGTGAAGTGAAGCTTTCTTGAAGTGCCTAAATAAATTCATAAGAGTGGCTTGTTGGGCTGCTTGGTACATGGTTATATTAGGAGAATGACAGCAAACTTGAAAAAGGGAAAAAATCGAGAGGCAGATCTAGACAAAACAACAGGAAGGTGGCTGGACTCCAGCCACCTTCCTTTGTCCATGTCCGCTTCTCGATTTTTTTCTTTTTTGAAGTTTGCGATCACTCTCCTAGTATTGCCTAAATAAATCGTGCAACTAAATGCGATCTGTATAACTGTATGTTCTTCATATTGTGAAGCGCGTAATCTGATACAATGTTTATGTATAATGCACCGCACCATATCATGCAATATTTGTGTTTACGCCGTGCACTGATTACAAGCTACTCCAAAAATCGAACTCCATATCGGGCAGATGCAGTGTCAGACATCGATTCAGACATTTTACCAGGACGAAGATGATCAATCATGCTCAGCGCGGGAAGAATTGCTATGAGGGGTTTACGGGCACATATATGTACGAGCTCTACGACATGCTCCTCAATATACTTAGGGAATGTTTCCTTGCCATGTGTCCCAGATAGCATGCACCAAGTAGTAAAAAAAAAATAGAAAAAACGGCAGCGTTCTATTTCGATGAAACAACAGAAGGCTCTTTCTTCCGAGTGTAGAGCTTGTCACGTGGTATGTTGTTATGTTTAGTTGGCTGTCTTTATCACACGGAAAAAAGAGCCGCGCAAAATATAGCGTGTTGTAAACGATTGAAATTGGTGCTTTAGAAGTTGCTGCAGCGCCTAATGTTGATATGTCTGTCGTAAATATAGTAATGAATACGTTAGTTATTAGTCTTTACAAATTAATAAAAAATCGCACAAAGAATACGAGATGCTTCTTCAGGTTGCTGCTAACGACATGCAATTAGTTCCATCCGTATAAAAGGCCTCCGTTTTTACTCTTTTTTTTTAGAAAGAATACTTGGTGTAGTATTACATGGGACACCCGATATAAGCACTTCGGGTCACAGTGGTACATACCATTCCGGAGGATTCACCAATCGTAACATATCCAGTGCCCTAATACTTAAGTAGCACTTCAGAAAAGAAACCGTTGAACATTACGCACTTTTTAAGGACGAGACCTACGCCATCTTCAAACAGCTATAAGATGCCATTATATGTAAAGAACGTATGTCGTCAGTTTTTCCGCAAAACAGAGGTAAGCTGACCGCCACTACTTTGTATGCCAAAATTGCAGGCTACATAAGCCAAGTCATACATTGGCGCATACGTGTTTTGCTGAGAATGCAGTAACCAAATTATTTTTTTAATGAAAAAGAGATCAAAGAAGGCTTTGGTTACAGTACGCATTCCGCCGAGAGGTCCGTGTATTTTCCGAGGTACTCATCAGCTGACATTACGTGGGCAGATTTTAATTCGTGAAGTATTGTTTGAATTAATAATTATGAGGTTTTACGTCCCCAAACCGCTTCCTGATTATGAGGCACGCCATAGTGGAGGACTCCGAAAATTTTAACCACCTGGGGTCAGGGTGTTTTCGCATATCGCCCCCATCTAAATGAGGCCACCGTGGCCGGGATTCGATCCCGGGACCTGGTGCTCAGCAGCCCAACACCATAGCCACTGAGCAACTGCGGCGGGTATATTATTTGATTAAAAAAGCAGAAATGCGCTTACCGGTACTATTTTCTCGATCAACATTCAGTGTACTATACAAGTTGTCTATTCGGCGAGACATGTACTCTTGCCAAAGCCCAGAGGTGTATGACCGGATGGACCTCCGCTTCAAAACGGCCATCGGAATAGCGTCTACGCTGGGCTCGTGTAATTAAACCTATTCCATTCTGACATTAATCCAACATCCTGACGTCGCATTTACGGTACACCGGACGCAACGTCGGGCGATTACCCGCCGCGTTGTTGGAACAGCCCAATCAAACGTTCTCCTCCTTTATAGGAGGTCCCTTTTTTTTGCTTTGAAAGCAAACAGCGTTGCCGACCCTGAAAGGTTTTTCTTATCTAATTGGCTGACAACAAGCGAAGAGCCCGCTCAAGTGAAACAGGTTTGGTCCGACCTAGCACAGTGAAAGTAGATAACAGGATGAGGAGAGCGGTGCCGGCGTCGGCGATTGGTCCGCTTCCCATTGTCGAAAATTGCAGCGGCGTGCAACGGAAGGAAGAAACAATGCAAAACGCATCCTCAGCGAAGAAGAGTTGTCATAGCGCTGTTGAATATGTGCCGAAATGGCTCGACAGCGTTGTACTGCCACCAAAGAAAATATATTATGTACAAAGAAATCTATTCTCACCGGCAGCTTCGAGTAACCAATGTCAAAGTGATGCGATGGATTGGCAGCCGTTTATTCATTTTTTTTTTCAGAATGAGAAAGTTTCTGGCTATTCCATAAAAAAAATCAGTTCTGTTTTGCATATTAATACATCTTCAGTGGGCACTTGTACCCTTGAAGTGAGTTTTCTCGGTATTGTGGCAGCGCTGACAGAGAGGTGAAGAAGGCGCAGCCCGAAAATTTTTGACCAGTAGTGCATGGAGGGCTCGTGGCGAAAAAAGCGTAGGGAATCGTGTAAAGATTTGTTTTCTTTTCTTCGGCCTAATCATGCATAATCATTGTGCACACGTTGTATCAGATGATATCAGTCATCGCAGTTTTCGTGGCATGGCTCGACTGACAGGTGAAGTGTAGGGGTAGCCTGAAAATATGTTCACCAATCGTGAAGGGCTAGTGGCAAAAGCGGAAAAGAAACAGATTGGAATATAGCGTTACTTCTTTCGCGCCCCTGCGGCGCTGTAACGTAAAACTATTCCAATGTGTTCTTATTCCACTCTCCTGACGTCAGATTTGCGTAACCGTGGACGCAAGCATAGGGCGGTGGCCCACACGGTAGTCTGGACAGTCCAATCAAACGCTCTCCTCGTTTATAGGAGGTAACTCTTGTTTCCTTTAAAAGCGAATAATATTGCCTACAATGAGCGGCTTGTCTTATGTAACTGGCTGACAAGAGGCGAGGAGCACGCTCAAGTGGAGAGGGATTCGATGGGGCCGAGCCAGTGCACTGAATATCGATAACCGGATGAAGAGGGTGTTCCCGGCGTCTCCGACTGGTCCGCTTTCCCTTACTTAGCTTTCAATTACAGGCCGAAAATCGTGGCGGCATGCAAGAGAAGGATTAAGAATCGCGATAAAATGGATCAATAACATTACACTGCCACGCAAAAAGCTTTATTGTATGCAAATAAACCCAAGCGCTCCTGCAGGTGCGAGCAGCCAGTGCCTGAGCGATCAGCGGTAGCCATCTTTTATTCCTTTAGGAACATGGCGGCATGCGGCTATTCAGAAGGAAATTCAGTTTTGTTCGGAATATTAATGCCTCTTTTACGCGTACACGTCACTTTCACGCGGTGAGCTTTCGCGGTTTTGTGACGTCGCGTGACAGGCAGGTGAAGTGCGTGTAGCGCGAGAACTTTTGATCAATAGCCGAGGGCTAATGACGATTAAGGCGTCGAATCAGAAATAACTATTTTTCGTTTCTTCGGTCCAATCATGCATACTCAGTGTGTACCCGTCATATCAGATGGGGAGCTATCGCGGTTTTCGTGGCGTTGCGTGACAGAAAGGCGAAGTGGGGGTGGTCCAAAAAAAAAGTTTTTGACCGATCCCGGAGGGCTGATTGCAGAATTGTAATAGAAAAGTTTGCAATGGCTTTACGTTAGAACGCCCGTGGTCTACATAGCACAGGGGTATATTCTCGGGCGATAACTTTCGGTGTAGCTATCACGTTCGCGTGACGTACTACACGGTACGTTGGATGACTCGAGCGTTATTGCTTGACCAGCGAATCAGCTCAACCGGTTTTGCTAAACTAGCCAAGCAGTGCATACTGAAAATGGTATCTCCGACAGTGACCGTTCGAGAATACGTCCCCTGTGTTCACCAGTGCGCACTGCGTTTGTTAAAGCGATGTTTTTTTTTTTTTTTTTTTTTTTTATTAAAGCTACTACGAGCTCTCCAGGTTGGCGTATAGCGATCTAACACAGTAAGATGTAACGAGAACGAGAAGACTAAATGGCGGAGAGGGAACCACGTGTTCGGGGCGCGTCTAGCGTTCGCAGAGCATCTTATGCCAGCAGAGCTATCAGCTCCGAACACTATCTTCCTTCCTATCTCTGTCCTCTTTCAATCCATCCTGCTCTTTCCTCTCAGTTGTAGGAGGCTGCGTTCAGGTGGCTGCCACGCGCTAGACAGTTGCGGTGCGGTCATCCCAGGCTTTTACTTTCTGTGTCTAAGAATATCTCTATATATCTCTCTCAAGTAAGAAGAGGAGAAAGACGAGAGAACAAAACGTATCATTGAGGGGCGCAGACGACGAGGTCAAGTAGGTAGGAGGTGCAGAAATGCGAGGAAGGAGCGCGGAAGGCCGCATGCGTCCTCTCCATTTGAGAAATAAAGCAGGTTTAATTAAAAAGCTCCGCTGATTTTCACCATCATCTTTAGTTTTTGCTGCCGGCTTCCTTTTCTTTTTTTTTTCTTTTTCCTATGCTCTAAGTGTGGAGAGCACATCAGCATCCTTGTAACGTGGTGATCTCAAGTTTGTCTACACTTCCGTGCAGTATGCGCAAATTAAACGAGAAATTAATCGGGAACCCTTGTATGTAGGCTTTCTTGCACCCTTACGAGCAACTATTTAATCGGTGAAAGCGAAGGATGCAATGAAATACACCGCTGTCCAACTCCGGCAACTGGTATAAATGTTCCAGCTAATTGAGCTCGCATGATTTCACGTCACTTTGGTGGCGAACGCCTTTCATATAGCTGGTTCTCGGGAACTATACGACTTAGAACGTAGATCCATACATGAACAACAAATGTAGCGATCCTTCCAAAGCGGCCCTTGTACTGCATTTGTAGGTTTTCAGCGAGTACAGTTGTTACTAAAATAAAACCAAACGCCCTCACTATTCCTTGAGGAAGACCACAAACACGACCATCCAGCAGGCCAGGATGCCGGCGGCCGAGATAGGCAGGCAGATGACGAGCCATGACATCATGGTAAGCCGGTCGTACGAGTACCGCCTGCCAACGAAAGAAAGAAAAAGCTGGAACAGGCATTGGGCGCATTTTTTTTAGGCATGAGATGACGTTTGATTCTATTTTTTTTTTTTTTCTAGGCCGCAATAACCCCAGAGAAGAGGGCTCTCTGGTGCCGTTATTTCACCGCAGAGTCTCATCAAAGCCAGTGTTCGTAGACTAGAACGTACTAAGCTCCTAACAGGTGTTAGCTATGGCGTTCTTTCTGTTCACGTTAAACGAGCCCCCCCCCCCCCCCCGGGCAGGGGGGGAGGGGGGGTAAATATATTTCAGTGCTTTACACAAGAGCATACTCCACAGTTAAGTTTGTTCTTTCTTGGGGGCACGGAAACTAAACAATCAAATAATTATAATAGGATGTAATTGAAATAAAGAAACCTGCATATCCTTTTTTTTTTACTTTCTCAGCATTTCGTTTTTCTTTACTCATTCCTGTCTTTGTGTTACGTTAGCCAATATAGTACAAACGAGAAAAAAAAATTAACTAATACAAAGTGCCAGCCGTGGGCGCCGATCTCTTACTCTTCAAGCACCATGCGCAGGACCCGAGACGCCGGGTTGCCAAAGACCGAGCCGACGGCGCCAAGAGTTGCGGAGTAGGCGACGGACAGGAGCAGGACTCGCCGGATCAGCAGGTACTTCCTGCGGTTATAATGGGTGTGTACCGGCGCCTGAAACTCCGCGTGACTATGGTGGCCGTTTGTCTATAAGAAAAAACCATGATGTGTTCCCTATGGTGCAATTTTTCAAATACAAGGGAACAAGTAAACGCAGCAATGGAACTATTTTTTTTCGTTGTTTCATCGATCTCTTCACATTTCCCGCTTACCCGTCTTCCTGTTAATATCGAACGAACCTTAATGGCCCTTCTACTGCGAGGATGTTAAGGCATTCAAAAAAGCTCGAAAACGTTTTCTGTGTTCTCTCAGTGTCAGCTTAAGAACGTATACACGAAATGTAAAGGGACACCAAAGAGAAATATGATTTCTCCTGTATTAGTGTAAATTATCCTTCTGCAATACGAAATAATCAAGCTTAACGTGAGAAGACGCTTGGAGCCAGATAAGCCGCAAAAAGGGAAGACGAATGGCGAGGCCGCCTTGAAGTTTCCGCACCAGGTCGCAATGACGTCATAGCTTTTGACGGAATCTGCTAGGGCCTAGTTAATTACTTAACGGTAAAAATTAACTAAAGGCGGTCTAAAGGTGCTAAGGGCGGAACATGGCAAGTTTCGCGAACTCTTGGCGAGCAAGCGGGGCCCACATATGAAATAATACTTTCGTATCAGTGAAGTCACACTGACGTAAAGACATTGGAGTGCCGGTGCAGTCTAAATAAAATGGAACTACGACCTTTATTTTGTATTCTAATATACAACCTGTTATCGTTAATATAACGATAGAGTTTTCAAAGAATACATCCTCGGTCTAAACTGCCCTGATGTTCCTCTTCAGTGTTCTATTAAATTAGCATGGGAAAAGAGGGAGACGCATATTTGGGGTGATGGGTGGGAAAAGATTGAGGGAGAGAGAGAAAATAAACTTTATGCAAAAGAACACACGATCGTAGGATGCTCCTCCGCTGTGCAGTGGGTGGTGCCCTCAGTGCAGGGGCCTTAGCTGCCCTTCTCGCTTGGTTGACCAGGTTGAGGGGGTCCGTCGAGTTGGAGATGGACAGCGCTGCTTCACCATTTCCGCGTGATGGGGTGTGCTATGGGTGCGAGGTGTGGTGTGCTTGCACAAGCCCATACCATGTGGTAAATCGTTGCGCATTGATCGTAGTGTGGGCATATGTAAGTGGGGAGTGTGTGGGTTAATTATGAGGCGAAATTAAGATTGCTTAATGCTCGTTCTCCGCCTGTTAAGAGACGTTACATGGAATGAGGACAAACTCACCTTCCAGGACTAAATCTGACTGTAATATTAAAGCTAAGCTTTCTTTTGGCACACCTCCCGAACTCTTCTGATCGTGGCTACTGTCTTGCCGTATCGCTGATGCTTAAAGAAAAAATTGAATTACGTGTCCGATCGAACTGCGGTCCCCCAGCTCGGCAGCGAAATGCTATAACCATTGGGTCATCATCGCGCGTACACTACTGTTGTGCCAGCGCAAACTAGCTTTGAGCTGATCGCCACGTAAGCCCCATTTCCTTTGTAGCACGAGTGCGCAAGAGCACACGACGCGAGAATGAAATGGGCAAATTGAAAGCACTCGATTATTCGTTACACGAAAGCTTCGCTCCACACGGATTCCAAGAGAGCGTTGAATATGCCTAAGATTTTAACTGGACAGCGTGTGGGCCGCGTCATGTGTGATGTGCACTGAACGTTCTAAGCGTGCTATTCGACTAGAGGTTTGTAAAAGCTTAATAAATGGTCGTTTTCTCCCTATTTAGGTTCCTTATCTGAGGTACATTGCCTAGTAACGGGACAGCGAAACGGGGCACCCATATTTAATTTTGACTAGAATCGTGTGTTATGGGGATAGAGGACGGCCGCGTACCGCGTCAAAAGCTTGTTTTGAGATTGGCGTAGAAAGTTGACCAAGCGTTCACAAGGAATTCAAGGCGCCACTGAGTTCAAGTTTGCTATGCACAGAATGCTCGAATGCGTTATATCAATTGTTTCTCAGTGTCCTAGGAAAGCTGCAGCTGGCACAGATTTCTCAGGTGCTTGAAATGGGTGACACAGTTAGAGTAACGTGTGTTCGTAAAGTTTCTCGGTTAATTATGAGTTTTGCAGGTAGTTACTGAACTCGCAATTTCTGCCTGATACCATGGGTGATAAAAGGCTTCTAGCACTTTTCGCCGGTGTCGTCGGTGAACTATCCGGAACTTGTTTATATACAGTGGTAATACTGTTATGTTACAGGTAGTGCGTATGCAATGTTTAAATTGTGTGGTTCAAAAGTGGCGTTTGCAGTAAAGTAGTTATGGCAGTGCTGCAGAGCGTTATGAAGCCAATATACGCAATGTTTCTCAATGTCCTGCAGAAACAAAACATGACACTGAGCGCGAATTTGAAAAAAAGTGAAGTTAGTGCAGTATAACTACAAATATTCAGAGAAAGCATCTTCACTGAAAATTTGGTTAGGATTCTACAAGCCTTTCTCATTTTTTTTTCCCCGTCCACAAAGCTCAATCTTTTCCGTGACTATTTCTTTCGCTTAGTTCCTTTCAACCCGAAAGCCCAGCCCTCGGGCATTTCATTTAGCCATTTCGAATTGTAAAAAAAATGTTTCGATGCCACAAACGACACAATATACAAAACATCTCCTCGCTGGCAAACGTGGCGCGGCGCTTGCGAGCAATCGCATCGTCTGCTCGTCCGCCATGTCGGGTCGTGGACCTATATGGCGCGAATCGATGACATGATGATGACAGGCCAACTAGCGGCGATGTGGCGAAAAAAATTTGGAGGGCGCTAATTAAAACTGGAACGCCTATAGCATTCAAAAATCCCTGACTACTACTCACGCTTCCCGGCAACTGCAGCTTCTGTAAACGTAATGTTTAGTGGGAAACGCTAGCGGTGAGCGCTATGCACGAAGGAGAGCAGGCGATCTTTCTCGTAGAAACGCGGCCTCTTGCCTGGGCCGCGGAGGAGAGTGCCATCTTGATGGTTTTGTTGCAAGCAATTCAGTGCTCTATGAATGCTCATAACGCTGCAAACGGGGTATATGTATCAGTTTCCACTTAACAGAATTATGTTTTTTGGTATATTCATACGCTATATACACGCTATCATATGTGTACGTTGTGGTTAGGTTGAGATTTACAATTGTTCTGATGCATCCCATTATAAGGAATTTAATTAGTTCAGTAACACCTCTGCGCCACGCGGAGGGCCTGCGTGCTTGTGGTTCGGAATGATTTTGTGCCAGACGACATGCAACGCCGACATCGGATTTTTCGCGACACGCGGTATTGCATTAAAATAAAAATTGCGGGCACTCCCGTAATCGAGAGTAGATGTATGCATGAAATGGCTACGGGCAAAGCATGTTGGGTGAAGGAATTACGACCATTACTCAAAACCATCCGCAACGCACCTGACGCTGCCGGCCTAGTGACGTAGCGCGCCGCCATCTATCGAAGCAGGTGGCGCAAAACATGCGCCGTTGAACTCACGGACCACTGGCGTTGAAAAGAGCCCAGGCAACCCAGTCCCATCGCCAAAAGATGAAAATAAATTGCATGGTGCACTGTATCTTCCTTTTGAACGTTGATATTGGAAATGAAAAAATAAAGCTTTAACGTACTAGAAGTTACAGCTTGAGGGATATTGTGAACATGGGGATGTTATCGTCTGAGTGACCGAATAACAGCCTTGGCCTTTGGCTCAAGGTCCCTTGAAGGCCGCCGACAGCGGGAGCTAAACGCATTCCATTCTTAAAAGGTTCTCGCCACTTTCCAGGTCCCAGTGACTTTATCGTAGCCAACAAAAGAACAATGCGTAAAAGTTGTAGAATGCGATCTCGGCCCGACTTCCGACCACCCTCACGTCGGTTTCATGTGTAACAAGCCCGTTCACACTACAGGCGACCGCCGCGGAAAGTAGGAGCGAAGTAGCGAACACGCCGCACATGTGTAGTAATCCTGCCGGTTTCCTCGCACACAACGCACGCTGCAATAAGCCACTCACTGGGCCTCCTGCTCGAACTTGGCGGCGAATTCCAGGCTTATAACGCTGCTCCTTTTGCGGCAACCTGCAGGCAACGGCAACGCAAGAGATCATGGCAGAGCCAGCTTTCTTCTTAGAGTCTGCGTTACGCGAACATTCTTTTAATTTTTCCGAATAAATGCTATGCAAAAATAGACGCAATGCGTGTGATTGTCTGAATTTACGTAATCGTTTACCTCCGCCACATTCCTATAGGAGGCCCCTAGGCTAAACACGTGGGAAAAGTCAAAAAAGCCCACGGCCGTGCTAGAGAGGCGACATGCACTATCTTACGGCCTGCGCTTCGGAGCTAATTCACAATTTTCACCGCCGCTAGTTCGTGGCGATGTTACCCGATCCTGGCCAGTTGAGCTGACTGAACCGGATAGCCCTACCATGCGGGGAGGCCGGGCAGCAGATGGCACCTCTTTAGGCTAATTTACATTGTCTTTATCGTGGGCCATTGGATTATCTTTGAGAAGCTTTGAATCATGAAAATTTGGAAGAAACCACCTTATAGCGCTCCCCGCTAGGGTTTCCCGGTAAACATTGCGGTTCCATAAGCTGCAGTTGCCGGCAAGCGCGAGCAGCAATCGGGGAGTTTTGAATGCTGTCGCGTTCCACTCTTAAAGGCGAGGCTTAAGCGTCTACCAAAATTGTTTTCACCAACCTCGGGGAGGGTGGTTCAGAACCCCTTTAAGAGCTCGTGGTCATCTCATAGCCACCATATAGAAGATTATCACCGGTTACCGCCAATTTCGCTGGCCTCTCATATCGCACCGGCCCACCGTTGCGACCTAGGAGGTCGCGGTTAATGCATAGAGCTTCTTAAATTATTGTCAAGAATTAGATACGGCACCTAAATTACGCGTTTTCGAAACGGGCTTTGTGCATTTCTTCATAGATATGCCGGGATGTGAATGTTCGAGGCTTATCCTGAACGTGGATTGGCCTAAAATCTATATAGCTGCACAAATACCACTTTCCCTAAAATTAAGTCGTGATGAGACATTTTGACTCACTCGTTCAAGATCTCCCCATATAGTTAGCTATATAACAGTATACGGTAACTAAGCGAAGAATAAAAAAAAAGCAAACGACTAAATCTGGCACACTGCGAGCGCGCAACTTGTAGTGTTTATTCCGACTTTCCATGGCGGTTCACCCGCGCTGTTGACGTCCAATATAACTGTGAAACGAAGCACGCGTTCTTGCGTATTACATAGAAAAGAAAAGAAAGAAACAGCACCGCATACGTTGTCAGAGCAGAGAGCTTAGCATTGTGACAGAGGGAGCGCTGTTCGCCTGACGCGTCTTCAAAGTGTGCTGGCTGTCCGAGAAAGATGTCAATCCAAAGCATAGTATATTCCCATACGTACAAAAGCGCAGTAGCACCAGTCTCTCCACTGGTACCTACCAGAAACGTTATAATTGATGCCTGCGAAGGTTGCGGCTTCCTCGCTCAGTGAGTCTGTTACGAGAACAAAAGTACAGATCACGAATGCTACAGACGATCTTCTAGCTACGTTGCCTCGACACCTTTACGCCACAGTGGCTATGTCATGAAGCGAGCACGTGTACGCGTTGCGTGGAAACCGACTGTGCAGCAACTATGATCGTCGCCACCGCCAACGCATCAAACTTTGTCTTTCTTTAACCTGGTCTCTGGCTTCCCCAGCAACACGTTTCCCAAATTACGCTACCAAAATATGTCATTATTGAGTTTAGTATGTACTACGTCCGAAGCGATGCCGAGGACACGCGCTGATCCTCAACGTTATAGGCACAGGGCCACTTTCGGTGTGGGGTTATGGCGGTCTTTTCATCTACTTCTTGATTTATTTTTTGCGAGAGTTTCGTTAACCATTCACTCGTACTTCGAATGGGAAAATCGCGCAATTGTGTACAACAAATGAAACTGAGCTTTTTACACAGTCCAAAATTTCGGTGCTGTTGGCCTCTAAAGTATAGCGCATTAGCATATTATATATTTAATGTTCCTCGCTCTCTCTCTCTACGCGCCGTTTCAACGCACCCAACGCTCCCCTGGCGTAGGCGGACGACATGCCCGAATCGGGTGTCCACATGATGTCGCGACTGCCGCGACTGCCGCGACTGCTGCGGCGAGACATCTGGGTCATCGGCCCGGGGCCGATGGGCTGTGACGCCGAGGCCGCGAGCGCCTGTAGCGGCGGCTGGTCGCACGGCTCGGGCTGCTGGTTCGTGAGGCGTGCCATGACCGAGGCCCTGCGCAGCATGCGCCGACGCGTGGCGCTGGTCAGCGCGTCGTTCTCGATCTCCACCATGGTGCACTCGACGACGGGCATCACGATGAGCGTCGAGAGGACGTTCTCGAAGAGCAGCGTGGCGCAGAACGCGAGCGCCATGAGTGCCGTGAAGACGGCCTTGACGCCGGCGCCGCACGCGCCCAGGATGGCGAGCGCCACGCGGCTGTATATGTTGGTCCCTTCCATGGCCAGCGCGAGGAGGACCACGCCCACGATGAACAGCATCGTCTCCTGCGGTTAATAACACAGTAACCAGCTAATTCCTAAATCTAATCCTAAAATCCCTAAATCATAATACCTAAATCCCTAAATACCTTCCATACCTTTATTTTTCTGCGTCCTAAATGTACCCGTCCCTGGCCGTACCTACCCTCGTACTGCTTTGCTTGAGACCCTTTGAGTGAAGCAATTTAATAAGGCTACGCAAACAAAAAGCTCGTAATGGAATTTCTTTTATTAGCCTGGTTTGCTACGAGGCGTAATGTCGGACTGCAATTAGGTATAAGTATGGTGACTGTTTCGTAAGGATACCGCCATAGCGACAATGTTTCATGCAGAACCCAACCTTTGGATGTGGTTGGATGTGGAGCGATGAGGGCACATGGAATTAGTAGTGAAACAAGATTAAAGGAGCCATGGCAACAAATTTTTGAGCTTCAATGATGCATTGCATGTTAAACCGTACGTGTCCCAGCGCTAGCTTGCAAAGTTTGAGCGCATTCAGTGCAGTTGAAGATTTGTAACTGAATTTTATAATGTAGCAGTTGAGCTGTAAAGCAGTCTGGCGACACTGCGTGGTGACGAAATGAAGGTTCCCCCCCGGAAACGGCTTCCTTAGGTAACATATGCCTGTCTCAAAGGCCATGCTTTTGTTTGCTGCACACACAGGAGCTGAAAATACGTCATGAACGTCATGTCTCGTTTCGTTTTTGCATGTAGGTCTCGACGCATTTCTGAGGTTTGCTACTGCTTTTTATAGCGCAAGTGAAGGAAATGCGGCCACAGTTCAGCAATGACGGCGTTGCTACGTCGTTGGGTGCTGTAATCTGCGGAGAAAGACGTCCGATGCGGTCTCGAATTGTTCCAAAGCTGACGACACCGAGGTGGCACCTAAGTTCCCGACTACGCACATCTTTGTCAAAACGGCGGTTACTGTCGCTGGGAGGAATTGAGGGAAAACAACTTCAAATTGAAATTTCTTGTTAAAATGCCCGATAAGAGCCCAGTTTCTAAGCATAATCATATCGGGCCACCTACTTTCTGTCGCAAATATAAAATGAGAACTGCTGGACGACCGTGTCATGATCCCTTTCATTTTTTCCGAGGAAATTCCTAAGAATCTTAAGGTTCGAAGCATATAAAAACATACGTATTTTGTACGGATTTGTAAATAATTGGGTAAAACTGTGATTTTCTTACCGCGTGATTCAATGTAAAGGTAAATAGCGATAACTGAAAGAGCGACCACAAAAACGCGTCATTCATGGGCCGTGTACTGCAGCTGGACTCCTCTCTCGTGCCGCTCTCTGGCCCCCTCGTCTCCCTTGTTTTACGTAGCCCCAGCACTGCACCAGTGCGCGTGCTGGTGCGTGCCAAAGCTGAGCATTAATGGTTCCTTGCCCAACCCGTGATCGCCGAGCGAATACAACATCATGTTGCATTCCTCGCGGATCCATCCTCAATACCGACCAGTACCGAAGTTCTTGCATGCCTTTGTTTTTAACCGATTAGCATTATTTCGGAACTTATCGCACTTTTTGGAGACTCACCAGCTATGCCTCTAACCATTTTCCCGCCATACTGCGTCCCGGGTAGCCAATGGTCGAATGGGTAGCGCATCGGGCTGTTGCGCTGAGGGATGAGGATTCGAAACCAACCGTGGGACCAAAATGAATTATTGTGTGTCCGGCACTGTGTACCTAAGTGCCACTCTTCAACGAACATCTTTGACGCCTACATGTTTGACTAGGGGTGGGATACTGGATATCTGGTACTGGGTATGCACAGCTCTTCAATTTACTTATTTGACACCGACATGGCGCTCTGGGTATGTGATCCACTCTGTATGTGCCACACTTCAATGAACCTCTTTGATGGCAACTTGGCTAACTAGGTTTGTGCCACTGATTATGTGCGGCTGTACAATGAAAAAGAAAATTTCGGCAGAACCCATGCCAGCATGACTGTCGATGGCAAAGCGTTTAGCATTCAAACACAATAGGGACACGACGTATTGTCATCGTCGAAACTTCTAATGCATGAGGCGTGTACTATTGTGCAACTCTCTCTCGGGCTTCCTCTCAATGGAACTCCTTCTCGGTTTTGCCTTCTGCGACATCTAGCGACGCCACCGCGAAGCCTACGCGTGGCCTCCGAAATGCATGGCGCGCTGGCGCATGCGCTGAAAAACGCGTCATGTGGAAGCCGGGCTCCTCCCTCGTGCTTATTTCTGGGAACGCTACCCCACCTAGTAGCGCTGCTGAGAAGTCCGTACGTGGCCTCCTAGATGCGTGGGGCACCACTGCGCGCGAACGCTGCGAGTTCTCTTGCACTGCACAGCCAAAGGCACATACTCAGTGACATAAATTGACGGTGAGTTAATGGAAAAGCGCCACATAGCCAGTGCATTCATGGCGCATCTCGCTAAGGCATCGAACTGCTGTTCTTCAGGAACCCGTGTTAACTAGGTTCGATTCTGCTAAGCACGCAATACATTTCAAAGGTTTTCTAATGGTACATTCTGCTGGTCGAAATAGTACATCGCGAGATCCGTTGGTCGAGATGCTGCCCAGTTCCTCTGCCACTGCATTGCTGCTTCTACAAGCTGCTTTCCACAGCACACGCTGCGCCATCTATCGGCACCGGTGTCATGTCTGCACTCGGCAGCAGTTCGATTTCAAAGGATCGTAGAAATTAAAAGGATCTTTCTCGCCATTATAGAGCGGCGCATTTCCAGTGGCAATTACCTAGTTACCGGAGTTGGCGCCAAAGCCGTTCATTCAAGAGCTGCGCACACCTACTGGCACATAGCCAGTGACTTAAGATGGCGTCAAAGAGGTTCATGGAAGAGCAACATAGACCTAGTTGCGTATTCACGGCGCTCCAAGTCGGCGTGAAAGAGACGGGTATGTGGCATGAGTGTGTATTGCTCATTGAAGAGCAATACACACTCATGCCACATACCCGTGCAGAGCCGCATTTCTATTGACCCGTGTCGGTGTCAAAGAGGTTCGTTGAATAGCGGCACATAGATGCACAGTGTCACATACCGAGGGACCCAAGGTGGTGTGACAGGCGGTTTCCAGTGCTCTTCCTTAATCACAGCAGCGCGACACGCTACCAATTCGACCACGGACAACCTAGAGACCCAGGTTTGCGGGAAGATTGATTGATTGATTGATTGATTGATAGATTGATAGATAGATAGATAGATAGATAGATAGATAGATAGATAGATAGATAGATAGATAGATACAGATAGATACAGATAGATAGATAGATATAGATAGATATAGATAGATATAGATAGATATAGATAGATATAGATAGATAGATAGATAGATAGATAGATAGATAGATAGATAGATAGATAGATAGATAGATAGATAGATAGATAGATAGATAGATAGATAGATAGATAGATAGATAGATAGATAGATAGATAGATAGATAGATAGATAGATAGATAGATAGATAGATAGATAGATAGATAGATAGATAGATAGATAGATAGATAGATAGATAGATAGATAGATAGATAGATAGATAGATAGATAGATAGATAGATAGATAGATAGATAGATAGATAGATAGATAGATAGATAGATAGATAGATAGATAGATAGATAGATAGATAGATAGATAGATAGATAGATAGATAGATAGATAGATAGATAGATAGATAGATAGATAGATAGATAGATAGATAGATAGATAGATAGATAGATAGATAGATAGATAGATAGATAGATAGATAGATAGATAGATAGATAGATAGATAGATAGATAGATAGATAGATAGATAGATAGATAGATAGATAGATAGATAGATAGATAGATAGATAGATAGATAGATAGATAGATAGATAGATAGATAGATAGATAGATAGATAGATAGATAGATAGATAGATAGATAGATAGATAGATAGATAGATAGATAGATAGATAGATAGATAGATAGATAGATAGATAGATAGATAGATAGATAGATAGATAGATAGATAGATAGATAGATAGATAGATAGATAGATAGATAGATAGATAGATAGATAGATAGATAGATAGATAGATAGATAGATAGATAGATAGATAGATAGATAGATAGATAGATAGATAGATAGATAGATAGATAGATAGATAGATAGATAGATAGATAGATAGATAGATAGATAGATAGATAGATAGATAGATAGATAGATAGATAGATAGATAGATAGATAGATAGATAGATAGATAGATAGATAGATAGATAGATAGATAGATAGATAGATAGATAGATAGATAGATAGATAGATAGATAGATAGATAGATAGATAGATAGATAGATAGATAGATAGATAGATAGATAGATAGATAGATAGATAGATAGATAGATAGATAGATAGATAGATAGATAGATAGATAGATAGATAGATAGATAGATAGATAGATAGATAGATAGATAGATAGATAGATAGATAGATAGATAGATAGATAGATAGATAGATAGATAGATAGATAGATAGATAGATAGATAGATAGATAGATAGATAGATAGATAGATAGATAGATAGATAGATAGATAGATAGATAGATAGATAGATAGATAGATAGATAGATAGATAGATAGATAGATAGATAGATAGATAGATAGATAGATAGATAGATAGATAGATAGATAGATAGATAGATAGATAGATAGATAGATAGATAGATAGATAGATAGATAGATAGATAGATAGATAGATAGATAGATAGATAGATAGATAGATAGATAGATAGATAGATAGATAGATAGATAGATAGATAGATTGATTGATTGATCCAGGAATGCGTACTCTAACAATGGTAATCGCCCCCAAATGATCATTTAAATTTATCCGATGCTCAGCGCAATTGAACCCGCGCAGTGGGCGGTTCCTACAGCGGCGTTTCGAGATCATGCACCGTCTGCAGTAGGAAGCGAAAGAGACCAGCCCGTCTGCAGACCCATTTCGGTGTTGCAATACGGTGTGTCGCTACTTTGTTTCAATGATGATCGCATAACCGTCGGCACTCATCGTGAGATTAGTTCTATCGTTTTTTTTTTATTAGATAAACCGTAGGAGAAAAGCGGCTAGAAATACGATACAAAGCGTAAGTGGCGGATGTAAGCTGAAAAGCTAATTGTATTAGTGTTTACTACCCATGAGTCATTGTTAATGGTATTCAAGGGCGCTATAACGTAAAACTATTCCAAACTTTTCTATTCCAATTCTGCAATAAGTCCTCCACAATTGGTCAAAAATTTTTTGGACCACCCCCACTTCACTTGTCTGCCACACGACGTCACGAAAACCGCGATAGCACCTCATCTGATACAACGTGCACACACTGATTATGCATGATTTGACCGAACAAAAGAAAAGAAAGTATTTCTCATTCGACCCCTTTTCGCCATTAGCCCTCGGCTATTGGTCAAAAGTTTTCGAGCTGTACCCACTTCACCTGCCTCTCAATCGACGTCACAAAACCACAAAAACTCACAGCGTATGCGTTCAAGATGCTTTAATATGCCGAACAAAACTGAATTTTCTTCTGAATAGCCGCAGGCTGCCCCGTTCCGAAAGGAATAAAACATGGCTTCCACCAATCGCTCAGGCCCTGGCTACTCACACCTGCTGGAGAGCATGACTTTATTTGCGTGTAATAAAACTTCTTGCGTGGCCGTGTAACGTTTTCAAGCACTTTCGGCACGTTTACGATCTCGTTCTGCCCACTCTTCTTTGCTGAGGATCTGTTTTAGCGTCATTCTTAAGCTTCCGTTGCATGCCGCCGCGATTGTCGACAAGCCACCGCAAGCTAACTAAGGGAAAGCGGACCAATTGCAGACGCCGGCACCGCCCTTTTCATCCGGTTATCTACTTTCAGTGTGCTGACTTGGCCCCATCGAATCCCTCTCCACTTGAGCGTGCTCCTTGCCTCTTGCCAGCCAATTAGATAAGACAAGCCGCTCACTGTAGGCAATGTTATTCGTTTTGAAAGCAAAAAAAAGTGACTTCCTACAAAAGATGAGAGCATTTGATTGGTCTGTTCAGGCAACCCTGCGGGTCACTGCCCGATGCTTGCGTCTGTGGTTACGCAAATTTGACGTCAGGAGATGGGAATAAAAACATATTGGAATAGTTTTACGTTATAGGGCCCCAGGTTGGTCACTTCTCAAGTTGACATCCCTAAACGCAATTTCGCGGGCAACATTTGTGTCAGATAACGCTCGATATAGGTGGCGGGCTTCTTTGTTCAACTGCATTATGCGACATAGATTACACACGTGTTACAAACAGGTGCTCCACACCATAGTAGGAGTTGCATAAGTTTAAGTGCATCAAAAAAATGATACAATATGATTCTGAATGTGAGCGAAAACTCTCAGATGTGCATAGGCAGTGATACTTCCCCAAGTTCCACAATCGCATCGAAATCCTGACCCTAGGAAATGGGTTCGAAACAACTGCTAGGATAACGGGTCTTAATTAATCAACTTCTCTGCCATTATCCTAGGAAATGGGTTCGAAACAACTGCTAGGATAACGGGTCTTAATTAATCAACTTCTCTGCCATTATAATTAGATGAAACCTTTAAGTGAGAAAATTGTAGAGCAACATGAAAAGCTGCCGATACAGCTTACTCATGCTCAATACGAACTCAATAAGAGTGTTTTCTGAGCGTCAAAGCAGCCCGCGAAGACATTCAAAACGGCCGAGCTACTGGCCGCTCGAGGGACTTTACGTGTATGTGCGGGCTTCTTTCACGCGTGCAAAAGCAATGTAATGTAGCACGTATCGAGTAACAGAAAGCTGTATCGGGAGTTTTTCATGTTGCTCCCCAATTTTCTAACTGGCACTTTTGATCTAACTGAAATATGTGATAAGTTTAATTATAAATAAAACTAATTATGTCAATAGGCGGAATGCAAAAATAATCTGTGTTTCTCCAACCGACGGCAAACAAGCTTACCTTGGTTCTGTCCAGCTACGTGACATTTGCATATTTTTTTAAATCTTGGTGAAAGATAGTTGACACCCTTTATATAGACGTGAAACCGACGACAGCTATACATGTAAACATTTCATCAAGAGCAAACCCGGATCTTGAGAACCTGCTGCGTGCGATGCGCTCTTAATGCCGCCGCTTCTGCACAGCTTTTCTTCGCCTTCATTTCAATAGACATACACGTACTTTGTGTCTGATCTGCAACCCTCAACGAAAATTGTCAGTTTTGTGGGCACCTCCTTTATTTCACACTAACCGCTCGCAGCTTTACTGTAAGAGACGATGAGTCACAATGATACACGTTTGCCATTTGTGACCCAATATATTACAATCGCATCGTTAACGAAAGGGAAGTGCACCCATTTAGATAAACGACAATTAATGTTCTACTTGAAGGTAATCTCCGAAAGGAGCAGATTTTTCTGAACGACTGCAGCGAAGCCCCCGTAGTGCTTTGAAGCCGTGTTCCGAGACTGTGCGGTTAACGGCCATCAGCACTGGACTGCATAGTGACAAAACGCGCTTGCTTTGAAAACGCGACTTGCTCACGTTCATGTAATGTGCGGCCACGAGGTCTGGGTCCATGACGCCCAGAAGCGGGAGGAGCACGCAGGGCACCGACGACGCCACGGGCGCTGGGATCACGTTCAGCGCCCAGAACTCGAACACGAGAAGTATGCAGTAGGCACAGCGACCTTCCTGTGAACGGAATGTGAAAAAATACATTGCGAAAGCAAAGAAGGCGTCCGCTGCAGCAGTACAACACAGAATCCACGCTACAAAATATAATATACGCAAGACAAAACAAAGCAGCCTTCTATCAGTCAGCCCTCATTAGGCTGAAGCTGCGACAATGCAATCAGAGCGCGTCCGGTGCAATTTTTGTTTGCTTACAATTTGTATAGAGTCAAACTGCGAAAAGACTGACAATCCCAAAGCATGTCGCGACCTCACTGTTGCCATGATGAGAGGTCACGACCGCTCTCTTATGTGGCGTAATTTGTTTTCTTTCTTTACTATATCTTGGCATCCGCGCGTATCTCTGTGACGACACCAATTGTTCACTTCTTTTTATGGAACGATCCTAACGAAGAAGTATGAAACGATTTTGTTGGGCACCTTGGTTGAGATCCATAGCAGAGAAAAGTAGGTGCAAAAGTGCGTACACAGCTACAACGAGTACGAGTTCAACTTGCGCCCATTTTCTTACACGTCAGTCTCTCCGTAGGCCTGAAAGCAGTATAATATTACGCGTGTGCGTGTACGCCCACTGTGAAGATTCGCGATGTGGGTGTATGAAGCTCGGCGGTAAAAGTTGGCACAGCGCCAAGAATGAGGTCAGCGGCGCAGTTGTCACGGCGGATGATGGTTGAGGCAGATAAAGAAAAGGAAGCGGCGGCGCTGTGGATGGTGTCATCGGCACAGCTGGCGCAGTTCCAACTGGCAAAGGCAGCCCGGCCGATCGACGCGGAAAGGATGGCTTCTGCGACCGCTTGGTCCGTGTGTTCCCGCTTGTTGCATAAGTGCCACGTGGTTTAATTTCCGAGGACTGGGTGAAAGTGTTGGAACGGTGATTCACCGACTGCGACGGGAGTACTTTCGTGGTTTACAACACGTGCAAGGGCTCCCTCGAAAACATGAAGGCTGCGTTTACACGCCCAAGCCTAGCCATATGCCCTAGTTGAATGTGGTGGCCGAGAGTTTAATTTCCCCGCGGATCTCTTTCATGCAGATACGTGGTTTGATGTACAACTGACGACAGCATAGTATAAGGAGACCGGTGGTGAACGTTCCCGTCGAGACAGACACTATGCTTTCGACTCTTCCCCGCAACATCAAAAATAACAAAGACCCGCCGTGGTTGCTTCCGGGCTATGGTGTAGGGCTGCTAAGAATGAGGTCGCGGGATGAAATCCCGGTCACGGCGGTCGCATTTCGATGGGGACGAAATGCGAAGACACCCGGGTGCTTAGATTTAGGTGCAGGTTAAACAACCACAGGTGGTCCAAATTATTTCGCAGTTCCACACTACAGTCTGCCTCATAATTCATGGTTTTGGCACGTAAAAAACGGCCTAAGTTAACTAATTTAAAATGACAAGGCGATCCAAGTATACTTGAAGCATAGAATGCTCCATAAGCACGGGTTTCCATAAACGGGCTGATTCCGTGGTTGGAATATCTCAAGGACACTAGCCTGTACCGTAACCGCAACACAAGTCAGTTAATAATGTACGTAATTGTGCTCTCTTGAAGCGGGCTAAAAAATAATAAATATTTAGACAAACAATAAGATGCACAATAAGATAAACAATAAGAGAATTATTACACAAACAATGACGGCAGAAAGGAAAGTGCGCTTACGTGAAATACGGGTTCACTTCGGGAACAAAGGGGGGGGGGGTCGTTTTTTTTTTTCTCTACAGCGTCAGATGGAACAGGCAGATAAAGGGCAGCCTGGGAATGTGTTGCACATCGACGCATAAAAAAAAGAAAGGGAGGGAGAAGGGTAAGGAAGGGGGGGGGGAGGTGTCTCCTTTTGTTTCTGTGCTCAGTTACTTCTTCTTTGTATTAAAATAGCGTCAAACTGCCATGTCAAATATGTGTTTTGGCACTCGCTCCAACTATAGCTGATTTGACCGTGACGGTGAGGTGAGCTACTGTCGTAGAAACGTTAGATGGCCCGTTCACGCACACCTGTGGCGTTCTACAATGCGCAGGTTTTATTACATTTTATGTTCAATCTACTAGTTACCATGGCAGCGTGAAACAAATTGGAAATGCCGCAGCTGTTTTCGAGCTAATAGTAACATCGCGTAAGCACATATTCAATAGAAAGGAAAAACAAATACAATTAACATGGTTACGTACCATGGTTCCACGTGTGAGTAGGGGCGCCAGGTAAATAGGTGCCAAGTACGCCACCAGCATCTGCGTGCCATTGAACCATCGCTGTCTCGACGCCACAAAGGCGTGCACTGCGAAAAATGGCGCAGAAAAGAGCCCCCCAAGTAAAAGAGACTGGAGCATTACGCATACTTGCATGAATGATCATTATAATAAGGGTGATATATAAATTTGCTTCAATAAACATTTTGAACAGATTGAAGGAGTGGTTTGATTTATTCGGTTTAACATTCCAATGCAGGGCTTCGGCTATGAGTTACCGCAAATTCGGAAGAACGGGTTTGAGTATATTATTTTTTCACAACATACAATATGAGATCGGACAGGTGTTCAGAGACCCGAGAGAGTTCTTTCTTTATTAATATCTTTTTTTTCGAATAGCTTTCTTTATAGTAGTGTACGAACGACAGCGCACATCTTATATAGACTAAGTGTTCTGAAATTTGAGCAGACATTCAACTAGATGAAGAAACAACGCCTAAAGACAGACTAGACCCTGACCAGGCGACTGTAATAAATGTCCCCATTTTTCTCAAATTCACAGCCGTCGTTTCTGTTCTTATCCCCACTTTCCCTCTCTCAATTTCTTCCGCTTCTGTTTTTCAGGAAAAAAAAATATTTTGTCAAGTAAGTATAACACAGCGCGAACCTATGAGGCGAACTCGCACGCTTTTGTACTATATCGGGGATCGGGGATTCGGGCGAAAGGCTTCCATGCTCACGAGACAAAGTTTCGGCACCCCGGCGTCAGCAAAACATTCTCTGCTCCGCAACGTTAGATTGTTTTTTATATCATGCATTTTTTATAACATGCGCACTAGGCTGTGCCGCTTGACTTAATCAGCATGCGCATGCTGCGAAAAAGAAACAAAAAACTTTCGACCTACTGTTCGTCTCCTAACTTTCGTTAACGATTGTAACTTTGACCGGCAGCATTTCTTTAACGCTATACATGAAGGCGAAAAATACGTTAGGCAAGGTTCATTCATATAAAATGGAAAACTAAATTAGTCAGGCGGATGATCTGCTGTCACTGAATGCTTTCCCCTCTCATGTACGCATTAGCAGCCTCAAGAGGGAGCAGAAACGGAGTCTCCGCCAGAGAAGCATATGGCGTCGCTATTTGCGTTGTGGCTTTATTTTGCCACGCCTACGCCTGCAGCTCGAACGCAAACAGGTTGCGTTAGCAAATCGCTGTCACAGCAGGAGCGCTCTTTTATGTTGTACATACAGCCACGCTATCTTGTAGACTCAGATAGACGTAGCCTAGCGAGTCTGTAGGGCAGTGACATTGCTTGCGTGGTCATGAAAACTGTTATCACATGCAACCTGGGGAGAAAAAAAAAATCAATATTTTTTTTCTACCAAACCGTTTACTTATCTCTACGAACGATGACAACACCTGCACGCAACTGTTGGTACGAAGCCCCCGCTACGAGTCACGTGGGTCTTCTACTGTCGCGTGCCACCCACAACCTCCACGAATGAAACGAAGTAGCGCGAAAATTAATTGAAATATGCGACTCAACATCCCAAATCGTCGCGCTCTCTGTGAGGGACGACATAGCGCGCAGGGGAAGGGGGTGGAAGGTTGAACATTATTTACAGCTTCGGATTGTTTAACATCCCCGTAGGTCATCGAAATGTGGCCACCGTGTCGGCAACGCGCGACCTTACGTTTTGCACTGGAACGCCACAACCACTTGATCACCACGGCGGATGTAGTAAGAGAAAAAGAAACAATGCACCGTAGGAACTAAATGAAGAAACTCGAACCTTTCGTATAGCTCGAGCGATACTTACTTCCCTTCATGAGAGACAGCATTTGTCTACCCAGTGCAGTGTCTGGTCTTGAGTACGACGTTGCGTCGAAGCGATCGCACAGAAGAGACGGTCGCGCCCACGAAACCACGAGCTAAGCGAAGACGGTTCGCACGTGCATCGAGCCACGTCGCGAGCGTTCGTTTTCTTTCCATCTCGTGGGTCATACCCACTACGGAGGGACTGGGCGAGAATCGGATGGCATGGTATTGTATAGCTTTGTTGAGGTCCTGCAGATTGTGAGTCATCACGAAGCGGGCCGCTCCCAGGTGGGAACCGGAAGCCTAAGCCGCCCGGCCGCATCTTGGGCCTGCTGGTCACCCCAGAGTTTGTCAGCCACAAGAGGGCAGCGGAGGATAACCGGATAACCGCCTCCCATCTCTCTGAGCTGCTATCGATGATAGAGCGGGACCGGGCGCCCCGACAGAGCATGTGTTCTAACGTGGCCATTTCTCCGCAATCGTGGCAAGGGCCATGGGTGTAAGTATCCGGATAGATTGTATGTAACAACGATGGATTGGTATACGTATTCCTTTGTAGTAGACGGAGCGTGTGCTTGAGCTCTATTGAGCCGTGGATGAGGAACGAAGCAGGCTCTACGGCTGAGATATTGCTACGGAACAATATGTGCGATCACGAAAAGGCGAGCAGTGCGAAGACGACGACGACGATGAGAAGCTAGCGCGGGCTCTTGCCTCTTGGCCAAGCGCAGCGTATTCTCTTGTAAATATACTTGTACATAACTTTTCGTCTACGTCTTCCTACGTAACAATATTACTGTTTAGTAATCTCGTTGTAGGTGGAGGGCATGTCCCTGTCCTCTGGCGAGTCGTCTTCTGACTGGTCGGGGGTAGCGCGGTGGGCGAGTTCGAGCGCAGCTCCGTGAACCGGGTTGGCAGAAGCACGCTGTATTTGGCTCTCATGTAAGAGAAACCAATAAATGAAGTGGTGCGTGATTTCCTTGCCCCCAGCAACTCTAATGGCCTCTTTAGAAGCGGTGCCTTTTCAAATGCTCTAACTACAGACCTTGAATTTCTATAGATATCATCCCGTGAGCTATTAAGCAGGGCTCGTACAATAGCCATTTGTTCAGCAATTCCGATCGCCTGGTTCGAACCTAGGCAGCATTGGTGATTCCTTGCCGACTATCGACAGTGACGATGGTGAACTCCCGAAGTCCCTTACAAGAGGCGGCATCCACAAAGCTGACCTGGCGCTGATCACTGTATTTGCCTAAGCTGTTGGCCGCCCTTGCCCTCCTTCTACCGCGATTATTATCGGGGTGCATGTTCCAAGGTATGGGCGCGACCGTAATGTTCTCACGAATCGACAGAGGAACGTCAGAAAACTCTTCCAGTATTTTATCGGGGTGATGTCCTAGTTCCTTCAAGATAGATCTCCCTGCGTTAGTTGTAGTAAGCTGCGCAAGCTCCTGGTCCTCTGCAGTCTCTTCCCAAGTATTGTTAATGCTAAGCTGCATTAAGCGCGCTCTACAGGTGTATACGGGTAAACCGAGAACCCACCTAGTATGGTTCCTAAGTTGTGCATTCAATTTATCCCACTCTGCCCGTTTCCTTCGATGCATAGCAGGCACGTATGTAAAGTGGCAAAGAACGAAGTCAGGCATTAGTCGAACGAATTTATCCAAGGTCCATGATGCCGATTTGATACCCTCCCAACTAAACGAACGGCACTTTCAGTTTTAGCAATTACCTTGCCTATAGTCTTGCCATTTGTACCATCAGACTCGACGATCAGGCCCAAGATTTTGATTGAATCGATTCTGGGTATGCGGCAACCATTTCTAGTATATAGGTTCACGTCTCTGCCTCGTAACAACGTCCAACCCTTGGGCCTTGGACCACTTTTCTTCGGACTATATGGGAAGAGTTCCGACTTCAAAGGGGAGCAACTGAGACCAGTAGGCTCAAGATAGGTTTTAATCGTGTCTATGGCCTCCTGTGGGGCTCCCCCAACCTGACCATCATTGCCTCCTCTGTAGCATATAGGGATATCTTGAGCATAAATGGTGTGTTTGTTGCCTTCAATCTCGATAAGCATTCTGCTAAGGCCGACCATGGCTATATTGAATAATGGGGGGAAATGACCGCCCCCTGTGGCGTGCCCTTCTCTCCAAGTTACAGCAGTTCTAATTCGAGATCGGCCACCTGGAGGCTAACCTCCCTATCCGCAAGGACCGATGTGACGTACTTCTAAAATCTCTCACCCAGATTGAGCCGATATATCGAGGCTAGAATATGCGAATGTAGAACGTTATCGAAGGCCTTCTCAAGATCAAGTCGCAAAACGGCCCGAGTGTCGCTAGGGTCGTTGTCTATGATTTGATGCTCAATCAGTTTCACAGTATCCTGTGTGGATAGGCCCGCTCTTAATGATATCATACTATGGGGGTAAATGTCATTATTCTCCCAAAACCGGGAAAGTCTATTGTGGACCGCATGTTCCGCTACCTTAAAGGGCCCCTGAAACGGTTCGGACAAATTTTGTAGGCGCATAGGGTACAGCTTAAGTAGAACATTCGCACCACAATTTAAGTGAAGCGTTACGTATTAATAGAGTTACAAGCGATTAGATGTTACCCTCCTCCCTAGCCATGCCTTTCCTCCTCAACTCGCTCGCCGAGCGAGCGGCGCTAAGCTCCGCCTTCACTGGTCCTGCGTCACGATGCAACGTCACATCGTCCACTTCCGGTTGTTGGAGCACGCCTCCTCCCGCGCGAGACCTCTCCGCTGGCCGCTTGGCCGTCGACCGAGAGCCATCGAAGCAGCGTGCGTTGCGAGCATTCTGTCGTAGCGCCGAAGGTGGCCGGTATTCCGGTAACCACAGGCAAGCTGGTCATTTCGGCAAATGACTGGAGGCATAAACTCAAGCTGATGAAGGAACTTCAGAGTAGACGTACGTGAGCAGCCTGATCGGTCTGCACGGTCCAGACACTTGTTGGCGCAGCGCTTAACCAGTCAAACGAAGCGCTAATATTGCTCTAACCAAGTGTAAAACATTTTAAACATTTATAAGAACAACGTGTTGATGATTACACTCCTGCGAAAAATACACACCAGCAGCAAAGAAGAATGCACTTCGTTGCTGCTACTGTGTATGGTTGAGCTCTGTGCCACCAGGTGGCTGCACCGTGCAGACCATTCACATTTACCTTTCTGCTCATCTCATGGCTCATTCCGGCACAGTCAAGCGGCCAGACCCTGTCCCCTTGCGCTTGTGTTTGCCCTAATACCGGACTTGCGAAACGCTATTGCGTTAGTAATCTTCCGCTGTAAAGTGACGGCCACAAACGCGCAAACCCTGGCGCCTATCGGATAGCCGCAGTCCGATGCGCAGCAGCCAGTTCGCTCGTATGCTGCCTTGCAGAGGGACACGATTTCGCAACTTCACATCTTTCCAGTCGCTACGTCTGCAGCCCACAACGCAACAAGGGTGATTCATCGTGCTCACGAAAAGACTGATCGACACTGACGGCGGAGCTCTCGTCAAAGACTGCACACGTTGTAACACAAGCAGACGACACTTGCTGTGTGCCGGAAGTGCTCAAGTGTACTAAAAAACTATTCTTGTGTATTCTCTTTAAGTTATTTTCTTTTTACAAAAACAAAGTAACTAACATTCCAACTATGACGAGCATCATTTGTTCACCATAAAGTTGGAAAAATTATCGACCACGCGCCCTGGTCAGCCAATCAGATAGCTCGCCCATGTGACGTCATATGGGTTATTTGCATCATATGGGTAGGGGCGGCTTAAAATTCCGCCGAGCAGTGCGCTGCGATCGACAGCGATGTGCATTTTTAAAACCTTATAATAAATTACACGCTTTACGCAGAGCACTTAGATGTGTCAATTAATGATCAGAAGGACCTACTCTAACGACTCAGTACGTTTGTGGAAAATCGCCAAAATCGTTTCAGGGTCCCTTTAAGCACAAAGGATGTAAGCGTGACCAACCTAAAATTGTCAACGCAAGGTGTCTTGCCAATATTGTAGATGAGAAATGAGAGAGCTGTCTTCCAAGGCAATGGGACGGTGCCATTCCCCCAAATTTCATCAATTTCCTCTATGAAGTAAGCGATTAAATTTTCATCCAGATTTCGCAACGTCTTGTTATATATGCCATCTGGCCCCGGTGCGGATCTACCATTGAATATATGATGAGGCCTAGGAATCTCCTCAACGCTAAACTTCGCATCCATGTAGGGACTGGCCTGGCCCTGGTATTTGGCATGCACGGTACAATGCCCTGACCCGACTGGGAAATATTTGTCAGCAAGCGTACGGATTAACTCATCCTCGGAGGTCATTCGTGTTGACTCATGTATGGTTCTACCAAAGACATGCCTCTGATTAGGGTCAGTACAAGGCTCATTAGGCAGGTGCTTAAGCAAGTTCCAAGTTCTACCATTACGCATCTGCCGTCGATACAATTGCAAATCTCGTCCCACTGCCATTTAGAGAAAGTTACGCAATTCTCATCAATCTGTTCTTTAATCTCACATATCTTTTTGCGTAGCCTACAATTAAGTCACTGACTATTCCATCTGTTGAGAATGGACTGTTTGGCCTCTAACAGATGGGCTAATATATTGTCCATGTTCTCAACAAAAAGGTACCTCGTATGGCATAAATATTATACGCGTGTAATAACGACCTAACATGCAAGTACTCCTTCACGAGCACACTCATAAGAAGTCTCAACACGATCAGCCTTCACCAGAACCACGGCCTATAATGAAAAGTAGCGCGGTAATGGGAGATGTCGGGTGTTTCACATCTGATGTCGGTGAATTGTGTATTTGCACCCAGGTTGGTTTTCGGCCTCGGTGGTCAAACAAATGGGTCCAGCACGACAGCGACCCGTCGTCCGTATGTTGCACTTCCTGGATAAGAAGGCCTTTGGGGCACCGAGGCAGTCTTATTCGAGATGATAGCGTGAAAGTCATTACTTGTGGGCATTATTGTTCCATCACATTTGAGCAGGTGTCAATGTCCGAAGACATAAGCACCCGTTCGAGTTGTGAAAGGTCAGCTGTACAAAGAGTTGACTTCAGGTGACCACAGCAGCGCCGTCTTCTTACGGGGGTGCATGCTGCCGCTGATCGAGCAGCCTGAGAGACGGCTTGGCCGACCTCTCACGGCTCTCCGGTACGCGGTAGGAGGGGGGAAAGGGAAAGGGTTCGGCTGCGGGTTGCACTCGCGGAAGGTAGGCATAATGTCAGGGCTTGAACGTCCTCTGAAAAACCGGTTTGGTGGACGCTTCGCACAATTCTTCTCAAAAGGCGCATTTTACGAGCGACGTCGCTCATATCGGCTTTTTGTTTTAATTTGCACACTTCGGTCACAAATGCGCACATTTCTGCACGGGACTTGTTTCTGCTTGTCTTCAATAGATTAAGCACTTACGCAGCGAGTAAGTGAGGCCCCCCCTGCATGATAAGTGTGGCTCCGTTTGGCTTCACTGTGCGGAGATTTCCTATAGACTGCCATTCTGCTAAAGGCCAGGATTCCCGGATCGCTCCAACCACCCATCGCCAATTTGGCCGTTGTAGTGGCCAAACGGTAGGCAAAACCGAAAAACTTTTAGTGGCCCAAAAGTGGCCAGAAATCTGTATTTTTTGTAATGTGATTCCAAGCACATTATTTTTCTGCAAAAAAAAAGTATCCATATTAGTTTCTTCCACGGATATCTACTGAAAACAGAAGGCCGGGATTCGAGCAAGCTTGCACTCTAGCCACTAAATAAGCCACAAAGAAGGTGCCAAATAAAATTTCGAAAAGTTTTCCGAAGACACATAACCTCAGAAAAGCCAGATAGCCAAAAGGAAATTTTGTGTGCCAACTCGGACGAGAGGTAGCCTGATTTGAATATTAATTTCCCAATCTGATAAACCAGCTAAAGGCGCTATACTGTTTTTGACAAGATACTAGACATGCCTTATTCTGCCAGTTATCGCGAAAGAAGAGTGTTTCCTTCCTCGTAATGCTTGCAGCCAATAAGTAACTTGCACATGCGCTGTGAGCCTGTGATGCAATCACTCTTGTGAGGAAGATAAACGCAACGTCCTATAAAATTATAAGAAAAAAATGAAGATACAAATTTTTAAAAAAAGCACGCGAATACGGAATCTCACATGAAAAAAAAAATACGTGCAGCGTCATCGCTTCCTAACAGAAACAAAATAGTACATAATATTATTACGGTGAAGGAAAGGAAGAAGTTGAATTGGACTAGAGGAAGACGAAGTCTGGCAGTTGCCTGAACGCCATATACCTCAGTTGTAAATATACATTATTTTACACTCGTGGGCCTGCTTTCTTCCTGCAACATTTTGGTGGAGGTGCGGGGTACAATCACTGAACTTCGCAGCGGACGTCATCTACCTGCCGCCACAATGGCAAATCAACTGACACAAGCGACAACGCCTCAGCAGCCCGTGCCAACGGTCATCCTCACTCATCCGCGGGACCCAGGGACATTTTGTGGCACGGACAACGCCGACGTCGAGGACTGGCTTACGATGTACTAGCGAGTGTGCGACAACAACAGGTGGGATCCAACAATGATGCTAGTAAACGTGATATTTTATCTAAGAGGAACTGCGAAGCAATGGTATGACACACACGAAGCTGACCTAACGAACTGGGATGTCTGCAACGAAAAAATGTGAGATCTATTTGGCAGACCTGTCGGTCGTCAGCTGGCAGCAAAAAAAGAACTTGCGTGCCGCGCTCAGACGTCCACGGAATACTATGTCATGTATACATACAGGATGTGCTGGCTCTCTGTCGCAAGGCTGATAACAACATGACCGAGGCAGACAAGATTGGTCACATACTGAAAGGTATTTCAGGCGATGCCTTCAATCTCCTGATGTGTAAGGATTGTGCCACTGTCAATGCTAGAATAAAGGAGTGCCGGGGCTTCGAACAAGCGAAGGGCCGCCGCGTCGCTCAAACTTTCGACCGATTGCCCAATACCGCCGCGACATCTTCTTGCGAAAACCCGCCTCGGTTCGTTCAGCCCGCAGGACCGGAAGATATCACGCGAATCGCTCGCCGTGAGCTTGAGGCCATGGCTCCGGCTCCAGTTCGTCCCGACTGTCGGTAAAGCGTGCCCGCTATCTCCCTTATGCAAGCGTTCGTTCTGGAGGAAATAGCAAGTTTGGGCATTCCATCTCTCTGCTCGGTCCGCCATACAAATACCTACCAGATTTCTCCGGCCGCTCGCTCCCAGACGCAAAGCTTTCCGCCACTCCGTCGCAACCCAGCTGACTGGCGCACAGCCGATGATAAACCCATCTGTTTTAATTGTTCCGGTATTGGACACATCGCCCGTCATTGCCGCAACCACTGGTCGCTGCCTCCTCGGTGGTCTTCTCCGAGTCACTACTGCCAAGTACCAGACAATCCTACTTTCTCGCCCTATACGCCTACTAGGAACATCAACGCCGACAGTGCTCCACCAAGATCCAGCCGCTCCCCGTCTCCGCAAGGTCGCAGGTCCCGTTCGCCTCTCGTTCACTGCTCTTCGTCCCCTTCTACATCCCGTCGCATCGCTTCGGCAAACTAGGCGGTGCAGCTCCCGGAGGTGAAGCTACAACTCCGACCCTGCTCACAAATCTTATGTTCACTCTGCCTACATGTGGAAACCTACTGGACATTGAAGTTGATGGCGTTCCTCTTAGATCTCTCGTTGATACAGGAGCGCAGCTTTCAGTTATGAGCGCTGCTCTCCAACGAAGGCTCAAAAAGGTTCTAACATCCGCCGTACCGGGCACTGTGCGAGTCGCCGATGGAAGTACTTCACCCATCGTGCACAGCACGATGGGTGAAGTATGCACCCATCGCTGATGCACAACACGTGTGCATCACGTGCACATCACGTGTGACGATTGGGGACCATTATACAATTGTTCTATTTATCGTCCTTGAACACTGTCCGCACGACCTAATTCTCGGCCTCGACTTCCTTTCGAAACACTCTGCCCAAATTGATTGCTCCGCAGATGTACAGTTGGACCTGCCGTTTCCTGCCGACGCATCCACTTGTGCTTCACACCGCTTATGTTCTGCTCAGTACATGGTATCGCCATAGCGCATATCACTCCTTTCGAAGAATTTGAGGTTTCTTCTTTGACCTCTGAATCCTTCCTCAGTACCAACGGACCTTTGTCACCTACTCCTCCGTACTGGACGCCTGCAGACGATGTTTCTAAGATGATCGCCCCTGACTTTCCTTCCGAGCAAACGGCCCCTCTTCGTCACCTCCTGTCATCTTATCGGGACATCTTTGATTTGGACGACCGTCCACTTGGCCAGACATCTGTTGTCACGCATCGCATCAACACCGGGGACGCCACCCCGACTCATAGGCGGCCATATCGTGTCTCCGCAACAGAAAGGGTCATCATATAGAAAGAGGTAGACCGGATGATGGACAAGGACATCATTGAACCTTACAGTAACCAGTGGGCATCACCGGTTGTTTTAGTAAACAAAAAAGACAACTTGTGGCGCTTCTGCGTTGACTACCGTCACCTCAACAGAATAACAAAGAAGAATGTTTATCCCCTGCCTCGCATTGATGACGCCTTTGACTGCCTTCACGGATCCCAATACTTTTCATCAATTGACCTCCGCTCCGGTTATTGGCAGACTAGCGTCGATGAGATAGACCGCGAGAAAACCGCCTTCGTCGCACCGGACGGTCTGTACCAACTTAAAGTCATGCCCTTTGGATTATGCAATCCGCCAGCTACATTCGAGCGTATGATGGACTCTCTCTTGCGCGGCTTGAAGTGGTCTACATGCCTCTGTTACCTCGATTGTGTGATTGTGTTTTCGCCGAACTTTGATAGCCATCTGAGCCGCCTCACAACCACACTCTGCGTGTTTCGCAGGGCTGGCCTTCAGCTAAACTCCTCCAAGTGCCATTTCGGTCGCCGTGAAATTAATTCTCGGCCATCTTGTAAACGGCGCCGGAATCCAACCTGATCCACAGAAAGTTCACGCCGTGTGAAATTTTCCTGTACCTTGTTCAACAAACGATGTCCGTAGTTTTCTGGGCTTATGCTCTTATTTCCGGCGATTTGTGAAAAATTTTGCCGACATCGCTCACCCTCTCACTGACCTTCTTAAGAAAGACGTCTCTTTCTCTTGGGGAGCACTGCAGGAGAAAGCCTTCTCTACCCTCATTGAGCGGCTTACAACTTCCCCAATTCTGTCACACTCTGACCCTTCTGCGCACTCTGAAGCACGAACTGACGCGAGTGGTCATGGCATCGGCGCTGTCCTCGCTCAGCGTCAACAGGGCCAAGACCACGCCATCGCTTACGCTAGCCGCCTTCTTTCCACGCCCGAGCGAAATTACGCCATTACTGAGAGAGAATGTCTCGCGCTCGTATGGGCGGTCACGAAATTTCGGCTGTACCTTTTCGGTCGGAGCTGCTGCGTCGTAACCGATCATCACGCCCTCTGCTAGCTCTCCACTTTGAAGCACCCAACTGTACGACTTGCACGTTGGGCAGTGCGTCTACAAGAATCGCTCTGTGCGCCGTTATGTCGCTTCTTGTGACCTGTGTCAGCGCCGGAAAACGCCTGCTATGCCTCCCGTTAGTTTGCTGCAACCAATTGATATCCCTACAGAGCCCTTCTTCCGTGGGGGCCTAGACCTCCTTGGCCCCTTTCCAATTTCCATCAAAGGAAACAAATGGATTGGTGTATCAACAGATTATGCCACGAGATATGCCATCGCACGAGCGCTACCAACCAGCTGCGCTACAGTGGTCGTCGACTTCTTACTATACGACGTCTTCCTGCACCACAGCGCCCCTCGGCAGTTGCTGACCGATCGCGGCCGCTATTTTCTATCGAAGGTCGTCGATGATCTGCTCGGCTCCTGTTCTACAGAACACCAGACTGCTACCGCGTACCACCCTCAAACGAACAGCCTCACCGAGCGACTCAACCGCATGCTAACTGAAATGCTGGCCATGTGCGTTTCCGACAATCACCGCGACTGGGACGTCGCTTTACCATACATCACGTTCGCATACAACTCGTCTCGCCACGCCACTGCCGGATTTTCCCCATTTTACCTGTTGTATGGCCGCGACCCCACCTTGCCCTTTGACACGTTGCTACCTTCCGCAGTACAATCACCCAGCACTGGTAACGCTCGCGATGCTATTGACTTAGCCACCCAGGCCCGAGAAGTCACCCGTCTTCACCTCACAGTCTCGCAAGCTTCTCAAAAGCGACGCTACGAGCTTCGGCACCGACACTCCCATTCTTCACCTAGTTCCGTACCAGATCTTACGCCAACTGTCCGACTTGACATACGAGATCGCCCCAGTCGGTCAGCCTTCAGCGCCTCCTAACGTCACCAGCGATGTTATTCACGTCGCCAGGCTCAAGCCCTATGTCCCCCCATTAAGTTCGCCACTAGCATCTGTGTCTCGTTGAACCAGCGCTGTCTCGACGCCACGAAGGCGTGCACTGCGGAAAATGGTGCAGAAAAGAGCCGTCCAATTAAAAAAGACTGGGGCATTATGCATACTTGCATGAATGATCATTATAAATAGGGGGATATATAAATTTGCTTCAATAAAAATTTTGGATAGATTGAATGAGTGGTTTGATTTATTCGGTTCAACATTGCAATGCAGGGCTTCGGCTATGAGTTACCGCAAGTTT
The DNA here is from genome assembly GCF_023375885.2 of Dermacentor andersoni. NCBI lineage: Eukaryota > Metazoa > Arthropoda > Arachnida > Ixodida > Ixodidae > Dermacentor > Dermacentor andersoni. The sequence continues at coordinate 91,169,653 of NC_092816.1, read as the reverse complement.
AGAAGAACGGGTTTGAGTATATTATTTTTTCACAACATACATTCTGGGATCGGAACGTTGGAGCTCTAAGGTGCTCAAATACCCGAGAGCATCCTTTCTTTAATAATACCTTATTTTTTCGAATAGCTTTTGTTTATGGTAGTGTAGGAACGACAGGGCACATCGTATATAGATTAAGTGCTCTGGAATTTCAACAGGCATGAAACTAGGGCGAAAAAACAACGCCTAAGGACAGACTAAACCCTGACTAGGCGACTGTAATAAATGTCCCAATTTTTAAAAAATTCACAATCGTCTTTCTTGTTTTTGACCACACTTTCCCTCTCTCCATTTCTTCCTCTTTCATTTTTCAGAAAAAAAAACATTTCGTCAAGTAAGTATAACACAGCGTCAACCTACGAGGCGAGCTCGCACGGTTTAGTCCTATTTCGGGAATCGGAGGTTTGGGCGAAAGGCTTCCATGCTCACGAGACAAAGTTTGGGCACTCTGGCATCAGCGAAACATTCGCTGCTGCCCAACCTGAAATTGCTTTTTTATATCCTTCATGTTTTTATAACAGGCCATGTAGGCTGTGTCACGTAATTTATTCTGCACGCACACGCCGCGAAGGAAAAAAGAACCTTTCGGCGTAGTGTTCGCCGTCTAAGTTTCGTTCACGATTGTAACTTTGCGCTACAGCGTTTCTTTAACGCTGTACACGTAGACAAAAATACGTTAGGAAAAGTTCATTCATATAAAATTGACAACCCAACTCGTCAGGCGGATGATCTGCTGTCACTGAATGCTTCCCCCTCCATGTACGCATTAGCAGCCTTAAGAGGGAACAGAAAGCGGGTCTGCGCCAGAGAAGCATATGGCGTCACTATTTGCATTGTGGCTTTGTTTTGCCATGCCTACGCCTGTAGCACCAAAGCAAACAGTTTGCGCTAGCAAATCACTGTTACAGTAGGATTGCTCTTTTATGTTGTGCAGCATCAACCCTGTCTTGTAGTATGACATAGAAGTAGCCTGGTGGGTCTATGGGGCAGGGACTTTGCGTGCGTGGTCAAGCAATAATTACCACATGTAAACTATGGAGGAAAAAAATTTCGAGCTTTTTTTTTTCTACCAAGCCGTTTACCTATGTCCCTAAAAGATGAAAACACTCGCATGAAACACTTGCTACGAAGCCTTTGCTACGAGTCACGTGGGTCTTTTAGTGCCGCGTGCCGCCCGCAGCCTCCACGACTGAAACGAAGCAGTGCGAAAAGAAATCGAATTATGCTACTTAACGTCCGAAATTGCCGCGCTGTCTATAAGGGACACCATAGCACGCGGGGAGGTGGGGAGCAGTTTAATATTATTTACCGCTTCGGTTTGTTAACATCCCCGTAAGATCGCCGAATTGTGGCTACCGTGGTGGCAAAGCATGACCTCGCGTTTTGCAGGGGAGCGCCACAACCGCTTGGTCAGCGCGGTGTATGTAGAAAGAGAAAAAAAACAAAGCACTGGAGAAAGGAAAAGAAAAATTCGAACCCTTCCTATAGCTCGAGCGATACTTACCTCTCTTCTTGAGAGACAGCATTTATCTACCCAGTGCAGTGTCTGGCCTTGAGTATGACGTTGCGTATACGCGATCACACAGAAGGGACGATCATGCCCAAGAAACCACAAGCTAAGCGAAGACCGTTCGCACGTGCATCGAGCCATGTCGCGAGCGGTCGTTTGCTTTCCATTTCGTGGCTCATGCCCAACACTGAGGGTATGGGCGAGAATCGGATGGCATAAGAGAGAGAGAAAGAGAGAAATAAACTTTATTGGTAGACCACGCTTCTTGAGCCCAAAGGTGGGTGGCCTCCTCAGTCCAGGTAGCCATGGCTCGCTGTCGCCACCCGAGCCCTGTTCACCAACCGTTGCTGGTTGCCAGGGTCTTGCGTCACCAGCAGAGCCTCCCACTGGTCTTCCTATTCTTCCTCTGAATCCGGTTCTTCCTGAATGTTATCGCCTGGTGGCGGTGATGACGGTGGTACTTCGCGGTTATTCGTGCACTCCAGCACCATATGGCGCAAGGTATGTGTATCGAGCGTAATGCACACGGTCGTGGCTACAAGAAGAATGCTTGATTGATAAGAAGGGAACGTATTTATAGCTGCGCTGCTCTCTTCGTTTGCACAGTGTTGCTATCTTGGTTGGCCGTTGCATCCTCCTTTCTTTGAAGAATGGAAACACTGAAAACACGGAAAGCACTCAACGTCGAAGAGTAGCAGTCAACACTCCTAGGTTGTTTCAGTCTGCCGGAATCCGTGCGTGTAGGCCAGGTGATCTGGTGGTCTTCGCGGTCTGGTAGATCGCCTTAGTGAATCTGGGAGGTTGGGTGGGCCGGATGTGCCTGCTGGTGGTCGATCCGGTGCGGCCTGCAGAGGTTCAGGCGGCTGCTGCGAGGCTGCGCTCGAAGATGAATCGGGGGTGTCGTCGCAGTCGTCCGCCTGGTAATGGATGGCTCGATGGAACGCTTCTGGTGTTTTGCGAAGGTGATGTCTATTTCGACGGAAAACCCCGCCATCCTCTGTCAGAACGGTGTACGACCTTGGGGCCACGAAATCTTGGACTTGCGCCTTGATTTCCCATCTACCGTTTCCGAGGATGCGGACGACGTCTCCCTTTTGTAGTGGAGTTAGTGGTCTTCCTGTGGTCCTTGCTTGAACATGTTTTTGGACGGGACCTGATCATGACGCTGAAAAATCTGGAAGTAGCGTTCTGAGACTTCGTCCCATTAGCAGTTCCGATGGTGATCGGCCATCCTCGAGAGGACACACCCTGTAATTGAGAAGGCCCAAATAGAAGTCCCCTTTCTTGCTCACAGTCTTGCCAAGAAGCCGCTTGACCACTTGTACGCCCTTCTCGGCGAGTCTATTGGACCTGGGAAAATGGGGACTGGAAATTGTATGCACAAAGTCATAACGAGCCGCAAAATCTTTAAACTCTTTTGACGTGAACTGCGGGCCGCCATCACTGCAAACTTCTAGTGGTGATCCATGCCTTGCAAAGATCTGACGTAGTTTATGGATGACAGTCGTTGCAGAGGTATCCTTGAGATGCTCGACTTCTGGAAAATTAGAGTAGGCGTCATAGACAACTAAAAAATGCTTTCCGGCGTGTTGAAAAAGATCTGTACCAACCCTCACCCATGGCATGTCTGGAACGGTGCGCTGGCACAGGGGCTCGTCAGGCTGTCGGTAAGCAAACTTCTTGCAAATGTCACACCTGTCAATGAAATGGGCAATATGTGTTGACATTCCTGGCCAATACATCAACTTGCGAGCCCTCGATTTGCATTTTCCTAAGCCGAGATGCCCTTGGTGCACTCGTCGCAGCATCTCTGTTCGCATGCTTGCAAGTACGACTACTTTAGTTCCCTTGAGGAGTACTTCGTTGACTATAGAAAGTTCTTGTGCGAAGGACTTTAGCTTAGTTTCTACAGGTATTGACGACTGCAGGCTGGAGATGACGTCTTGCGCCGTTGCATCACTGGCCCTCGCTGCCTGCAGACGAGATAGGGTGGCTGGTCCAACAACGGCAGTCAGGACGCCCACGGCATGAACTTCAACGTCCGTTGAGCCTTTTTCTGGTTGTTTCTGTGATGGGATTCGTGGCAGGGTGTCTGCAACAACCAGTTTGCTGCCTGGAACATACTGCAACTCAAACTAGTACTTCAGCAGTCGAAGAAATAGTCGTTGCAGACGGGGTGGCATGTCGCCTATTTCTTTCCTTGAAATAGCCAATAATGGGTTGTGGTCGGTTTCGATAACGACATGTCTTCCAATAACGTAATCATTAAACTTTTCACAGCCGAATGTTATGTCCAGGGCCTCTTTTTCTATTTGGGCGTACATCTGCTCAGTTTCTGTGAGTGCTCGCGATGCGTAGCCTACCGGGCGCCAGTCTTTTCCATGTTGGAAAAGCATTGCTCCGAGTGCAAATGTCGACGCATCCGTCGACAGTTTCGTGGAAAGCTCGGGATTAAAGATAGCCAGGACGGGTGCTTCCATCAGCATCTTTTTGAGCAGTACCCACTCACGCTCGTGAACATGCGTCCACTCGAAAAGTGTGTCGTTTCTAATCAGGCTGCGCAGGGCCTCAGTGTGGGCTGACAACAGTGGCAAGTATTTCCCGAAATAGTTCACGGTGCCGAGCAAGCGTTGAACGTCTTTCTTGGTCGTTGGCGGAGGGTGGGTTAAAAGGCACTTTATCAGGTCGGGATTTGGCTCAATACCTTTGGAACTAATCTTATCACCCAAGAAGTCGATTTTAGTACGTCCAAGAATGCACTTTTCTCAAGGAGTACACGCCGTTTGCCTAAGTACACGGCGAGGCGAACTTTTCCACTGTGCGGTATTTCGCCGCCCCCGCAATGGCGCAGGATGCTCCTCGTGGGGTACGGCTGCTGTCTAGTTCCGAGCCTTTTGAACAGCGAACGCGGCAACAAGTTAGCCTGTGCTTCCTTGTCGACCTTCAGCTGCACATCAGTTCCCTCAATGCTCGTTGTTACAATCCAGTCGCGACTTTCGGGGCCACGCTTACTTTCCGTCGTTCTGATCTTCAGAACGTCGAAGTCATTGTCACTCTCCGCTCCTTCGACCACGTCATCAACGGCTGCTCGCTTGCTCGTACAGCAGGCGGCAAAGTGATTAGGCTTCGTGCACTTGTTGCATGTTTTGCCGTACGCCGGACATTTCCTTGGCGCATGCGAGAACTTGCAATACCGGCATTTTTGGCGTCCGTGTTTAGCTTGCGTTCGTAAAACAGGTTTCCTCCGTCCATGCCCTATTTTGCGATTCGGCAAGTTCCTCAGCTTTGCAGCATTCCACCGTTTTGGCAAGGGTCAGGTCTTTCTTTCGAAGAAGTTTTTCTCGCAGGGAAGACCTCCAAATGCCATAGACAATTTGATCCCGCAGCATGGAATTTCGTAAATCCCCGAATTTGCGCCTTCTTGCTTTTAGTTGCAGATCCCGAAAGAACTGTTCGAATGGCTGTCCGTGTGCCTGACGACGCGAGCGAAATACATATCGCTCATAAGTTTCATTACACTTAGGCAAGCAGTAGCTTTCAAATGCTTTAACCAAAACGTCGTAGTCTTTAGCTTCCTCCGGTGATAGGTTCAGAGTATTAAACACGTCAATTGCTTCTTGACCCGCAATATGCAAAAAGATTGCAGCTTTCTGCTCCTTACTGCGCGGCTTCGTGGGCTCAGTTGCTATCAGGTACAGCTCGATGCGTTGCTTGAATGTCTGCCAGGACGCCGCTGCGTTGTCGCCCACTTGCAGTGGCTCAGGCGGGCGCAGGTCGGTCATGGTCCCGTGAGCGATCCCACTTCTGACACCATGTATCGAGCGCAATGCACACAGTCGTGGCTACAAGAAGAATGCTTTATTGATAAGAAGGGAACGTATTTATAGCTGCGCTGCTCTGTTCGTTTGCATAGTGTTGCTATATTGGTTGGCGTTGCAGTATGGTAAATATTTTTTTTAGTTACTGCAGATTGTGAGTCATCCCGAAGCGGGCCGCTCACACGCGGGAACCGGTAGGCCAAGCCTCTCTGCCGCATTGTCGGCCTGCTGGACAGCCCTGAGTTCGCCAGCCAGAAGAGTGCTGGGGAGAACCACCTCCTATCTGAGCGAGCTGTTATCGATGATAGATCACGACCGGGCACACCGCCAGAGCATATGTTCTAACGTGGCTATTTCTCCACAACCGCGGCGAGTACCATCGGTGTAAGCATCCGCGTAGATTGCATTTAAGAGCGACGGATGGGGATACGTATTCGTTTGGAATTGACGGAGCGTTAGTGCTTGAGCTCTAGTGAGCCGCGGTGAGGAACGAAGTAGATTCTACGACTGAGATATTAGTGTTTACTCAGCTCATTGTAGGTGGAGGGCGTGTTCCTGTCCTCTGGGGACTCGCCTTCCGATTGATCGGGGGTAGCACGGTGGGCAAGTCTGCGCGCAGCCCCGTGAGCCGACTCGTTCAGGTTGGGAGAAGCGCCCTCTATATGACCCTGATGTGCGGGCAACCAAAAAATGAAGTGGTGTGTGATTTCCTTGCCCCCAAGAAGTCTGATGGCCTGTTTGAAGCGGCGCCTTTTTCAAATGCTCTACCTGCCGACCTTGAATCGCTATAGCTATCACCCCGTAAGCTATCCAGCAGGGGTCATGCAATAGACGTTTGTTCGGAAATTTTCAAGCGCCTGGTCCGAACCGAGGCAGCATTGGTTGTTCCTTGCCGACCATCGACAGTGATGATAGCGAACGCCCGACTTTCCTTCCAAAGACCGCCCACAAAGCTGACCTGTAGCTAATCACTGTGTATTTGCCTAAGGAGGCTCGCCGCCTTTGCGTTACTTCGACAGCGAATATGGTTGGGGTGCATGTTCCTATGTATGGACATGACCGTAGTGTTCTTAGGAATCGATGGAGGAACGTCAGAGAACTCCTACGCTACTCTATCATGGTGGTGTCCGAGTTCCTGCAAGATGGATCTCCCTGCCTTAGCCGTAGTGAGTTTGATGTGGGCGCTCTCGGGCCTCTTCAATCCTTCCAGAGTATTGCGAACGCCAAGCTGTATTACGCGTTCTCTACAAGTGTATACCAGTGACACGAGAACCCGCCTAGTAATGTTCCTGAGCTATGCATAGACGTTTTCCCGGTCTGCCCGTTTACATCGATGCATGGCTGCCACGCAGGTAAAGTGGCACAGAACGGAAGCATGCATTAGTCGAACGAGGTTATCCTCCTTACGTCCCTGTCGCAGATTTGATATCGTCTGAACCAAATGACCGGCACTTTCAGTTTTATCAATTTGCTCCGCTATAGTGTTGCCATTTCTGCCCCCTGACTCATCGATCATGCCCAACACCTTGATTGAATCGACTCTGGGTATGCGGCAACCGTTTCTAGTATATAGGTTGATTTCTCTGTCTTCTAACGGTTTCCAACCCCGTGGCCTCGGACCCCGTTTCTTGGGGCTATACAGGAGGAGTTCCGACTTCAAGGGGGAGCATCTGAGACCAGTAGGTTTCGATAGTGTCTATGGCCTCCTGTAAGGCTCCCACAACCTGACCATCATTGCCTCCTCTGTAGCATATAGGGATATCTTCAGCATAAATGGTGTGTTTGTTGCCTTCAATCTCGATAAGCATTCTGCTAAGGCCGACCATGGCTATATTGAATAATGGGGGGGAAATGACCGCCCCCTGTGGCGTGCCCTTCTCTCCAAGTTCCAGCAGTTCAAATTCGAGATCGGCCACCTGGAGGGTAACCTCCCTATCCGCAAGGAACGGTCTGACGTAGTTCTAAAATCTCTCACCCAGATTGAGCCGATATATCGAGGCTAGAATATGCGAATGTAGAACGCTATCGAAGTCCTTCTCAAGATCAAGTCGCAAAACGGCCCGAGTGTCGCTAGGGTCGTTGTCTATGATTTGATGCTCAGTCAGTTTCACAGTATCCTGTGTGGATAGGACCGCTCTGAATGATATCATACTATGGGGGTAAATGTCATTATTCTCCCAAAACCGGGAAAGTCTGTTGTGGACCGCATGTTCCGCTACCTTAACCACACCGGATGTAAGCGTGATCAGCCTAAAATTGTCAACGCAAGGTATCCTACCAATTTTGTGGATGAGAAATGAGAGAGCTGTCTTCCAAGGCAATGGGACGGTTCGATTCCTCCAAATGTCATCGATTTCCTCTGTGAAGTATGCGATTAAATTTTCATCCAGATTTCGCAACGTCTTGTTGTGTCCATGATAGACTAGGACCATTGAGACCATTGAGTCCATGATGAGGACTAGAAAACTCCTCAACGCTAAACTCCGCATCCATGTAGGCCCTGGTAATTGGCATGCACGGTACAACGCCCTAACCGGACTGGGAATTATTTGTCAGCAAGCGTACAGATTAACGCGTTCTCGGAGGTCATTCGTGTTGACTCATGTATGGTTCTACCAAAGACATGCCTCTGATTAGGGTTAGTAGAAGGCTCATTAGGCAGGTGCTTAAGCAAGTTCCAAGTTCTACCATTACGCATCTGCCGTCGATGCAATTGCAAATCTCGTCCCACTGCCATTTAGAGAGAGTTACGCAATTCTCATCAATCTGCTCTTTAATCTCACATATCTTTTTGCGTAGCCTACAATTAAGTCACTGACTATTCCATCTGTTGAGAATGTACTGTTTGGCTTCTAACAGATGGGCTAATATATTGTCCATGTTGTCAATAAAAAAGTACCTCGTATGGCATAAATATTATACACGTATAATAACGACCTAACATGCAAGTACTCCTTCACGAGCACACTCATAAGCAGTCTCAACACGATCAGCCTTCACCAGAGCCACGGCCTATAATGTAAAGTAGCAAAAAAAGTAGCGCGGTAATGGGAGATGTCGGGTGCTTCAGATCTGATGTCGGTGAATTGTGTATTTGCACCCAGGTTGGTTTTCGGCCTCGGTGGTCAAACAAATGGGTCCAGCACGACAGCGACCCGTCGTCCGTATGTTGCACTTCCTGGATAAGAAGGCCTTTGGGGCACCGAGGCAGTCTTATTCGAGATGATAGCGTGAAAGTCATTACTTGTGGGCATTATTGTTCCATCACATTTGAGCAGGTGTCAATGTCCGAAGGCATAAGCACCCGTTCGAGTTGTGAAAGGTCAGCTGTACAAAGAGTTGACTTCGGGTGACCACAGCAGCGCCGTCTTCTTACGGGGGTGCATGCTGCCGCTGATCGAGCAGCCTGAGAGACGGCTTGGCCGACCTCTCACGGCTCTCCGGTACGCGGTAGGAGGGGGGAAAGGGAAAGGGTTCGGCTGCGGGTTGCACTCGCGGAAGGTAGGCATAATGTCAGGGCTTGAACGTCCTCTGAAAAACCGGTTTGGTGGACGCTTCGCACAATTCTTCTCAAAAGGCGCATTTTACGAGCGACGTCGCTGATGTCGGCTTTTTGTTTTAATTTGCACACTTCGGTCACAAATGCGTACATTTCTGCACGGGACTTGTTTCTGCTAGTCTTCAATAGCTTAAGCACTTACGCAGCGCGTAAGTGAGGCCCCCCCTGCATGATAAGTGTGGCTCCGTTTGGCTTCACTGTGCGGAGATTTGCTATAGACTGCCATCCTGCTAAAAGCCAGGGTTACCGGATCGCTCCAACCACCCATCGCCAATTTGGCCGTTGTAGTCGCCAAACGGTAGGCAAAACCGAAAAACATTTAGTGGCCCAAAAGTGGCCAGAAATCTGTATCTTTTGTAATGTGATTCCAAGCACATTATTTTTCTGCAAAAAAAAAGTATCCATATTAGATTCTTCCGCGGATATCTACTGAAAACTGAAGGCCGGAATTAGAGCAATCTTGCACTGTGGCCACTGAATAAACCACAAAGAAGGTGCCAAATAATACTTGGAAAGTTTTCCGAAGACACGTAACGTCAGAAGAGCAAGATAACCAAAAGGAAATTTTGTGTGCCAACTCGGACGAGAGGTAGCCTGATTTGGATATTAATTTCCCAATCTGATAAACCAGCTAAAGGCGCTATACCGTTTTTGACAAGATACTAGACATGCCTTATTCTGCCAGTTATCGCGAAAGAAGAGTGTTTCCTTCCTCGTAATGCTTGCAGCCAATAAGTAACTTGCACATGCGCTGTGAGCCTGTGATGCAATCACTCTTGTGAGGAAGATAAACGCAACGTCCTATAAAATTTTAAGAGAAAAATGAAGATACAATTTTTTTTAAAAAAAGAACACTAATGCGGAATCTCACATGAAAAAAAAAATAAATACGTGCAGCGTCATCGCTTCCCAATAGAAACAAAATAGTACATAATATTATTACGGTGAAGGGAAGGAAGAAATTGAATTGGACTAAAAGAAGAAGTCTGCCAGTTGCCTGAACGCCATATACCGCAGTTATTTTGCATCTTGGATTATTTGTTTTCCTTTCTTTTTCCGGGTTATTTATTTATTAACCAATTTATTTTGTTTTATTTATTGAATCATATTACCATCCGATTCGTGGCCTATCCCCCTCAGTGGATTTGTGCCATTAACTGAGGCTTCATCATCATCATCATCATATACCTTAGTTGTAAATATACATTATTTTACACTCGTAGGCCTGCTTTCTTCCTGCAACATTTTGGTCGAGGTGCGGGGTACAATCACGGAACTTCGCAGCGCACGTCATCTTGCTGACGCCACAATGGCAAATCAACTGACACAAGCGACAACGCCTCAGCAGCCCGTGCCAACGGTCATCCTCACTCATCCGCGGGACCCAGGGACATCTTGTGGCACGGACAACGCCGATGTCGAGGACTGGCTTACGATGTACGAGCGAGTGTGCGACAACAACAGGTGGGATCCAACAGTGATGCTAGAAAACGTGGTATTTTATCTAAGAGGAACTGCGAACCAATGGTACGACACACACGAAGCTGACCTAACGAGCTGCAGGATGTCTGCAAAGAAAAAATGTGAGACCTGTTTGGCAGACCTGTCGGTCGTCAGCTGGCAGCAAAAAAAGAACTTGCGTGCCGCGCTCAGACGTTCACAGAATCCTATGTCGTGTACATACAGGATGTGCTGGCCCTCTGTTGCAAGGCTGATAACAACATGACCGAGGCAGACAAGATTGGTCACATACTGAAAGGTATTGCAGACGATGCCTTCAATGTCCTGATGTGTAAGGATTGGGCCACTGTGGATGCTATTATAAACGCGTGCCGGCGCTTCGAACAAGCGAAGGGCCGCCGCGTCGCTCAAACTTTCGACCGATTGCCCAATACCGCCGCGACATCTCTTTGCGAAAACCCGCCGCGGTTCGTTCAGCCCGCAGGACCGGATGATATCACGCGCATCGTTCGCCGTGAGCTTGAGGCCACGGCTCCGGCTCCAATTCGTCCCGACTGTCGGCAAAGCGTGCCTGCTATCTCCCTTATACAAGTGGTCATTCGGGAGGAAACAGCAAGTTTGGGCATTCCATCTCTCTGCTCGGTCCGCCATACAAACACCTACCAGATTTCTCCGGCCGGTCGCTCCCAGACGCAAAGCTTCCCGCCACTCCGTCACAACCCAGCTGACTGGCGCACACCGGATGATAAACCCATCTGTTTTAATTGTTCCGGTATTGGACACATCGCCCGTCATTGCCGCAACCACTGGTCGCCGCCTCCTCGGTGGTCGTCTCCGAGTCACTACCGCCAAGTACCATACAATCCTACTTTCTCGCCCTATACGCCTACTAAGAAAATCAACGCCGACAGTGCTCCACCAAGATCCAGCCGCTCCCCGTCTCCGCAAGGTCGTAGGTCCCGTTCGCCTCTCGTTCACTGCTCTTCGTGCCCTTCTGCAACCGGTCGCATCGCTTCGGCAAACTAGGCGGTGCAGCTCCCGGAGGTGAAGCTGCAACTCCGACCCGGCCCAGAAATCCTCTGTTCACCCTGCCTACATGTGGAAACCTACTGGACATTGAAGTTGATGGTGTTCCTGTTAGATCTCTCGTTGATACAGGAACGCAGCTTTCAGTTGTGAGCGCTGCTCTCCACCGAAGGCTCAAAAAGGTTCTGACACCCGCCGTACTGGGCACTGTGCGAGTCGCCGATGGAAGTACTTCACCCATCGTGCACTGCACGATGGGTGAAGTATGCACCCATCGCTGATGTACAACACGTGTGACGATTGGGGACCATTATACAATTGTTCTATTTATCGTCCTTGAACACTGTCCGCACGACCTAATTCTCGGCCCCGACTTCCTTTCGAAACACTCTGCCCAAATTGATTGCTCCGCAGATGTTGTACAGATGGATCTGCCGCTTCCTGCCGACGCATCCACTTGTGCTTCACACCGCTTATGTTCTGCTGAGTTTGCAGGGCTGTCTCCACAAGCAACTACAAATGTCCTCCTGACGCCCTGTCCTCCCGTACCTGTGTGATGTGTGGTGCGCGACATGGTGCGGTGATCGCGACGGTCAAGAGCAGACGACGCTGAGTGCACGCGCGCCGAGGTGGAAGAAGGAAAACAACGACGACGAAGAGCGTCCGGCACGAGAACGCGCGGCGCAGGAAAGACAACAAAAAGAAAAAAGCAACCAATCAAGAAAGACCACGGAGCGTCGGGCAGCCAATCCTAAAATGCCAAATCGGCCAGACCAAAAGAAAAAGCGCGGTGCGCCGGCATAGGAGGGCGACACGCAAGAGGGCACGCAGGGAGACGCCGGGGAGACGCCAGGAGAGTCCCAGGAAACGACGGCCGGAGGAGGTCAACCACCGGAGCGGGCGTTGAAGACGGGCCGTCGGGTTCCGGACCCGAGCCCACCAGGACTTCACCCGCCCGGGGCCTCCTGCCAATCTGTTCCTGTGCGTCGCCCGTCTACCTGAGCGTGCCGTCAGCTCCTCAAGGCCGGTGAGCTTTTGCGCCTGTGGGCAGGACGAGAACAGTCGGGCTTCGGGCCCGAGTTCTACGCCAGCTGCCCGTCCAGAACGCCACCCCCGTCTGCCGTGCCGCCTGCTACCCGAGGTCGGCGTTCGAGCTTCCGTGCCCGTGGGCGAGATGGGAACAGTCGGGCTACGGGCCCGAGTTCTACGCCAGCTGCCCGGCCAGAGCGTCGACACCGCCTGCTCCTGCCACCCAGCCGCCAGCGTTACCTCGCCTAACCAGAGCTGGCGCACTCCCGGCGCCCGGTCGGTCAGCTTACACCGCGACTTTTGGTGAGACCGGCGCCACTCCTTCTGCCAGCTTCTCACCGCGTTGCCGCGTCGAGACTGCGACGCGTCCCCGCCCTCGTGGCAAGCCCGGACTCGCGCCCTCGTTAAAGCCCTATGTGTGTTCCTTACCGCAAAGTACGCTTGAGTGTTTATTTTATGCATGCTTTCTATATCTTTCTAATTGCTTTATGCCTTTTTTAGTTTGATTAAAAGTCTTTGTGTGTGTGTTCAAACCAACGGCTTTGTCCTCAATTGGGTTCTCGGAGGCTCCGCCTAAGAGAACCGTTAAAACATTGAGAACACGAACCTTTGCCCCCATAAGTGGGTCATCACAACCTGATGGCGAGTACGTCGTGTCGCCGCTTACTGACGTGGTTTTGAAGCGCAATATTGCCCTGCCGAGTACCTTAATCCGGACCCGCGAAAACTGCACTCGCGTGCCCATCCTCAATATTGGGTTTTCGTCGCATGTGCTGCCACACGGTATCGCCATAGCGCATATCACTCCTTTGGAAGAATTTGAGGTTTCTTCTTTGACCTTTGAATCCTTCCTCAGTACCAACGGACCTTTGTCACCCACTCCTCCGTACTCGACGCCTGCAGACAATGTTTCTGAGATGATCGCCCCTGACTTTCCTTCCGAGCAAACGGCCCCTCTTCGTCACCTCCTGTCATCTTATCGGGACATCTTTGATTTGGACGACCGTCCACTTGGCCAGACATCTGTTGTCACGCATCGCATCAACACCGGTGGCGCCAGCCCCATTCATAGGCGGCCATATCGTGTCTCCGCAACAGAAAGGGTCATCATGCAGAAAGAGGTAGACAGGATGATGGACAAGGACATCATTGAACTTTCCAGTAGCCCGTGGGCATCACCGGTTGTCTTAGTAAAGAAAAAAGACAACTCGTGGCGCTTCTGCGTTGACTACCGTCACCTCAACAGGATAACAAACAAGAATGTTTATCCCCTGCCTCGCATTGATGACGCTCTTGACTGCCTTCACGGATCCCAATACTTTTCATCAATTGACCTCCACTCCGGCTATTCGCAGATTAGCGTCGATGAGATGGACCGAGAGAAAACCACCTTCATCACATCGGACGGTCTGTACCAATTTCAAGTCATCCCCTTTGGATTATGCAATGCGCCAGCTACATTCGAGCGTATGATGGACTCTCTTGTGTGGCTTGAAGTGGTCTACATGCCTCTGTTTCCTCGACTGTGTGATTGTGTTTTCGCCGAACTTTGAGAGCCATCTGCGGCGCCTCACAACCATACTCTCCGTGTTTCGCTGGGCTGGCCTTCAGCTAAACTCCTCCAAGTGCCATTTCGGTCGCCGTGAACTTAACATGCTCGGCCATCTCGTAAACGCCGCCTGAATCCAACCTGATCAACAGAAAGTTCATGCCGTGCGAAATTTTCCTGTATTTTGTTCAACAAACGATGTCCGTAGTTTTCTGGGCTTATGCTCTTATTTCCGGCGATTTGTGAAAAATTTTGCCGACAACGCTCACCCTCTCACTGACCTTGTTAAGAAAGACTTCTCTCTCTCTTGGGGACCACTGCAGGAGAAAGCCTTCTCTACCCTCATTGAGCGGCTTACAACTTCCCCAATTCTGTCACACTTTGACCCTTCTGCGCCCACTGAAGTACGAACTGACGCGAGTGGTCATGGCATCGGCGCTGTCCTCGCTCAGCGTCAACAGGGCCAAGACCGCGTCATCGCTTACGCTAGCCGTCGTCTACGCCCGAGCGAAATTACGCCATTAGTGAGGGAGAATGTCTCGCGCTCGTATGGTCGGTCGCGAAATTTCGGCCGTACCTTTTCGGTCGGAGCTTCTGCGTCGTAACCAATCATCACGCCCTCTGCTAGCTCTCCTCTTTGAAGGACCCAACTGGACGACTTGTACGTTGGGCAGTGCGTCTACAAGAATCAACATTTTCTGTTATGTATAAGTCAGGGCGCCTGCATAAAGACGCGGACTGCCTGTCCTGCAACCCCGTGGATCAACCGGACGATACCGAGTCAGACTCGGAAATCAGTGTTCTATCCCTCTCCGGCTTCCTCCATATTGGCGACGAGCAGCGCAAAGATCGTGTTCTTCGAACACTTATGAAACGCCTAAGCTCCTCGCCCAATAACCCGTCCCTCCGGATGTTCACCTTGCGCGATAGAACTTTATACCGTCGTAGCGTTCGTCCTGACGGCCCGGAGCTCCTCCTAGTCGTTACCAAACACCTTCGACTCGCCGTGCTCCAGCAACTTCACGACGTTCCTACTGCTGGACATCTGGGCATCACTCGTACATACGACCGCCTGCGGCGCCTCTTCTTCTGGCCCGGCATTTATCGCTCTGTGCGCCGTTATGTCGCTTCTTGCGACCTGTGTCAGCGCCGGAACACGCCTGCTATGCCTCCCGTTGGTTTGCTGCAACCAATTGATATCCCTACATAGCCCTTCTTCCGTGGGGGCCTAGACCTCCTTGGCCCCTTTCCAATTTCCATCAAAGGAAACAAATGGATTGCTGTAGCAACCGATTATGCCACGAGATATGCCATCGCACGAGCGCTACCAACCAGCTGCGCTACAGATGTCGTCGACTTCTTACTATACGACGTCATCGTGCACCACGGCGCCCCTCGGCAGCTGCTGACCGATCGCGGCCGCTATTTTCTATCGAAGGTCGTCGATGATCTGCTCGGCTCCTGTTCTACAGAACACCAGTTTGCTACCGCGTACCACCCTGAAACGAACGGCCTCACCGAGCGACTCAACCGAACGCTAACTGAAATGCTGGCCATGTGCGTTTCCGACGATCACCGCGACTGGGACGTCGCTTTACCATACATCACTTTCGCATACAACTCGTCTCGCCACGCCACTGCCGGATTTTCGCCATTTTACCTGTTGTATGGCCGTGACCCCACCTTGCCTTTGACACGTTGCTACCTTCCGCAGTACAATCATCCAGCACTGGTAACGCTCGCGATGCTATTGACTTAGCCGCCCAGGCCCGAGAAGCCACCCGTCATCACCTCACAGTCTCGCAAGCTTCTCAAAAGCGACGCTACGACCAAGCTTCGGAACCAAGACTTGCATTTTTCAGCTGGTTCCCTTGTCCTTCTCTGTACGCCTTTACGTCGCGTCGGCTTGTCGGAAAAAGTACTTTCCCGTTATTTTGGACCGTACCAGATCTTACGACAACTGTCCGACCTGACATACGAGATCGCCCCAGTCGGTCAGCCTTCAGTGCCTCCCAACGTCACCAGCAATGATGTTCACGTCACCAGGCTCAAGCCCTATGTCCCCCCATTAAGTGAGGCTCTGTAACTTGCACATGGATGGAGCTACTCCACCGGGAGGTAGATGTTACGGTGAAGGGAAGGAAGAAGTTGAACTGGACTAGAGTAAGACGAAGTCTGGCCGTTGCCTGAATGCCATATACCTCAGTTGTAAATATACTATATTTTACATTCGTGGGCCAGCTTTCTTCCTGCAACAATATTATCATTAAAACCCGGACAAATCCTTGCCGTAATTCCGGTAAACAGCATATAAGTTGTCTCCCGAGACTCTAATAGCACAACAAATATGAGTTTTTGAATCGTATCGATAAGAAACGAGCGTAACATTTTTTTTTCTTCTTTCTCGCAGATTCACCTACCCTGCGGTTGCATGTGGACGCAAACGTCACATTGTGCGAACGTGTGCCTAGAAATAAATTCGCTCTCAATGTTCTAACTGTTGAAAAAGCTAACAGCGTGAGAAAGGGTAAGTTCCTTGTTCCCGGTACAAAGAAATAAATGGCCTGGCATGGTGTCAAATACTTGTTCTGTGTAAACTTTTAACGTTCGTCTAAGAACGCCTATGTACGTATTGCGACGGCAGTCTGCGACGGCAACCAAGAAAATGGTGCAGCGTCATAGCGTCCTGTTTCATATAGTATTGCTCATAATCATCACGGCGGTCACTGGAGAGATAAGCTGGAGCGCCATCTTTAAATGAATGCGCCCGCATAAAACGCTTAAATATATAGCACTGTAAATACATCAAACTTGGACAAAGTTTTAATGCGTCCTAGTGAGTTTTGCCTGGTGGCATGCATAGCATCAAGTAAAACTCTTGCTTGGGCTAGTTGGTTCATGCTTGAAGTAGGTAAAGGCAAGGCGCAGAAGACCAGGACTTAGGAAGAAGAACACAAACGACAAGACGGGCGCCTGGCAAGCTGAGACGGCGATCAAGTTGACGCACAACATGGCAGGATCGGTGCGAAAGCTTTGATGAAAGAAAGGGCCCAATGTAGAAGAAATATGCTCAAGTAAAACTCTTGCTTGGGCTAGTTGGTTCATGCTTGAAGTAGGTAAAGGCAAGGCGCAGAAGACCAGGACTTAGGAAGAAGAACACAAACGACAAGACGGGCGCCTCTGGCAAGCTGAGACGGCGATCAAGTTGACGCACAACATGGCAGGATCGGTGCGAAAGCTTTGATGAAAGAAAGGGCCCAATGTAGAAGAAATATGCTCAAGTAAAACTCTTGCTTGGGCTAGTTGGTTCATGCTTGAAGTAGGTAAAGGCAAGGCGCAGAAGACCAGGACTTAGGAAGAAGAACACAAACGACAAGACGGGCGCCCGTCTTGTCGTTTGTGTTCTTCTTCCTAAGTCCTGGTCTTCTGCGCCTTGCCTTTACCTACTTCATGCATAGCATGCTGCTGCAAATAAATGGGGCGACTAACGTAATGACGAGCTTGTAGTCCACAGCACAGATACAAAACATACAAAAAACACAACACTTAACGCTCGATTAAGGTATCTCATGGAGACCAGCGTCTCTAAGAAAACACAAGAGCTAACATATTAGTATGTCACTTCACTAGCACGAAAGCACTGTCAGGAGTTAGTGGGGAAAATGGCGTATTTTCGCCTAAATGTCAAAACATTGACAGTGATAGCAAATTATGAGACAATTAACTACGATCATTACTTCCGTAAGGGTCGTAGTTTTATCAACCGCATAAGTCGCTGTAGACATTTCGCTACTAATTACACGAACAAGCAATGTGTCACGCACTCACAGGAAAACGTGAACAGATTTCGCTCTATGACCGCCAGCAGTTGCGGTCACAACGCTGACGTCATGAAGAGTGCCGGCCTCGGGGAGGGAACGCTTCGCGGTGTCTCTCGCTTGCACTGGTCTGCGAAACTTGAGATTACGCGAACTAAAACACTAGGAGCGCGGGAAGACAGCGCCCATGAAGCGACCAGCCATCTCCACTCACCAATATTTTGCACCCGCCGCATATTACCTCCAAGTTAGGTCATGCGGGTCGTGCATGTGCTCAGCCGGGCGTCCAGCCATGCGCAACCACGTCTGTGCTGGCAAGGAGACGCGCTCTCACCTCACTCCCTAACGCGCGCTTAATCAGGCTAACCCTCGCTTCTGCCACGCATTACGGGCACTTTGTCACGTGACCTCCAACACTGGGCCACCTTCATTCTCAACTCACCCTCGGACGCCTTTCCTCGCACACGGACAACACCACCTAGAATAAATTCTAGCAGCCCGGTGACAGTGCCTCCTTGACTTGACAGGAAAGGGGCCCCACCTGCAGCGTCTTAGCTCCGAGCGGCCGCTTCCTTATTTGCTAATAATGTAATATTGGCCTTCTTTTACGGCAGCTGCTCGTATGATCCGAGCAGTGACATTAAGTAAAAGGGAGCACACGATGTTGAAGACACCTAAACCTAGAGATTTCTGCCGCCCACCGCGGTTCTAAATTAATTTCATTGCCAAAGTCAAATTGCCGCAGCAGTAGCATTATCGCACGTGAAAAATTCTTTTACATCCCAGCGGAGAAGAGATGTATCGATGCCTGAAAAAGAAACATAATACCGCAAGCATGCCTTTGTTTTCTAATTCCTATCTGGCAAAATAGAGGTTTTCGTTAACTTTTTCGAAGTGTCGAAAGTTACGTTGGAGTACGCGCGAGCAATCCATTTTACGCTCTAAACATACTGCGGAATGGCCAATCCTATCAGGAGAAGGACGCTCTTCTGCCACCGCATTCCGCGAAGCTTCGCACTACCTTCAGAATACAGTAGGTAAATCACGTACAAAGTAGCTTATTATACATGTTAGGAACCTGTACAAACAAGAGGAAGGAATAGGTGCCGTAGCACATTTGAACGGCACTCCATGCTAGCGCGGCCGAGGGCTCGCTGTCCTAACGGAAGGGGTGTTTAGAAGCGGCTCTAGGCGTTAAGTACGTTAAAGGATAAGAGGTTAGAGTACAATGTACGTAAAGCACGCAAGAATCGGTCGTCGACCGATTCTTGCGTACCTGACACGTACCTGCATAGGAGGATAGGAGGTACATGACACGTACCTGCATAGGAGGATAGAGCAAGAACTGGGCTTCAGAAGCAAGTCATTACCAGAAATTAGTCAAGAGAAAACGCAATTAGAGAAATATAACATAAAACAGAAATAGTGCAAAAGTGATCAGTCAGAAGAAATGAAACGAAATTATCGGAAATATGGAGTGAGATATAAAAATTTGGTTTTAATGAGAGTATGGTGAATGTGATGACAAAGTAAGTAAATTAGCACAAGGAAAGCTTGTAGAAAAGAGAAAGATGAATCAAAATAAGACGGTAGTTTTATTCCACATAAATTTAAGGATAAGCGCTCTCAAAATTGCTATTATCTTTTAGTTGCATAGTGCTTCGTTATTAATGTTTGCCTTTTACCCATTTTGTATTTTGGTGGGTATACATTTCAATCAGTTCAGTGAGGACAATCCCCCTCATGGGTGCAGGCCATGTTTTGAAGCAACGACAACAACAAAACTTCAAAAACAGGGCAACAAATATCTATGTGCTAAACCTACCCTATGTGCGTGGAAAAATTATTGTACCGCCGAACTTACTGGTATTCTGGGCTCACAACATGGAGCTTCAAGATCCCTTCTTTTCTTATTGCGATAGCATTTATATGGACACTCAAGGCGCATTTTGCCGTCGCCGTCACCGCGATGTTCCGTATAAAGTCCAACGGGTATAACGCCGTCGCCGGGCGTCGTATATGC
This sequence comes from Dermacentor andersoni, assembly GCF_023375885.2. NCBI lineage: Eukaryota > Metazoa > Arthropoda > Arachnida > Ixodida > Ixodidae > Dermacentor > Dermacentor andersoni. Next base: position 91,149,821 of record NC_092816.1, on the reverse strand, counting down.
TGCATGTGCGAGTGAGAGCACGCGAGGGAAGCCGGCGATCGCGGCTCAATCTGGCGCGCGCAAACGAAGAAAGCGGAGAGCAAACGCGCCGTCTTTTGTCGCGCGAAAAGCCGTGGGGGTATGGGAGGAGCAAGGCGGCGTTGTGCTCCGCCCGCAACTGCACATTTCGCGACCGGGCGCAAGAAGAACAGATGATTGCGGCTCAATATCGCGCGCTATATGTGAAAGCCAGTGGGGAGGCATTGCGGGAGGGGAGGGTGGGGGCCGGCTTCGACTCCGCCAACATGTGCGTACTTTGCACGGCCACGCACGGTCGGGCACGCTGTATAGTGAAAGGCATCTGCAGACGCCTCATATCTTTGTGCGCGCTGTGTTCTCCCCGCTCTTGCGTTGAAGCGATAGACCGCACGAAGGTCACTTCGCTCGCTGCTGCTGCCGCGCTTGCGCACACCAGCGTTTTGGCAGCGAGTGACCTCGCTCATCGAGTGTGATCTGTTCATGTTTGCTTGCGCGCGCTAACACCATGCTTGTTAATTCAGTTAGTGAGCGAATGTTTCCAAGTTTCTACAGCTGATAACACTGCTATCCTTACTCCGTATAGCTGTCTACCAATTTCCTGTCGCAGTCGATGCTTCGCCTTTCGGGCGCAACTGTGACTTTATCACTTCAATACTGCCGACAGGATCAAAAGAAGGGGCCTACCAAACATATTTTATTATGTGTTTGGTGTCGCGCCAGCTCCCTTTAAAAGTAAAGAAATATTTATTAGCAGGATGCGACCACGTGACCTCGTTTATGACACTTTCAGTAGCAACTATCTATGTAACTCTTTGTTCAAACAAAAACAAGGTTGGTCAAATTTTTAACATCTGAGGATGTCAGTGCTTATTTCACGGAATAAATTCGCAAGGAATATTTCTAAACCTCGCTGCAGTGAAATGAACTTTACCGAGCAGAAGACGACTCGCGGGCATATTCCGCGACGTTTGTTCTAATAGATCAGCCACTTCGCTTAAATAAAAGCCCTGGTAACTGGAAGAGTTATAAGCGATTGTCTTGTGCTGACCAAGCTTACCGAAAGAAAAGGTGAGTGGGTCCCCGTTGTATATGAGGGTCACAAACCCGGCTGTGTGCGATAAAGTTCTGTTTATCTTAAGTTGGGCAGCTCTGAAAACGAGCTCCACAGGTGTCACTTCTGTGTGACTGGGTCCGGAGGCGTTTCAACAATGCTAGTTCCCGTATGGATACCGGGAACAGCTACGGTGGACTACGGGGTAATTATTACAGTTGAGAGCCTATCTTAAAGTTGACGGGTTCAGATCCTTGTACGACTGAAGGCAGCCAGTGATGGCCAACATCATCTTTAATAGGGAAGTTCTTGACATAAAAATACGCCCGAAACATTTTTACAGCATAGATCACCATCGAGTACACAATTTCTGAGGCGTGATAACCATTGTTCGGGGGTTACACCTGGGGGCTGGCATACATACTAGTCGTCTCATTCCCCTGTCAACTAACCTGAAGGAAGGCCACCTCAACGTCATTGTTGCTAATATCAGTGTGGACTATGGCAGGTACATTATCCTTCCAGTGTGCAATAATTGGCAGTGTGGAGATGGAACTTTTATTGCGTAATGAGCATAGTTCCAAAATAGAGTGCAGTTGCAGCGCGAGCCTTTGCATAAATGTTCGTTAAAAGGTCCCCGTGAGTACCACGAAAACGACGAGAAGCCAACGCAAACCCGAGGAATTCTTTTTAGATCTTCGGCGGTGATGGAAAGTTGGAGGGGGCTTTTAGCACGGAAAGTTGAGGGCTGAGGTTTTTCCCACTGAAGACATGACTCAAGCCCGTAGCCAGCGCAAATGTGCGCTATCGGCTGCGCTCGAAATCGGAAAATAGGCACCGTGTTGGGACAATGTTAACCTTTAAGAGCGCCACCACAGAAGGAACAAGACAGAGAAAGTGCACATTGAACGGTCCGGCGCCTTTCTTACAAGGCACAGTTGGCGACTGGAGCAAAGCAAAGTAGGCCGTAAAAGAAATCCGTCGGGCAAGAAATTTCTCGCCAGCCGTGTAACTTCAATCTTGATTGTGAAACAACCAGTGGCTGTGGCCGAGCGCTCGCCTTGTTTCACCAGTATGGCCGATCCGTTCAGTGTTCTTGTGTCCCTTGTTTTCTCTTGTGGCCACAGCAGTGAGGAGAAGGAGGGACGGAGCAGTATTGTGTAAGAGTATTGGCGACGGGCAAGATGAAAGAAAGGCGGTCTGATGTGGGGAGCCGCTCAACCGCAACAACTCCGAATGTTTCTGTATTGTTTTCTTTACTCTACGTGTTACTCGGTCGTCGTTAGAAAACAGAAAGAAAGAAAGAAAGAAAGAAAGAAAGAAAGAAAGAAAGAAAGAAAGAAAGAAAGAAAGAAAGAAAAGAAAGAAGCACACCTACAGAAATATAGAAGGCACAGACGGCGCGATCGGCCACATTGCGCCCCAATTAAATGCTGTGGCTGCCCGCAAGGACACACGCGAGCCTAGATCGGCAAGCTTTGTGTGCTGCTAGCGCTTTTCTTAATTGTCTTAAACGCAGGCTTTACGGCGCAGTAGGGCTTGTCACATGACTTTGAGCGGGTTTTATGCCGTTAGGTCTTTGTTGCTGAAGAAAGAAGCTTAAGAAAGAAGCCGACAATGTCTTTGAGACCAGTGGGATCATAAGAAACTCGAACTCATTTCCGAAACGTGCATTGTCCCAAGAATAAAATGCTGGCTTTCTTTTTTTACCCATTGAGCATCTTCAGGGATGGGCGTGAATGCAAAGTGCGACTTAAGTGGCGATGTGTAACAATCTCGTTGCAATAATTATATATATATTATATATATATATATATATATATATATATATATATATATATATATATATATATATATATATATATATATATGCGCTGATTCTGGCGCATAACTGAGCATAACTGCGCCCCACAAGTTATCTCAGTTATGCGCCAGAACCAGCCCTGTCAGCAGACAATCAAAATCACGCAACATTGCGCACAGCAAGAGTTTCATCGATTGTGCAAAAATGGAGAGAGGGTTTCCTCGGAATACATTGCTCCCAATGCAAATGTCGTCCACTCTCTGAAAAAAACAGAAATTTGAAACATAAATTCTAGCAAGAAATGCGCATGGAAACACAAGACTCATCATTGAGGCAGCGATTATCGCAGAAGGCAACTGCGTTAGCAAACTGTCCATAGTGTTGGCTGTTAAAGAATTTGCTTATCTGAAGTTCGTGCGCGGGAGGCCGCCTTAGGCCTTGGTGAGCTCTTGTTGATTTGTGGTGACCATGTTGACTTGAGCGATTGTATCTGATCGTGATCAAGTGCGAGAGCTTATATATGCATGCCTTTTTGTAATAAACGCCAGCTGGAAGTCAGCCCTTAACCTCGTCGCCTTGCTAGTGTCCCGCGTCCACTCTTGCACTGGTTACATCAGCATGGCATACCAACTAGCCCGGTCTCACACCTTGCAAAGGTAACCGCAGTAGATGGTGGCCACAGCTTAGGAGAGCAGCCGAGGAAGGAAGAGGGGTCGCAGCAAGAGAAGCTCCTCTGTCGCGAGTGCGAACACCAAGTGTGGCGTGTTACACCCACAGCCACGCATTGATGAGCCGCATGGGAAGACGCGCCAAGGCGATGAGGGCTACAAGCAGCACGCTGAAAGCGTTTCCACGAGGCAATAGGACGTGCTTCGGCAAGATTAAGGACAGTGGAGGAAGAAGGACAAAATTAAGCAGAGTGTAAAGACACAAGGTGAAGTTTTGGTGCTGTTAGTTGTGTGTTGCGCCTTGTTCTGACGTTCACGCGACAATACGCGTACATATGATAAATTACAACGTTCTACCTTCCAGAACAACATAAAACGTTTTTCTTTCATACGATTAATGGTGTTCGCCTATGTTTCTAACAAAAATTACATGTTAAAGAGCAGAAGGCATACTGCGGGTTAGCTTGTTAAAGCGCCAAAATCGCCTTTCACCAAATGGCAAATCATAAATACTAGCCTCAGTGTTTGTACCACAGTTTTCACTAAAGCATCGCTCTACGCTATATATGTGTTTCATCATTGCTCGAAGTTGTGACTCATGGAATAAATATTATTGGGCAAATTTTCGGCAGAGAAATAGTAAGCAAAAAAGTTACTAACCCGCAGAGTGGGCGAAACTACAGTAGATAAAGCCCCACTCTTACAACACTATACGCTTGCACTCCGTTCCCTAAGGTCCTGAATCATGTGATAAAAGTAATCTCCAGCGTGGATGAACACGACAAGGTCATCTGCAAACAGCAGGTTGCTGAGATGTTCCCCATTGTCCTTTGATCCTAATTCTTCACAGTCTAAAAACTTGAACAGTTCTCAGAATGCAGTTATTTGCACTGGTGAGATGGTGTCTCCTTGCCTGACCACTTCGCATCTGTATGTTTCCACTTTTCCTATTGAGAATAACGGTAGCTGTGGAATTTTATGCATATTTGTTAAGGGGACACTAAAGCGAAACAATAAACAAGTTTAGACTAATGAGGCATTGTTTCAGAACCCTGCCGGCAGTCATTTCAAAAAAATAATTTGATTGTTAGATGAGAAAATGAAGGTCCAAGTATCAGTATTTGAATTTCGCGCCGAAACCCCAGCGCCGGTACGTCAGCGAGACGTTAGGGATACCAAAGTATGTTCTCGCATTTGAGCCGCGTTGGCTGAATAAAGGTTCCCGAAACTTGCCATGTTTAATGTTTGGTTCCTTTAGAACACAGTGTAGTCAATCTGTACCGCTATATATAATTAGTAGGCCCTAGAAGATGCCATCGAAATCCAAGACGTCACAGCCCCCAGGTGCGGGAACTTAAGTAGGCGTCGCCACCCGTATTTCGTTCTTGCGCTTTTTCTGGCTTACCAAACGTCTTATCGTTGTAACAGTGGTGTTTTTGGTGTTGTAGAACGGTAATTTACTGATGCCGAAGAAATCGTTTTTCACTTTAGTGTCCCTTTAAATCATTCACGCATGCTTCCCGTACTCTTTGCCCACGCATAGCGTGCAGGACTACAGGTATCCCCTCTGAATCAAACGCACTTTTGTACGCCGTAAAAGCTGTATAGAGAGGTTAGTTGTAGTCCGCAGATTTTTCGATACCATGATTGGTTGTATAGATGTCATTCATTAGAGAACATATTTTCCTGAAGCCAATTTGTTCTTTAAGTTGGCAGACGTCAAGCGAAAAATCATCACTATATGTAGTGTGAAAACAGACCCCTTGTACTGCCGAAGGGCGCGAGAACTCAATATGGCTTCACTGTATTTAGTGTCTAAACTGCTAACATGGCCATATATCTGGTAATGTTTTCTTAAGAAAGAAGTACGCTGTTCTTGTCAGTTTTTGTTAGTATAGTAACTATCTTATTTTACACAAGTTCAGATTCACATTTCCGTGGTGCGAGCTCAATGCTGCGTGTAGCAACGTTGCACAAAATATCAGCAGGCAAAAAGATGAAACGCTAACATTTATTTTTACCTATTTGTTTCTTTTTTCATCCATCGCATATAACAACACAAAATTCATCTTTATTCCTTTCTTCCCTCTCCGTGAAACGTATTTAATTTGGTCATGAGCTGTCTTGAATATGTTTACAAGCTCATTTTCTTGTATGGGCTTATGTTTACCTTTCTTAGCAATATTTTTAGGTCCCTAGTTGTGTCCTCTTTGGCACACCTGGTTTACCAAGTAATTCTTCATATTTTTCAGCAAGAATGAGTATTTTGCTCTGTTGAGAAGCCCATTCTTATCAATATTTATGTGTTTTAGACCTGCTTTTTTTTTTGTAGGTGCGAGGTTTTTCAACGTTTTAATGTTTAACCTGAATGTTATTTTTACTGCTACATTATACGAAACATGAAGTCAGAGCTTCAATTGGAGCGTAATGCAAAAGCGCTCGTGTAATCAACTTTAGGTGCTCGATAACGCACCCCACGTGACCGGAGCTAATCCAGATAACCACCTCTTCCCTCAATTTATTTATTTAGTTATTTGTTTAAAATGTCCTTACCGGCCTCGTGTGAGGCATTGGGTAAGGGGGGCGTCACAGAAGGACTGAAGGAGTATATATACTGCGCATATAACAAAACATAATATACATACATTATTACCAGACAGTCGAAAAATGTATACACATCTTATACAAGCATTAAAGCATTGCACAAAAATAATAGGACCGGTAGTGTACATATAGAGTAGAGACAAACGATACAGTTCTTTCGATAAACAATGTCAAAAATATAGTCACCCTAAACAAACACTAAATATTACGAAAAAGCTCAAGAATAAAAAGCGAAATAATGAACTCATAAACAAGAGAGCACATAACTAAAGAACAAAAATGCATCATGCATTTTATTGAAATTAGGTAGTGCAATATAATCTGATGAGCTGACGGAATTTATCCGTATTAGTTTCGAAGACGGTGGAATCAGAAAGAGCGTTCCACAACCGAATGCCACGAGGAAGCGTCGAGCAATCGAATGCATGGGTGCTCCCGTAGGTGCGCGTGAAGCTGAGGTGATTATATAGGATAGGATAGGATAGGAATAACTTTAATAAAGTGCCGGCAAACGACGATTTAACGAGTCGTGACGCTGGCCAAGCGTCGACCTGGGGTTATACCCTACTCTGCACTAGCCCAGTTGGGCCCGTTTGTAGTGGGTCATGAGGCTTGTGCTTTTCGAGCGCACCCCGGGCCTGCTGGACGGCCCATAGTTGTGAGTCCTTGTCTGCAGACTGCCGTGCACTTTGAAGTTCTGGCGGGTAAGTCCTGGAGGTAGCTGCCGTCGGGAACCTGGCAAAGTCCCACATGATGTGCCATTGGTCCGCCGGACCCGCTGCACAAACACCGCACAGCCCACACGGATAGAGCTCTGGGTGAAGCACGTGCAGCAGTGCGGGGGCGAGGAGTGACGCGGTCTGCATTTGTCTTAGGATTACGCCCTCCTCCCGACTGAGTGCCGGGTGGGGAGGCGGCATTGTCCGTCGAGCTAAACGGTAACACTTGGTTACTTCGGCATAACTAGTCAATCTGTCCTTGGTTTCGAACCACCACACGGATCGGTCACTCTCGGGGGCGCTGAAGGTAAGCGCTCGCGCCGCCGAATGGGCCGTCTCGTTGTGGTTCGGTGAGAATGCGCACTCGCCGGCGTGCGCCGGGAACCACTTGATACGGACGGTGCTGCCGCGGTTTTGAAGTTGGAGCTTGCCGATGATGGCGGCCGCCGGCGCGCATATTCGCCCCTTGGCAAAGTTGCGCACGGCATTCCTCGAGTCGCTGAGCACGGTGCGACACTCGGCCTCGGTGATCGCCAGAGCGATGGCAACCTCCTCGGCGTCTGTGGCGTTCGTTCACCGTACGCTCGCTGCCGTTGTCTTGGTGCCGGTAGCCGCCGCAACGACCACTGCCGCGAAGCCTTCCCGCTTGTATTCCGCGGCGTCCACGTACCGGGCGTGCGGGTCTTGGGCGTGTTGCTCGGTGAGGGTCTTGGCCCGCGCCTGCCGCCGTTCTTGGTTGTATTCTGGGTGCATGTTCTTCGGGATGGGGTCCACGTAAATGTGGGCCCGCGCCTCATCTGTGATCTCGCACGGTTGCCGGCTGGGAGCTTGGGGGTTGTAACCCAGGGACGTCAGTATACTGCGGCCCGTCTTGGTGGTGGAGAGGCGCTCGAATTGCGCGGTCAGCTGCGCCTCGGCTATTTCTTCTAGGGTGTTATGGACGCCGAGCTGCAAGAGCCGAGCCGTACTCGTGGTCTCCATTAAACCCAGCGCTGTCTTGTAAGCCCATCTGATCAGCGTGTTGATCTTGGTCCTGTCAGTGACGTGCCAGTTAAGGTAGGGCGCAACGTAGGCGATGTGACTGATCACGAACGACTGGACAAGGCGCACGAGACTGTCTTCACGCATGCCCGCCCGTCGTGTAGAGACTCGGTGTATGAGCCGGATGGCGTCCATTGCCTTGGTGGTAAGCTTGTTGATGGTCTCGTCGTTGCGGCCGCTCTTGTTGAGCAGCAGGCCCAGGACCCTGATCTTGGGAACTTCGGGGATGCGTTGCCCCGATGCAGTCACAATTTTGATGTGATCACACGCCCGAAGAGGAGCGCGCTTCCGTCCCGGTCGAAGCGGTGTGACGACGAACAGCTCGGATTTGGCGGGCGAGCACATTAGGCCTGTGCCATCAAGGTGCTGCTCGATGGCGGTAACCGCCGCTTGCAGCTGTTGCTCGATGCTGGCGTCGGTGCCGTCGGCCGCCCACAGGGTAATGTTGTCGGCGTAGATCGTATGCCGGACGCCGGTCCCCGTTACTGCCCTCGCTACCCCGATTATGACGAGGTTAAAGAGCAACGGCGATATGACCGAACCCTGTGGAGTACCCGTACTGCCGAGCTTGTGTTCGGGGAGCTTGAGGTCTCCGGCGTGCACTTCTACCGTGCGGTGATTATATAATCTGCGAGATGTGCAAGGTGCGTTGTGGAACCTGTCATACTAGGTTGCGTCCTTTGGGTCGCAAAAGTCCCAAATTTAACCGCAAGTAATTCCAAAGTCGAGCCTGGCTTGAACAAAGGCCGTGCCGTGGCGGCCAACATTCTTTGTCGCCACTCTATAGCAGCCATTTCTTCCTTTCTCGAGGTCTCACCCTGACGGGTAAACGGAAATTTTGCCCCCACTTTTCCCGCATAGGCAAATGACTCTGTTTCGTACACGTAGAGAGAGTTACGGGCGATTTCGTGTCGCCACTCCATCGCAGTGCCCAGCGCGCTGCCTTGCGTCACGCCACGCACACACTTCGCTTCATCCTACGTAGTAGCACTAGCGCCGCACAGACCCGCTCCTCGCTATCGCGCTTGCGTCAGGCGGTAATGGCGCGCTAAAGCTGCAGTGAAGCTTTCCACTTTGCGAGTGCATGAAACCTCGACTATTTATTGCGGTGACTATTATTTCTGCGGCCTCTATATAGCGCCCACTTTCTCGTGATTTCGTATATATATGTGTGTGTGTGTGTGTGTGTGTGTGTGTGTGTGTGTGTGTGTGTGTGTGTGTGTGTGTGTGTGTGCGTGCGTGCGTGCGTGCGTGTGTGCGTGTGTGCGTGTGTGCGTGTGTGCGTGTGTGTGTGTGTGTGTGTGTGTGTGTGTGTGTGTGTGTGTGTAACTCTTCTATTGTAAAATACTTTCCAGTTGCATCAATTCGAAGGGACGCAACGAGATTTGTTACACGTGGCCAGTAAGGTCACACTTTTTTGTACTTTGCACTCGAGCCCATCCCTGAGGATGCTGAATGAGGGGGGAAGAAAACAAGTATTCTTATTCCGGGGACAATGCGAGTCTCTGAAACGAACCCGCCGTGGTTGCTCAGTGGCTACGGTGTTGGGCTGCTGAGCACGAGGTCGCGGGATCGAATCCCGGCCACGGCGGCCGCATTTCGATTGCGAAAACAGCCGTGTACTTAGATTTAGGTGCACGTTAAAGACCCCCAGGTGGTCGAAATTTCCGGAGTCCCCCACTGTGGCGTGCCTCATAATCAGAAGGTGGTTTTGGCACGTAAAACCCCATAACCTTTAAGTTTATGAAACGATTTCAAAATTCTAATGATCCCACTGGTCTCAAAGGCAGTGGCCGCTTCTTTCTTAAACTTCTTTTTTCAGCAACAAAGAATTAACAGAATAAAATCCGCTCAAGGTCATGAGACAAGCCCTACTGCACCGTAACGCCTGCGTTTTTAAGACATTAAAGAAAAGCGCTTTGCACCAGTTTCAGTGTCTGAGCCCTATCGAAAAAAGGGCAGTGTGGCATATCCCAGAATTTCCGCCACTTCCTTTTTATCATATCCGGCCATGGCATACTCGGGACAGACACGTACCCGCACGTGTAGCGTATCCCCCTAACCTTCCCTACGCACTGTTACGTTGCCTGCTGTCATTCACCATAACCTGCAGAATGACGTCCTTGCATAAATGTTGAACTGATAGCCGTTAGTGACGGGGACTATGTTCCCAGTACAGATGAACAAAAGTACGCTGTAAAGTAAACAAATAGGAAGATTTATAGATTTATGGAATAGAACAGAACTAACCAAGCTATTCTGCTAACGACAGTAAAATGCATAACAATGGCGAGAAAGCTTGCACTTCGTGTACATCCCAAGCTTCCCTTCAAGTTAGCTTATGAGATTACACGTATCGAAATGACGTAATAAGAAGGAGACGCAAAAAATACTGTAATGCCCCACTGTAAATCCTAAATGGCGATGCGGGTAAGTGAAAAAATAAAGAACTAAAACCTTAAACGCAAAGAAAAATAATCATAACACTTCTTACACGTAATTAAACTGGGCAGTTATGGGCAACCGATATATCATCATCATCATCATCAGCCTAGTTACGCCGGCAAAGGCCTCTCCCATACTTCTCCAACTACTTCGGTCATGTACTAATTGTGGCCATGTTGTCCCTGCAAACGTCTTAATGTCATCCGCCCACCTAACTTTCTGCCGCCCCCTACTACGCTTCCCTTCCCTTGGAATCCAGTCCGTAACCCTTAATGACCATCGGTTATCTTCCCTCCTCATTACATGTCCGGCCCATGCCCATTTCTTTTTCTTGATTTCAACTAAGATGTCATTTACCCGCGTTTGTTCCCTCACCCAATCTGCTCTTTTCTTATCCCTTAACGTTACACCTATCATTCTTCTTTCCATAGCTCATTGTGTCGTCCTCAATTTCAGCAGAACCCTTTTCGTAAGCCTCCAGGTTTCTGCCCCATACGTGAGTACTGGTAACACACAGCTGTTATACACTTTCCTCTTGAGGGATAGTGGCAACCGGCTGTTCATGATCTGAGAATGCCTGCCAGACGCACCCCAGCCCATTCTTGTTCTTCTGGTTATTTCAGTCTCATGATCCGGATCCGTGGTCACTACCTGCCCTAAGTAGATATATTCCCTTACCACTGCCAGTGCCTCGCTACCTATCGTAAACCGCTGTTCTCTTCCGAGACTGTTAAACATTACTTTAGTTTTCTGTAGATTAATTAACCGATATATAGTCGATGCTTAAGCATTGTGTCGTTAAAAGTACGGTTCCCAGCCTCAATTCTGTCATTGTTGCAAACATGAACATTGGAACGCAATAGCGCTTTCTAGCTGTTGCTCACGACTCGTTTGTGTTTGAATTTGCGAATATTGTACATGTCGATCAAGATTAATCGAGTTGAATTAATGAAGAGATTGAAGGAAAATTATAAGATGAGAATGGCTCTTCTACTTTCTGATCCTACACAGTTTGGAATGCGTCTTGTATACCAAACACAATGCTATCGCGACCTGAGGCTAACCTATTCTAATGTAATACTGAAGGCTTAATTTAATTTTTTGTGACTGTATCTTTTTCTCTGGACAAGCCTTTTTGCAGAAAAGCTTGCCTCACAATTCTCTGCAGACTGTGCCTGTCGTCCAACCTACGGTGTAGTAGTTCATAGAAATTCACCAGCGAGAGAGCAGCCAGAAAAAAAAAACATACGCAAGAAGGAGCCAGCTTCACACGTTCAAGCAACCCAGGTTACGCACTCTCTCGAGTTGCGTGAGGAAAAGCGAGACAAACGCGAAGCCCTGCGCCAGATACTTCGAAAGTCATCAACGGCAAAAATACCTCTGGGAAATGCTTTTGCCTGGAACAAGGGTTGACTTTGTGAGTGAGTGTGTGTGTGTGTGTGTGTGTGTGTGTGTGTGTGTGTGTGTGTGTGTGTGTGTGTGTGTGTGTGCGTGCGCGTGCGCGTGTGCGTGTGCATGTGCGTGTGTGTGTGCGTGTGCGTGTGTGTGTGTGTGTGTGTGTGTGTGTGTGTGTGTGTGTGTGTGTGCGTGCGTGCGTGCGTGCGTGCGTGCGTGCGTGTGTGCGTGCGTGCGTGCGTATGTGTGTGTGTGTATGTGTCACACTCCGATATATCCTTGTTGGCACGTGATCTATTAAATTCCTCTAATTTACTTTTATACCAACATGCACACAAAACCTGCTTACAACTTTAATATACTAAACGCCTTTTCCTTCTAACACATCAAACTTCTTTTTTTCCTGTTGCATGTCGTGCGACACGTATACCGCAACAAGGTAGCGTGGTCGTGGCAGTATTATCTCCCACTAAGAATTTCAACTGCATTAAGTGTTCTTGCCTTCCACTTGTACGTAATACGTAAATGGTGTTTTTCGAAGTACGTTGTAATAAAGACTGTGCTAACGTAGACGTGCCGTGTGCTGCGCTCAGACACGATATATGTCTCTGTCTGCTGAAGCCAAAGTTTATATTTTAAAAATTATTAGTTTCGCGTCACTAAAGGTTGCGCGAAACGTGATCTATCGGCTGATCTTTCGACTTTTTGTCTCCCACATCTTGTAATTGGTCGGAAAGTTTAACCCGCCAATTTAGCTGGCGGTGGCAAGTACCCTTATAAAGGCTGTCACCACCCTAAAACAGAGCTTGCATTTAGGTTCCCTATTCCCATTGAACGCGCTGCACTACCCGGCGACGCCGCCATGAAATCCGTGCGAGACGGCTGTGTGATTATGTATTCGGAAAAGATTGTCTGACCATATATGTCGTAGGCTTGATTCTGCCTAGCACCGGATAAATTTTAAAATATTTTTTTGTGCGTGTGTATGTATGTGAATGAAAAAGTGCCACGTACGCAATGATCCAAATCGGTGACAAAGAGGTTCATCGAAAAGTTGAAAGACAGCCGGACAAATGTTTATTCCTTGTGCACCTGAACATCTCTGTCATCGCTGCACAGCCGCAACTTTTCAGGACACGACGTAAATATGTAGCAAAAGCGCAATTTCCTTTTCCGCGCTATCTCAGTAAGCTTATGTGTGTGTATCCGAGTACGTATATATCCTTGCCGATCTGGGCACGCGTGTGTTCTTGCGAGCAACCACTGCATTTAATTGGGGCGCCGTGTGGTCGATAGCGCGATCTACGCCTTCTATGTTTCTCGTAGGGGGGCTTCTTGCGTTTGGTTTCTCCTTCTTACTTTCCTGTTGTGTTTTTTTTTCTAACTAGGACCGAGTAACACGAACAGTAAAGAAAAATATAATAAAGAAATCTTCCGAGTCGTTGCGGTTGGCAGGATCCCGACACCAGACCGCCTTTCTTTCATTTCGCCCGTCGCCCGTGCTGTTTGTTATACGATACTGCTTCGTCCCTCCGTCTCCCCACCGCTGTGGCCACGAGAGAATACAAGGCACAGAACAACAGTGAAGGGCCCGGCCATAGCGTAGAAACAAGGCGATCGCGCGCCCGGAAGCGCTGATTGTTTCATCGTCCAGATTGAAGTTACACGCCTGGCCAGAAATTTGTTGCCCGGCGGCTTTCTTTTACGGCCTACTTTGCTGCGCTCCAATCGCCCACTGCGCCTTGTAAGAAAGGCGCTGGACCGCTCGACGTGCACTTTCTCCGTCTTGTTGCTTCTGTGGCGCCACTCTTAAAGGTTAACATTGTCCCAAGCCGGTGCCTCTTTTTTCTCATTTGGGGCGTAGCCAATAGCCCGTAGCCCGCGCACATCGGACAAGCTGAAATTACATGGCCTAAATCCCGAAATCTGAACGGTCATATTTCTTAACAAGACGAACTGCAGGAGGCGGTATCGGTTGGTATTGGTGTCGAGAAGGTTTTCTTTTTTTTACTTTTCTCGGAGTTATTGCTTTGAAAATATACCTTTCTTTATATTTCAATAAAAATGTTAAAAGTTAACGCTGCACTCACTTTTGAGGGTAATTTTCTTTAACAGCCCCTTCTGTTAAAGCGAATGGCATGACACTAAGGCACCTGGTTATACTAGGTCAAATAATACAGGGAAAATGTCGTAAATTAGGTCGAAAACATGGACCTGCAGGCTCGACAGACAGGGGAGAGCTGCTACGGTGAACTGCAGATAGACGTGAAGGAAAACCAAGAGGTTAGCCAAGGTCCCACCCGGTTGGCTACCCTACACGAAGGGAAGGGGAAAGATAAGAAGGAAGAAGCAGAGAAAAATAACCATTGTGCGCAGACTCGAAGATGAACGTTCCCTCACGTACGTGTTCCCTGTTCATAAATGTTCACTCACAAGCGCCCGTCTAGTCCGGTTGTCACAAACAAGCGCATTAGCCATTTGCTGGCCTTGTGCGTATCAGAGTTCTTTGGCCAGAGTTCCAGGATTTTAGCTCATCTGAGGCTTAGGCAGTGAACTTGATACCTGCTTCAATCTATGTATTCAGAGATTACGCCTTCGCAGTTCCTCGTTCTCATTTCAGTCTTATAACGTTTCTTTTTATTTTTGCTTGGGAACATAAGGACAGACAATTTGGCGAGTTACTGTTAGTGAACGATGTGAAACAGCGCACAAAAAACGAAAACGATATACGAAGAGACGAGAACAAATCTTGGCTGTCTGTTTTTCACCTCTCGACGCGAGAATTTCGACGTGGGCCATACCAAAGTGGACGTTCCATTGACATATTAAGTGATCAGTGCTGCACGTTTCATGATCGTTGTTACTTATGTTTATTATTGTAAAATATTACGCTGTGTGAATGAAGAAGGTTAGCGTTAACCATAACAGCAGTTGATGAACAGCACGGCAACATTTGAGCAGCGCTGGAATTTTTGTCCAGCGCCATCGGTTGTTCCCTTCGTTATTTGCGGCGAAATTGACCCCTCGATGTGTGAACGCACTAGTAAAGGGTGGGCTAGTGTGCTTTAGCATCTTGTGTACTAAACAGTACACTAAAACATGTGTTCGTATCACCATTCTGTGAAAAGAGGTTCTGGCGATCACCATTTTTATTTAAGGAGTCCACGCTGTAGTGAGAAATCCATGGTTGGTTGAGTATGCGTATTCAAAGACGCGTAATGTTTCTTGAGGATGCACTTCCGCTACGTTAGAAGCCGTGCTCCCCTCTCTTCTTTTTTAAAGGCTTATATAAAGTACTGTGACCCCAAGCCGGTGTAACCCATTGTATTCCTGTTTTTTCTATATTCCTATTCTCAATGTCCAGTGTAGCGTGACAAACGCGTTTACTTTTCAGGTCCTTGAGCGAGTTTTTGAACAAATTTAGTGCTTCCTAGAAGGCCTTGTGCATAGTGTCACCTTAATGTAGACAAGAGAAGTTATCAATAACCATCCTGAAGGACGCCACTGACCACCGTTTCTCCCCAATTTAGCGTCAAAGAGGACGGCCTCTTGCTCAAGCGAGTAAGTCACGTTCATCTCCACCCTGTTACTTGTAATCCTCGTGGCATTGTGGTTTGGTAGAAATAATTGTATGCATGGGATAGAAGAAGCCTTCTGATGCAAGACCTGTAAATGTTTTGGTTGTGTCAAACCAAGTTATTTCTTCAAAAAGATTTTCTGACATTTCCCGATGTTCAGCTGGGCACACCGAGACGTTCCCACCTCATCGCTACCACACCCCCGACCCTCCCATAAAAATATATTTTTTTTTAAATCTGCCTACCCTTATAGCTCGCATAAAGTGTCGTGCGACGAAACCCGCCTGTCCAGCCACCTTGCTCCCCGGTCAAGTGCATGCCTCCATCTCTTCCCCAAATAAATGTCTAGCTACGCCACTGCAAGGTGTTCTTGTGCATGTAAGGCGAAAGTGACTGCTTTTTCGTATTTAATAACACAAAGTAAGGTGCGCCGCATCCAAACTTTCTTTATATTAACGCTTACGTGTATCAATGTGGAAGAAAGAAGCCTGTTGGAGCAAATGAAAATTGTCGGCACCTGCACTCACTGGAACTGTTGTGCATGTCGCCCACTGCGGTGGACATATTGTATCTTGTGAAATAAACATTCGAAAGCAGAAAAAATTCATTTCACTTTCCCTGGATTCAGGTTGATAGAAAAATAGAAGCAGCCATAGCTTGCATGTGTAATTTTTCTTCGTGCCACGCAGGGTTCCGCTGTCCGCTTGGCTGTCCATTTAAAGCGTCGGCTTCGAACACAGCCTGTGCGTCCGTGTGTTTCGTGCTCTTAGTTTCGTAACAGCCAAACTTCCACGTGCTCAGGAAGCACGAGAGGCTCGCAGGAAGAGAAACAAACTAGCTCCGGAACCGTGCTACCTCAACACAGGCGCCAACATCTCCGTTTCTTTTCGGATGCCATGCAATGCCACGGAAACCCTTATTAAAGTGTAGGTGGTCTAACTGACCTCGCTATCTCCATAGTTTTATTAATGGCATACTAAAAAAACCCCAATCATCCACTCGTGTGAGAAAATGGCGCTTGCGACTGCTGGTCGAGGCAATGGGACAGAGCCGCTGCTGGGGGAAAGGTAGCTCGCCTCGTCGCATAATGACATTCTAACATTTCGTTTGTTTTTATATCGCTCACTACTAAACTTTTAAAGCTTTTTTTGTGATGCAAACATTTGTCAGTGGCAGTTCGCTAATTCTACCCTGTAATCAATATTCTTGACTGGGCCTGATGAGAGACCATTTGAGTGTTTTCGGGAAGTTAGCACCTCCATCCACATTATATGCCTGTGGTGGTGCACGCTTTACAGGCAACAGTAAAGTATGGTTTTTTTCTAAGCCCGATGTTTCAGCCGTGCCAAGGCCCTTCGAGACATGCAAGGCGCATGTAAGCATTGCAACACACACACACACACACACGTGCGCGCAGAGAACGGCTGTGTGCCTCCGACCAAGAGGCATAATGGCGTCTCTTTACGTGAATTACTAGAAGGTTCGTGTAATGCTGTTCGTAGCACTCTACGCCAGTGGAACGATTAGTATGCCATCCTCTCAGAGATAGTCAAGGAACAGAGCTAGGGTCGGGTAGGTTAATCACGAAGATGCAAGCCGTTACGTAACACGCGAAGGCGTGCACACGTCGATCGCGTTACCAGCGACCATCACTCACGACGAGTGA
This sequence comes from Dermacentor andersoni, assembly GCF_023375885.2. Lineage (NCBI taxonomy): Eukaryota > Metazoa > Arthropoda > Arachnida > Ixodida > Ixodidae > Dermacentor > Dermacentor andersoni. The sequence continues at coordinate 91,132,832 of NC_092816.1, read as the reverse complement.
GCAACAATGCGAACGACGTGGATGTTAGACTGTACATCATCGACGCGGCAACACATGTTTTCCGGGGATGGGAGAAGGGTGCGTAGAAGCAGCTCGCAATATTACACGCGGGCCGAATCGAAGCTGAGCAATGGCAACATCATGACGCCATCCGCTCGAGACAAAAAAACGAATAGAAAAAAGAACGAAGCATAAAGAGAAGGATAGCTGCATCGCGAGTCAGATGCATTTGCAAATTGGACGGCGCCGGCTGTCTCTATCGAGCGCACGTCGTGCCTGTTGTCGCCGGACGCGAGACGCGGAAACGCTGCATATGGCCACGCAGTGGCGCGAAAGGCGCCGGAGAGACGCGAAACACCGACGTGCTCGGTCGTGCGTTCACGCCAATGCTTGTTTCTCTGTCACGAAGCGAAGGCGTCGTTTCGGTGTTCACTACGCCCCGGTGCTCCGCGCGCCGTTCATTCTTTAGCACGCTCGCGACTCTGCAGCAAGGGACGCGCTGTCGGCTGCTGTTGCATTCAAATATGCCGTGTCTCACTCGCCTCGCTTCTATCGTGAGCGAGCGGCCGGCTTTTGTTTACTGTCCCGCTGTCGAGGGCTCGCGCCCTCTCTTTTGGCTCGGGAAGGCGTGTCACTTGGGATATAGCCTCGCGTTCCTCGGCTGACTGTGTCTCGCAACGATGCGAACGCACCGCGCGAAACTTGCATTACAACTTGCAAGGGGCTGCTATTTCGTCTTTCTGTGGCTGCGTTGTCGACTTTCGTTCAAGACAACGATAATGTATGCGTACCTTTCTGAAAGAATTGTAGAAGTGGCGCCCTAAACTCAGCTGGTCCCTAGGGCCTCACGAAATATATGCGCGCCGCTAGAGGACGCTAGGGGTCGTGCCGGCTTAGGGACCTTTCATACGCACGTCTAAGCACAGCGCTTCAAGGTGCGCGCGCGAAGGCTCCGTACCCCGATTTCAGTTTCAGTTTATTTCTTTAATAAGCGGATATACATGCTTACATAAGTATACAGAAGGAGGTCCCAGAGCTGGCTGAAAACCCAAGGGCGGAGTTTCCTACGAAAATTACTACAGAGAACTCTGGTGCTACTCTCTACGGAAAACGCAAGTATATGGAGGTTCAGCGAGCATGGAAAGAATGATTAGTTCATGGATTCGCCTAAATGTCGCCTTAGGCGACAAACAGATTCAAACAGATTTGTCACTTTGCAACTTGGTCGTTTTCAGCAAAATATCGCGTCGTGGTTGCACTCGTTCACCACGACTATGCATGTACGCTGAAACGTATTACCATGGTGCGTTTAGAGAGGCGTGAATTCTTGAAAATTTAGAGAAAGAAAGCGTAATAAATAATCCTACAAGAACATCTGAAGCCACAAGCACGAATGTTAGATAATTTCGTGCGCTATCCAACAATGTTCCATGGTTTCTGAATGATCTCAGCGTCAAACTCTCATCTAGCAGTTTTTGTAGGAAACTCTATATGGGGTCTAGAACACGCCATTCACGCTCAAGCGCATGTTACAGCCTAAATATGCAATGAATGTCTCAAAATATTATTTCATTCATAGAAATATGTGGCGTTCATCATATCGGTCACACGTTTTGTGCACAACGTGTAATAGGTGTACCTCAACACATGCCCTATACAGTCGGTGGCCACGAGTGTATAGGGCATGTGGCCACGCTATACGGTATAGTCATCAGTTTTCTCGACATCTTGAGCGAAATAAAAACCTGCCTCAGGCGGCTCGAGACAAGACTCGGAAATGACAACTCTTGAGCTGCGCGATTTGCGCTAACTTCGACGAACGATAAAAGTAAGCACGCCTGAACATACGTCATCAATAATGTGCAGGTACTCTCTTCCTTAGATGTGTGCTTTATGAAAACTGGTTAAATTTTCTTAATTGGCCTTCATAGTTGCGGGCGATTCGGGTCAATTTCAGCGCGACTAAAGATTCAAGGAGTGCGCCTTAACTCCTCCTGGTCACTTTTTTCTCTGGCGTTCTCTCTTTTCCCCAACACTTTGCAGCCAACCTAGACTCAGACTGGCTTACTTCCCTGCTATTCTGTCGTTCACTGTGTAGACACTTTGGATTGCTTAACTGATTCGTGGTCTGCACAGGAGAAGGGTGTCTTTCTTTTTTCTTATTCTTTGAGGGCATAGCATTCAGTACACACGTCTTCTTATCAAGGCACAACGAAATTCGATAGCGGGTACGCGACAGGTGCTGGCGAGCTGTTCAGCTGCTGAAAATTCTGCAATCGAGTTGCGCTTGCTAACAGACACGTCTGCATTCGCCTTGGCAGCCACTCATTGTCAGCACCACCTGAACTAAGTTGGCGCGGAGAATGCACCAAAAACTTCTTGCACCAGTTCTGAACCAGTGCGTTTACAGAGGCGAGTCACCTGTAGTTGGCTTTATGCTACAAAGCACAGCGCGATTTTCTTTTCATTTTGCTATTCTGGCAGCTTGAACCCACCTGATTTTTTTTTTATCCACAGATGCAGAGAACACACTCTGTTCATGTTATTTATTTTTATTATTGACTACGTCCGCCAAATCCAGATGGCGCGCAATGAAATAGGAGAGGACGCAACCATAGGTTTGCGGCTGTCCGTACTGACGACGAGCAAGTTCCAGATGGCAGCCTCTAACAAACCACGACTCGAAACGCGACTGCGAGCCAGGTGTGTCCGCGGGCCCAGTGGGCAAAAAGAACCACGAACGGGGGACGCGTGATGCCATATCGAATACGTCATTTCGCGTCTCGCTGCGAATGCCTCGCGTTTTTTATGTCCCCCTGCGTGAGCCGCCCGAAGCCAAGCGCAATATCCTTCGACCATTGCATACTTCTTACTCCCCTCAGGCTGGAAGAAAGCACATGGAAAGCAAGAAAAAGGGGGTCGAAGGGAGGCTATAATATGGCAGTATAGAAAAGACGGGGGCCAAAGCGTAAAAGCGTCGAACATAGGATAATATGTGAGGAGAAAGTGGGAACGGGGAAGCGTCAAAAAAGGATCTACGGGAGTTGAGGGAAATGCGGAGGGATCTCATAACCTTACCCGTCCAGGGGTTGGGGAGCCGCAGCGAAAGCACCTTTCTCCCGCCACTTCTACGCAGCCGCCGCCTCTGCCGGGCCAAGGTTGTTGGGTCGTCGTGGTGTGTGTTGCGACGCGGCCTACCAACGCGTTGGCCGGCTCCTGCCGTGGCTTGTTCCGGTTCCTTCCTCGCCCGGCCTTCTTTCCTGTTGTAGCCACCTTGTCTATAAGAGCTGTAGGCAGCGTCCCAACTTTCAGGGGTGGCAGCGTTTCATATTTCTGGCGCCAGCTGTTGGGTCGCTTGGCGCAACCAAGTCGGGATATACGCAGCCGGTCTCTCACCTCTCGCCGTATTGATTGTTTTTCTGGCGGCTCCCGGCTCCGCCGTGTTTATTTCTACCGATCTGGATGTTCATTCCTAACCGTGGATCGCCCCTTACATTAGGTATTTACTTCGTGTTTGTTTATCACTCTGCATCTACGTCTGGTTGGCCAGACATGTTCCTATTTCAACGAAAGCCCACGGAGGGACGGAATGCTCACGGGGGGACGGTAATGTATCGGCGCTCACGAATGACGCATGCATATTATCCGTCATGAGAGCCTGCAAGCGTTAATTTTGGCGTGCTGCAACATCTTCAATTGAATAAGTGAACTAAACTAATGAGCTTCGGATCTTACCGCAGAAGTAGGCATAATTTAGAAGAGTTAACTGCTGGGCTAGTTGGTGATCTTGCATACTGAAAAGATCTTGCGCCAAAAAACAACACACACAAGAAAGACGACGACACCACGGGCGAAAAGCACCCGTGGTGTCGTCGTCTTTCTTGTGTGTGTTGTTTTTTGGCGCAAAATCTTTTCAGTATGCAAGTAGGCATAAGCGCGTTAAATAAATGGCAGTAAATGAAACAGAAGAGTAGACCACATGCACGTGTCTTCCGGGAGTCGCAAACATGCAAACGTAACAGGAAATGAAGGCAGGTCAGGCATGGTAAGAGATAGTGCTTACGTTTGTTTGAAGTGTAGAAATGACAAAAATGAAATTTGACAAAAAGAAAGATATCTTGCGAAAGGCGGGGTCCGAGAGTACATCGTCCGCATTACGCTTGCACTCTCATGTGCAAACTTATGCACCCACGCAGATATTAAAGAATGGGGATTTGTATAGCTGCAAGAAACTGGAAGTCGAGGCCCTCGGATCCCCTTACTCTTCCAGCCAAATGCATAGCGATCGCCTCGAATATGGCAGTGTTGATGTCAAGAGGTAGCACACGAGAGTTACCGTACGAAAAAAAAAACTAAATACACTAAAAATACGCCTTATTACTTCTCCGTATATAAGCTCTAAGCAAACTTCGTGCATGTTTTTTTTTTTTTTTTTTTTTTGTTTCAAGCTTCATTTTAACGCTCGTTTCCTTGTCCTTCGTGTACTAGAAGGCCTCAAATAGTCCAATTTACCACACGAAAATGGCCGGAAGCTCAAACCGCACGAACCCTAAATCAATGTGAAGTCGTCACAGAAGTCTTTGCCTTGACAAACAAGAAAGAAAATGAACATGTGGAATGAGCCAGGCTAAAAGACCGACCGACGTGCTGTGCACTGAAAGCGAAACACTGAGATGCTCCGCGCAACCTTGTGATTGTGCAGTTCAAAAAAAATTCCTCGCTTAAAACAGAATTTATGTTTTAAAACTTTCTACATCAATTAGCACCGAAGCATATAACACAGTGCTGGTAAAGCCGTACTTTTACTTGGACCACTACATTGGCCGAATCCCTGCAACAGAAGCTAAAAGCGGGCACTCCAGCGAATGAGGCAAAAGCCAGTGAGCGGACAGACCTAAGACCGGAAGCTGTGCCATATGTGCATAAGACGAGCCACAAATTGAAAAAAAAAAGTGGCGAATAGTTACGGAGTGCCTGTCGTGTTCTCAGCTCCAAAACAGGCTGGCCCAACTGCGTCCCCGCATAATGGTCAGCTCGAAGATAGGCTGCCAAGTAAAACACGTCAAACGCTAAGTGCGTTGTGCCAACGGGGCGGTTTATGAAATCCCCTGTGTTGTGTAAAGTCCTATATAGAACAGCCCGCTGCATCAATGACCGAATGACCGAAGAAGGACTTCACTGCGCATCTTTAAGCACACTGTAAAGCCTGCCCTTGTAAGCCGGTATTTCACGATGAAGATCCTGGGCAGAAGTAAAGATAGAATGGCGCGTGAGCTATTAGAAGCGTTTCGCATAAAAGAAAGAAGTAGTGCCTGCGTAAACCAGACTTCTGTTGCTTTGTACAACGCGAAGCTTACTTTGTTTAGGTCTACCAAGTGATCTTTCCCACCCTGATAATCGCCCTCGGTTGTGTTAGGCGCGTCTCCGTGTTAGGAAGAGTATATAAACTCTTCTCGCTGTCCTTCAAATAAAGTTGTAAGTAGCGCCTGTGACGTGTTCTGTGTCTCTTCTTTGTAATTGTGCCTTCGCACTACATTATGTCGGTAAGCACGCACCAACTGGCCCATCAAGTCCTTCTACAGTACACTGTGAAAATGGAGCCACAAATTGAGTCTGAGCGTGATTTTCTTTTTTTCATTTTCGTCATAATATTAGCAGAAAGTTCATGTTCTATTTCATTTCAGGGTATCTTTGTCATCTATATACAATCTTTGTCATCTAGTATACAAACATGTAAGGCCCATGTTGTGCATATATTCTTCATGGAACAATTAAGTTTTCTCTAGAAAAATGATAAATATGCAGCAATTGTCGACAGTTTCTCATTACTAAAGATAATGTGTATTAAAACAAAAAAGTAATAAAGTACAATTGTCATGAAGGAATGCCGTCTCGAAAACATAATAAAAAATTGCCAGTAATAAGGTGAAGCAATATTTCTGTAGAAATCTGTCTTTGCATTACGCGAAGACGTATATCGCATCTCACCTGCTGCCCCTTGATTCTTCATCCAGTTTCGTTGCCATTAATTTATCATTTCTTTAATTCGATTAATAAGTACAAGTCATTTCCCCTATGCCGTCCTTGGTGTCCTTGTTTGCTGGCAGCTTCTTATGATATCACTAATAGAACTCGAGCCCTTCGGGTTTATGTCACTGATATCTTCTCGCCTGAACATGGGAGTTTCACAGGAGCTCGTTGCGTTTCGACGGTTTCTTTTTTTTTTTTTTTCGGAAACAGCTTTCTATGTGACATACGATGGGTGGGGTTGAGACACACTAGAGAGTTTTAGAATAGGGGCCGCAATAGTTTGGGGCCCCAAACAGCTTTGCGGGTGTTAGCGTTGGGGCACGTAGGAGTGAAGAGTTTTAGAATAGGGTTTTACGTTTGCGGATAGCGTCTTGCGCTGACAGCGCCACTATACGGCATCAAAGAAAAGCTATTCGAAATAATTAAATAAAATATACCATTTTATGATAGGAATAATAATTCTGACTTGCGTGTATTTGCGTTTAATTACAACTTAGAGGTTATTCTGTAAGCAGCAAATAATTAGTTGCGCTTAGTTTTGAGCAAACCAACTTTACTAGCCTTCACCAGCCAAGCTTAGCCGTGTTAGGCCTACGAGCCATAAAATCCACAATCGAATTCAAAATCAGCGGCGTCTAATGAGTCAATCTTCATAACACACGCTGGTTGGGAGAAAGCGATAACCGCAGTCACTTCTCCTAGCTTGCGAACTTCACGCGTTACCGCGAATCGAACCCAGTTTTGTGCTAGGTTAGAGCCGTCGCTTCGATGGGTGCCGCCATGTTTGCCGACGCAAAGCTTTTGGGGACGCTATTTGGGCTCCCGCTAAATCGGTGAAATAGCGTTCCCAACGCAAAACCCAAACGCAGTTTGCGTCGTGCGCATGCGCAGTGGCTTCGACGCTATTTCTTTGGGGCCCCAAAACGTTTGGGGCCCCTATTCTAAAACTCCCTACTTTGAAAAATGTGCCTGACTTGAAATCGGCCTGCGAAAGCAAAAGTAGGCACACTGCGCTGTCTCAATCCCCTGTCGATAGCTGTAGGCGTCACGGTACACTCACGAAATACCCCACGCACATGTAGCATGTCGTGAAGAACTTCCGACAGGAGTCCGCGGTAAGACTTTATATGGGCCCAAAAGGATGGCCCGTGCTTCAACGGCGCGAGGTCTGGGGAACCCCAGGTGGTCGAAAGTAATCCACAGCCCCTCCGCTCCGGCTCCCCTCGTAGCCCACTGTGCAGTTTAAACCACGCAATTTATATTTTAAAAAGCGGCTCTGTGTTGCGCGTGCCTCGATATTTCAGCAATTTGTCATTCCCGGCGCGTCACCTGCCAGACAGCTTAGGGTGGTTGGTGAGATCGACCAACAATATAGCGTAAGGACCGACGTTCGCTGGGTATGTCTGCGCTACCAAAGCCGCTGGATGAAATAAAAGTAGGCACGGCCTGCCACTTCAGGCAGGCTGCAATGGGAGCGAACGTCTTAGCCGTAATTGTATTCTCGGACGCTTCGCTGGGCCGAACGGCGCCACCTCTCGGGGACGAACGCGTCGGTTTCCACGGGCAAGGGCGTTGGAAACGCGTTTCTATGTCGATCCCAGGCAACAGTCCCCAACTGGCGGTGCCGCGACGGATGACAGCGTTTTTTTTCTTTATCTTTTTTTTCAGCGGCCGTGGCACTAGTAAGCCAATCCGAAGAAAAGGAACGAATGTGTTCTGGTGGAGTGTGAGCACCAGTAGCTCAAGTATACAAAAATCACATAAGCCGCCACAAGGTACCCAGAAAGCATTATGTAGTCGATTAGTACCTCCCTCACTTTTTTTTTCTCTCCCTCATCTCTTCTACCACTTTTTTTTTTCTTTTTCCAGTATGGCGTAGACGGCCAGAAATATCCTCTGGGTAGCCTTCATCTCTGGTCAACTTTCAGCTCTCTCTCTCTCACGCACGCGTACCACGCCGTGGTTGATGTAGACATAGTAAAGAGACGACTTGAATGGCTCTATTACTGATCTTTAATGCGATTGGCATTCTTTCGGAACTTCACACCCTCAGTAAGTGGAAGAGCGACAAAAATTGAGCAATGACCTTACACGCCTCGATAGCCCACCGTTGTCGGAGGAGGTTATTTTAGACCCTTGATGAGACGTCAAACAGAGTTTTAAGGCTTTTAAGAACATCCACGCCTTACTGACCTTTTTAAAAACGTACGGGCCTGCACTATAGGCTTTGAGTAGACCAAATTGCTTCCTATATGTTTTACATCATCCTCCTCTCGTCATCGTCATCCATCATGCTCCTAATCCTTCCCTCTTTCTTTCTTTCTTCCCCTTCCCCCAACGCAGAGTAGCTGGCTAGAGGAATGTACCTCAGGCCGACCTCGGCATTTCGTATCATTAAACTTTTCCCTGTCTCTCTCTCTAGCACCCAGTTTGTGATGTGTGCCTGACTTCTTTCGCATACCTAGGGGACCCAAGTCGTCCACCAGTATGGGCCACTAGGTATGTGTTGACTACTGTCTTGCCAAATAGACCTCATTGGTCACTGGGTACCTGTCACAGAGTAGGTGCCCGAACAGACAACTTTTGCGCTCCGTGAGTGATATAGTGTGTACCCATTCTTGGCCAGTCCCCATCCGTAATGGACACCTCCTCGTCGAGTGCGGCCGCTTGACGGATAGCCGCTGCAACGAACTTTGCAGACATAATAGTAGAGGTAGCGGGAGTAGCTACGGGATTTCGAATTGGGTGCAGTGATTGCGACAAGTTATACCTTATCGTGGTATATTTCGGCATTGTCGCTGGCAGCGAGTTGGCAGCGCCGCTTCGTGTGCCTACGCATGCGCCCGTAAGGTCTCGCGATTTCCGGATGGCATGGGGACATGGCATTCGGTATTCAACAATTATCGGAAAGCTCATCATAACGTAGAAAACATGACATCATTATTTGCACACCCATCATAACAAAGATTGCTAATCGCATTAACGTCGCCAATCAACTCCAAAGAATAAATCGATCGCAGTTTTATTTTTATTTTTTTGTAATCGTTGTATTTTTTCATGCCCTCCACAAGCAGCTATGGCGCTTGGTTAAATAAAGAAGGCCAGTTGAAGTTAAATTCGCTATATTTAACAATCTGCGATGGTTGTAGCAAAAGCAGTTGATACGTACAGGCTCGAACCTGTATGCGCTGAACCTATATTTGTTACGACAGACACCGACAGGAGAATCCAGAGATACCGAAGCGAGCCCAGCGTCCATAACACACCTCGTTGTAAAAATCCCTTCCTCTCGACACGTTCTGCACGAGTATGCATGTGCTTCCGCTAAGGGACGCTGGTGGTCATGAAGTATCGTTAAAGCCCCCAAAATAGGGGCTTTAGACGCAGCAGTGGCGGGAATCGCCATTAATCCTTTCGTCGAGGTGTGTCGTCAGCGTAACGACCTCGTCACCATGGTGGGGAATCCAGTCAAATGCGGGGAAGCCGGAGTGCAAGGAAGAGGAAGGGGACCTTGAGATGGCGAAAAATGCTTGAAAAAGACGAAGACTGTACAGGCGAAGCAATAATGTATGAGCGGAAGGCGTTTCGCGATGACCGCGAACAAGTTGCTGTATAACGTAGCGTCGCGAAACGAGCTTGGTCGGCATCGGAGAGATGACCGCGGCTTTTTTTTTTTTCTGTTTAGCGATACTTCGCAAGACGGTGACGACGAAACACGTTGCATTTTTTTTTTTTTCTCAAGGAGTCCTCGTTTGCCGTCTCTGGATGATCGCCGCGAGGAAGCATCAGAGCTGCGACGAATGGATAAAAAAATTTGAAGGGGGGCAATTTTTTTATGTTCCTTTTCTCGTTGCGCGATAGGCTCATTGATAAAGTTTTAAAATATGTCTCAATGGTCGAATAGACATCCGGATACAAAGGGCAGTGCTGTTTGAAGGGTTATGTTTGATGCGAATATACCGCTCATGGCACAAGGCGAATTCTGCACTGCTGCCTTTCGTTGATGCGTCTAGTTCCTGAAAATTACCCTCGGCTAAATCTTTTTCGTTATTTTTTTTGTCGGTGCGCTGATGCGTATACGAGGACTTCGTGAATATGCTTGTGGTTAGTCCTGTTTGCAATGCTGCAGAGACATTTGTACATCAATACGGGTTCTATAGTTGGTGCTCGTCGCTAGGTGAACACCAACGCGAATGCTTCCTCTTCTTTTTTTTTCAAGGCAGTAAAATTGCACGCTCACGTGCCTGCCGACCTTCCTGTCATAAATAACTGAACTTCTTTATGAATCTGACATCTCTTATGATGTAGTCTGCAAAGCAAAGAAGATGTAAAGAAAGTCTGCTGATGAGTTAAGCTCAAGTCGGCCGCTACTTTCTTTTATTCAAGTGACTTGCCGCAACTATAGCTATATTTTTTAACAGCCCATCTCGTATTTTCTTATTATTACTTTCTTATATCCTGTGCAGCGTTTTGACTTTTCTTTTGTTCCTCTCCCTGTTCTACACCGAAGTTATTGTTCTAGTGTCGCGCCTTCTCTTTATTTCTTTTCTTTTTTGTCACCTGACTCATTTATATAGATACACTGATGCCACCACTGGAGTACATGCGGATCGTCGTTCTCTCCAGACATGACAGATTCTACTTAATTCAAGACGTCCCATAAAACGCCGACAGCCTAATTCGGAAGTCAATGCATATTAGAAAAGAAAAACAGAGCGCGGACTAAAGTGCTAAAGTGCTGTGGTCAAAAGGGTTAGGAAAAGCATCGGATTCCACAGGGAAGCCTCGCTCACACCTTCTAACCCTCTTGACGGCGCCATTTTTCTCGCCGTTCTAGACCGGGATAGTGTAACGATTGTATTCCAATTCTATGCCTTTCCGCGTTTCGCCCGTGATCCGTGTTCATTCTATCACCGGAATGGGCCGACCGGCAACGGTGAATGTAATGAAGCAATAAAATCGTGCTAAAAGAATCCTTGCGTTATGACGGCCCTGCTTTTCTTTTGGTAGTATCGAATAACGACGCAGAAATCACGTACTCCGACGCTTTCTCATCCGAATCTGCCGAGCGCGATTCTTTCAGTTCTCAAGCCTTAATTTCGCTCCCACGGCGTCACTGACCGCATAGCCTGTCATGATTCATCGGGATTCAGCCTGTATGACATTACCAGAAAATAAGTACACCCACCAGCTTGTAGAGGAATGAATTCCCCCAACTCCAAGTACGCTTATTCTCACCCACAGCTCGGACAACGGCTCATCGCATCAGTCACGTGTGCAAAACGACATGCTTCTTTTCTTTTCTTTTTTAGACTGTTTATTCGCAAGCGCATATTTAAAAAAAGTATGAGGGACCATTCCACTCTGTCGAGGTGGATGACCACCGAAGCTGCAGCACCTCCCACAGGCTTAGACAAGGGTACATGCATACATTTCCATCATATGGTAATGGTAGTGACGATAGCTTTGTGATTACTGTGATATACAATAAGTGGTTCGGTTGCAACCTCAGACAGATTTCTGGTCAAATTTAAATCCTTACACGACCGTCGTTGAGTAGTTGAGCGATTTGGATCGGTGTGGCGCTCCAAACCAAACTTTTCTAGCACCAATTGAGTGAACCATTTCTTGTCTGGTTGTGAAATGTCCACATTGAAGTAACCAACGATGATCACAGGGGTCGTGTCCTCGCGGCTAACCCATGCAAAGTGCGTGGTCATGAACTTCTCGATATCGCACTTGCGCGTACCTGGAAATATACACGCAGTGAATGTCACAATTCCGTTTTTCGTTCGTACAACACGAACGTCCCTACAGTCGTGCCATCGTCCCCTTGGGACTCAAGGGCTTATGGGTGTACATACATTTTATGCTTTGCGTGTATGGCAGTGCCTCCTGCTCATGAGTCCATGTGCTGTTCGCAAACGAGTCCAGTATACCCATCGACATGAAACAATGCATCTTGATTTATTATTATTATTATTATTATTATTATTATTATTATTATTATTATTATTATTATTATTATTATTATTATTGTTATTATTATTATCATTATTAATTTTATTATTATTATTATTATTAGTAGTAGTAGTAGTAGTAGTAGTAGTAGTAGTAGTATTGGCGGAGGGCTTGAAACCTGAAATCCCGCTGCGGGTCGCCCCGATATTACACTATCCCCGGGAGCGGCCCACGCTCGTCTTTTCTTTTATTATTGTTATTGTTGACGCACAAACAAGAAATATGCAGGGAACCCCAGCAGTACACAGCTTCGCCGTAAAATACTCGCTCTTGAAAGAAGTACCCTTCGCTTCTCGTTCATTAAAATTTCGCCACAGTTCCGTTCAACGGGTCGAACACCTCTTCACGCCAGTACTGCAGTACATGGACAAAACAAGGGCAGTCCAGGCGAACGCAACTCCGTTGAACGATCTACACGTCGATGTAAATCACGGGGAGCCTTCTTCGCAAACAGGGTCGTTGTAAAATTATATGTATCTATCATACACCACAACACACCGTGATTGACCGGTTTCTGTACCTCTTCAAAACTGACGCATTGGTGGGCACTTCAGGATACACTCTTGCTGCTTCAAGAATCGGAGTAAGACGTAGATACACCGAGCTTGAGAAGCTTTCGATCACTACAGTTTGCACAAAAACTGCCGAACGAATCCGCCACACATTTTGCTTCACGGTACAGATCCAGCGAGTTGCACAAGCTTTCGATCACTGTACTTTGTACAACGCTTGCAGAAAAACATTTCCTGTGTACCTGATACATCAAGAGTAAGAGCAATAAAAAAATGCAGCACCTCTGCTTCGCAAACAATAATATCAGGTAGATCAGAGAGCCTACCAATCTCTCGGAAGCATGCGATGCACGCGATACGCGCAAGGGAGAATTACCGAACAACCATGTGGCAATGTACGTAAAATACAAGCGAGACTTGAAAGACTGCTCAGCGTATCACTTCTCCTTGGGGATAAGAGGCAAAGAAATACGTCCGCTATGACCGGCCAGCTAGCCGAAGAAAAAAATCCCTCTTCTTCCAAGAGGGCCATTTCATCCTGGCATCATGCTCTCTTTTCATCGTATCCTCTTCGTTTTCTTTTTTCCCCACTCCCCCGACCACAGCGTCGACATCTCTATATAGCGCGCGTACCCAACCGCACGCTCACTCGCACGCCACATGAAAGGCCTGCTCGGCCAAGAAAGCTCTCGATGCCGACGGGCCGCCTCGAGCCATCTTTCGCGAGAAGCGTCGCAGAGTGTTTGGCGAGCCTAGGATACACACAACGCCGGCGGCAGGCCTGCGCAGCAGCTGTATTCAAACACGCTAGGCTATACCGAGCACTCCTTCGCCCACGCGTATATACGCTTCCGCGCACGCACACACGCCCACTAACACTCACAAGCACGAGCGAACGCAGGAGTGCAAACACCGCCGGGCCGTCGTTTACAGCCGAGTGCGAGACTGCAGAGCGCCTCTTGCGGCGTGACAATGGGAGGGAGGAAGGCAAACCGGCGGCTCCCGCAGATTCGCAAACGGCCGGAGAGTTTTAGGGGATGGAAAGGAGTAGGAGGAAGCCGGTTGTTTGCTCTCAGCTTCGTTGCGGCTATTAACTGGCTGCTCAAACATTGCCCCTGCGGCAGACAGTGAGGGATCAAAGTCCCTCTTCTTTTTCTTTTTCTTTTTATCCCTTTGCGCTTCGTGGCGGTACTGACGAAAGCCATCGTTTTACGCCCGCCACGCTAGTACACACGTATACTAACCATGAGGCCTTGCTTTCAACGAAAGTTGGAGCTCACGCGCCTCTACTTCCTGCTGTGTCATGCTATAGGGGGAAGCAGGCCAGGGTGGGCGGAAGGGCTTTGTAAAAGCGTATATCAGTTATAATCAAATTTGGAGTGCGGTTATTCTGATGTCTTTCGCTGTATGTAGAGTGCACGAGTAAACATGTGAGGGAGCATCATCTGCGTCGTCGCACTACCCTTGCTCTTTCTGGGTCTTATTTTTTTATTCGTGAGCTCCTCTTCGGGACTTCTGACATTTTGGATCTCAAATATTGGCAATTAAACTAACGAGAAGAATCAATCACTCTTGGGGTTCCAGAGCTCTGTGTTATGCTGCACAGTGGATTATCATTGATGCCGAAAAGGAGGCCGGTACGTATGCCTGCAGGCAGTTTAAGTGCTTCTGAAACAACACCTAACCCAACGCGGTTAGAATTTTCTCAAAGCTTTTGTTAGACAGTCAAGTGCAGGGTAAATTTTTGAGGACTCGTACGAATGTCGCCCCAGAAATTATCACGGTCTAACCAGCATAAAAGGCAAAATTTACCCAGAATTCGCACGATTACGCATGCAGTAACAAAGTTGTTGTTGTTGTTGTTGTTGTTGTTGTTGTTGTTGTTGTTGTTGTTGTTGTTGTTGTTGTTGTTGTTGTTGTCCTGAGTGGCCGTGGCACATACCCACAGTGGGGGATTGGCCATGAATCGGGTGAGTGGTGGTGGTGGTGGTGGTGGTGGTGGTGGTGGTGGTGGTCGTCGTCGTCGTCGTCGTCGTCTTAACACGTGGCTCATACCCACGAGCGGGACTGGCCACGCTATGTATAACTACACAGTAAAAAAAATTCTCAACGCACTCTGTGCACGCCCTCACAGCCTTTCTCGCATTTTTTTTTTATTATTGGTCATGTTTTAGGGGAACATGGGAGTAAAAGAAGAAGTACGGTTAAGCGAGCGTGTCTTTATACGCCTTGTAGGAGTTGAGGAGGACGTCAGGATGAAAACTGGAGGAGGTTTATTTCCATTATTTACAGTGAGAGTCAAGTAACAGTCTTAGAGTCATTACGGGCCGGCATCAACTCGGACGCTGCGGCCCGTCGCAAGAAGTTCGAAAGAGATGAATCAAGGAATGCTCTAGGAATGCTCCTGGTCTGCGTCTTTTAAGCCCTTCATTGTCTCGAAGACACGTCACGTTCGGCCAATGGGAGAGCCCGCTCAGGTGACGCCATTTTCAGCCATTCGGCGAGCCCGCTCGGGTGTCGTCATTTTCGGCCAATGGTAGGCGCCCGTGCGATGGAGTCACACCCGGCGAAGAGAGTCGCTGCTCGTGTGTTTGTCCGAAGGCTTTCTTCTCCTTGCGGTCTTGCCTTGCTGACTTGCAATGCACCGTCACTTTCGGGAAGAGTCAAGCAGTGAATAGCTCCACCGGCTGCACACGAAGTGGGGTCCGCCAACTTGTTTGCACGTGCCGTGCCTCAGGAATGTGGTATCCGTGCTTCTGCGCTCCTTAATTAGCTGTGGTGCGATTCGATGTGGTCTGGGGAACTCGAAGTAGGCTCAGGAAACGGTCCCGTATCTAACAGCCTTTATACATGATCCACACTCCTTTTTTCTTGCTCATTGGCCAAGTTTTCACACTTCACAGGTCGTTTTTGTACAAAAGCAATTAGATAGTCTAAATATGAACATTCGAGAGTTAATTCCATCAACTGAATCAAAACAGAATATTAAGATTGAATTTGATTACATCTTCCCCCGGAAACATGTTTCAATCAGTCAGGTTCTTAAATAACCTGTTGCTAGATTACCTTACACACGTACAAACAAATAATAGCTACAGACGCTCCAGTGAACAAAGGTAAGACGGGCGTAGGCATCTTCTCGCTTTCGCTTGGCTGGTCTTTCTCTCTGAGCCAGATTTCATCCCCGTTTTTGAAGCCGAGCTTTCGGCATTGATTCTAGCGCTGAGAAAACTCTCTTTGAAAAGCTATCAGTACTGCTATTATAACAGATGTCCTTTCTGTCTGTACTACGCTTACAGCTCCATCCAATTCACTAACTATAAAGACGTTTCTGACGTTAGTTCCTCCACAGTTGAATTTTGTCAAGCTATTATGCGTACCAGGTCACTGTGGATTACATTTAATTGAAACGACAGATTCATTAGCTCGAACATCCCTGAGTGGACCGATACTGTCGGCTCTTTTAGAAGTGGCGCACATAACAGTGATTAGATATCGAAAATATTCAATTCGTAGAGATGGATGGATGGATGGATGGATGGATGGATGGATGGATGGATGGATGGATGGATGGATGGATGGATGGATGGATGGATGGATGGATGGATGGATGGATGGATGGATGGATGGATGGATGGATGGACTGACGGACGGACGGACGGACGGACGGACGGACGGACGGACGGATGGATGGATGGATGGATGGATGGATGGATGGATGGACGGACGGACGGACGGACGGATGGACGGATGGACGGATGGACGGATGGATGGATGGATGGATGGATGGATGGATGGATGGATGGATCGAGCGGGCTACTCCCACCTTGGGACCGGGAGTTTTAACTCCCTGGCCGCATCCTGGGCTCGCTGGACGGCCCAGAGCAGCTCCGCCTCAAATATCCGTAGGAAATCTAGTGGTGTCCATCAAGGCAATCGGGGAGAGAGAGAGAGAGATGGCGAAGAGAGGAAAGGCAAGGAGGTCGACAAGACGAGCGTCCGGTTTGCTATCCTACACCGGGGGAAGGAAAAGGGCGAACAGAAAGAGGAAAGTGGGATAGAGGGAAAACTGTGTGTGCACGCAGCCAAGCGCCTGGAAATCCGTCAAATCCAAGCAAGGGCCCTGCCGATATGTTAGTCTATATTGCGCTGCCGTGTCCCCCCATTAAACCTATATTTACACAGGACTGGTCTCGCGATATCGCCCTGTGTCAATACTGCCAAAAAACAGAATCCCTAGATCACTATGTTTTGTTATGTCGCTGGTATAAATTATTGAGAAAAAGATTTCTAGAAATTCCGCTTGCTAAATTAGTGTTAACGTTAACATCATAAATAATACTAACCTTCGGAGCGTCAGTTCTCGGTTTTAGCCACAGGGATGTTTTTGGTGCCGGTTGCGGCTAGTGTACACTTTTCAATCTTTTTTTTATCTGATATACAATACTTCAAACATTAAGTAACAGTTCAAGCACACAATTCTTGGCCAATCCCTCAGTGTAGGTGCGAGTCATAGTATAAGGTCATAATCATCATCATCATCGAGCGTGCCTGTCGACGTCCTTTTATCCTTTCGAAAAAAGTTGTTCCTTTAAATGAGTATATACCCATTTAAAGTATATACGTGGCGACGGCCACGAATATCCAGGTAATCGATTCGGAGCTTGAATCTAAATGACGTTATAATGGCAACGAGTCAAAAGCAGAGTTCGCAGCTCGAGTCACGTTTAGCCCGCGGTCTTCATTGTTGGTGCTGACTCTGTCTTCATTCGGTGCTCGCCGCCTAAATTAAGCGAAATAACCGTGTGTTCTTCTTCTCCGGCGAGCTTCGCAGAGCCCAGCCTTTTTGTTGTTGATGATTATGACGACGATGACGATGATGATGATGATGATGATGATGATGATGACCTTAAAGTCTGGCACATACCGACTCCCGGGGATTGGCCAAGAGTTGGGCAGATTTTACACAGGAATAAATTTAGAAATCCGTAATTTCGAGCAAAAAATCAAAGCGAGTAAAATCCAAGACGATTTAGTAAGCAGACAGACGTTCTTGTCGCTGGCTCGTTCTCGTCTTCGTCTTCGCTGCGCGATCGGCGCTCGCGGCTGCGTTCGGAGCGACTCACTCGCTCTCGTTGGCCGGGTCGTCCCCGCCGAAGATCGTCCAGCTGAGGAACGGATCACACGACTCGTGAGGATGCCGTCGCTCGGCGCGCCGCTTTTTCGCTTTCTCCTCGTTCTCACTGCGGCGGCTTTCGTCGGCGGGGCCGGCAACGAGGCCGGCGCTCACTCTGCTCACGGTCAGTGCACTTGGACATTCGCTGCGGTAGGACAGCAAAGCAGTTATAATATGTAGTGAGGGTCCTTTTTCAGCGCCGAAGTCGACCACTTCCGAAAAACATTAAACTCGGCTCGACGAGGTAAATAGGAACCGAGGATCCCGATTTTAGTTCATCGCAACCGTATCCGTTTATTTCTTTTTCGTATCCGTCGTCATCCGTAGGCGCAGGTTCAGGCGTAGTAGACAGTGACGGGGCGTGTTAGGTATTTCCAAGGTTGCACGGTAGCTGCTTATAGGGGGCCCTACACAGGCAGTTGCACGCAAGCGAACGCACAGCTTCCTCGAATGTCTGCCTGCGGCGCTCAGAACCGACAGACATAGTTTCCTACAATCACTGAAGGGAACTCTGGCCCTGCTATCGTTCAGCCACCGCGGTAATTATGGGTTGTACATGGATTTGTCTGATTTTCGTGCTTGTGGATTCAGATGCTCTTGTGGCTTCGTTGATTACGCTTTCATCTGGACCTAAATTGACTTAAATTTCTAAGCAATTAATACTTTTTAATTCAGAAGGTGATAAGAATATGCAATCACGCATAATCGCTGCTAATCGCAGTGGTTCCGTTTGTCCGCGCGTCCGTGGCGTAATAGTTTCAATAGCGGGCCTCAGTGCTAGAGGTCCTGTGTTCGAATCCTGCCGTCGGACAATTTTAATAACGCCTATTTAATTATTTGTAGCGCATTAGTTTCCTAAAATTATAAGTTTGCGAAGCCATTTTAAGCCAGAAAAACGAAGTTTACGCAAACCCATGTACTATTCCCATGATGTCTGAACTATTCTGCTTGCAGTTCGTGTAGACACTAGCGCCACAGGTTCTTTTAGTAATTGCATGAAACTCTATATGCCGACAGACAGCCACCCTTACGTGTGTTCTAGACTGTACAAAGGTTTGCTTGCTAGGAATTTGCCAACAAATTAGACAGTGAAGCCAAGGAAAAGATAAGTGAAAGTTAAGGGTGATTTTAAAGGCAATGAAACTGGACGAAGAGATAACTGGCCGCTAGTTCAGTGTACTAATTCTAGTACGCTGTACCGCTAGTGGAAGCCGAACCCACACCTTACACATGCGATGCTACTGTCGCGGCTAGCCTTTCGTCCAATTCATTGGACATTTGCTTAAGTGTGCTAGATCTGGCCCTGGAAGCGTTAGGTAGTTCCGCTCATGGCCATGGCGGTGGTTATGGCACATTTTTTTTTATTTCCTATGTTTGTTTTTTGTGCCTGCGGATATATATCAAGTACTTTTATTTAAATAAAGACCCTGTTTTCATGAATAACTTTTGAATCTTTATCTTTTTGCGGACAAACCAGGAATGCATTCTTGCTTCTCGTAAGCGAACGTCAAATATCAACGACTTGAGGTCCCTGTCAGTAGTGTCTGCCGCTTGAAACATTAGGGGAGAGGCGGTAGGGCGTTCTGTATTTTTATATAGAAATGGAGGCCTGTTTACTATCAGGGTAGGCGCGGGAGTTTTTTCTCAGATGGAACCCACTTTGCGCGTGCGTCAGTGTGGGCGTAACATTAAGGCGAATCGAAAGATATGTAACGTCACGTGTGTTTTTACCAACTAACGTAAAAAATAAACATGTAAATAATATGTGCCAAATATATCTAATTTCCCGAGTATCGACTTGTACAACATAAGCGCGAGACGGAAAATGACTAAATTAATCAGGGAGAGGTGCGCACGTTTAAGCACGTACCTCTAAACTGTGGTTCGCAATTGTTCACGTACTCATTTAGTTTTGCAAATAGTAATGTATAAATCTGTTATTGCAGCGTTACGATGCGCTCCACACTTCCCGTGTACCGTTTCAAGTTTGTAAAAAGTGCAACACGCTGAAGAATACATGCTTCTTATGTGCGGACTTAGTCTGGTCAATTAACAAGCGCTGTGGGCTTAGAATTACCAAAAAAGCTATCATGTAATGAGGACATCGGATGCAGTATCTAGGTGTGCATGCATGTATGTATGTATGTATGTATGTATGTATGTATATATGTATGTATGTATGTATGTATGTATGTATGTATGTATGTATGTATGTATGTATGTATATATGTATGTATGTATGTATGTATGTATGTATGTATGTATGTATGTATGTATGTATGTATGTATGTATGTATGTATGTATGTATGTATGTAGCACTGAGGACCATTTTTAATCAGTGGGAGAACTCGACCTTGACCCAGCGTGGCACACGATAATGAACGTACACAGGTAACAAAGACAAACATATACAGATGAGGAGGAAGTGCATAATAAATGCCCAAAGTATGTATGACTTTTCACCCTTCGGTGCTTTAGTCGGGCGCACAAACATCTGCACGTAGGCGTTTTAAAGCTTTTAGCTTACTTTGAGAACTAACCGCGATTCTCGACTGTCAAACCGTTTTCGTGGGTCGATCCCAAAAACAGTGGCAGTCTAACACAGCGGCAAAAACCGTACGGTGACAACGGTGTTACTGGTACCACCCTTCTACCGCTGGTACCCGAAAGGAGAGTTCTCGCATTCCACCCTCGCGGTAGCTGGCGTTTTGAGACGATGTCGTCGAGGCGTTGTGCCTCCGGTCTAAAAATACACGCACGGTCGTTTGAGACACTGCACCTCTGATCACTGACACTGCACGGAGATACGAACTGGTCCTTGAGGAAGTGGCGCTCGAAGTAGTGGTTGGCTTCCGCCTACAGATAAGGCACGGTGGTTAAGGGAACGCCACCCACAACATTTACTGCAACATAGTGCGGCAAATAACCACATCTCAAAGCATGTTAAAGGCATTCTTGGACAGCCAGCTTGGTTGGTTCTTCATAAATATTACATTGGTTCGTTCCGGACATAAATGTGAACGCTATGTGGCGCGGTATTGAACTCGTGACCTCGCAGTCGGCGACTGAATGCCATTGATTCGTCGTAACACGCAAGCTTCGAGCCATACCCGTCTGTTTTGGCGATTGAACCAATTAGCCTCCGGCAGCTTTGTCACCCCTTTTTCGGCTTGTCTACTTGCAGGTGCAGACATAGAAGCCCTTCTCGGTGGTCATGGTGCGAGCTTCCCGATCTGGAAGATCTTCGGAATCGAACTGCCGAGGCGGAAGGGAGTAGAGGTCTCCTCTTTCAAGGTCCACGTCGACACCTCCGTGAGCTCGAAACGGCCGAAGAAGCGTGCCCGCACCGACAGTGGAGCCCCGGAACGCAAGCACCGCAGGGGAACGCGCGCGCGACGTCCGCCGTACGTCGTCGTGGAGTCCACGAGCAACGGCGAGGTTCTCGGCAAGTCCCTGCTGCGGAATCACTTCTTCCACGACCTCTTCAAGTTGCAGGGCGCCCCCGCTGGCGAGAACATCAGCGTCGTGGGTCCCCAGTACGTCGTGAACAACGGTGTCGGCCAGAAGAACAAGAGCGTCAATCCCCTCATCGTCATTGTTCGCCGGCGCTCGGCGCGAAACGAGTCCGAGAGAGCTGCGGAGAGCGCCGCTGCGTCGAGGTTGCTCGGCGCCAAGGGGGGTGAGCTGCACGTACTGGAAGGCCACGAGTCAAGGAACGAAATGGGAAGCCGCCAGAGGGCGTCTGCCGAAGCGGCCATCAACGTCATCAGGAAGGTCATCCTGAAGAAGATGCTGTCTTCGAGCCGCTCGGTCGGCGACAGGTCGAAGCCCTGCAAGAACGGCTCTGCTCTGACCGCCGCGATCATCTCGCCGGCGCTGTTGTTTTCGCGTACGCAGCATTTTCCTCCGGTCTTCTTCGAAGAAAGCAGCAAGGGCGGCTACAGGGACGCCGCGCCGGTTCTGCCCAAGATCGAGGTTTCCTACGAGTTCCAGGAGGTCAAGTACGAGGGCGGCATTGAGTCCGGAGCAGGCTCGGCGGCGGATCTACTCTTCCCTGCCTCGCCGTACGACCGCCGACCTCCGGACGCGACGGCTGTCTACGGAGCGGTCCTGGCGATCAGCATGCTAGCGCTCCCGATCACCATCATGGGCCTACTCCGAGTGCTCAGTCGTTACCCGAGAGCGACGACGGGCACCAAGAAGACGATATTCAGGTTGCCCTGCGAAGCACCCGCATACGCTCCCGAACCCGAGCCTAACACCAAGGACCTGAACATCACAGGATCTCTGCTAGAAGATCCCATCTCCATCACGGTCAACAGCTACTATCCCGCAACGGCACGGCCAGGTTTAATGCAGCCGCCCAAGCAGACCACCGTATAAAATTGAGCGAGAGAGAGTGAGAAGGGGTGAAGAAAATAGAGAAAGCGGTTTCTTTGAGCAGTTTTCTTTTTTTTTATCGGCCATATTTATCACCGATGAGTTCCGGGATATATTTTTTTCTTTCTCTTTTCCATTAGGTAAATGGTTGGTGGGTTTGAGTAGCCGCTAAAAGCTTCACCAAAAGGACTGAAAGCATGAAGAGTTGCACCGTAAACGAAGAAAAAATTGACCAGTGCTAGTGGTTTTTCTTTTCTTTTTGTAATAAAAAAAAAGCCAGTCTCGTTAACTTTGCCTGAAAAAGTAAAAATAATGAAGCTAGAATGGTTTCTTGCTGGGCTAGTTAGTTCATTGCAACTCATGTAATGGCGCGAAAAAGTAAGGAAATGACGGTATAGTAGAGACAGTGAAAAGAGCGCCATTTTCACACTGTCTCTATCGTCGTCAAGTTCTTACTTTTTTCGCGTTGTTACGTAAGTTGCAATGAAGACTCTTTCAGTATGGTATGCATTGTATATAAACTAGCACTAGCAAAGTACATGTTACGTGGGTATACGAAATTGGGTCGTCATAATCACCGGCAGCAGTCGCCTCGGCGAGAGAGAACAGTCCATCTCGTAGATTTGGAACTGTGTCCTGGGTGCGCAGAACTCAACTTGCCAGCTGCAAATGTCCTCATTGTCTTCTCTCGCACTTTGCTTGCTTGGCTACTGCTTGTGCCATAGCGCTTAACCACAACGGGAGATTGGCGAAGAAGCCGGTGGTTAAAGAGGAGGGGACAGAAAACTAAGTAGTCGAGGAAGGGTTTCAGAGAGAGAGAGAGAGTGAACTTTAATGAGCACCAGCAGTTCAGTCGGCTGGGCCTAGGCCTCCCACGATGGGACGTCGAGGTCTTGCCTCTTCACCGCTTCGTAGGCCTGCTGGGTACAAAAAATAAGTTGCTACATAAAACCTGGACACATAATGTCGCTTCACAGGCACCTCTAATGTTCACCGATCCCTTAATGGAATGGAGAATTACATTTACTGAATTCTTTGATCTAGGTTCTTTTCTTTGATATAGCAATTTCACTGTGTACTAATTGGTGTGTGCCCGTTTATTGGCCATTCCTCCAGAGTGAGCATACGTCCCACTACTGCTCCAAATAAAAGTCATCAAACCAAACCAAACCAGTTTTTATATCGCATCAAATAGACATAACCATTATACATGCCTTCGCTTCACACTGATTCCAGCATGTACGCTGGACCTGCACCTATCAACAGGACCGCATTTACAAGTTATCAAATGACAATCAGGTGGACCGAAGGCCGAAAAGAAGGAAGAGTCTTGGAAAGGAATATATATATATATATATATATATATATATATATATATATATATATATAATGTGTGTGTTACGATATAACATGTCCACTGTAAAACTAAGCGCGAATAAATGACACGCGCTCCTGCGAAGTCCCGTCGTGGGATTAGCCGGGTGCGCGTTTTATCGCGTTTTGCTTGACCCAATAAAAGGCGAGGACGCGACGAGTTCGCGTCCTCACCGGACCTGCAATAAAAGCTTCTTCACTCACTCACTCACTCACAAGACACGTGGAAAAAAAGAAGAGGGAAACCGCTTGTCCTCGTCTGCTTAATGCGTTTATTCTCCCTTGGTTTTTTAATGAACATGTCAGACTAATCAGCCCAACCTTCTTAACTATATGACATGGCATGCCGAGGGACGCTTACAAAGCTATCGTTTAAAAAGATAGCAACCTAACGTTGGTTCTACCAGATTTTTCTTTTTTTTTTAATGAGAACGTATGATTGCATTAAGCAACAAATTTGGTGGTATTAAATGGACTTCGAATACAGGATCGGCAATCTTGTGAGGAATCCAATTACTGCATCAGAAAGTTAACATGGGACAGTCACAGGGGTACTCGCAAGGAACCTTGCAGACGTTCCTGTGGCTTAAGCCTAATGCAGAGACCCCGAAGAAGAGAATATTTAGTGAATTTGAAGGAACAATTACGTAGTTGTCAGAATTGAATTTCTAAGTACTTTTTCCTCTCGTTTGTAAACTGACCGCAGGTTAAGAAGAAATGGTCAATGGTTTCAGGTTTTCAACAGACATGGCACAGAGGGGATGAAGCCAGATCATCCCGACCATCTTGTCGTCCTTGTTCCTGTTGTCGTTCTTGTTTCCTCTGCACAAGTGACACATGTCACCGTGGGGGATCGGTCATGAATTTGGCGGTTTGCACAAAATGGGAAACAAAATTTAGACGATCAAGACTGTCTTACTGAGGAAATACGTGTTTATTGCTTGCCTCTAATTACCCACTTTACCCGGCTTCAGTTTCATCTGTGCCTATCAACATTGCGAAACTGCTCGGCCTGTATTCAGTCTCCGCCTTCGAGCGCAGAGGGCACATGAGCACTTTCCTTTACTTGCCCGCACGGCGCGTGACGTCACTGACGCAGCCTCTCACCGTGACGGTTCTCCAACATGGCGCCTTGGATGACGTCAGTGTGTCATATTCATTGCCGCGGGTAACTGACTTCCATGCAGGAAGGAAAAGCTAGCAGAGGCCCCTGCCCTACCGGCTGTGTTGGAGTGTTGGAGCCGCGCGAGACCCCAACGGACGCAACTTTTCACCATGCTGGTTCACCAGCATAGCGCGGAGGGTGACGTCACTCTAAGTCATTTATTAATTCAGCCGCGCTTTCTGCCACGCGGCAAACAAGCAAAAGCGGCCAAGTGCGGCTGGTCCTCCGAGATCGGGAGCGGCCCCGCAATCTCGAAGGCTCTGTTTAACTAATGGCGAATTCGGCAAATCGTGCCGCTGCGCACCGGAGCGCCACAGTGCGCCGTTTCATCTAATCCTCGTCGGCCCAGGGCGCCCAGGCGCCTGCCGGTGCGATTTGCCGAATTCGCCATACAATTACTTGATATTGCTGGTGAAATGGAGGAAATAATTGACATAATTGAATAGTTTTATAGAACCTTTCTTCGTGACTAAACTTTGAGAATGCATTTTCACCGATGCTCTCGTTCATCTCCACGTCTACCCTCTCCGAAAAGATCGAAAACAGCAAGTGATATTTAAAAAAAACGCCAAGACTGCATTCGCTATCAACGAACAAAGTGCAATGGAAGGTGTGGGCCGAAAAATTACGAGCAATGTCTCATTCGATGGTCGAAATACACAAATGTGCACGTGTCTTCTTAACGAGGCACTTTAAAAAACTGACCAACATATATACAAAATTAAGAAGAAATAAAACAAAGCGACTTGCCAGAAAGAAAGAAATTCATCATCAAGTTCACTCCCGGAAATGCGTAAGAAACCGACAAAATATTCATCTGAAGAGAAATATTGAAAGTAATCATGAAGTATCTTGTTTGCAATTAATGGTCAATCCTCAACCCAATGCCTCATGACCGCGAGCGTACCGGAATCTTGGAAGAACGCTAACATAATCCTAATCCATAAGAAAGGGGACGCCATAGACTTGAAAAATTATAGACCGATCAGCTTACTGTCCGTTGCCTACAAAGTATTTACTAAGGTAATCGCAAATAGAATCAGGAATACCTTAGACTTCTGTCAACCAAAGGACCAGGCAAGATTCCGTAAAGGCTACTCAACAATAAACCATATTCCACTATCAATCAGGTGATAGAAAAATGTGCTGAATATAACCAACCCTTATATATAGCTTTCATTGATTACGAATAAGTGTTTGATTCGGTCGAAACCTCAGCAGTCATAGAGGCACTACGGTATCAGGGTGTAGACGAGCCATATGTAAAAATACTGAGATATCTATAGCGGCTCCACAGCCACCATAGTCCTCCATAAAGAAAGCAACAAAATCCCAATAAAGAAAGGCGTCAGGCAGGGAGATACGATCTCTCCAATGCTATTCACAGCGTGTTTACAGGAGGTATTCAGAGACCTGGATTGGGAAGAATTGGGGATAAGAGTTAATGGAGAATACCTTAGTAACTTGAGATTCGCTGATGATATTGCCTTGCTTAGTAACTCAGGGGACCAATTGCAATGCATGCTCACTGACCTGGAGAGGCAAAGCAGAAGGGTGGGTCTAAAAATTAATCTGCAGAAAACTAAAGTAATGTTTAACAGTCTCGGAAGAGAACAGCAGTTTACGATAGGTAGCGAGGCTCTGGAAGTGGTAAAGGAATACATCTACTTAGGGCAGGTAGTGACCACGGATTCGGATCATGAGACTGAAATAACCAGAAGAATAAGAATGGGCTGGGGTGCGTTTGGCAGGCATTCTCAAATCATGAACAGCAGGTTGCCACTATCCCTCAAGAGAAAAGTATATAACAGCTGTGTCTCACCAGTACTCACGTATGGGGCAGAAACCTGAAGGCCTACGAAAAGGGTTCTGCTTAAGTTGAGGACGACGCAACGAGCTATGGAAAGAAGAATGATGGGTGTAACGTTAAGGGATAAAAAAATAGCAGATTGGGTGAGGGAACAAACGCGAGTTAGTGACATCTTACTTGAAATCAAGAAAAAGAAATGGGCATGGGCAGGACATGTAATGTGGAGGGAAGATAACCAATGGTCATTAAGGGTTACGGACTGGATTCCAAGGGAAGGGAAGCGTAGCAGGGGGCGGCAGAAAGTTAGGTGGGCGGATGAGATTAAGAAGTTTGCAGGGACAACATGGCCACAATTAGTACATGACCGGGGTAGTTGGAAAAGTATGGGAGAGGCCTTTGCCCTGCAGTGTGCGTAACCAGGCTGATCATGATGATGATGATGAATGGTCAATCTCAGCTCATTTTCTTTGAGCATTAGTGTAACGATACGTTAACGTTTGTTGCTGTTTGGGAAAAGTGCACCACGCGCTCTTCAGCCGTGAGCGCGCCGAGTACGCTAAGAACACACTAGGAAGCTGCGCTCCCTAGAGTACGCTAACAACCCCTACAAATGCGTGAAACTCGATTATGCAGGCCCCTTGGCACACGCTTAAGTTCCTTGTTCGACGCTCTTCCGAGCTATTTCAAGGATGGGCGGAAAACGCCGAAAAACGCCGAAAATCCTTTAGAATATACGAGGGACTTTAGAATGCACGGTATTGGGGCGCTACCTTTCAATCGCAGCACCAAGTGAAAGTACCAGCGCGCATAGCCTCCGAGACAAACATAAGTCAATTTTGTGTACGGTTAGTTGGTCTTGAAATCCAGCAACAGGACAGCAATGGGGCACTCCGCTTCACGCTGGAACCGCTGAATGGCAGCACCAGTAAGCGGGGCTCTTAACGGCGCTTAGTTCAAACGGTTGTTTGTGCAACCGCTTTCGATATTGCATCTGAAAGCCCCGCGCAGAATAAATATGAACAAGATTTTACTCTTTATGTTGCCACACCGAGGAAAGAGCTGAGCGGTTCGCGCTTGCACCAAATCAGCGGAGTTATTGTGGGAGGTTTTGAATGAGCCTGCGATCTATTGATACACAGTTTTCAGTGAACAGAAAACGTGGCAACCAGATTGTACTATGAAATGCAAACAAACAGCCGGTCATCCGCCGCAACACCTGTTTAGTTCTCCCGTTTCTTGTCCTTCTCCCTTAGCTATTCCGTGCACTTTTTCCTTACAACTATTACGCTTTCTGGTGATGTTCTTGAGAACGAAGTTAGCGAAAGTGTAAGTTAGGCGAGTTTATGCGAATTCACACTGCGAAGCACAGCTCTGATATTTGTCGCTCTCGCATTTTTTCTTCTTTTTTTTCCGTCCCTGTGTTCCTTCGCGCTCTGTTCCTGAAGAGGAAATCGCAAAACTGTGAGTCGACAAAAGCAGCGAGCACTGCATTCGCGCAACTACAGTCACGAAAAACACAGTCAGTAGACTAAAGCTTCAGGTGAAGTTACCAAAAGATGGATGCACAGGATCTGTGTAAGTGGCAGAAGCTAAAATGTTATCCGTGAACTGATGGTTGTATATTTCGCTTCATGTCATATCACATATGCGTCGTTTCCAAGTTCTGTCACGCTGATTTCATCCTACACTCTTAAAAAAGTTCGCCTCCTCTGGGGCTTATCTTGTCCCACAGCAATAATCGTCATCTGCCTTGCTTGCGGTTCCTTTCTTGAAAACTCAGCGCTCACTACCTTCCTCTCGAGAATGATGTGTCGCGCTGATAACGAGCAAGCAGTTGGGAGTACCGGGCCCCTAGCGTTAAAGAAAGAAAATGCAGGCAAGCCAGATGACCATTATCGTTGTGGGACAAGGTAAACCCGAAAGGGTGTAAATCGTCTAGTAACTAAACAAGTCGCACTTTCGCCCGAAAGGCGAAGCATTGATTTGATAGCAAATTAGTAGACAGCTATACAAAGTAATGATAGCAGTTTTATGGGCTGTATAAACTTGTGCACATTCGCTTACTAACTAAATGAACAAGCATTGCGTCGCGCGCGCACAAGCAAACATGAACACATCTCACTCGGTGACTGCGGAAACTAGCTGTCAAAACGTTTGAGTGAGGAAACGCAGCAGTTGCAGCGGGCAAATTTACCTTCACGCTGCCTCTCGCTTCAATGTCAACTAAGCACCGAAAACACAGCGCACATGAAGTTATTATTTACCCGTTATTTATACCGCGTTCACCCTATTGCAAAGTGTTTTGAGGAGCTCACTCGACACACCTCCTGCTTTTTCGAGGAGAGACTGCTCCGGAGCAGACCGTCGTCGGTTGCGCCATATACAGGGTGTGCCACATGACTTTTGCCAAAATTTAAAAAAGAAAAGCGATTGCCGCGTAGCTGGACAGAACCAAGGTATAATGTTAATTGCCTTCGCTTGGATGACACCCGACTATTTTGCATGATTAGTTGTAATAATAATTGACTTCTCAAATATAATCAGAGCACAATTGTCAATAAGAAAATTGTAGGCCATCATGAAAAATTCCCGATCTATCCTTCTGTTCCTGGCCCCATGATATATACATATATATATATATATATATATATATATATATATATATATATATATATATATATATATATATATATATATATAGCATTTACTTGTAAACCCTGATGAAGATCGGTCCACCGGTCGAAACTGTTGAAATTAAATACTTGTTCTGTTTACCTTGTAGCACCGCTCAAGTTCTTTATTTTTGAAAGGTAGCCTGATGAATTCCTCGTTACCTAGTATATATATATATATATATATATATATATATATATATATATATATATATATATATATATATATATATCACGTGACCAGCTTCCCGCACTTCACACACGTACACTTTTTCCCACTTTGACACTCCTTATGCCAGAGCATTAATACTTTATTCAGAACAGCACATGAGCGAGCATATATCTCCTCCGCTCTGCAGCGGGTGGTCCCCTCTGTCCAGGAGTCCAGCGCCTCAATCGCACTTCTCGCTCGGTAGACCAGATCAAGCTGGTCCGTCGAGTCGGAGCTGGGCGGCGTTGCCTCCCGTGTATGATGGGGTGTGTAGCGTGGGTGTGAGCTCGGTTGTGCGTCCGCGTACCCGTATAGAGCGTTGCGCATTCATCGCAGTGTGAGAATTTACCTGAATACAGAGCAAGGTGTACGGCGTGGTACAGACTCAAATTTGGCTATGTGTTTGTAGTTCCCCCCATACCATGGCCTTCTCTCGCCTGAGAGTTTTGTGCGGCAGTGGTAGTGATCTCCGTGACAGGTGGTAGTGTTGCAGAATGCATGTAGCGTGAAGAATGTATTGAACTTTATCGGCCCAGGGGTGGAACTCCTCCGCGCTCCCCTCTCGCGGTTCCGGCTGCGCGTGTGCTCGGGCGCAGGCTTGCGCCATGCCGATTGCCGCATAAGGACTCACACCCCGGAGCTCACAAAATGCATAGTTGAAGTTGGTGCGCGCTCCTCTCAGAACGCTATGTGCGGAGCTCGAAATTTTGCCGCGGGAATAATTTCTGCATACCGCCGGAGAGTTCAGGGCTATGACGCAGTGCCAGTGCGGTCTAATACCGTGATGGCTATAGCGCTATCGCTAGTTCCTCTGCCTCCGCAGCACTCACCCGGGAAACGGACGACGCATTTATCTCGATCCCGTGATCGTCGTCTATACGCACGGTGGGCGAATGCGGTGCTTCTTGTCGCGCTGGCCGCGTCCACGGGCAAGACGCTTGGGTTGCTTTTCATACTTCCTCGCGAGTACCTGTGCCCTGGCTTGTCGCCGTCGGCTGTGAAAGTTTCGGGGCATTTTCCTGGGAATCGGTGAGACGTGCGCGATCTACTGCATGTATATTCGTGCTGCGATTCTTGTCGGTACGCGGCTGGTCTCCCGTGCAGAATATATCCGAGACGTTGCAAGACGCAGTGTGTCTCGCAGCGTGCCTTTCCTTCTGGCTTACCGGATGTGCTTCTATGTGATTTCCTGCGCATTGCGTGTTGTACAACCTCGTATCCTTGAGGCTAAAGGTGGCCATACCAGGTAGGCGTAAAAGCGCTTGTTAATACGTCTTTTGTATCAGCCAATTGAGAGCCCCCCCCCCCCCCCCTCCCTTCCGGTTTGCCGAAATTTATACATATGGTGACAAGTATATACGTAATGCGGATCAAAATCAGTGTCTGTGCTTACTCGGATCAGGTCCTGTTCTTTGAGCACCCTTTTACTTTGGTAACTCTGCATCATACGCAAGATCGGCGTGACCGTGTGTCGTAGCTTCTGTATGGCGCACTTCACCGATATTCAGCTTGCGCGCATGCGTCGTAAATCACGCGCGCTGTCACGCGCAGCTCGCTGCCTTTAAACTTCCACTGTAATGGCTGGAGGGCAATAAACGGAGCTTACGTTTATTGTCTTACGAACAATACATTTGTTGTTTACGGACAATAAACGTTTTCTGGAGGACAATAAACGAAAATTTAGCCGCTGCATAACGCTCTTTAATTATCCACTCCCGGACGCTGTGCTCAGCCAATGCCGTAAGCCTTGGAGTGCGCCGGTCCTGAAACTGCAGCGATGCGAACGCGTCTCTGCACGCCCACGTGGACAGTGAGACCGACGCAGAACGAGTGTCCGACGAGCTATATATGTAGATATATATTCGCCGTGTGGAACATTGTAATAACGCAGACATGATTAGGGCAATCACGGCCCCTTCTCCGACGATGACATTCTCGTGGCTGAGAATCGGGGATGTCCTATTCATTTCCTGTCGCGGAAAGAAAAGAAAGAAAGAACGGCATGAGAGCGCGCTATTCTTCTCCCGCACTTATTGCCCGGCTTTGCTGTATATACCGGGACCAGCTGCATATGCCGTAGCTCCGGCCAACAGCGCGTGTGTGTTTGTGTGCATATATATATATATATATATATATATATATATATATATATATATATATATATCGGTCGCTCGGTGTATCCCAGCACTCACGCTGGCGCACAATTCCCAGCGCTATCCGGGGCCGGATTTTGCAGGCGAGTAACGACTTATCCAGGCGGCATCGCCCGATGGGTGTTGCTACATCTCTGGTCGTGCGCCGGAAGCAGAAGCTATATAACTCCTGTGTAGGCAGGGATTACTCCTTCCGGAGGGTATATACAGGCCACGGAAGCATGTACGGTAAGCCGCGATCTTCCGCTCCGCCTTGAGTGTTCTTTCCTCGCTCTCTCCGAATCGTTCTACTCTTTCTAGAGAATGCGTATATATAGCGTGTGCACTTGTGTAGTGCGCGCAGGCATACGTGGGCGGTCTCGAAAAGGCTCTCGCTGAGCCTGCCCTATCCCCAGAGTTTTTGATGATTCGTTATACGGGAAGGGGAGTTTTGATCCCCTGGAGGGGCCTCTCATTATTACGGTGCGCAAGCTGCAGCGATGAATTCATTTTAATAAATAAATAAATAAATAAATAAATAAATAAATAAATGACGTAGAACAAACTAGCTCATTTTGCGATCTGGAGAAACCCGGAATGAGGATATCTTGAGAGGGTCCGTACAGCTTCATTTAATTTTTACTCGCGTACTGGTACGACATGCTCGTTTGCTTGCTCATGTGTAATGATGCGTCAGTGCGTGCGTGCGTGCGTGCGAGCAGGAACGAGTGTCAGCGGAAGAGAGAGAAAGGACGCGTGAGGAGTAGTGAAATGAAGAAAGCCGATGAAGACCACGGAGCGCCGTGGTCTACTTCATCGGCGCCGACTACGGGGGGTGGCTCCGGGGCCCGAGCCCCCTCCGGAGCCCCCTCCGGAGCCACACCCTCCCCCCCCCCCCCACACACACACCTGAAGTGTAATTACCAGAGCTTTGTCACCCACATCATTTGTAGTTTCTTTTTACTTTCCTTGACCTATTCACTTGAAATTTTATGGTGGCTAAAAGCTTACTGCGTCATTGTTGGCGCGGACGTCCACGACTTTTATTTATTTATTTATTTATTTACCCTCAGGGCCTTTGGGGCGTTACAGAGGGGGTGGGTACGTGGTTGAACAAGAAGAGAATCTTAAGTTGCGGATGAAATCAAGAAAAAACAAAGAAAACCAAAGCACACAAATACAGAACATTTAGTTCGTACTTTCGCGTTATTTCTGTAAATCCTGACAATAGGAGCACGCGCGCATTAGAAGCACTATAGGGGCGGCTGCCTCATCCCTATATTCTCATTTCAACATTCTTTTAAATTCCTGCTGTAAACACCGTGCACACACACAATATATTTAAATATACGCACAGGGCAAAGTTTGTTATATTCTTGAAAGAGATGGAGGTAGCGAATTAAAATTATATTTCTCAAGGTATAAATACCCTATGCCTAGAGAATGAAAATGTTGCTGTAAGTTCACTACGCTTCAAATTTATTTGCAGCTTTATTGACCATGAAGAACACCTATAGACTTCATGACCCCTTCGGCAGACATTTATCAATGGCGTGTGAAATGCACGTGATTGTTGTCTCAGAATTGTTTTTCTTACCAGTAAGCAATGCTAACGACTCATAAAAAAGTCTTCTAATAATTTAGAACATTTATAAGGGATGGAAACATCGTCAGTTGCATGCAAAGGTCAAAAATATACAGGGTGTCCAAATTAACTATCATGCACCAAGGTTTAAAAAGAGAGTAATGCGTTACTCGAAGAAAACCTATATAGCATGTAGTTTACAGTATAATGGAGTAGCTGCCAGTAATTCTTTCGTTAGGGGGAGTTAATTAGGTAATTGCAAATAATTATCTAACTCGGGACATACTGTCCTTATTATCAAAGTGTCACTGAAGCATTTGAAGGCACAGCCAAGGCACATCTAACTGCGGTATCTTCAGCGACGTACTAATTGCGTACTAATTTTTTTCCGACTAATAAATAAACCCGCGAAATATGGAGAATACCACGTGACTGCGCTCCCACCAGGATCACAAAGCAGCGCCCTAGAACAGGCGCCCTCTGAGTTATCCAGAACGAAATAAAGGAAATAAAGAAAAACATTGTGATCGAGATAGTGCCTTATCTGCCGCGCCTCGGCCGAAGTAACACGTCCCGTTTGGTGTTAGTTAGAAACAAGCTGTGATAGCCGTTGTCTTAGCGTATACAAAATGCATGGATGGTTTTCTTTTGTTCTTTTGCCACAGAACCTATCACCACAAAAGCGAATTGAAAACGTCAGTGTAAATGTTTAAAAGCGCGTTTTGTTTCGTACCAGTCGCCATGTCTTTCTCTAATGAGCAGAAGGTAAAAATCATCCTTGCTTTGGAAGCTGCAAAGGACAACAAAAGGAAGGTCGCAAATATATATATCAGTCATGGAAGTCTGTCGGTAGAGCAAGCGAGTCGACTGTCATCAGAAATTTTGAAAATCTGGGACAAACCGGCAGCCTCAAGAAACAGTGGTGGAGGACTCCATCTTTGAGTCCTAGCCTATACGCACGGATGTTCTAGCACTTATGGCCTCAAACCCTCATGCTAGCGTGCGGGACGTGGCCGCCCAGGTACCGGGGGACGCTCGGAGGCGTTCCGTGAGGTCGGACGTGCGACGCATCGGCTCCGTCGATTTTAGACTGGAACCGCGGGCCAACACACGGCACACCGAAAATCTTGGTCTTATCCGACGCCGAACATCGCAAGGATCCTGCAGACACCGACCTGAGGCAGGTGGACCAATTTTCAGCGCTCTTACGCCAATCTGAAGATCGCATCATGCCGCGGTTGAGCTGACCCTAACGAGGACTAAGCTCGGCGCAGCCGGCGTCGGAGGTTCTCCGGACATGGCGACGCAGAAGATCACCGGGTACGACCCGCCATCCATGAATTGGACCGCAATCGAGCACAAACCCCGAGATGAGGACATCCTGACCACCGAAAGTGAGTGTCTTCAAGCACTTGTACGCCTGCGGCAACGGAAGCAACAAGCGAACATGGCTACCAAAAGCTGCGTTGGCGCGGCGTCGCCGACGTCAACGGCGGCGGAGAATTCCCTCCGCGCCGGGAATACGGACGGTGCTCGCGCTGCGCCACTGCTGCAAATGAAGACGGCTCGCAACTGGCGCCCGAAACAGACGCCCAGACTCCGTTCCGAGGACCTAATCGTGGTGTTGAAGCCCCGAGGTACCCTGGACCTGAAAATGGCCTTCAAGCATGGTGACGTGGAATCGGCGGTGGCTCAATACGTGGGTGAAGAAGCCGCCGGGGATCTCAATGTGTGGCCCGTATGGGAACAGAACGTTATCGTGTGCGGAACCCAGACAACACCGATAGCTGACAAGCTGATCAAAGATTTCGACCTGCAGGTAGGGGAACGCTCCTATCCCTTCCGCGGTCATCTCAAGCTGAATGGAGAGGTATGCAAGGGGGTGATCAACGTCCGCGAGGATGAAACCTCCGCCTCTCTCAAGCCCAAGCTCTACTGGAGGGAGGGCGAGATCGCCTTTGTCCGAAAATTGGGAACTACTAACGTGGCGGTGGTAACCTTTGAAGGCCGAAGACTCCCCCGTTACATACAATATAATTATGATTGCGTTCCGGTCAGGGAGTATAAGAAGACCATACCCGCGTGCTACAGATGCGGCACGGTGGGCCACTGGGTGCATAACTGCCCCCACCCAGAGGAAGGAAGATGCGGCTTCTGTGGCAAACAAGCCGGCTCCACAACGGACGGACTTGCAGAACACGAGTGCGCACCATCCTGCATGATCTGCGGAGGAGCCCACCTCACTGGATCCGCACAGTGTGTAGAAAAATTCCGGAAACTTAAGCGGCCGGGATCAACGACCCCAGCAAGAGGAGCGGCAACGCCATCAACGCGGCAGCAACGGGGAGGATTACAAGAACCACAACAACAAAAGAAGACAGGCAAGTCCGGACAAGCACCACTGGGACAGAAGGAGCAGAAGACGCAAAATGCTGTACAATCCGAGACCGGGCCGAAGCCGCCTTCTTTCAAAGCAGGGGATTTTCCCCCTCTTGGTAACTCTTCAAAACAGGTGAGCAACTGGGCGGGAGTCGCCTCTCATTCCTCCTCTCCCCCCTCCCAATCTTCCCCAATGGAACTCGAGATGCGGAAAGAGCTAGAAGCTCTCAGGAGACAAAACGCGCAGCTAGCTAGCAAAATTCATGCACTGGAAAACGCCGGGACGAACAGTCCGATTCCGGGAGGACCCATGGATGACGAGGGGGGTTCGGCACCTGTGTGCTCGGGCAGCACC
This sequence comes from Dermacentor andersoni, assembly GCF_023375885.2. Classification (NCBI taxonomy): domain Eukaryota; kingdom Metazoa; phylum Arthropoda; class Arachnida; order Ixodida; family Ixodidae; genus Dermacentor; species Dermacentor andersoni. The sequence goes on along the minus strand of NC_092816.1, from coordinate 91,097,029 downwards.
GTAAAGTCGGCAAGCGCGTCGCCTACTAACAACCTAGAAGTCCGGGTTACCGCCCTGGAGCAGCAAATGAAGGCCTTAAGGGGCAAGTGGCTCAACTCCCAAATCTAATCAGTGAGCCAGTCCAGTCTGCCATTCAACTGAAAACACAGCAAATAGCCACAATAGTCACGCAACAGGTGACTCAAAACATCAAAACATGGATCCAAACTAACCCAAGACTCTTCCGCCGCACCGGTCCCATTAGAGAGGCCGGGCGTCCGAGCAAATTCCTCCGCGTAACGGAGGACGAGGAACATGACGAATTTGCTGATTCCCTAGATACCATACAGAGTGCCGGCACGGTTATTTATAGCCAGCCAGAGTCTACTAATGCTAATCATGGCGCAGGGATCTAGAAAAAGGCAAGCTAAATCAAGACAGGGACCACTGTCAATCGTACAGTGGAATTGTAGAGGCTTCAAGAATCGGACTAAACGCGCTCATTTTCGTCTCTACTTAGAAACATTGCAATCTCTAGCAGCCATCATGGCTCTACAGGAACCAGGGGCCTCAGCTAAAATTTCAGGGTACAATGCGTTTCAGCGAGATCCATCTACTTGCATCCTTGTACACAAAGCGTACACCGCACAAGAGGTAGACCTCGACCTACAGACAACTTATTCGTACACCATGGTCACAGTGTTACCTCTGCGACGCTCTGACCCACAAGTACACATCCTTAACATATATTGTCCGCCCAAGCCAAAACGTATCACTTTTGCAGACATCTTCACCCGGGCACTGAAGATAGCTGGTCGGGACCCCTTACTTTTTTTAGGCGACTTCAATGCTCCCAGTAAGGTGTGGGGTTACAAGAAGGAGGAGGTGCGCGGTAGGAAGCTAGCGGAGCTCATCTCCACGCTAGGCATATCCCTTCAGACCAACCCAGCCCAACCAACACGTATTGGAAACTCCGTGACTCGGGACACTTGTCCCGATCTCACGCTTTCCAAACACATACAACACGTTGAGTGGTACCACACCGAAGACACGCTAGGAAGCGATCACTGCATCATTAACACTTTAATTCATACCCGGCCCCTAAAAAGGCAAATAACTCAAGCGAAATTGCCGGACTGGACTGCTTTCCGTAAGTCCCTGCCGCAGGCCAGTCTTCTCGAGGAAGGGTACAGCTTGTGGGTTCAAAATCTTATGACAACACTCAAGAAACATGTGAAAAGCATATAGATTGCGGAGGACTGTCCAGCGGTGGATAATCATTTACTCCATCTCTGGGAAGCTCGCCGCAGTCTCACGAAAAGATGGAAACGACAAAAACACAACAAAAGACTGAAAAGACGTACAACAGACCTGACCCAGCGGGCTGCCGAGTATGCCTCTCAATTAGCTGATTCCAACTGGGTTAATCGCTGCAACACGGCAGCCCGACAGATGTCAGGGAAGAATACATGGAAGCTCCTCCGCAGCTTGATTGATCCCGCTCAATCTCGAAGAGAAACACAGAAACACTTACAACGTGCTTTACACAATTTCCAGGGCACAACAACACAACTGGCAGAAACCTTAAGAGACAAGTATCTCTGCACCAAACAGGACCCTCGAGGTCAGGAATATCTCTATGCAGGCCGAGATAATCCAGAGATGGATCAGTCGTTCGAACTCTACGACCTCAAGGCAGCCTTAGCCAAAATGAAGAGAGGCACTGCGCCCGGTCGGGACAAGGTCACAGTGAAGCTGCTGGCCAACCTCCCGGATCGCGCGTATGAAGCCCTTCTTGACTACATTAATGCCATATGAAAAGGGGAGACTCCCATACCCCTCGATTGGAAAACATCCCTTGTCACCTTCATTCCTAAAGCAGGAAAGGAAATTAATACGGACAACCTGAGACATATCTCGCTCACATCGTGTGTGGGCAAACTAATGGAGACGATGGTGCGAGATAGGCTCTCAGAATATTTGGAAAAGCGTAACACTTTTGCAGACACCATGTTCGGCTTCCGCCCACACAAGTCGGCACAAGACATATTATTACAACTCAATCACGACATATTACAGCCAACGGAGCACCCTCACAACGACAAAGTTGTCCTGGCCTTAGATCTAAAGGGAGCTTTCGACAACGTTAAACACAGCACTATCTTAGCACACCTCCGTGAGACCCACTGTGGCAAAAACACATTTAATTATATCAAGGATTTCTTGACGGATCGAGCCGCACTCGTCAAAATCCAATACAGTGAATATGGACCCTACGAAATGGGTACTAGGGGGACGCCACAAGGCGCTGTGCTTTCCCCGCTGCTATTTAACCTTGCGATGGTGCATCTCCCGGCCCAGCTAAACGGTATTGAAGGCGTGCGGTATGCGCTGTACGCCGACGATATCACCATCTGGGCCACAGAGGGAAACATAGGGCATATAGAGGAAAACCTGCAAGCAGCCGCCCACGTAGTGGATCGCTACGCAGAGCGCTGTGGACTTCAGTGTGCACCAAATAAATCAGAATTTGTGCACCTTAGACCAACACCTAGGGACACTACACAAATACATCTCTTTTTGGCTAGTGGTCCCATACACGAGGCCTAGGAGCTCCGAATTCTCGGACTCTTTATCCACAATCAAAGAAGAGTCGACACAACACTAGAAAAGCTCCGCAATGTTGGGGACCAAGTGGGCCGAATGGTCCGGCGTGTGTCCAACAAGAGAGGGGGATTACGAAGCAGGGACGCTGTGCGGCTAGCTCATGCTTTCGTAACAAGCCGAATTCTATATTCGGTCCCGTATCTCTATCTGCGGCAACATGATGAAGCCAAACTCGAAGTCATCCTCCGCAAAGTGATGAAGAGGGCCCTTGACCTCCCTGTCACAACTTCGAACGCGAGACTTCTCGCTTTGGGAGTAGTGAACACCTTTCAGGAGCTCAGGGAAGCCCACCTTACCAGCCAGTACACACGTCTAGCTCAGACAAACTCGGGACGGCATTTGTTGGACCGGCTGCACTTGAAACACACCTTTCACATTCAGGAGCGGATCCGAGTGCCCGAACTCTGGAGACGCGCCATCAGAGTTCGACCCCTCCCCACAAAAATGGATAGGGAAGACCACAGTGGTCGTCGCCAGGCGAGGGCGGACGCCTTGCAACGCCACTACGGCAACAAACGCGGAGTCTTCTACGTGGATGTGGCCGGTCCATGCCGCGGGGGGTGGTGTACGGCAGCGGTCATTCACGAGGAAAAGCAAGTAGATGGGCTCACTTTCAAAGCCTCGGGCTCAACACATGCAGAAGAAGTAGCTATTGCCCTGGCTGCCTCTGACCCCCGGTCTCAATATATCATAACCGACTCGCGCGGGGCTTGTCGAAATTATGAAGCTGGTTGGATCACCCCACTAGCGGAACGAATATTGGAGAACTACAGCAACGGGGGAATTGATCCTACCCCCCATTGTCTGGTCTGGACTCCGAGCCACCAGGGCCTAGCAGGGAATGAAGCCGCGAACACGGCGGCCCGAGCACTCATATACCGGGTGTCCCAGTTAGACCGTGAGTACCTGGAATCCGAAGGCATTTATCTTGTAACATTAAAAGATATCACGACCTTTTACAAAGATAGGCATCGCCAATACCCAACTCCTGCAAAAGAGCTTGGCAAGGCTAATGAACGGATCTTGATTCGACTTTTCACTAACACTTTATTGTGCCCGGCAATCTTGAAACATTTCGATTGTTCCTTCACTGGCAAGTGCCAATACTGTGGGGAGGTGGCTGACACCTACCACATGGTTTGGGCTTGTCAGCTAAACTCAGCTCTTCCCCTCAACCCTAACCCAACCCGAGAGGAGTGGGAGGCGACGCTGCTCGGTTGCTCGGACCTTCAGGCCCAAAAGGCCTTGGTCCAGAGGGCTAAGCTGGCGGCTCGTACAAATTGGGTCCTGGAATAGAGACTCCACCCATTGCGGAGCCCCATAAGGGCTCTACCTCTCTTCCTGTTTTGAATAAAAGCTTTCAAGCAAGCAAGCAAGCAAGCCCAGGTACCAATTTCCAAGTCATCAGTTTGGAGGATTCTAAACGACGGCCTTTCACCCGCATCATCTTAACCAGCATCAATGCTTAGAAGATAGAGACTTGTAGAATCGTCTAGATTTTTCGAATTGTGTCCTCACAAAAGCCGATGAGTCAACGGACTTTTTAAGCAACGTGATGTGCACAGATGATACCAATTTTCGCAGAAACGCCTAAACAAATTTGCATAATGCGCACTATTGGAGGGACTCCAATCTACACTGGGTAAAGCGCAATCGGCACCAGTACCAGTGGTCGCTCAATGTGCAGTTCGGAATTGACGCCGGTGCTATAATCGGTCCCATCTTCTTCGATCAGACACTGACTACATCGTTACGTGAACGAAATTATCCTTGAAGGAGTGGTGGATGAGTTGCTCAGCGAAGTCCCGCTTTCACGTCTTCCACTTCTGTAGTATCAGAAAGGTGGGGCACCCGCACACAGTAGCAGCCGAGCACGAAACTAACTGGATGCGACTTTTCATGCGCAATAGATTAGGTCACCTGACCTCTCCCCGCTCGATTTCTTTCTTTGTGGATACGTGAAAGATCGTGCTTACAGGATCCAGACGGACTTCAGATTAGTTCAAGGTAAGAATAACGAATGTCTGCGGTAGAATTCCGGCGTCGGTCATCAAGAAAACCATTGAAGATGTTATAAAATGGTAACAGCACTGCGTAGCAGCAAAAAATGAGACCTATTCGAACACGTCCTCTAGGCTGGTGTTCAACGGAGCTCACGAATTCAGAGATAATAAGGGCACACTGAAATATGACGGTTTTTTATTTATTTTTGTTATTATTTTTTTTTTTTTTGTGCAGACATGCTGATTGCCAAATCGGCTCATTTAGGAGTGTTATATTTACTTTATTGAACGCATCAGTTTTGACTTTTCTACACATTGATCGCTTCTCAGTCTGTTTATCTCGCTTTTATCTTTTGACACGAACCTGTTTTTGCGGCAGGTATACACTTTCACGAAAAATTAAACTGTCACTTCAATTTGGCCTTGGTCCGAAGTAAGTTTCTGGCGCGAAATATAGCCTCGCGCGCACTGTTTCGATGCGGTGTTAGCAAAGCCGGGATATTGAAGCATTCTATGGCTATTACATTGCTTTTTGCATTTCGTGCGTGGTCAGAGCGGCGCTTCGGCCGTGTTATCAAGGGGCCTTTGTTATCAATGTGATCGGTCGGCTTCGAGAGACGCACAATAAGTGTGACGCAGAAATGATAGGAAGGAATAGCTGCGAAGCCGCGAAACCTGCTGTTGGTGCTCCTTCCGTGCCATTATCAAGGTGATGCGCTGTCTCTTCGGGTTTGTGACAGGCTATGCAGTTGCTTTCAATAATCTTATTTGAGGGCGCTGCTTTATGATGCGGGTGGGAGCGCACTCACCTGGTATTTTTCATACTTCGTGAGGTTCCTTTGTCAGCCGTAAAAAATTGTACGCAATTAGCACGTCGCTGAAAACAACGCAGTTGGATGTCATTTTGGGGTACCTACAAATGCCTCATTGACACTTCGAAAATTAGGACAGTAGTTCTTGAGTTAGATAATCAATTGCAGTTACCGAATTATATCTCAATAACGAAAGAATTACCGGCGGCTGCTCCACTGTAGTGGAAACAATATGCACTAGTTTTTCTTCGAGTAACGCAACTGCTCTTTTTTTAAATGTTCGTGCATGATAGTTTGGGAACACTGTATAATTCACTCAGTAACCGAAATGAGGCCAAGCTGGGTTGACTCGAAATAAGAATCAACTGAAGTCATGCGCAGCAGCGCTTATACTCGGACTCACAGAAAAAGAAGAGAGAGAGAGAGAGAGAGAGAGAGGGGCTGCAGTTTCGCCGGAAAGGCGAAGCAGTATTCGGGATAGCCAAGTGTGCGACAATTACACGAAGGAAGATTACACCACCAAGAGGACTCAGGCTGTGAAATTGAACTGTCTCCTACTATGAGGTCTTGTATATACTCATATAACGCCGTCACTTCAGCGCGCTCAATTCTTCGAGGTCACACGCAGTTTCTTCAAGCGGAATATATATATATATATATATATATATATATATATATATATATATATATATATATATATATATATATATATATATATATATATATATAAACTCTCCGCCTATGGTCTACTTTATAAGCTTATTCCACGAGGAAAAAAAACGGGCGTGTTAATTAATGCCCAGTCAACACCACATACTGAGTATCACGGCAGCTCAACGTCGCGGCCGATCCCTCAGTGCATGGTTACGTAGCCTGATCGGTCAACTGCGCGCTGATATGAACTCATATCATCGCTAGCGGCCGGAGACACGCAATCAGCTGCCGTTTCGTCGCAACGATGATAGTGATCTAAAGAAAGGAAATACGCTTGATTCTGCAACCCGTGAGGGAGCACGGCGAAGCGTGAGGTGGTAATGCAAACAGTTAGAGGAACCGCGGCGCCCTTTCCACTTTGTTTCCGACAGCAGCCACCGCGAATCGTCCCACGAGGCTATTTGCCTATCGATGAAGAGCGGACGTTCGATGCATGGGCTCCGTTGACAATTTTCGATTGCGGCGGATTACAATATTGGATCACCGTACATTTACCATCCACGGGTTCCCTTCAACGCCTGGCATCGCCTGGTACCACCAGTGAACCTGTGAGTGCCATATTCTAGGCGGTAAAGACTGTCTGGCTTCTCAGCACCACGAGAAGAGCGCTAACCCTAACGGCCGAGCGGTTTGGGTGCATCACCGCAGCGGAGACGCAGGTGCGCCCGCGGATGCGCGGCATGGCGTTCGCGCAACGCTGGGTCTAACGACGTTCGCCGGTGAGTGCTCCCGCTTCACTCATGACTACCGCGACTACTATGAATTCCCTAAGAGGCTACGACCCGACGGAGATGGACTTCAGTCATGTACCAACATCCCAGCAGCAGCTGATGCCCCCGCAGGATCTCCCGAAGGACGACAACAGCCATGGCTGGAACATATGGTCCCGGCGCAACAACGAAAGAGCGGCGCAAGCTAAATCGACAGCTCCCAAGCAAGAGCCGGAGCAGAAAGAACGCCGAGAGCCTCCCGCACCGAGACTTCCGCGTCTACCGAGTTTAAAGAATTTTCCATACAAGGTCATCATCCGACCTAAAACCACGGTGGATCTGCAATCTATGGCTCCACGCTCCTTCGATCTCGAATTAGGGATCCAAGCGGCCCTCGACACACCGCTACAAGAAAAGCCAACCCTGCGCGTTGTTAGCCAGCAGAACATTATAATGATATGTACTCACTGTGAGGAAGATGCGTTCCGCCTCGCCAAGCTTAATAGCCTGCACCTCGACGGCAAGAGTATAACAGTCACCGCCTACGTTGCCTTGCCAGAGGATGTTTGCAGGGGTGTAATACATAATATCAAGCCTGAAGTGGGTGATGACTCTATCTTCCAAGACGTCTCCTCACCCTGCCATACAATCCTGGGAGCGCGCCGTCTGGGCAAGACTACGTCGGCAGTCATCGTCTTCGCCGGCCAGAAAGTTCCATTCACGGTCAACTACGGGTGGTCAGAGCGCCGCTGCTACATCTACCGGAAAACGAGGGCGGCTTGCATCAACTGTGGAATGCGAGGTCACCGAGCAGACGTCTGCCCGAAACCCAAGGGGGCTGCTTGCCAGAACTGTGGAACGCCGAGTCCAGATGAGACGCACGAGTGCGCGCCCGTTTGCGCGCTGTGCAAGGGTCCGCACAAGACTTATTCAAGGGACTGCAAGGAGAAATTCCACAGACCGCTGAACAAGAACGCTAGTGCCACGTCATCAAACGCGGCATCAACAACGGAACTTGAAGAAGGTAGGAGCAGGCCGAGGCAGAAGAAGCAGCCTGAACAGCGATGGCGAGGAGCGTCGTCATCAGTCTCCCACTCTCGTTCCACCTCTCGCGGCCGTTCGAGCTCGAGACGCCGGGCAACCGGCTCCAACCAGAACGCCAGTCAAGTGGAGGCGGGTAAAGAACAAGGCAAGGAGAACCTCACGAAGACCACCGGGGCGCTGAAGAAGACGTCCTCGGGTCAGCTCTCAGATTCGAAGGTGAGCTTTGCAGAGTGGCCTCCCCTCCCCTCGTCCTCCCCGCAGAATAACACGCAGTTGGCAGCACTCAAAAAAGAGATAGAAAGTCTTAAAAAACAAGTCAGCGCTTTAACAATCCAAAACCAAGAGCTTAGGCGAGCCACTACTAATGGAATAACGCCGGTAACTCAGCCGACTCCTCCAAGCCAAACACAGCAGGTGCCTAGCTCCCAACCTGCCTTAGGCGAGGTCTACCAACAAATTATCCAAGAACTCCGATCCTTCAAGGAGGAGTTTCGAGCCTTTCCAATTTACGTGAACGCCCAATTCCAAGAAATTCGAGAGCAGATTGCAAACAACAGACGATACACGGAGACGGCAATTTCTGCACTTCGGAAGGAACATGCGGATAAAAGACATAAGTCTAAATTCGCTCGTACAATGCAAGTGGACGAGCCCTCCGATACGGACTCACCATGCCAGCCAAACCTAGAATAAAGATCTGGCAGTGGAACTGCCGGTGCCGGGGCTACAGGAGAAAGCAGGCGGCTCTTAATCTCCTACTATCTCAGGAATCAGACCCACCGGCAGCTATCCTAATTCAAGAACCCCACCTAATACCTATCAAACTCCAAGACTATGTGACTTATCAGCAAGACCAGTTAACTGCCACGTTAGTGCACAAACTATACACTGCCATACTGCACGACCCTTTCGAGCCGGATATTGCGCACTGCTATATTACTATTCTTCCTCTCCAAAGAGGAGCGACAAGCACGCATGTATTGAATGTTTACAGCCCTCCCAAAGACAGGCACGCAAGATTGGGTTCCCTCATAAAGAAATTTCTGAGCTTAGCGGGCCATGCCCCCTGCGTGATTGGGGGTGACTTCAACGCACCGCACCCTTCATGGGGCTACCCGGCGGCGACACCAAAAGGCAGAAAACTGGAAGAAGTAGTGACGCAAGAAGGGCTATCGATCCTCACCGATCCCACTTACCCTACGAGGCTGGGAAACAGTGTTAGTAGAGATACGTGTCCGGACCTGACGTTCACCAAGAACATAAACAGCGCGATATGGAAGAATACCGAACAGCACCTGGGAAGCGATCACTTCATCCTCTCTCTGGAGATAAGCACAAACGCGTGCAAACGCAAAATAGGTATCGCAAGAATTACGAACTGGGACAGGTGGAGACAGGCCCGGGCATCTACTGCAAACCCTATTACAAACCTAGAGGAATGGGTTAAGGGTGAGGTGCAAGCTTTGAAAGCCTTTACGAAAGAGGTCTGCACGACAGAAGATTGTCCAGCGGTCGATCCGCACCTTCTACATTTATGGGAAGCAAGACACTCATTGACAAAGAGATGGCGAAGACAGCGGCTTAACCGCAAACTCAGGAAAAAAATAGACGAGATAAACAAAAAGGCAGAATCCTACGCCATATCCTTGGCCAGACAGAACTGGAATACGCTCTGCGATGGTATTCAGGGGAAGCTAGGTGTGTCAAAGACTTGGAAGCTCCTGCGTGTCCTAATCGACCCCAGCAGCAGCAAGTCGGCCACTAAAGACAGGCTCACGAAGATTGTACACACCATCCCGGGTACGGACACAGAGTTGATGGAAAACCTCAAGACCAGGTATCTGTGCACGGACCCAGTCGTGGAACAACCGGAGTATTCTGGGCTGCCGAATGCGAAGCTGGACATCGCACTCACGAAAGAAGAGATCAAAGCAGAAATTGCGGCCATGAGAAAAAATGCAGCTCCAGGTCCAGATCAAATAACAGCAACACTCTTATTTAACCTCAGCGATGACACCATCACCTCGCTGGTGGAATGCTTCAACGAGCAGCATTGGGCTACAGGAACGCTACCAATGTCCTGGAAGACGGCCGAGGTTCGCTTTATTCCGAAGCCGAACAAACCCCTTAAACTGGATAATCTTAGACCGATATCACTGACCTCGTGTTTGGGCAAGCTCATAGAGAGGGTCATCAACACGAGACTCAGTAGATACTTAGAAGAGAACAACCTCCTACCTAACACTCAATTCGGCTTTCGCCCTCACCTATCCACCCAGGACGCCCTCTTGTACCTGTACAAGGATCTCCTTGAGACACCCCCCAAGTCACAGACAAGGGCCATCCTGGCACTTGATTTGAAAGGAGCGTTTGACAACGTTCTGCATAAAAATATTCTTCAAAGCCTCGCCGACACCAACTGTGGCTCCAGAACCTACAACTATGTCAAAAACTTCTTATCAGCAAGGCAAGCCACTATAAACTTCGGTGGAATAAAATCAGATCCCATCACTCTAGGCCCGACAGGAACTCCGCAAGGGGCGGTACTGTCACCCCTTTTGTTCAATTTGGCTATGAAAGATCTCCCAGGCCTTCTCTCCGAAATCCCGGGTATCAAACACACATTGTATGCGGATGATATCACTGTCTGGTGCAACTCGGGGAGTGACGCCGAGATCGAGGAGCGTCTTCAAGCAGCAGCGGACACGGTGGACCAGTACGCCAGGGAAACAGGCCTCCAGTGTGCGCCGGAAAAGTCCGAGTTGCTCATCCTGAAGAACCCGAGGACACCCCTGGCACAGAACATCACGGTGTATATAGACAACCACTCAGTACCGAAACCCACGGAGATCAAGATCCTAGGGCTGTATATCCCGCAGGGGCGACAGAATACCACCACTATGAAGAAGCTTACAACATCCACCGAGCAAATCCTCCGGATGATGCATCGTATCAGAAATAAGCACCATGGCATGAAGGAAAGGGACGCCATCCGCTTAGTGCAGGCTTTCGTGATTTCTCGGATAATGTACGGGACGGCATTCCTTAACCTCTCCAAGTCGGAAATTGAAAAGTTGGAGACACTGATCCGGAAGGCCTACAAGACGGCACTGGGCCTACCAAACTCCACGCCAACGGCAAAGCTCATGGCTCTAGGAGTACATAATACCCTCAAAGAGATGTGGGAAGCACAATACCTCTCACAACTCAATAGGCTCGCACTCACAAAACCAGGTAGAGATCTGCTCGAAAAGATCCATATTAATCTGCCCTATACGATAGACCAAAGGGAAGAAGTACCACGTGATGTGAGGAGACGCATCAACGTGTACCCCATTCCGCGGAACATGCATCCCGCATATAACATCGAAAGGAGAAAAGCAAGAGGGGAAGCCCTGCAGAAGAAATGGGACGAGCAACCTAACACCCTCTATGTGGACGCCGCAGGGCCAAAGAATGGAGTGATGACTATTGTGGTCTCAACGCCTTCAGGATTGATGGTGAATTGCGCCTCGATGAAAACATCCAACCCCACTCACGCAGAGGAAGCAGCTATTGCATTAGCTATAGCATCTAACCCCAACGCCGATGTGCTCACTGACTCCCAGAACGCCTGTCGCAACTTCAATAATGGATTAATTCACCGGTCAGGGTTGTCATTGCTGACTAAGCATCCACCCAGCCAAGCCTCAGTCATCTGGTTTCCCGGTCACCTGGAACTACCAGGAGGAAACGAAGCCGCTCACAGGCATGCCCGAGCTCTTCTATACCGGGCGTCTCCCCCTGATGACCGTGAAGAATGCTGGGACCTAACTGCTTTAGCAGTGTATGCTGACAACCTTGCACCATACAGAACAGCCAGGAAGGAGTACCCAACACCACATAAATTCCTCAATAAGTTGGAAGAGAACACTCTTAGGAGGCTACAAACTAATACATACCCAACGCCAGCTAAGTTACACCAGTGGTACCCTACACTATACTCCCCGCAATGCCCACACTGTGGAGAGGTAGCTAACCTCTACCACATGGTGTGGGCTTGCCAATTTAATCCCATAGTTGACCCCATTCCAAATCCCTCAAAAGAGCAGTGGGAGGCTATTCTGCTCAGCGATGATCCTGACCGTCAGCACTGGCTGGTGGGGAGGGCCAGCGCAGCAGCAATAACCAGTGGGCTACCGGAATAGGCGGCCCACCCACGAGTTCTACGAATATCCTGAAAATAAAGATGTTTTCAATCAATCAATGCCTATCGATGCTGCCTATCTAGGCTATTTGTCTATCGAGGCTATTTGCCACGTGTTCGCGTGTTCCCGCTCATATTGCTCACGACTATAATAGTACATCTTGTTGTTTTTCTGTTGGTTTTCTTTTGATTTAATTTCGAGGAAAGATTGGGGTCTGTTATTACCACTGATTCTTTGCTGCAAGGTTCAGAATATAATACGAAAAAAGCGGAAAGAACACAAAAGGAGTAACTAAATTTCTCGTGGTGGGAACATCTAAATTCGTCACGGCGCATTGCACAGAACACAAAATGTCAATCAGCGCTTCCGAGATATTCTTGCAAGTGCTTCAATTTTACTTTACCTCAAGAACCGTCTCCACCTTACCATCTATGAGAATGAAGCCATGTCTTGGAAATTGCGGTATGAAATAAATAAATAAAATATATCAAGCGGGATGGTGCCCTGGCGGCACAGACATAATCGGTATTAATCAGTGTGTACAATAGCGGTAAAGTAATTCTTAATATTTATTACCTCATCGCGCTTGCCAACAAATGCGCGCCAATGAAACTCTTGAATTTAGCGCCTACGAAGTATTCCTGTTCCCACGGAACTGCACAGAACTTGTATAATGAACACTGGTACTGGCGGCCGCTGCGGTGATGTGGTGCCATCTCTCTTCCCGGCTTCGCACTGGCGCCTCTGCGCACCTGAAATGCTTGTGCACAGGTGGGGTTGTACAAGGCCGGTTTTCCGAGCTTTTAGGGCATTCAGCCGTCCAGCGTTCAGTGTACCTGCATACCGCTGTTTGTAGGGGCGGTCAACGCGCTGTCTGCTCGCGCGCCGTTAACCGTTATTTTCTAATCGTCGGCACTTGTGTCTGTGTTGTGCAACAGACTGCAATTATCGCCCGCAGTTGCCTTGACGCACGCACCCATGAAGAAAGCGTGCTTGACTTGCGCGGATGAAAAATAGCTGCACCGGTTGTCGATAACGCGCGTCCTTCCTGTCTCTAGGTGACAGTCGCGGCATTGTGACAACTGAAGGCGTGGGCTGCACAAGTTCGAGCTTCTCGTGTCCGTCGTTCAGGGCTTAAGGGATGTCGCAATTTTCTGCAAAACGTTACGGCACTGCCGGATATCCTTCGGACGACGTCGTGATTGAGCTGGAGCGGGTAAATACGGATCCGTTTGAACTTCTCTGCGATCGCCTTGAACTTGTCGAGCCATTGCGGTGTGTTTGGCGCTTTGACGCTCAGCGACAGTTGCGCGCGATTTGAACGGACTCGTTACTAATGTGCTCGTATTGTGTCGCATGTTTAATTGAACTTTGACGAGTCCTGTGTTTTCTCGCTTTCAGCTGTGGAGGCCCATCTTTGATAAGGTGAGTGCACATTTTGCAGAGTCAGCGTATTGGTAAGTTGAATACGTGTAGATGTCGCACGTTTGCGTCATTCAAGTTGTCCTCTATACTATTATTTTCTCGCCCTCTTTTACGCTCCGTAATTAGTATGACCGTGACCACGATGGCGAGATTCCGCTCGAGGATATCCTGCAGCTGTTGCACGAAAAAAATGAGGAACTTCAGCACGACATTCCTCCAAGCGTCCTCGAGGAAATCGTCGAGAGAGCCGACTGGGATTCCAACCGAAAACTTTCTTATGCAGAATTCAAAAAAATGGTGTGTCCCTTTCTTTATTTCGTTTTGCTATCAAGCACAGCTATTGCTCCTTTATTCCGCATTTCACGTACAGCCTATTTTGAAGCTAGATTCGCGTGATCACGCTAGCTTTCAAAGTGATAAATTGCACTAGTTATAGCCCTGAAGTTAGGTTGAAATTGACCTCCAATGACAGGAAAGCATATAGCCTTTCTAGAGTTACCTATAAAGTAGACCATTCCTTCTCAATCTTGCCACAGTTGCAAGGTGTTGGCCAGACCTAAGGAAACTATTATACGTCAGAACCCTGCAGAAATTTGTATGCATCGCATCCTTAGTGCTATTATGCATCTTGCTGTTAAATATATCATGCAACATACAGGGTGTCCCAGCAGACTTTTGCGAATTAATGTTTAAAAATGGGCTGAAGCACTCTAGGAGGATTAGAATACCAAATGCACATAGTTGGCTTTCTTTATGGTCCCCTTAGAATGTTCCTACATATTTTTTAACTGTTGCTACAAGTTAGCTGGGACAGGGGCTGTAAATGTACACACATGTGCATGGCTTATTGCTAAAAACTTGGTGAAAACAGTTTGTGCATGCAGTGTCGTAAACATTTTCATTTTTGACAACTGTATACATGTTCCACACATGATGTTTGCTTTCTTTTGCTGTTCACTTCTTACATTATAATGATTGTGTTGTGTCAGCGTCAGTTGTGAGTGCTGAGAAGAAAAAACCTATTTTCCTACAGGTACAAGCCTCTGACTTGGCTGAACACAGACCACGGTTCCTTAGATTGGTTCGTTATGCTGCAATGACAGTTGTTCCTAAAGGACAGCGAGCCACAGTGGTGCGTCGATACCTTGAAGAGTATAGCTGCATGCAACCACCTCTCTTCGTGATCACTGTCAGTCTCATTGAGGTAGGTGCACATCTTTTGTCATTTTATAGGGAAGCTGTTAGCGTCTCGGTGGTCGGCATTTTCCATGTCCGTCTGTGAAAAAAATTATCATCATCAGCAATGGCTCACACCCCCTAAGCAAGCAAAAGTGCAATGGTTTACAAGCTTTAACTACCGGGGGAGGGGGGGTGGAGCTGGAGGCCTCGAGACCCCTCCGAAAATTTTCCGGGGGCAAAGGGCACTGCCCCTCCCCCCCTCTCCCCAGAGATAAGCAATGGGATCAGGAGACATCATGTCTTTTGTACAGTTTTGGACAAATCGACTGAAGAACTACAGTTGCCTAAAGGTTTGCCTAATAGATTTGTCTTGCACCACCAAAGGAAAAGCGTGACAACACCAAGAGATTTAGATCCAGTTCATCATCAGGATTCCAACTGGCAATGGGAGCTCTCTGAACGTCTACTGCTCCAAGTCTCTGTGCAGAATCAAATGAACGGCGAATTATTAAGTGCAGGTGTTTCTTTCGTGCCCATTTTCTTCTGAGACTTCAAACCCTTCCTGAACATCCAAATCAACTTTTTACTCAAAACATCAACTGCAAACTTACCTTTAAAAGTATGCCTGGCAGAGGCTACACATCATCCTTGCGGATATAAATAAAATGTATATAGCAAAATGAATGGGACTCTGAGCTCTATGTTAAGCTCCACAGCCTTACACCCATCTTGAGTGAATGGTGGAGTGCCAAACACTGTGAGACCTGTCGTGCTGCTTGTGAGATGAACATTTTTCTTCCAAATACTTCCAGATATAAGGACTCTGGCTTGACATTTGTGCAAAATGGGTTTTCTAACTGGAAGGAAGCTCTTCTGAGATTTAAAAGTCATCAGGCCTCGAATCTGCACTGTGCACCCATGAGTGGAACCACAGCTATGAAAAGGGGGGGTGAATGATGCAACTGCTTGTGTAATTGGGAGTAAAAAGGAAATGGAAGATGCAGGGAAAGTGCTGATAGCGAAATCACCTTCATTGCAGTAATTACCATGCCAGATATTGGCAGCACATGGTCATGATGATGCAGGAAGTAAACATCGTGCCAATGACACTCCAGAACTGCAGCCATGGCTTTCTCGAACCAAGTACAGGCGGCTCTCCCACGACATGTTAAACGAAATGGAAATTTTCGCTTGTGATGTTCTCCAGCCGCTCGCAAATGAGGTTCGTGAAGCAGGGCACTATGCCGTGATCATGGATGAGACAGCGCACATGTCTGCCAAGGAGCAAGTGTTGATCTGCTTTTGTATTGTCCAAAAGAACTTCGAAACACACGAGCTGTCCTGTGTGAGAAGAAAGGGAACCAAGGGGCCAGATTTTTATTAATCATACGATAAGAAGCCAGCAAACAGACACCAAGGACAACATAAGGGAAATTACTTGTGCTTATTAATTGAATTAAATAAATTATAAATTAATAGAAATGAAAATGGATGAAGAAACAACTGGCCGCAGATGGGGAACAATCCCACCTCTTCGTGTTCCTCATGTGATGCTCTTGCCAATTGAGCTTCCGTGGTTGGTTCTAGTATTGAAACATAACCCCAGAAAGTGGATGGGAAAACGGCACCACGGTAGCTCAATTGGTTAGAGCATTGCACATGTAATGTGAAGATGTGGAATCGTGGGGGAACAAATGAAAAAAGAGAATGTGTGAATTTGGCCCCTGCCCCCCTCGGCAGGCTGAAAGCTCGGCGCCTATGCAATGGCTCATCCCCCTTGTAATGCATAAGCTACAAGCACTCGCCAAAGTGAAGTGAACAGTGCATACATTCATTAGAATCACAAATACAACGTACAGAACAGCCTACGTCTCAATAAAGAACAAGCTCAAAACAAGCATACGTCATCATCAGCAAGGGCTCATACCCCGTAAGCAAGCAAAAATGCGATGGCTCATACCCCTTTAAGGCAGAGGCTACAAGCACTCAGACTAGTAAAGCGAACAGTGCATACATTTATTAAAATTGGCCATGCAACACACAGAACAGCATATGTTTCAATAAAGAACAAGCTCAAAACAAGCATCTGAATCATCAGTAAAGACATGTTGGCATGTCAAGAAGCCTGCCATAACTTGAAGGCTGAAGAACAATGGGGGGAATTCATTCCATCCAATTGGGGAATCCATCCAATTTGGGGAATCCATTCAATACTCTCAACTTTAGCATTTAATGTAAGAGTAACTTTTGTTTACATGTTTATGTCTAGGAAAGCTCGTTCAAGATATGAGTTATTTTACATGCTAGCCAACGGCAACAAACTTTCATCACTCACATGTTTATGACATTCCGGAGAAGTGCAGGCATTGCAGGGCGTACTGGCAATGTCGTTAGTTTCAATGTAGACCACCACCTCATTTTCGATTGTTGCAGAGTCATTTGATCAATTGAGAATATCAAAATGAGCAATGGACCATACGGAGGATGATATGTTACGGTCCATGCACAGCAATAAAGTGTAGTCTGATAGTGGGGATATGTACATTAAGTGTAAATAAATGTTTGTTCTTTGAAAGTAAAGTTTGCCTGCATCATCTTTTTGAGTGCCAGAATTGGAGGCGTGCTACATTTTTCTTGCTAGAAAATTGTGTGGGCCTTGGATTTCTACTTTGTTTAGAAGCTGTAATGTCATTTCTGTATTATTGTTCTGCTTTGAACCTATATAAAGTAGCTGCACAATTGTTTCAGGGGCATGTTAAAATTAGACAAAAACTGCTGAATGAATCAGTGATCTGTTTAGTCGTTTTTGGTGCCTTTTGTTTCATTTGACTTGAAAGATAATTCAATCAATTTTGTTAGTACCATCAGAGTCTGATTTACAGAAGTAGACTTGTATCTTGCAAGCTCATAGGTATCCTTAGATGGCCAATATTATCTGCAATGTTGTGTCTCTAAGAGACATATAAAGTCGCTTAGCCATGTTTGCTGTTGAATAATTATCCCATGACAAATCTTTCTCTTTCAAAACTTCTCTTGCTTAGGAATATTTCTGGCATACTTAAGAACTCTCTGTGCCATGTGTCACTGCCCCTGGAATTGCCTAGCTTCCCAACTCGTGGATCAGCATTCTTAGTGTTGAGCTCTCCAATGCGCATGATTATTGTGACCCTGTGCCTAGGTCTCTCATAGAATTGCAGCTGACCAAAGCGAGTCAATATCCCAAATGGTGGTGGCTTGGATGCATAATATTACCAGGCTGTTGCAACAACTATTGAAGCATCCATAGGTATTATAACTGCTGCGAGCATGTAGAATTATTGGAAAACTTTTTTGATAATGGGGCAGGCTTCTTTCCAACACTGTGCTTCATGCAACAGCCCTCAAATTGTCACATTTCAAAAGATGCTTGGAAGTAATGAACATGTGTTGTTTAGTGGCACAAGTGCCAGGTATGGCCAAAGAGTGCCGAGCCAGTGTATGCTTGGAAGTACTGCACCAAGGTTATCTTCTTCCTCATTATGAACTTGATATCCTTGAGAGTGCAGGACAATTGTGTGTTTTCCATGTTCCCCAGAGTTCCCTGGAGGGCATGACACACATCTCACAGTGTAGGCACAAGTTGATTCCTTCAGCTACATTACAAGATCGGTAGGTGTTATTAAAGCGAAGCTTTCTATGTTTCACTGATTCATGCACTGCAGGAAAGCCAACTTACACATCTGCATAGAACATTACAGTTTACATTCGCAGTACCGTGGCAGCGTCAACTGGCCAGCCAGTCAGTGCATGATAATGGCGCGAAACGACGAGCTCAGCAAGAGTAGCGCATGTGCACAAAGTTCACTGGAAGCACAAGTTGCGTGTGCTAGGCATAACACCACCTCTGTCGCAAGTGTGTGAACACGGGCTCGTCTTAGTATCTGAAAAAAAAAAAAAGTCGGAGCCCCTTTCTTAAAGAATTATGGTTGAACACCATGCTACCCAGACGAACTGTATACCGGGTGTCCCAGTTAACTTGGACCAAGATTTTTAAAAAACCCAGGAGCTCAAGAGAAATCATACCAACTGCATAGTAGCCGAAGTCATGTGTGCTTACAGCAAGTATTTTGTTATCACGAAGTATATTGATGAATTGCTTTTAATGAGTCAACTTTTTATTATTGCTTGAATCGCAACTATATCTATTACAAAGTTATAGGGCACCTCAAATAACCTCCGAATCAAGCATTTGTTTCGTGCTCAGCTTTGCCTCATTGTTCTTTTCCAAGAAAAAACAAAAGCATGCGAAACATCCAAAATCGAAATAGATACGCGCTCGCATGCTGCTACTCAAGCGCTCCCAAGTGAATAGCCACAGATACATGGCTTTACTAGCAGTGGCAGCTCGATTTTGCTAAGCATAGCGGAGCTGTAGGGGGTAGTAGGGGGCATTTTGAAGCAGGTATACTGTGACAGTGCACTTGGGACTGTAATTTTGTGCACTTGACTTGTTCTGTAGATGGGCGCGCCCGGAACGTACGTTCCTTTTGTTCCATTTAGCAATAGAAAGAAACCTTGCGCAGGCTATGCCCATCTAATGCGTTTTGACGGATCTGTATGGCCAGCATATGCTGTTGTCAATTACGTAAATCATTTTTGCTTAACATGCCAGTGCGTAGATAATAACGGGAGATCTCCATGGTACCACGCCAGTGACCTGCTCTTCAAGAAGACAGTCATGCCCTTTACGAATGATCAGAAGGCTAAAATGATCCTGGCTTTGGGGGCGGTGCATGGCAACAAGAGGAAAGCAGCCAAGCTATTCCGGATGTAGCATTGTGGAAGATGCCCTAGTCCGTCAACAATACTTAGAACGTACGAAGTCCTTTGCGAGACAGGTAGTTCCACAAGGAAGTGACTCAGGACTGCGACGGTACTTCAAGAAGCGGAAACGGATGTTTTGATATTCTTTGCTGCTAACCCTCACTGTAGTGTGCGCGATGCCAGTGCGGAGGCCGGAACCTCAAGGTCATCAGTGTGGAGGATTTGAAAAAATATCATATGCATTCATACAATGCACATTTTCATAAAAAACCTGAAGACCGAGATTTTGAAAACAGACTTGGCTTTGCCCATTGGATTTTCACGAAATGTGAAGGAGAACCGGACTCTCTCACTCGCGTGCTTTGGATGGATGAGGCTAATTTCTCCAGAAACACACAAGTTAATCTTCACAACGCACACTACTGGAGAGATAGGAATCCCCACTGGCTGGCACAAATGCGACACCAGTACCAGTGGTCATTTAATGTGTGGTGCAGTATTTTTGATGGCAACATCATCAGACCCATCTTTTTTTGGCAACACACTGACGACGCAATGTTACATCAATGACATGCTCATGACCTTGTGAATGACATCTGTTGCAACATTGAAACATTGCTGCAACATTGCACCTTCGGCACGTCTAGTTTCAACACAATGGTGCTCTTGCGCATAGTAGTAGTTAGTCTCGAGTATGGCTCAACAAGTTTTTTTCTGGACATTGGAGTGGCTGGCGTGGACTTGTACCCTGGCCTGCAAGGTCGCTGGACATGACACCGCTGGACTTGTTCTTGTGAGGCTATGTGAAAGATTGCATGTATAGCAGCGAAGCTACCACATTGGATGACCTAAGGGTAAAAATAAGTAGAGTCTGCCATGAGATTCCAACGTCATTGGTCAAAGCTGCAGTAGCACAAGTGTTTGAAAGAAGTTAGTACTGTACTGCTTAAGACGGTGACCTGTGTGAGCATGTTCTCTAAGGGGCAGTAGAAAATAACCGCTGAAAACTGGTATAAAATGTGACTGTTTAACGCACCTTCATGATGTCGCCCTACCCTTACATAAAGGAAGCTTGTGACAAAGATAGAAATATGTAAAAAACTACTTTGTTTTGCCTCTTTTTTTGGGGTTCAAGAGACAGAAAGGGTAAATGGCTAAACCGGTTGCACCTTTGGATGTTTCTCTGTGGGCAGCTGAGACACCTTACATGCTTTTGGTTTATTTTTGATTGAAATAAACTCCCAAGTTGCTCTTTCCTGTTCTTGCGAGAGCTTCCTTTTTTTCTTTTTTTGAGCTCTATTGCGCACTTTTTTTTTTTTTACATTGTTTGAATTTCTTTAGGAGCTTTGTTTCATGCTGTGCTAAGGTTAAAGCTATCCCGAGTGCCTCATGATTGAGCACAACATTCTTGCGTCTGCCGATGCTGATGCTTATCACATCACACTTGTTAGGCCACGAAACTTCTCGAGCCATCCTACATGACGAAGCCTTGTACGATATGGCGATAAACGAATGCAGCCATATATCTTTCAATTGTTCTTTAGAGGCGCTTGAGTAGTGGCGCGCGAGCGCGTATCTATTTCGTATCTCGCATATTTCGTGGGCTTTTGTTTTTTCTTGGAAAAGCTACCAGGCACACTTCAGCATGAAATAAATGCTTGGTTCGAGGTTACTTAAGGTGCCCTACAACTTTGTAATTGACATGTTCGCAATTCAAGCAATAATTCAAAAGTTCACAGCGGTGAATCAATACTTCGTGATTGAAAAAATACTGGCTGTATGTACACACAACTGTCGCTACTATGCAATCTGTGCAATTTCTGTAGAGCTCTTGGTTTTTTAAAATCTTGGTCCAAGTTAACTGGGAGACCCAGTATATCTGCATCGTATTACGCGTGTCACGCCTCTGACCGTCTACTACAGCGATCACAAGGCAGTGCTGTGCAAGCGTAGAGTCGTCCGTGAAAATGTGAGTGCGTGCGTGTAATCAACGACTATATAATCTAAAATAAAGGCTGTGTGTCTTCGTTCAACTTCAACGTTAAAAAAATACAATCCTAAACAAGCAATCAAATCACATATGCATAGCATCGGCTTTCTCAGCATTTCTTGGGTTCGTTGCATGGTCGTTAGCTTAGTACTTTTGACTTTGATTCAGTTTGCATTGGGGGAAAACTTCGCATTCAACCATCTTTCTTTAAGAAAGGGGCTTTGATTTTTTCTTCATCAGTCTACTTAATTGACATCCAAAGAAGCCGTGTAAATCTTTCACAACGATTGAGACTTCACATGGGCTTTGCTCAGCACTACCGTTTTTGTTATTGGCCATGCAAACAGTCCAGACTGCGAGAACTGCACTGTGCTGGAGACTATCGACTGCATGCTCCATGCGTACTCAGCGTACTTGGAAGAGAAGCAATCATTGGCTAAATCTTTCACTTGCCTTGATAACTGGCAACATTATGAAATACTTCCTTTAGGTCCGTGGCCAAAATACTCTGTGTCAGGCCGAGAAGGCCTGTGAAGCTTTTATAAGAGAAATTGAACTGGGTATGTGACTACAATAGATGTTCCCGGCTTTTTTAGTTTTTATTCATGCACATCTAATTTTATCTCCTTACGATATTCACTTTCTAACTCCCCTTTTCCATTACCTCTTACCCCAACATTGAGTAGCAGGCTAGAACTCGGTAATACAGGCCAACTTCTCAGTTTTCTTTTTTTTAATAATACATCTCTTTCTCTCTCTCAGTCGGTTGGCTAGTAGTAGTGTACAAGTAGGAGGAGTGACATTCTCAGTTTCAGTTATCTTTAGCCACTGCTGTCCAAGTTTGCATGGCTTTGCTGTTCAATACTTCACACACTTCACTGTTTTCTTTGATTTTGCCCTCTTGACAGGTTGCCGTGTTCATCTACTATTGTGTGACCCTTGGAGAGTTCACAGCCACAGGCCCAGTGCCAAGAGACAGCCCACTCATCTACAACCCGCGGCGCCGAAAAGAAGCTTGGCGTTACCTTACGTACATGTTAATACATGTTGGGTAAGGTCCGATGTTAACATTGCTGTGCCCACCTAAATATTGTACTTTGGAGAGAGGTACTGAGTTATTTAAAATAAGTACGTCACAGGGTGAGTTTGAGAGAAAGGGGTAAATAATGCATGAAGTCTACACTGGTAAATAAAGTGAATAGAATAAAGGAGTGACAGTAAGGTTCATAAACGCATCCACTTAGCCACGTAATACTGGAGATCATAGGCTGACGAAATAATGAGAAGAATTTATTGTAAAAGCAATGTGCAGGTTTGCGCTGAGCGAAACAAACTACTAGTGTACTTCAGTAATGCAGCAGCTCTTCAGGCACTCTCCTAATCAGTGCAGGAGACCAGTTCTTAAGTGTCTGTCATCATCATCAGCCTGGTTACGCCCACTGCAGGGCAAAGGCCTCTCCCATGCTTCTCCAACTACCCCGGTCATGTACTAATTGTGGCCGTGTTGTCCCTGCAAACTTCTTAATCTCATCCGCCCACCTAACTTTCTGCCGCCCCCTGCTACGCTTCCCTTCCCTTGGAATCCAGTCTGTAGCCCTTAATGACCATCGGTTATCTTCCCTCCTCATTACATGTCCTACCCATGCCCATTTCTTTTTCTTGATTTCAACTAAGATGTCATTAACTCGCATTTGTTCCCTCACCCAATCTGCTTTTTTCTTATCCCTTAACGTTACACCCATCATTGTTCTTTCCATAGCTCGTTGCGTCGTTCTCAATTTAAGTAGAACCCTTTTCCTAAGCCTCCCGGTTTCTGCCCAGTACGTAAGTACTGGTAAGACACAGCTGTTATACACTTTTCTCTTGAGGGATAATGGCAACCTACTGTTCATGATCTGAGAATGCCTGCCAAATGCACCCCAGCCTGTTTTTATTCTTCTGATTATTTCAGTCTCATGATCCGGATCTGCAGTCACTACCTGTCCTAAGTAGATGTATTATGTATTATGTCCTAAGTAGATGTAGAGTATGTAGTAGAAGTGTCTGTCAAGCTGACTTAAACTGGCCTGCTGAGGCATGTGTTGTGATCACAGCAAATAACCACACATAAGTACATTGGCTAGACAGTCTGCCTGAAGGCTTATTTGTGCTAGTTACTGGCTGTGGCTTAGTTACTGTGACATTTGGCTCTTGAATTCAGTGCTTGGCCAGAGTCAGTCATGGGAGTAGAATGCAAAAACATTTGTATACCAATTATGGGGTGCACAAGAGCGCACACATGATCAAAATTAACTTAGAAATGTGCACTATGCATTCCTCCATGTCCCTGTCGCGTAGAGTCCTGCCAGTCATGTATGAGTGCTGTGAGCAAGAAGGATCTTAACCTCATCCCTTGTCAATCCACAATGTTTCCAGGTCCTTAAAGGATAAGAGTTGCAAATGCTGGTACTGTGCGCGAAACAGGAGTGACAACTGTGTATGAAGCCCTTCTTAATGGACAGAGCATGAACAGAAACAAGAAGGCCTGTAGCTACTGGAGCAAAGACTTGAAAGAACTTCACTGGATAAGCTATGAGGAGCTCCTGGAGAAATGCCAAATGCTTGAGGCTGAAATGCTGTCCCTGGGTCAAGTGCCTCGTTAGAGAATCATTATGATCAACTGAAAGATGGGCCTTGAGCATGCTCTCTCAAGCTACTCCTTGGTGCACTATTGCATGGTTTCCTAACCAGTCACAGACAATGCTTATCTCAAGGCCACAACATTTGTTCTTTAGCAAATGGAAAGTTCCGTATGAGTATGCGACTCCGTAGATAAAGTGCAATACTTCGTCAGCAAGGACGACTCACTTCCAGCTCTCAAAAATATTGTGTGTGGCGATGAAATTTCACTGGACATTATCACTGCATGTCACAGTAAGGGAGTGGAGCTGGTACTGGGAAGTGATTCTCTGAAGCTTGGTTCAAAGTCTGTTCAAGAGCCCATTTCATCTACGCAAGGCATGCTATATGGACTTCTCTATACTAATGGAACAGCAGGAATGCCCAAGGGGGGGTGCCTGTCCTACATGGGAGTCTCTTGAAGATGGCGATCGCCATCAACCCTCTGGCAAGGGTGACCACGCTAATGCGTGGAGCAGCCCTGTGCTTCTGCAGAGGAAATGTGCATCTTCTCTTAGATGATAAGAACGCACTGAAGACTCACAACCTGCCCATGGTGCCCTGCATTCTCAATCACATATTTTGCAAGGTTCACTCTAAAGTTCAAAAGTGTGCCATCAAACAGTATATTAAGCAGTATATTCAATACGAAATCCAAGAAAAAACTGCGCAAAAAAAGGGACAAGACAAAGAAAGAACCACACGACACGGGCGCAGACTAACAACTGGTTTAATGCACCATCGTTTGCACCACCATTTGTCTTGTCCCTTTTTTTGCGCAGTTTTTTCTTGGATTTCGTAATGCTATACCAACTAGCCCCTCACCGTACGCTTCTAGAGTATATTCAACTTCGCTGTAAACCAGAAATGCAAGCTTCATAGCCCCTTGTGTTGCTCTGGGATATTAACCAACTCCAGAAAATCGCAACATAATAGGACCGTCAAAGTGGTTCAAGCTGTGCAACGTTCACGGAAGCTTGAAATAATGCGTAATACAAGGTGTCCCAGTCAACATGGGCTAAGCTCCCCAAAAATTTGGGCATGAGATGTCAGGACAAGGTCAACTGTATTCTATCTATGGATGTCTTCTGAAAACTGGGGTATTTTTTTCTGCCACATTTGATTTGCTAATTACCTAAATTAGCTCATTTATTAATCATCGGTCTAATGGCTCATGCTTGAGTGGCAAATTGTTCTAAGCATATTAGAAAGCATCATAGTTAATAGTTTTCAGCCCGCTCCATGTTTTAGTTTTTGTTTCTGCATTTTAATGTTGCGGTGCAAAATACAAAAGGAAAATGGTAGGCGATCCTAATCTTTGACTTCGGTGTCTCTTAGTGGCACTCGCACCTCGGCATTGGTGTTCTTTAGGTTAAGCGTGTGAACGTCTTTGCCCTGGCACGATATGTGGACGAGGAATGAGGGAGGGCGAGGAGGAAGCGCAGCGCATGCCACCTGGCAGGGCATAGCCCCCTAGTGAGCGGCTTGCGAAGCACACCTTATGCGCCCTCTTCGGTGTTGATGTCAGATCATATAATTAGCGTCTGCGCGCACAGATGTGAGCGAGCGAGCACGTGCGCGCCAGTAGAGGAGAAGCAAGAGTGGAGGAAGTGATGTCACATCCGCTCCGCTAGGCAGACGTTCAGTCTACGCCAGGCAACTGCTTTCCATTAATTAGCTGGTTAAATATCATGCCACCTTCTTGTGTGTGACATCATTAGTGACGTCATTGCTTTTGCTTTTTACTTCCGGGTTTCCAGGAATTTCGCCAAAGTTCTGCTCACCTGGCGGGTCCCTAAAGTCTGCGATTCTGTGCTTTTGGGTGCAGTGGTTTCTAGTTAATTCTACTTATTCCAGACACCTCAGTAACTCAACTTGTAACTAAACTTATGCTCTGTTATCATCATCAGCCTATCCAATGTCCACTGCAGGACGAAAGCCTCCCCCTGCAAGCTCCAATTACCCCTGTCCTGCGCCAACCGATCCCAACTAGCACCTGCAAATTTCTAATTTCATCATTCCGCCTAGTCTTCTGCCATCCTCGACTGCGCTTCCCTTTTTAAATAATGGTCCATCGGTTATCTATCCTACGCATTACATGGCCTGCCCAGCTCCATTTTTTTCTCTTAATGTCAGTTAGAATATCGGCTATTCCCATTTGCTCACTGATCCACACTGCTCTCTGCCTGATATCATGTCTATAATGGAACCCATAAAATTTGTAGTGTATTATATTTTTTTATCGGATTTATTTTGAATTTCGTCCCCGGTCATCTCAGGAGGTCTTAGGAGGTGAACCAAGAAAAAATGTAAATTGACTGCATGCCTATGTGCCTCATGTGTGAAACAGGTGTGCTTGCAAAGGGGGTTTCCCACAATTCTCGAAATGACTGAGTTGGCGACCGTGTAGAGTGACAGGGCCTATAATTGTAAGTGTAACAGGATGTAACTGTTGTCCAACGCTAGCGGAGGCAGGCAGATGCGGGTGCAAACTACAGCAGTGCTCACCAGTTTAGGATAGTTATAAAAAGTACAATTGATCTTAGTATTGGCCGGCAATTCCACCAACGCCTTATCACGTTCCTGCTGTTGCCAAGTCAGCCACTTATACAAGCAGTTAGTTGTTTGGAACCCCCTTTAAGAACGCTACTGCTGCACACAGACATGCCCAGTTTGCTTTGTGTGTGTGTGTGTGTGTGTGTGTGTGTGTGTGTGCGTGCGTGCGTGCGTACGTGTGTTTCATGCCACACCTTTGGAACATGAAAAATATAACCAAGAAAAATGTAGCGTGCTGGAAACCATGTAATGCTATGTTTTTGAACATGAAGAACAATTTGGCATTTGATTATGCTACACTAATAACTAATTTAGCTTATTTTCGACCATTTTGAGGAAAAATACCCCAGTTTGTACAAGATGACTGAAAACAGAACCCCGTTCATCTCGTAATGCTATCTCCTTGCCTGCTTTTTTAATTGGCTATATTGACTGGGATACCTTGTATGCAGATAGTATTGGAGACTTTTTCTGAGGCTTGTTCTAGATCTATGGCACATAAGAAACGAAATGACTTCTCTGTTGTCTGTATTTGTCTTCATGGGATTCCGTGCATAGTAAACAAAAAGTTGGTTTCCCTGCTAATCCGTGGGCATTTAGATCAATCAGAATTTGTGGAATTTGGCTTTGAACTAGTCAAAATTCCACAGACTCATTCGTGCGAAAGCCCTGAGTGTTGGATCTTCAGGATCTATCTATGTGATAGGCCTGCTTTTTGAGGCATAATTTCATCACCATACATGCTTTGACCAGAAATGCAGCACAGTCCTTGCTTTTCTACGTATATGCCATTCATTGTTTTCTTTTCATTTTTCAGTGGCTTCCACATCTTTTTCAACCTTCTTGTTCAGCTTATGCTTGGAATTCCACTTGAAATGGTCCACAAGTGGTGGCGAGTCATGCTTATCTATGCTGGCGGAGTCGTGGCTGGTATGTAAAAAGGACTTTACACTGATATTTTCAATCTTTTTGGGTGTAGCAATGATCTTTATGCGCATACTTGCCTAGCATGTAGAATTCTTAATCTAGCCATTATGATTGCTCAGTGGCCCATGAAGTCACAGATTTGTCTTGCAACTATGGCAACCACATTCATAAGCATGTACAGTGGAACCTTGGTTATACGTCCCCCAGTTTTACGACAGATTAGGGCAGTCCCGGCGAAGTCCCCATAGAAGCAATGCATTAAAAACTCTGGTTATCCAACGCAATTTTATGCCTAACCTGCGTAATACGACGACCCTCACAAGGCACGGGACAGAATGCTAGACGAAAGGAAAGTGCCACGGGTCTCTTTCCTCGCTCCAATCACTTTCTCCCTCTCTTCTCGGTGGCGGTGCCTCACGTCGCGTTGGGGAAGCATTTCTCTCCCCCCCACCAGCAGCCGCCCGCGACGCCCGCTGTGCTGAAATAGCGCTTTTTCTTCTCCATACTCACTTTCTCCCTCTCTTCTTGGCAGCGTCGCCTCTCATCGCGTTGGGGAAGCATTTCTCTCCTTCCAGTTTCCCAGCAGCAGATCGCCGACAAGGTAGCATGGAGAGGCCTAGATTTATCGCACGTGTTCTTAGTCGTAATCGTAGCGACCAGCGTTCAGCTGAGGTTTTGAGTTGTGTGGAGCAATGCGACGTATGATGTCCCGAAAGTGGACAGTTCTGTCGCTCGGCGATAAGCTGAATATTATTGAGGAAGCGGAGAAGCGGCATGGAGCCACGAAAGCCAGCATTGCCCGGGACCTTAAGATACCCAAATCTTCGCTTAAGACGATCCTGGCAAACAAAGCAGTGATATTGAAGAATGCCAATAAGTTTGGGCTCAAGCGGAAAGCGGCAAAAGAAGGACGGCATGAGAAGTTAGAAAAAGTTCTTGTCAAGTGGCTGCATCAAGCATGGAGCTCTGCGATCAACGTTGACAGCACCATTCTAAAAGCAAAGGTGGACCTTGTGGCATTGCGTCTGGGCATCGACGACTTTCAGGCATCGAACGGGTGGCTGGATTGCTTTAAAAAACGAAAAAGGATTGTGTACAGCCACTCCTGCGGAGAAAGCACTTCCGTGGAGGTTTCGATGGTGAACGAGTGGATGGAGTCGTTGCCGGAGATGATTGCTGCATACAAGCCCTGTTAGGTTTTCAAAGCTGATGAGAGCGGTATTTTTTACCATATGTATCCTGAGCAAACCCTTGTGTTTAAGGGTGACAGCTGTCATGGTGGCAAGCGTAGTAAAGAGCGTGTGATGGCACTATTCTGTGCTAACGAGGATGGTTCCGAGAGGCTGCCCTTGCTCGTTGGAAAGATTGCAAAGCCACGGTGCTTTAAGAACTTGAAGACGCTGCCGTGCAGCTACAACTTCAACAAAAAGGTGTGGATGACGTCTTCGCTCTTCATCAATTTCTTGCAGCTGCTGGATAACAAAATCGGTGCTAAGGCGAGGAAAATATTGCTTTTCGTGGACCACGCACCGTGCCACCCACCCAATATGTCCAGCCTGAGGAACATAAAGGTTGTTTTTTCTCTGCCCAACTGCACAAGCTGGCTGCAGCGGCTGGATGCCGGCATCATTAACTGCGTCAAGCAAGGGTACTGGAAGTGGTTAGTGCAGCGTCGAATGGCGGCTATGGAGCGCAGTGAGTCGGAAAAAAAGATCGCTGTGCTTGACGCCATGCATTTTATTGCCAGTTCGCGAAGTGTTGCGAAGCACAATTGCTAACTCGTTCAAGCACTGTGGCTTGAACTAAATAGCAGTGCTTTAAGTAAAAAAACTGCACTCTGTTCATATTAAACTACAACTGTAGGGGCATGCGATAGAAAGCTGAAATTTCTGTTACGCACAATGCTGCTGGCGTACTTCCTTTTGCTCATCATTTGCCACTTCAGGGGCATATTGACGAACTTGCACTAGCAAGGTGCTCATCACATGCACTTCTATGAAGCCTTTATGTTCACTGTGTCATGGTATAGTGCCATCTAGCATGCACTTGGAAAATTGCAGCTTGTGCCTCCCAAGATTTGGGTGCACACTTTTGCATCCTTTTCCACCTTGTTTTTCAGTTTTCTTGCCTGATTAGATATATGGTACACAAGAGGCTTCAGACATCATGACATCAACGAGTGCGAGCCCCGTTTAATGTGACCTTTTAATGCCTGCCACACATAGCATGTATTGAATTCTAGTGGGTTGCATGTGAATCTGGTCATTAATTAAAAATAATAATGGAGCACCATTGCCATGTGATTAACACGTTGACCTTCTGGCCTCAGGTTCAAATCCTACGGTAGCCGCAAAGTGTATCTGGTGACATTTTTTTCTTCTTTAGAGAAGGCCGTGGGATGTAGTTGCCACAGGTCATTGTTACTAGAAACATTGCTTGCGGTGCTGTTGTTGATGGCTCAAATTGTCTGTCACGCTTGTTCTTTCTAGGATCACTGGGATCATCACTGTCAGATCCACAAGTTTTTCTTGCTGGTGCTTCTGGCGGTGTGTATGCCCTCATCGCAGGTCATCTTGCCACACTTATACTGGTAAGCCTACGATTAAACAACCTTATTCAAAGGTGCATTAGAGGCAAACAGTAATTTTTGCAACAGTTTAGTAGTCTGAAATACTCAACATGCCACTTTTTTACCAAGGACAAAACTTTAATAAGTGAGAAAATGGCACCTGACTGTACAACAGGACACATGCCAGGACTTTGAAAGTACGGAAGCCCCTAATTGCATTTTTTATCCCTCATGTAATTGCTGCATTGCAATAAAGCAGTGATGATAGAAATATAATTATTATATTTCACATGACTCGTCGTGTGGTAACTTAGTGGCTGTAGGGGTTAGGCTGCTGAGCACCGGGTCCCAGATTCAACTCCAGGCCAGGGTGGCTGCGTTTCGATGCAGGCAAAATGCAAAAATGCTTAAGTGTTCATATTTAAGTGCATGTTAGAAAACCCCAGGTGGGTAAAATTAATCTGGGGCACACCATCATGGCAACTTCCATAATCCACTGTGGCATTTCTGGACGTTTAATGCCACAATAATTTTTTTTTTCCTTCCCATTTTTCACCCTTTCAGAACTTCAAAGAGATGGACTTTGCCTGGGTGCGTGTCCTGTTCCTAACGATATTTGGCAGCACGGACGTGGGGGTCGCCGTGTACACACGCTATATGGAGGAAGATGAGGATAACCGTGTGAGCTATGCCGCTCACCTGGCGGGTGCCACGGCAGGCCTCCTGCTTGGCCTGCCCCTGCTGCGAAATATTGTCGTTCATCGCTGGGAGGTGATCACGGGGCGGGTCTTCTTTGCCGTGTTTGTCGTGCTCATTCTTGCCGCTGTCCTAGTAAATGCCCTTTACCAGGAATACTTTCCAAAGTCGGAAATGTGAAGGAATGGCCCCAGAGTACTGTGGCGAGTTCATTCGCTGAAGCTAAGTGCACAGGTGATCCTCGCTGTTCGTAGGAGACTGTCACCTGTCCTGCTTGAAAGAATGGCCGACCAGGAGTTTAGTGGGCACAGAAATGCCTCGAGCGAGGCCTTTCTCGAATAATCGAAGGCCTAGTTTTACCCGCCGTGGTTGCTTAGTGGCTATGTGTTGGGCTGCTAAGCACGAGGTCACAGAATCGAATCCCGGCCACGGCAGCCGCACATTGATGGGGCCGAAATGCGAAAAAACCCGTGTACTTAGATTTGGGTGCACGTTAAAGAACCCCAGATGGCCCAAATTATTCCGGAGTCCCCCATCTACGGCGTGCTTCATAATCAGATCGTGGTTTTGGCACATAAAATCCCATAATTTAAGTCTAATTTTTTCCTGAAACCTCGTTGGATAAGCTGTGGCATTGCTGCAGAGTAAGAGCTATGCTCACTGCCTTTAATGTGTACAACCACCAAAACGTGCGTGTTTATATTTATGTTTTGAGGGATGAATATGCTTTTTCTGATTGCAAAGAGAAATGTGGCATCTTGTGCACTGTCCAGCTATTTGTACTGTCAGTCTTTGCCAGCTCCGTGCTATATTTCTTCAGTGGTGCTCGTCTACTTTAATTGTCGGCGTTTCGCTGTCCACGCTTCTGGAAGCCAGAAGATGTTACAAGAACTGAGCAGTACGGGTGGGTAATCGGCAACAGGTTTGCCATTGATTGTGTAGATTTTAAGAAAATGGAGTTGTCACACAGCATGTTTCCCGCTCTATCTTAGGCAACATACAGTGGCCTGACTGTACTGCAATATATCCTGTGTACTACCAAAAACCAGTGAATCTGTCGTAAGTGAAACAATTCTAAGTAAAGAGCCGTACGTCTTTCATTGCTGGAGTGGATCAGCATGGTCAGATTTGTTCAGACTGAAGCATAATTTGAACTCAAAATCACTATTATAACCTTGTGTGTATGCCCCAGTCCTGCTCATTCATGCAAGGCAAGCACATTTGTTGCACCGACCAGAACCCCAAAGCTTGAGCTTTTATTAAACAATCGGTGACAGATGTCATTGCAAAGCTGCAAATTTGTGCCATCAAAAACTGCTCCTTTCTGTCGCTAGCCTACATGTTATGGTCCTACTGTCAGCTGAGAAACTTTCTATGGCAGCTCGCTATAAAGAGAATTGGGGTTAAAAATAGAAAAGTTGTACTGTAGTTAGGTGCAACAAGATCTAGATGAGTGTACATTGTCTACACGCTTTTTTCGAGCTATATGTAACTTTGAAGAACAACACATGACAGGTAACTTTTGAAAACTTGTCACTGAATCGTCATGCCTCTCAAGAAGCCATGGGCCAGTATGCCGTGATGCAGCAAACCTATTTCATCAGAGTTAGCACCCCTAACAGCAGTGTATGAGCAGCTGTTCTTCTTTCATACTCGGGGTGTCTAGGGGCTTATGATCACTTTTGAAAGTTGACAGTATAACGATGCTTGTGCTGGTGAACACCAAAGTATAATTGGACGTGACACCTTTGCCTATTTTGAACCGTGTGTATTTTTTCACAAGTTTAAAGGGATGCTGTAACAACTTTTATTTGAACCTGATAGCACATTGAATGTGCCAATGACTAGTTCCTTAGAAATTTTCGGAAAGGACCCATAATATGATAGTGCAATCTTTGCTTTCCCCGTATCCTCTGGACTAAATGTTTCATCTCAGCTGGGGCAGCGCCAATAGCTCCTGTGGTGGTGGAACAGCAGAACAGCGCCAAGGACCGTCCTTTGTGCCATCCTGCTCTAAAACTGCATTTCGGCGGAAAGGTGCACCAAACCTGCGCCAAAGAAGCCTAAAAATGAAGGCCTCATTCCGTTCATGCTGCCTCGCCAGTAAAACTGAAATCAAAACCTCCAGTTCTGGTTTCAGTTTCCGCTCAGCAATCGTTCCCGAGCGGAAACTGAAACGAGAACTGTAGGTTTTAACACAGTCTGCTCAGGAATAATTCATGCTTATGGACAATCGTCCACTGGCTGGTACCTGTGGGCCGTCGTGCAGTCCACGGTGTCGTAGACCACAGCAAAATAGAGGAGTCCTCAGACACCAGAGGAGACGACAAGCAATCTTTTATACAAGATTGTAGGCTCCCAGCTGCATAGTGCAAGGGAATAATACTTGACTTGTACATTGATGGCGGCATAGCCTACAGATCGCAAAGGTATTTTTTCCATTTTATAAAGGTGTTGCAGTGCCCTTTTAGGCATGTGTATTAGGCACTTTTATTGGGTTCGCCCTTCATGCATGACTGCAGCGCATGCCTTCTGCAAAGAGCTTCACGTAAACACTCTTGGCACACAGGAGAAAAATGTTTATTGTTCTAGTTACACTGCTGAGAGGCTCATGTGTTTAAGTCATTAAATGGGAACAAACTGTATCTCTTTTTGCCTATGCAGAAGCCGATGACAGTGTCACCAAAGCTGTTGTGACATCGCGCTTTGTAGCTTGTTTATAAGCTTCTATGCATGCATCATTCCATGCTGTATGCATCAAAGCACATTTTCGTGTTTATACAGATTGGTGACTCACATTTAAACCTCTTGCTGCTGTCACTGGCAGTTGTTGCGATCGCCTGGGAAACAGAAACTGCATTTTAAACAAGCCCAGTTGTTGTCAGAACAATTAATACTGCTGGTTGGTGAATTGCGTGCTGCAATTCCGGCGATTTTGTGTGCATTGCAGGGAGGAAAATGCAGTCAAAGTTTGATGTGTCATGTCCCTTAGACAGCCATTCATTGAGTTTTACTTAATTTTGATCAGAGTTTCTTTCTTTTTTTCTTTTTTCTTTAGAATTGAGTAATGTACCTAGGATTTGGGGGATTCATTTGACATCGTTGAACCTATTGGAAAGCTGTGATGATATACAGTCCACCATTTCACTTGTGGAAGATTATGAGGTGTTACCATAGAAGATAAAATGAGGACTTGGAATGTACACTGTCCATTTTTCAACTACTGCTTGTAATTACCTATGTGCCTTGCAGAATCGGAATGCAATTTTTATTGCTTTCTGCAAAAATGAGCAAGCACTTTTTACCACGTCCTAGCTTCAAGCAGCCCTAGCTGTGTCTACATAAGTGCTGCTGACTTTCAATAATTTATCTTTGGCTGACTTAATCTGCTGAAAACGCTTCTTCACCTTATTTCATTCAGACAGACGCAGGAAATGAATACCGCTCTCACTGACGTGAAACTATTTTATTTCCATGTTTCTTCCTTAGTTGTGTTCAGTTTTAACCCACCATGGTGGCGTAGTGGCTTTGGCTTTGCCACGTAAAATGCCAGAATTTAATTTAAAAACAATGAATCTGGGCCCTTTTGATGATATTTTATTTCTGATTAGCCCTTCAGTACTCTTTATTCTCCTCCGAAACACAGTTAGATCACAGAGCGATCTGAATTGTTGCCAGTCAAACTTGTACTGGAAATTTCGTGATGTCAGCACATCGAACCATTTTACATGGCGTCTTCTTTTTAAAATATTTTTCTCCCTCTTCCGCTTCTTGTAATGTTTGAAAGCAAAGAGATGAAACATTTTTCTATTTTGTATGCTGTGGTGGATTTTATAAAGAAAGGTTTCTTGCCTTTGCCAAAGTTAGATTATGATGAGTGTTGTAAGTAGCATAGACAAATAATCTAGTGAGAAGCATTTTTAACCATAATTGTTTGTGTTGCTGTTTGTGTCTTCATGCTTGTTGTCATAGCACTATGATGTCAAGGAGTTGCATACAGCGACAATCATTAGGCGAGCCACGAAAAGTGTTTAAAAATTCGCAAGTATCTGTCCGGTGCATCGAATATTTCATTACTCTTTTATTGTGCTTTGCAGTAGAAGACAAGTTGTGTTTTTATCAGATGTCACAAATGTTAAAATGCAAAAATGAAAGCAGGATTACTCAGTCAACCTGTTTTTCCTGTCCATACTTCAACACAGCTGCTCACAGATGTTGGCAAGAGAAAGTTTATTTTTAACACAATTGCGTGTTGCTCACTTTTTTATGTGTTGTGTTGTCAAGCTAGTCTCACTACAATCATGATGGCAAATAGTGCAAAGAAATTTAACTTTAATTTTTCTTGGGTGCGATATATACAGTGAAAAAAAAAACATTTTAATGCATTCGGATCAATAGATCAAGGTTAGTTGAAATTCATAACAAAATTGTGTAAAGGAAATGAAGCAGTGATACAAGTAGCAAATTTGGTATGCTCAATACTAAGCATGTCGCTTTACATAAGAAAGATAACATATCCAAATTTTTTGCAATGCACGACGTACAGTAGGCAGTACACAAATGTGGAACATTTTAAAGTAAATGACATGCATCAGAAAAGACCTGCAGTAAATGTGACCTTAAACGGAGGAAAGGAGATCAACGTAGTACAGTTCTAGCGATGTTTAAAAATCGGCTGCCTGTTTTACTTCTGTAGGTAGACTGTTCTGCCTGGACTATACCAACACTTAAAGTTCTTACCATACTCACTGCAAACTTCTGAAACTAGGAAAAATTTTCTTTTTTTAGTGCACTGCAAGTGTTGAATCTTCAGTGAGTAACCTTGCAGTGAGCACTCGTATCTTGGTACGCATGTGAATAGT
This sequence comes from Dermacentor andersoni, assembly GCF_023375885.2. Classification (NCBI taxonomy): domain Eukaryota; kingdom Metazoa; phylum Arthropoda; class Arachnida; order Ixodida; family Ixodidae; genus Dermacentor; species Dermacentor andersoni. The sequence continues at coordinate 91,061,248 of NC_092816.1, read as the reverse complement.
GCTTATGTCAAGGTTCACTTCTTTGCACTGTTTTTGCCGCCATGAATGCTCACTGTCTCAGTCAACATTCTGTGCTCTCCACAGACAGCCTTTTTTTTTATTATTTTATATTTTATTTATTTATTTTTCAATTGAACAATTGCTCTGCATCAGCGATCGCTTGCACATTTAGACTTGAATCCCACAATTTTTCCTACTCTTTAGGATGCCGTAGTTTGATCGTTGTGCAACCTGTTGCGTCCATTTCCTCTTGAAGTAAGAAAGATGATGGCCTTACTCACAATCAGCACATTGCTGTAAACAATTTTGCATCATGAAGCCATCTTGTGTCAGACTTCATAACTTAACTTCAGGGTGGTGTTTGGTGCACATTCTAACCATTTTTGGTCATGCACAGGTTGTGTTATTGCCCATCTTTGTATGTCATTGTGCGCTTTTTTACATGTTAACCTGAGCCTTTTTTATCGTGATATTCAGCATGTTATCCAGTGAGCTCATTCTAAACAATTTTTTGAAGATAACTTATTGCATGTGCCTCTATCCGCTTCAGGAGTTAGTGCTTGTTGTCCCCAGTACAAGCTTGCTGTGCCTTTTGATATGTCTGATCATGCCTGTCTAATGCCTGCCGCAGTGGCCCAGTCGCTCTGGTGTCCTACTGCTGAGCACGAGGTCATGGGTTTGATTCCTGCTCGCAGTGGCCGCATTTTAATAGGGGAGATCATGTACTTATAGTTAGGTGTACGATCATGTACTTATAGTTAGGTGTAAATTAACAGTGAGGTTATGAAAGGCAAGAAAGCACAACTTTTTTTCTTTCCCCAGGATCTGTGATGTTACCTAATTTACATTTAGCCATTGGTTGTGTCTGCAAAACGTTGCACCATCTGATTGTGGCAAAACAAAAGGAAAGACTGAAAGACATGCTTGTTTTCTGTATGTGCAAGAAAAGAAAGGATCAAAAGTGCTTTGGTAACCACCTCCCTAATACCTTTCATCACTGGCTACTTTAAGCAATGAAACACTGATTAGCCCAAACCTGTGCGAAATGCATGTACTTTATAGGTGATGCCATTGGTCTCCAATAAGATGTGCCGTCTGGAGTTGTAGTACATGCTGACGGGACAAAAAAAATTGCATACTTTCCATAGTACTCTTGCGTTCATTAATGCGTGCAATATGACCAGAGTACTGGGCCTGTATAATGCTTGGATTCCTTTTGCTTGATTATATTTCTTATCATCCGCCATTCATAGTAAGCCAGTCCCAGTGATAACGTGGGCGAAGTGCCGCTCGTACCACAGTCAAAACGTGAAAAGACTAGCATTCGAATAGAATTGTTACATTATACTGGCCCTGGTAACGTCACTACAAATGAGACATTGGCTGTGGTAAGTTGAGCTGCAAATTATCACCAATGTTTTGTGCACTTTGTCTCGCATCTGCACCAGAAGTACTTAGTGCAACAAGGAAACTGGCTAACTGGCGTGTTTATTGATTCCGCAGCCCTGCTTCCAAGTAAGGTGAAAAATTGGGTCAGTTAGTTTTGCATCATGAGATTATACCAGCGCTAACTAAAACAAAGAAAGAGACACACAGCGACCTACTTCCAAGTGCTTGCCACGTACAGTACTGTACGCTCTTAAAGGGGCTCTGAACCACTTTTTATCGAAGTGGAGAAATGCATTTGAAGTCAAAATAGGCTATTTCAGAAATACTTTGCCATAAAAAGTACTAATGCGGTTATTAGAAGCGAAGTTATTGGCAATCAAACACGGCCTCCACTGTGCTCCCGTTCCTTCTTCAATGCCTTGCAATGCGAAGGCTACGACGTAGTGGGCAGTGCCCACAACGTATCTGCCTTATAAATTTCACCTTGGCGCGCAGTTCAAATTTCATTTTGGATGTTAACATAGATGCCGTGGCTTCTGATTTTGGTGCCTACGTCGCGTTAAACATAAGCCAAACGTGGTTGTCTTCAGCATGCCGCAGTCCACTTAAGCAATGGACTCGTGGCGGCACTCTGCAGCACTCCGTGGTATCTATGCTGCCTAGCCGACCCTAGCTACCTATAGTAGCCGCGTATGGGAACCCGCCTTATTACGAAATAAAGTATCCAGAAGAGAGTGAGGAGCAGGCTTCTGTTTGAAAAGAGAGCGTTTGAGAGAAAGGTGACTTCACGCTGCACTTGCAAGCTCCACACGCCGCATACAACAGCAAAACTCGGCTGAGATGTTCACAGCAGTGTATGCTACCCGTGAACAATGTTATTTCACCAAACCCGAGGGGTGGTTGAGGGCCCCTTTAAAAGAAACGCCTAACGGATAATCAGATCAATGTGACTGCAGCATTTCTTTAATAAAAAAAAGTGGTTGATGTGATGCATTAGTCAGGTGTACATGCAGGAAAAAAAAATGAACTGCAGGCCTTCATGCAATATCTCCACTATATCTCCAGGTAGAATTCTAATTACACTTGAGCCTCATTATAGCAGTCATATCCAAAAAAAAAAAAGATACCCTTACATTGCATCTGATATATTCGTTACTAGCATATAGTATTTGTTACGTGATGATTTCAGCAAAACACATTCCATATTTACTTTGTTATATTCATGTTAAATCAAGGTATGACTGTAGGTGTTCTCTTTAAGAGTGAACCGCACAGTATTCATGACACATCCTTGCCACTTTATTATGAAGACTGGTTCTCTTGAATGGTTGGGTTGCAAGCGTACAGTGTACATTTTTGCTGAGTAAAGACAGGTAAACCTGCTTGCGGAGCTATGTTATTGCACAAATAATTTTTGTACATGTGATCCCACTGCTATGTGCTGATGCAGAAGTCGGGCTGCTTTGGAATATATGTCTTTCATTGTTGCCGCCTGTTGCTGCCTGTTTTGATGCTCAATGTGGCAGTTCTATGACTGCTATGTGTTTGGCTTGCATGCCGTCATAGTCTAAAGAATCCTCAGGTAAATCTGTCTTGTATGCTTAGATACAGTTATGATTGGACCTGTGTTCATGCCGGCCTCTTGTTTTGCCTGCTTATTGTAGAGAACTTGTACATGTATTTTATGCTTACGCTTGCGGCTTACAGCATTAATATTTGGCTTGTGATTATTGCTCTCAAAAGTAGCTTTTTATCGTTGCTTATCATGTGTCTGAAGATACGGGCTTTCTCAAGTGTTCAGCTGCATTTTGTTTGTCTCTGCATGTATTAAACTTATTCACTTTCAAGTTGCATTGTACTAAAATGTGACTGCATGTTTACAAGCACACATTTAGCTCTCCATTTACAGTAGTGTGTCTCTTTATCAAGCTCTCAGTTTGTTAAAATAGGGTCCAGGCTTGTTTTTTACTTTAAGCGGTGATCAAATCTTAAGAAACCACATTGCTAAATTGTCAGATGTTCAAATTCACAATGTGAATGTGTAAAAGTTGTCTGCACTGCTTGGTTCAAGAATGCTGTGCACGTGACTGTGGAATGAACAAATGTGTGCGCAATGGCAGCATACCCTGGCACACACCGTCGAGAACTCCTGCTAACATACTAATGTAGACAAAAAAAACAAATAACACGAACGGGATGGTGCTGACCAGATTGTACATACCATTTTCATTCTGAGTGGCATCAATGTGATTTTGGCAATTACGTTCACCTACAAATATTTTGTCACCAGATACTTGGCGTGAAATTGCATACTCGTGTCGTTATTTGTAGGCGGTGTTTTGCTTAATGCTCCTGATAAAGGTATTATTTGTCTGCAGTACTCTGTAGTGCTAGTGGCAGTCTGCAAATCAGCCAGCAAACATATAAAGCTCACCTGTGGAAGTACTGGACGTGATGGTAGTATATATTATATCCTTTCTTGTGAAATCGTATGGCTTTAAATCTGTTACTATGATGATACTAATTGTATTGAAATATATTTAGCGTGCTAGTTCTGATTCTTTCTTAACACAACTAAGCCTTTACCGGAAATGTACACTGCCACGAGGTAAAAATTAAAATGTGACAATGAAATAATGGCTTGTGATTGCAGAACATATTGTGGGAAGCGTGGTCCAGCAGCTTCTTTCCTGTAGCCTGTCGCAACACCTCTTAAGTGTGTTCTATATAGGCCCTAAACTTGTTTTGTGTATGTTGATGTTTGAAATATACAAGTTAAATTGGATGGTGTGGCCCTTTCTTACTGCAGCTGCTATAATTTATACGAACTTCATTAAAAACATTCAGCTACATGTTCTGGCATGGTCGATGCTCAAAGTTCAATATCTCAGGTGTTATTGATCAATTTTATTGCGTTTAAATGCTTCTCTGGTTGTGGTTTTTGTCATGTCTAGTCAGGTAGTTTGCTGTGTAATTATGAATAAAGTGTTATTTTCACCTATTTTGTGTGGTCTCATTAAATATTGTCGCGGTTACACCACTGCTGGCTCAATTCCACTTTCACACACATGTAGTTGCCATATTCTCTGTAGTTATCCAGCAAACATGCAGCTCATGCCATGCTGCAGAGTGACCAAGAAATAGATGGATTATTCGAAGTTTTAATCGGAAATGAATATTCAGGACTGATATAGAGTATGATGCGGGAAGGCAAATTTACATATTAAAATTGTAGAATGGCAGCAGTAACAATAAATAATGCTTAAGTGAAAAGTACACAAGAGATAAGCGATACAAATTTAGGCAATGTGCTGGACTATAAGAAATGAAAGGCGAAGCAAACATCCTTGTGGTTGAATGCTAGAGTCGAGGCCTCAAACGAAAGGACACTGCGTTGGTTCCTCACCATAATCTGCTTTTATTTCATATCTTCTATCAGAATGTTTATCTACATCTTAGCTACTGTCCACAAGGGCGCTTCACTGCAACGCAGGCAATGGTAAGTGCTTGTGCTAGGAGTTTAGATAAGGCGATAAGGTTTTTCTTCCAACTGTTCCAATTTCCACAACATCGACCGTACTCATTTAAAAGCAATGAACGCGGCGTTACGGCGACAAAAGGCCAAAGATGGCAGATCGCCTCCACACGGCGTCTTGGGTCTCGCAACACTGGAGCGATTACGCGGGAAATGGACACCTTGCGGTAAATAGTAAACACGTGAAGTGGACGCCGCCGTTTCTTTTAGCTATGCATTTTTTACCGTCGTTCTATTAGAACAGAGAAAGCTCAGGCTTGTACCCTAGAGCCCAAAGGCGCCCGAGATGAGCCTGCCGGACGGATCGGAAGATAAACCGCTCCTGTTTGAGAACGTCAAGTTCTGCCTTGCCGACGACTTGCAGGACGATGAGGAGGTAGGCGCGGCTGCTATAACCTGCGGCTATTGATAATCGAAATTATTTGCGTTCGTTCAATTAAGTGCTCCCCATCAGCGGAATGAGTTAGTGTTCGATCTGAGCTGAGAGGTCGAGGTGCACGCTTTCATGGCATCGAAACCTACGCATAAAAGCGAAAGCTCGCCGACGCGACTCCAAGCTGAGCGTCACAGCGTGACGAGTATGAGCACTCGTAGGGACGACGCTTGTCTTAATTCTGGGGGATCCACGTCATCATCCCCTACATAAGCTAACTTAGCATGATGCCGCTGACGTTTCGCAGATGAAAAACCCCCTCGTTGACGTTTCTGCGACACTTGCAGATCTACTTCGCCACTTAATGGCACTTGTTAATGGTGAAACCGAATGCGAATAATATTACGCAGAATGGGGACAGACATTTGTTCTAAACTGTACCTTGTAGCGTCACTCGCATTACGCTACCTTCGCTTCACACGCAAACGCTTCATGATTACTTTCGGAAGCGTTCCTAACTCCGTGAACGCTTCAGTTCCAGAGACTCCTTGTCAAGAATGGTGGCACTTTGATCAATTACCTCTCTGACAATGTCACCTACGTAATCGCCGACAATCCTGACAGCTCAACAATAACTGAAGCCCAGGATCTTTACGAGAAACCAGTTGTGACGGTAAGAGACTACAAACATGAGTCCTGTGTCCCCACAAACACCCGAAAGTGAATGAGAAAATATATATGTATATATTTGTTTGTTTTCAGAGCGCATGGGTTCGCCTCTCACTAAAGTGTGGAAAGCTTCTTCCGTATCCTTTTCGTCCACATTATTTGAGTATAACCTAAGTATCATTGCCAACACATGGAAAAAATTGTTGTGAAGCCTCTGGCTGGTAATCTTGTTGGTTTGATTTTGTTACACTGTGAATGCGAGCTAATAGAAACATGTGTAACCTCCCTTTTCACTGCTACGATCTCCAATGTCTCATCTGTACTGCCTTAGTAGTTCAGATTCCCACATAAAATTTCCATGGAGTGCATTTGCTTGCAGTGTTTGATTTTACCTTTGTAGAAGTTTTATCGATGTTTACTCATTAACCCAGCCAGCAAATATTCAATTGTCTATAAACCAAGAATTCCACCCACTGAGATCCGATTGAGTTGTTACATCCTGGACAGTTAAGATAGCTGATTCTGCCAAGAGGTGGCTGATGAAAAAAATATAAGATTTAATGTCCCGTAACTGCATAGTAGGTTATGAAGAATATTGATTACCTGGGGTTAATTAAAAGTGCATTCAAAACGCACAGTATACAAATGCTTGCACACCACCCCTGTCATAATGCGGCTGCCACAATCAGGAATCAAATCCCCGACGTTTTTCTTAGCAGCAGAATGCCATAGCCATTGAACCACTGCAGCGAATGCTATGGCAATAGTTGATAAGGTAAACGGTTTTCAGATTTCAATATTTATTTAGGAATGGGAGGTGTAGACTACGAAAAAAACAAGCAAAGAAAAGATGTGCTCGGCACGGTGGTCTAATGGCCACACTGTTTTGCTGCTGAGCATGTTGTCTGAAATTTAAAAGCACCTGTTTGCTGTAATTTTGTATGTGTAGTGCATGCTAAAGCAGCCCAAGTGGCGTGCATCATACTGGAATCCTCCACTACAGCCACCCTCGCAGTCGGCGACAAATTTTCTAACACAAAGACAGCGGCATGCCAGACACGTGTGAGGAACATAGTGATGTATGCATTCTTTAATTATTGAATCAGTTATTACAAAAGGGCGGGCTACTTGATTACACGAATCGAGAGTACGGTGTCTACCAGCGATACAGGACAGGACACGGGAGAAGAAAGGGACAGTTCCTGCATTTTTCCTATCAGCTTTTTACACACTTTGACTTGGCTGTTGCCCGTAGTTGGCGTTTGTCGCTCTACTATTGGCTCCCACTGGCATGCTTAGTGCCTGCCCTTATTGTAAAATGTTGTTGACAGAGTCCTTGAGGTATCACAAATAAATACCAGAAAATTACCACATTTGGTAAGTGGCCTACCCTTGCGTCAGGCTTACACATTGTTACTGATAATCGCACCAGAGCCATTAGAATGATTAGAGCATATCAGAGACATTAGTGTAGTACATGTTATTTACTCAATGCACATAACGTACATTGCATGCACAAAGTAGCTGCTGAGTGTTTATAAAAGTCAGGAGGTCTACCCATATGAGTCATCTGTTGCGCAACCCGCTTAAGTTGCCCAAGAATAATTGTAGTGTGTCATAAGCTTAATGAAGGGTTATGAATTAATTGGTGTAAGAGTTCAGATCCAACTTTTCTGCAGTCTAGACTTGCGTCTTTGTGGAAGCAATACCTTTGTATTAGGATCTGTTACTCCCAGAATGCTCCTCACTTGGCGGACATATTGACACGGCTAAGAGCACTTCAGCCGCTTTCCTGTTAGCAGGCTTTGCTGCCATTGAAATGGCACGGCATCACTGCTACAAGTATTGCACGTAATTGCGGTGTTGGCATGGGGTGGTCGTTAATGTTGGGGCGCTGTGCCAAGGAATTCTGTAGCACTGCAGCTTAACAAGCATTCCACTAGCTGAAGCCTAGTGAGAAATCTTAAACTGGAGAAAAGGGGCAGAACTACCAGCTAAAAGTAGTGGAAAGGAAAAAAGAAAAGGGTTCCCAAGCTTGTGGCTGCCATATTGTACAAGCTATCATTGTAATTGCTTTGCACTTAGGCTGAAACTACAAATTTTTGCTCTGTCGTGTCTCCTAGCACTGGTGAATTTGTGTCTTAATGGGATCGTCAATGTTGCTCATAGCTAGCACAAGCTTGACATGACAGGAAATGGCTACTTGCGATATTGAAAAACCTTAACCTTGTGCTGCAGTTTGGAAGCGTTTTCACCACACAAGAACCAGATTTTTTCAAATGCGGTCGTCTGCCCTTCCCAGGCAAGTATTTGTTGCTATTTTGTTGCAAGTCTTTGTTGCTTTGTTGCTATTTACATCTGTATGCAAACGAAGTGCACTAATGTCAAGGTGTCTGAATTTGCTACGAGGTTGTCATTGCTGAGATCTGCCAGCTGCAGGGTCTAAATGAAAAAGTATGACATGTAAAATACGTAATTGAATGATTAAATTTGCGATATTTGTTGCTGGATTTGTGGGGATTTGAATGTGGTTTGTAAGAGCGTGATTATAAGTACTGATGCCATTAGGTCCTAGCCTAGCAGCTTTCTGTGGGCATTCTGCGACTTGTTTGTGTTTTATTAGCCTTGCATAAGCATAGATGTATTCCTCAACATATGCTTTGAAGAAGAATGAGTTCTTGAACTGCTCTTTTGTTTTAACTGATTTTCCTCTTGTAGCTTTCAGAAGAGGATACGAAATCTTTATGGGCCATGGTGACTTTTCATGGCGGCAAGTTCCAAAAGGTCCTGGACAAAACTTGTACACACCTTGTGGCTGCCAAAGCAGATGGGGTATGCTGCTGTTATTTCTTTCTGTTTTAATGCTCCTCCTTCATTCAACTTTTGGCAGGCTAATTTTAGTTGCCCGGCAGACACCAGGGTGCTAGCCATAGTGTCCATCAGTTTAAGTGCATAGACAAAAATGTGGAATGTACCTTTTTCTTCTCTCACATGGGTCGCCATGTAGCGTATGTGAAAGTAAAATTATAAGTTAGCATAGAGGTCTGTTTCGTGCAGATATTGCAACAACTTGTGAAATGCATGAGGATGTAAAGGAAGGAAGGAAAGGTAGGGAGGTCAACCAGACCATGAGCTATCAATCGCAGTCAATAGGTTGACCAGTTCTTAACATCCCTAAGTGAATATGGCACTGCTGCCAGAAGGCGTACACCCTTAGGGTGCACTTAATCAAGTCTTAGTGCATTTTGTGTTTTCGCATGTATACCCCCACCCGTGAATGTGATCCACACCTCCATTTACCTGCATGGTGAAAAACGGTGCAACTTCACGAGCACGCAGAAAGAAAAGTCGTGCACCAGTGCTAGTGTATGTCTTTTCTGTGTCTGTGAAATGTTGCACTGTTTTCCACTACACACCTGTACCAACTCGCTATAGTGTCACATTCATTTAGCAACATCAGAAATGGAACAACAAAAAGACGACCCATTTGTGAGCTTTTATGATGCATCTGCTCGTATTTAAAATGTGAAACAATGCACGGAGGTTGCTCTTGATCTACATTACCTGAAACTAGGCTCTTTACACGATCCAAAATTTTGTTGCAGTTGGCCTTCAAGGAAAAGTTGAGATGAAATGGCAGAGTTAGGTAGATTGAAATTAATGGTTATGTACACATCTCAAACAGCTGAATAGCATCTCAATGTAAGAGTTTTTATACCAGGCATCCTTAGAAGAAAGAAATTCTTCTCTCTTTATCATTAACACAGGTCAAATATCAGAAGGCCATGGCTAATGGCTGCCTACAGCTGAAAATTGTCACTCCCGACTGGGTTACGGACTCCCTGAAGAACAAGGCACTCTGTGATGAGGCACGTTACCACCCTCGGCTATTAGTGCAACCTAAGCCTCTGACGCCACCAAAGCCGCCTACCCCTCAGCCAGTGACAACATCCCCGATGACGAGCACTGCTGCTGCCCTATCGCAACAACAGCAAGGGTTCATGAGCTTCCGTGCACAGCAACAGCAGCAATTCGGAATGGCCCCTGTCGCACAGCAGCAGTTGTCAGTGTCGCAACAGCAGCAACAAGCTATGACTTTGCAGCAGCAGCAAATTCAGCAGATTCAGCAACACTTGATGCAACCGCCACCGCCACATCAGCAGCATACTCTTCAGCAACAGCTTGCGCAGCTCCAGGTTTCGCAACAGCAAAACCAACAAGTGAACCATCAGCAATTGCAGCATCAGTTGCAGCAGCAGCAACAACAGCAGCAGCAGCAGTTTCAGCAGCAGCAAGCATCTCAACAACAACAGCAAGTCCCTCAGCAGCAGCAGCAAATGCCTCAACAACCAATGCCTCAGCAACAGCAGCAAATGGCGCAGCAGCAACAGATGCCTCAGCAACAGCAAATTCCCCAGCAGCAGCAAATGTCTCAGCAACAGCAAATGTCACAGCAGCAACTTCAACAGCAGCTTCAACAACAGCAGCAGCAGCAGCAGCACATGGTTCCTACCTCTCAGTTTGCAACGCGCATGGTCAACGTGTCATCGTCAGGCAGTGACATTAAGGTGTCCCTGGCAAGCAATCAAGGAATAAGCATTATGACCATCAACAAGCAGCAGCTCTTGCTGCAACAGCAGCAGCAGCAGCAGCAACAGCAGCAGCAACAGCAGCAGCAACAACAGCAGCAGCAACAGCAGCAGCAGCAACAACAGCAGCAGCAGCAACAACAGCAGCAACAACAGCAGCAGCAGCCACCGGGCAGTGCCATGGTACGGCCAGACGGTACCATGGTGCGATCGGATGGCACGGTGGTTCGTCCTGTCACACAGATGCAGCTCATGCAACAGAAGCAGCAATCGCTCCAGCAGATGCAGCAGCAAAGGCAGCAGTTCCCACCAGGCATGCCAGTAGTGGTGTCGCAGCAAGGCGTTGTGACACAGAGGCAGGTAAGCAACATGTGGCATCTGTCAGTCACTTGTTATGGTAAAATTAGCTTTAATCCTAGTTAAGCTTTTTAGCCACTTGAAACAAATGCTTCTAACCAGCCTTTCAAGCATTTGCTATATTAATGAATTGATCGCTGCAATAAACCGTGCAGCATTGTCGCAGTCTATAGTTGCCGGAAATAGGTGCTTGTGGCAGGTGATAAAAAAGCAAATGATGGCTGTGTAAACTTTCATTGCTTGCTTTCCTGGTTGGTAACTTGTCCACAAAATGCTCGTGTTTAAACAAAACAAGACAGAAGAAATATGTGCCATAGAATTGTAACTTCTTTACAGGACATTCTCATGCTTTCAGTTTTCCGATAGTATTTATAATTTCTTATGCGTATTAGTTATACGTATACGTATTTCTTATACATATTATACATATTATTCATGAAATATAACCAGCTCTCAAAAAAGTTTATAACTGGGGATAGGCTAGGTTTTTCTTACTTCTTAATATTTTTATGAGTTTTCTTGAAGCGTGCCTCACATCCAGAAATGTAATTGAAAGTCTGACTTGGATAAACGTCGCCTGCGTGCGGCTAAAACTCCTAAGATGACTACAATGTCACGTCATGTCAGTGCCAAAATACTCCAGAAGTGCATTTCTTGTGGTTGCTGCTTAAGCACCCGCGCACCCATGTAAACCAAAGTATATGTTCTAAATTAGGAAACCAAAACATTTTCTGAATCTTTTCTGCCGAGAGCACGTAATGATTGGAACCACCTCCTTCGAATCATTGTTCTTATAACTGAACCCTTCCGCTTGCGAAATACTCTAGTTGATTTTTTAGTTGCGAGTAACTTATGTTCTTGTTTTAACATTGTACTACTTGTGTTGCTATGTTCAGCTATTTCTGTTCTTTGTATATTTGTTTAGTTGTTTTTAATTGGGTTCCATTATCTCACTTATTTTTTTATTTGACCGGTGCCTGTTCCCTTTTGTAATGCTGTTAAGCCCTGAGGGTAATAATAAGTGAAATGAAATGCCTGTACTTGCTAAAACTAACTAATTACTGTGACAGAGTTAAGATATGCATAACAACTTAAAGTTGGAGAATTGTTGGCCTGATGCATTAGGCTTGTGTGAATATCACTTTTTGGTTCAAAGCAATTAATACTTAGTGTAGAATAATTTCAGCTATTCGGTGCAGATCTATTTTCAGTGGCTGTAGGGCTCTCATAAATCTGAAGAATTACCTCGCCAGTGAAAGCGAGGGTATGAGGCACAGAACCTGAATTGTACCAATTCTCGTGGGTGCCATTTTTCAGAACCCGTGCCAGTGGATCATGTCCAAAAAGTGAAGCGAGACACCGTATGGCATCCAAAATTTCGGTTGCCATTTCTTATTGGTTTAATAGTTAAGGTGCCACTGTAACAAGGGTCTTTAAAGAATCTAGCTGCTGCAAAAAATCAGTAGACAAGAGTAGAGGAATTTTTCATTCTTGGCTTGTCTTGGCTACGAGCCATGTTAATGGCAATGCAACTTGTTCACAGTAACCGGAACTGTAGGTGATACACATTTGAAATTTATATTCACTTGTTCCGGATACTTTGCATATTCCAAACACTGAAATTTGAACCAAAGTGAAGATCAAATAGTAGAATATTCTATTGAATGTTTGAAAATATGCTGTGAAAACAGTTTAAACCTTTTGAGGTGTGTCTTTGTTTTGTGTGGTGTGTGTCCCTTTCTTTCATAACAATATATCTAATTGTCATCTATCTTGCATGCTTTTTTTTTTTTTAATATGGCTTGTCTGGTACTTCCAGGTAACAAACCACATGCATGTTATCACCGTGACACAGCATCCTTGACTCCTAGGAGAGTAGTCAGTGCCAAGTTTTCAAGAAAGAAAAAGCAAACAAGAGAGGTGACGATTATTACTGTGGGACAAAGATACAGCCCCAAAGGGGTGCAGAGTACTTTTAGAGAGTGCTGAACATTCACACAATCCTATGAAACACGTTTAGTTTGACTTTAGATGCCTTGATCGGTTTGGTCTCGGTTTGACCGAGGCTGTACCTAAAGGAGCATGATGTTCGCGCACCTTCCACTACTGCAGCCATGGCCTCAGCAGGGTGGACTACAGCTGACCCCGCAGCAGATCATGCAGATACGCCAGCGCCAGCTTCAGATGCGTCACCTGACACCACAGCAGCAGCAGATTTTGATGCAGAACCTCCAAAGGCAGCAACAGCAGCAGCAGCGACCTCTTACCATGCAGCAGTTCCAGCAGGCAGTGCACGCTGGTCAGCAGCCCATGCAAAACCTCCAGCAGGCGCAGCAACAACAGCAGCAGCAAGCACAGCAACCTCCTGGGGGCGGCCAGCCGGGTGTCCCTCAGCTGCTGAGGCATCCGCAGCAGCAGGTGCTCATTCAGCAGATGCAGCAGCGTCAGGGCATGCCTCCCCGAATGCCTGCTCAGCAATTCCAGCAGACTGTCCAGGTAGCTCAGTCAGTTGTTTGTTTCGCTAATGAGTGCACACTGCACCCAGGCCTAATTTCTTCTAGATGATTCTTTTATCGTTTCCTCTTTTTGTATTTGCAAAAACAAAAGTGCCGTGAGTGCTTTGTGTTTGTGTGTGTGTGCATGCATGTGTGAGTTTATGCGTAACCACCAAGCAAGCAAGCGAGCGAAATCGGGGCATGATAAGGGCGTTGGCTTTGCTCTCGTTCAATGGTGAAGCATAAACAGCATGGCACTTTGGGCGTTTGCTAAAGACTCGACAGTTATGCTTCTTGGCAGTTCAATTTTCAGTTCAAATTTTTCAATTTCCTGTGTGAAATTGGCCAAAATTTATAACACTGCTGAAATTAGCAGCTTCATCATTTTGTGTGTATGTGAGAAAAAGGGGGGGGGGAGGTAAGAGGTTGTAGAAGTGGTCACCCTCCTTCCAAAGAGCTTGCTACCCAAATGTCTACAGTAATGTTCATCCTGAAATACTAAAATATGCGCCAGGCTTCTACTCTTTACCTCCCCCTTCTCCTCAAGTGACTTATGAGACCACTGAGCAGCATAAACTAAAATGCTTATGCTGAAGAGGAAATGTTTTGTCAATGTAGCAAATCCACTGTGCAACATTTTGACAGTGCTCGTTGCAGTGGGAACAACAATGACGGTTGAGCAAAACAGCATAGGTAGATTTGCATGCCACAGCAGTAAATGTTTGCACTGAAATTCACTGTGCTAAGCCCCTACAAAATCATTTGCCCACAATATTGCCCTGACTGATGTGGTCATGACTTTGTAATTTAGATGAAACGAGATTTTTCTCTCTTCTATTCTTTATTTCACCTTGGGCATCATGCGCCGCCCATGTCTTTTGTCATCAGCACTTCTCAACAACTTGTTGTCCCTGTGTCCCATGGTAGCGGAAAAACCAAAATGTAGGTTGAACTTTTTTTGAAAGAACCGTGGCAAAAAGTCAACCCCCATCTTATATATTGGTCATTTCTCACCTGTTTATACTGTTTTTTTCCTTCTTTTTCATTGTTTTTACAAATAAAGTTTGAGGGCTGACCTATATTCCGGTCTGACATACATTCCTATCTGACCTATATTCCGGTTTTTACATAGCTGCCACTCTGCGTCATTGTAAGGCTACAGCATTGAAGTGCAGGTCACCCTTTATCGCACTGTAGGTTACTGAACAGAATCATCTCTTAGTACACCCAATACATACATACCACACACTTGATCAGAAGGACCTACCTGGCCGCCTCGGTATGTTTGTACACAATCGTCAAAATTGTTTCAGGGTCCCTTTAAGAAGACTTTCGAAAATGACCAAGTTTACACAAGACCTGCAGTATTTTGTGATTTAGAATTTCCTCGATTCTTTTGTCCCGTCTTTCTCTCAGGGCCAAGTGGCTGGGCAGCAACAGCCGCAGCAGGCACCACCACAGAATTCTCCAAATGCCGGTCAGCAGCCGCCACAGCCGCAGCAGATGCTGGCGGGTGCGCAGGGTATGGCGCCGGGACAGTCATCACCGCAGGCCATCATGAAACCACCACCCCAGTACCCATACACAGCCGAAAGACCGCTGGTCCGCCCACCGTACCCGCCACAGCAACAGCCACAGCAGCAGCAATCCAGTTCAGTGGGCCAGCAGCAGGCCGCCGGACCACAGGTTGGTCGTAACGACAATGATTTACTTTTGCTTCAGGCAACGTAACAGTGAAGTGTTGCCAACAGTTGTACTGCTACATGTCTGCATTAACGGGCTGTGTTAAGAAGAAACTGCAGACAAACATAGACGGGGGGGGCACGGGCCTCGGAGACGCAATATCACACAAAAACATCAATTTTCTGAAAGCTTTATTTTTGGATTCTACACTGACTGACGCATGGTCTTGGAAAGTATTGTGTGTTGTGGACTAATATTTTAGTTAATAACCTTTCATATCATGTCGGCGAGCTTAATTTCTACTGATGAACAGGTAAAAAATTTCCTTTTTTCGGGATACGCAGCTGCCATTTCTGATCATAATCATCGTGGTCTCGTTTGAAAGAGCTGCTGTTCTTCTTCAGTTTTCATGCCACAGCTACCCTACGCACTGAATGGCTATGCAGAAAAAGCCAACCAAAAAGCTGTCCTGCACTTGCCAACCTATGAGCTTCAATATTCGTAAAAATCCCAGTGGACATGACAAAAAGGGAAAGGGGGAATGTATAGCATACATTTCTTACATGTTTGCCCTGGTCACATACTTTTTGGGAGTACATTCGCACTTTATTTACCATGATTTACATTTAGACGCAATCAAACAAGCAGCAACCAGCTTAATGTAACAGCAAAGACAAACAAGGAACAAAAAAGATATCACTATGTCTGTTTCCAGGATTTAGCTTTTATCAATTTGGCCTACTTAAGGAACTTGTCTTAATAAACTTGTTCGAAGCAAGTACTCTGGCATATGGCTTCTTGCAGTGGCACAAGAGGACGGTGCCGGTACTACCATATGGAATAGTCAAAAAGTCAAATATTCGAGAAACTGAATATTACATATTCGATGAATTGAATTATTCGAATGTTCACTATTCGATACGAAATCAAGTATTCGCCCAACCCTAAGAGCAAAGTAATCTGCTAAATATGACTCATCTGATTTTTCACTTTAGTGTCCCCTAAATCAGGTTAGACTGGTAGAGCATGTATTAAAATTTATTTGCGTTTCACTTGAACATGTTTGCATGTCCGTGAAGGATCAAGTGCGAATTCATTGTCGGGAATGGGAAAAATATGCATGCACGCTGCCCTTGATGGTTCATGTCCATATAGTATAAATTACCTGTTCAGCCAGTTTGGGTCAGTGCTTTACATTTAGTTTCATCAAAAGGAGAGAAACCTTTATAATGCACAGCAACTACACAAGCGCTACTTGCAAAGCAACCAGCCACTGTGGAAAATTTGGGGTTTTATGTAAGGGGCCTGTAATGGTTGTTTCACTGCTCCTTCCCCACTCCCCCTATAAAGAACTTCGACGTTTTAGAATTTTCTGCATGCACTCTGATATCGAACTTAAAACTTAGCACTGAGATGTCACTGCATCACTTCTTCACTTTATTACCTTAAATACCTCGGTTAGGGGGTATTAAATAAGGGGTAGGTTTACAAATAAAGGTTACAGAGAGTGATCTTCATGACAAACAAATGCAGTTAAGTTGTCTGCAAAAGTTGATGAACACGTGATGGCTGCAATGTCACGGGAAAGGCCATTCCAGTCCACCGCTGTGCAAAGAAAAATTGAGGCCGCAAAAGTAGTGGTGTGAGCACGTGCGCGTGCGATTGAGTAAGGATGGGACGTACGGGGAGATATGCGCGCCAGTGGGATGATATACGATGCTTGATTGAGGGAACTGTGAAATAATTTGTGAAACAAACAAAGACTGGCGATGCGGCGACGCACAGAAAGATTAGCAAGATCAATTTTACGTTTTAGGGGTGATATGCTTATGTCGTATGAATATGAAGAATGGATAAACCTAGTGGCACGATTTTGTACAGATTCTAGTACGTTTCTTAAGTATACCTGGTGCGAGCTCCAGATGGGCGCTGCATATTCTAGTTTCGATCTGATGAGTGATTTGTACGCGAGATGATGGTGCATGACGCAAATGATGTTTTGAAAGACCGAGGGATCTGTTCGCGGATGATATGATATTGCTGATGTGTGCGTTCCATGAAAGGTCAGAGGATAAGGTAACGCCTAGGTATTTGTATGATTGAACTTGTTTGACAATGGAGTGAGAGACTAGGTATGAGAATGATAAGGGATTAAGCTTGCGTTGAAAGGAAACGAGCTTGCATTTAGTGGGATTAAGCTTCATTAACCAGAGATCACACCACTGTTGCACAAGGTTAAGGTCATGTTGGAATCTTTGTAATTGTGCGATAGATGACACAGTCGTCGGCAAATAAACGGATATGGGAGGATACATGTACGGGCAGGTCGTTAATATACATATATGAGGAATAAGAAGGGGGCGAGTAAAGATCCTTGGGGGACATTGGATGTTACTGGGACAGAGCTGGAACGGCTATTTTTAATTGAAACAAACTGGGAGCGTTTGTTGAGAAATGCTCTGATCCATGCGAGAAGGTTAGGGTGCAAATTCAGCTGGGAGAGTTTTAGTATAAGGCATTTATGTGGTACTGTATTGAATGCTTTTGCGAAGTCGAGAAAGATTGCATCGGTCTGAAGGTTGTGGTCGAGATTAGAGTGTACATCATGAAGAAATATAGTAAGTTGGGTTTCACAAGATAAAGATTTACGGAATCCGTGATGCTCTTAAGAAGGCTTCATGTATTGCACAAAATTTTGTTATAGTTCGTCCTTTTTAGCTCACTTCGTGTTGAAGGGCCCCTCACCAGGCCCCATAACAAATTTCGGGTATATGTTAGAAGTTATGTGTACTCACGGAAGCGTTCTGCCGCAAAAATTTTTCAAATCGGCTCATTAATAGCTGAGATAGAAATATTTCAGTGCTGCGAACCCATGATTTCAGCAGGCGGGCTCCACTGCCAAGCAAGACGCTCTCTCCACTCGCCCTGTGTAGCCTACGCAAGCTAAATTCCTTCCCTGCATTCTCCCATACCGGACCTCGAGGATTGCATGACGCATACGGCACAATCCCCGTCTTCATTGTTCCTTTTTTTTTTTTTTTGCCCATTGCTGTTTCTTTTCTTTCTTTTTTCTTGGCGCTATGCATTTCCATCGACGGTGTCGTGCGCGAGCTGTTGTCTCGTTCGTGCAGCTCAAGATTTTGCGCGCTGTGCACAAGGAAACATGACTAGTGGTATAATTCAGTGCTACACGAACACTGAGGCAGAACAAGTGGATCGCAGAGCGTGATCACGTGCTGGAACACTGTATAAAATGGCATAGTTTCAATACCTGCGCACATGACTGTGTCAACAAGCAGACTAAGCGGCAGTACATCTCTCTTGCTTCGGTGTGAAGTAAAACAAAAAACAACACGCAGACATTCCGTTTGTGTGTTTTATTATTTCTGTAAACTTCACTTAGTCAATTCAAGCAACAGATCGCACAGATAACAGATGTTGTCTTGAATAATTCTCGAAGTCAGTTGTCACCACAAGCGACGTCACACTGCGGACACGATTACGTAGGCGCAGGAGCCCGACTACCTATCCTTTCCTCTCCGGGCGGATTCACCGTGAGTGAAGAGGGAAAGGCGTTCGGATTGCAATTTCAGGCCTTCTCGCGGCACGTAGCGTCATAATACTTTGCAGACATGATTGTTATCGCGCAATGTAATGCTCTGTGCTTGTCAGCTCAAAAGGGCCAGACCTGGTGAGGGGCCCTTTAACAAGGGTCTGTCCCTGTTTGTCTCCTTGCAGCAGTTGCAGTGGGCCAACTTCCAGCAACAGCAGCAGAGGAAGACTCCCGACGGTGGTGTCCCAGCGCCCTTGCCGCAGCCGCAGCAAGCAGTCCAGTGGCGACCCGCTGCTGTGCCTGCAGGCAGTGACGAGCTCAAGGCTAAGGTGCCGCAGGGGCTACCCGGGCAGCCTCCAGTACGTCCCGAGGGCGGCTTGCATCCTCAGCAGCAGGCAGCGCTCTGGCAACAGCAGCAGGCACAGCAGCTGCAGCTTCACAAGGTGGCGTCCGTGTTTGGACAGCATCTCATTTAGTGGAGCGCGCCAGAATTGCATTAAGGGGACACTAAAAGAAAAAAATTGGGCAGATCCCAGACAGTATGGAAATTGGTTTAAGCAAAGTTTTTATTGGTGTTTGTCAGGAACGCTATCCTTTAGTGACCATTTGAAGGTAGAAAGCGCACAGTGGGGTTGGACACATCTTTTGTGGTCACCACATGTCTGCTCGACAACCACAGTCAAGTTCATGCTCAAGGAAAGAGTGGACTACAACAACGTATACACTATAAAACCAATTATTATGTTTGGAACTACAGTTGAACCTCGCAATAACGAAATCGGCGGGAAACGCGAAAAAATTCGCTGTCGCGAGAATTTCGTTGTTGCGAAAAGAGACAGCACAGATAGGTAATGCATCGCAGAACAAAACTTTACTGTCCAAATTCCGTTAGCTTACTTTGCAAGCTTTGCTCGAGGATATAGAACCGCATTGTTGACAGTACAAAGTGTGCTGCATGCGTCGACCAGCAGTGGCAGTAGTGCCGTAGCGCAGAATTTACGGTCAACTGCTTTCGGAGATGCGATCACTTGCCGAGATTTTGCGTAACTCGGCACCGGACGCAGAGCAACAGCGCATGCAGCAGCATTTCTCCAGCACACGCTGTTGCCCGTAAGCGCCGACGCGGGCGGTGCTGATAGCAAAAGTGATCGTATCTCGTGTACGCAAAGGCAAATGATCGAGATAACGGCCCTTTCGCGCAAATCTACATCTGGCGTAGAATCCGCACACGATGCCTGTCGGGTGGCACCAAAACCAGCGTTCTTGAAGCAAGGGATGCGTATTCCCGGACGATCAGTCAATCATGGCCCCATACGTGACACTCCATATGCCTCGACCGCCATCTCAAGTGCCATAAACAATTCCACGTAGGTGGGACGTGGATTTCTTTGTTTTTGCTGCATTTTTCCCACCGAGGCGCACATTACGCAGTGCACTGCCGCGATCGGGGATTGTTGTTCGAAACACGCGTCCAGTTTGCGTTCAGTCTCGCCTCACGTGATTGGACTAGGCGGGGAACGCAAAATGAACCGCGGGGAACGCAAAATGAACGCGCGTTTCGGACAACGATCTCGCCTGGTAGGCGCACAAACACCGCCGTCACATGTCGGTAGCAACGTGCGTGCCGCTCATGGTGCCGCTTCAAACGGGCGATCAACAAACAAGATGGCGGCCATGTCGTGTTTCCAGCGCACTGATCGCTTCCGGCGCTTGGTTGTGCTGGTGAACGAAAATGGCGGCGCCCACGCAAGTGTAATGTGGTGGTATTTTACGCAATTTTAATGCAGAACAATCACATTTGAGCACATTTTGGAGCCTGCTAGCCTTACGCAATATGCGGAGTTACGTTCCGGCAAATTTCGTTGATGCGGGATTGCAGTACAGCTACATTTCGTTGCCGAGAGGTACGAAATGCATTGAATCCTATGGGCGTTCGCCGGGGATACGAAAATGTTTCGTTGTCGCGGGAATTTCGTTGTTGCGGTATTTCGTTATCGCGGGTTCCGACTGTACTGCTCAGACCACTTAGAATATTATTGCTTAAGGCCGGGATACGTGAAGCGGAAAACCGGCGTCCAAGCGACGAAATATGCCTGGCGGTGAACGCTCGCCCCTCGGCATCCAAAAATTTCACTCCCGCCAGCTACCCGGTCCAATTGGGAAAACGCTGCCCGACGAAAATCTCCGTCGGAAGTGGCGGGAGTGCATCGTGCGCTCACTGGGCGTCACAACGATCGATCTCCCTCTGACTTCCGACAACTGGTTGGTTTTTGTGTATTTTTGCTTTTCCATCAGAGCGTCCTTCGCGCAGCCGCACTGAAGCGAAGAAATGCGGGCATTTGTGCTAGTTTGGCTGCGCACTTTTGGCCTCTCTTTACGTGAAAGGGACACCGTTGATCATTACAGCCAGATATTGTCTACAAACTTAAGTGAAGTGCTCACGAAACAGATAATTATAAGTGCAGTGCAGCTTTCTTACCAACCCAATCGAAGGTTCCATGGCGCAACATAGTGTTTGCATTGTACTGCTTTTTATTGTCTTCTTTTTGGGGGGGGGGGGGGGTGCCGGCCATATGGGTTCGGGTATAGGGGACGAAACGGTTTCTCATTCGCGGCGCCCGAAGCTGCTTTTTTTCCTTTTTCGCCATCGACATGCGTGCTTGTAAAGTTTGGTTTTGTGCTTCTTCGGTCAGAAATCACCCCTGCTCTACTACAACCATAACTCCCTTCTGCTCAAGTGCCTTGAGGGAAAAGAGTGACGAGAGATTATAGTTAGAAGCCGACCATGCCTGGTCTTGTGGCTCTGTGCATCGGTGTGGACCCAGGCAGTGCATGGAATGCCTAGGGCATCAAGAAAGATAGCCGCTGACTGGCCCATTTCACGCCAAATACGGATAATTCTATCCTCTCCGGCTGCAGTACTAAACGCTTGTTGTTGGAGGAGGCTTTAAAGCAGAAACTGAAAGTGAAGTAAACGTGAATAACCACAATGTGTTTTGACACAAAGTAAAATAAAGTCACTGTTGGAGAACCACAAAACCTTCTGCAACGCCTGCGCTCCGCAGTGCCACCACTCAACATAGCCAGACGGCGCAAAGCTAGCCCGCTAAAACGCTTACAGCTCAATGAAATGTGTGGAAATCGTTTGTAAGTGCCTCTATGAAACTTTTTTCCAAGTTGTTTAGTCATTAACAACAAATAATACAAAGAAATGCCTATTTACGATTTTTCCTTTTCTTACTCAAAAACACATTCCTAGAGTCTGGCAACACTGACAAATATGCCGTGAGCGCGCGGCGTCATCCGCCTGTTTTTCACTGAATGTAAGCTGGTTTTTTATTCTATGTAAGCGATGCCAGCAAACCATCGGCGGCGTCTTGCTGTGTCTATTTGTGGCGGGCGAAGTTCGCCATGAAAGTTCATCTCCACGTATCCCCGGCTTTATAGTGCAAGACTTTATACAATGCAGCCTTCTACGACTCCTGTTTATCTTCCCATAGAACTCAATGTATACGCGTGACTTTTACAGTGCAGCCATGCAGGACGAAATATCGGTTATAATGCGAATGCCGGAAAATCCTGCAGAAACGTGAGGCTGCGAGCGTGCTTCTCAACGAGGTGCCCTGGCCGAGGGGAGAGCAACGAGGCCGATTCAGAGGAGGAGGAGAAGATCCGGAGCGAACGAACGAACAAAAAATGGAGGGAAAGAAAGACACAGCAGTAGCGTGCCAACTTAGCAGGCACACAGGAGTTGCCTAGGCGACAGAGAAGCCTTCTGCTCCAGCCGCTTGCCAGGGATGCGCAGTCCACACCGAACGCATGCACACTGTCGCTTTTTGGATCTTCAGTTTGTCAATGGAAAGTAAATACAGTCGCTGACTCATTTTATTGGACGCGAACAGATTTATCGGGCAGGCCAAAAAGACTAATTTCAATTGTAAGATCAGTTTGTTGTTTACAACTCCAGCACTGCGGAAAAATCAGTTTGAGGGTGCGAGTGCATCTTGTGTTTACCCATCACGATGCCCGTCATTGCAAAGTGCAGATGTCTTGCGCACAATCGTGACCCCATGGTGCTGTCAGTTTAAGCTGTGTTCTGCAAGTCTATCAGTTCAGTCCGCACACGAGATTTCGGCGTTCCTACCAGTATGTGCACATACAAACTTGCTTTGTGTGTTTGCGATAGTTGCCGGCTGATTGCCTGCGAACCCCACTTCATGCACGCTGCCTTCAGTGCAGCCTGTGCGCGGGATCTCGCGCCAGGTCAATGTGTATTGGTCTGCGGGTGTGAACATATACAGTCTACGCTCGTTACAACGGCCCCGTGTACAACAGGTTTTCGGATATAACTGACCATATTTTAGGCTTAGTTTCTTCTACCTATTTTATTATTTAATGCAATGTAGTGTGCTTTTAAAGGAGAATGCTGGAACGGACTATCGGCTACAGCGGATGAAATTAGTGGCAATTTTTTTCGAAGTTGGGTGTATAAAACATACTTTTGCCCTGTCGACACAGGCTGACAGCTGACAGCAGCGAGAAAGAGGGGTTCTACGCCCGCGGCTGTTGCTTAAGGTGCAGCCGCTGTATCTTGAAAGCTGTCTACGATGTGGACAAAATGCACACCCACGCGGGCCTCATCTTCAAAGCAATCTGCAACGTGGGCAAAGTGCACCCAGTGCCGGTAGCTTCATATGCGCTGTGCTTTCAACGTTTAGTTTGCGCTGTAGGGAGAGACAGCTCGAAGGTCAATTCGCTCGCTGCTGCTGCTGCGCTTATCTTGCTTAATTTGCTATTGCAATTGATTTTTCACCTTCGAGCGAAACTGTGACTTCTTTGTTCTTTTCTTTTTTTTTTGTTACTTTGGACGTTCGTCACTCGCTCTTTGCAATAAAGTTGTTAGACATCGCGACAAAAGTTTCGGAAGTGAGGTGTTTCGGATATTACTGACTTCAGATAGAATGGACGTTTCTTGTCGGATTATCGGGGTCCGTTGTAACGAGAGTTGACTGTATCAAGGACAAGCTTCCTACAACGGCCTACTCTCCGAGGCCCCGGCCAGCTAGGCCTAACCAGCACTGTCTCGTCGAAAGTCGGTGGCCAAAGTTTCGGCTTGGTTCAGAGTCAAAGAAATGCTTCACCGTGGCTGTACAGCAGTTAGAAAGGGGAAGAACCAGCTTACCAACAAAAGTGAGGGCACATTCTATTGTATCATTCAGTGATCCGGACACATGCGGCTACTTGGTCTACATTTGTTGCGCGTGCACAGCCTTTGAAAAATGTTTTGGGTACAGTGTGGTACCGCTTATAGTGTGGAAATTCGCGACTCCAGTCACTTACATTATTAGCAGTTTATGCTGTAGTAGTTGGAGCAAGCGTGCTAGCTGTACATAGTTAGCATCACTGAGATAATCCTCGAAGAAAATAAGCAAGTTAAATGGTGCTTCTGCCTTCCCAGCTGTGTACGGGTGGCCACGGTGTCTGTCGCAGCATCAGCCTGGCTAGATAACCACATGTGGGAAGTCAGAAATAATGCATGTAACAAAGTAAATGCATTTTTTTTTTGAAGTCTCCATAAATATATTAATGTATTCGAAACCTCACTTTAATGGAGTAAGATTATCCTGCCAATGGACATAATGACCAAGATTTATCTTTGTGAACAAAAAAGTAGGGATGTGCGAATACCAAATAGTAGCTTTCAAAATGAATATCGAATCGAATCAAGAAAAGAAAAGCCAAATGTCGAACATCAGAAAATTTAATACAATCGTTTATGCTTGCAAGTTTTATGCAAAAAGCACAGTGCTGCGCATGTTCAGGAGGCTAATCAGATTACTTCAAAATAATCTTGCTAGCTATCAGTAACTTTGTTACCTATCAAACGAGATGCATATTACGCTGTACTCTTATTAAAGGGGACGCCAAATAATTATGCCGTAATAGGTCCGTCTGGATATTTTAAATCTGCAATAAAGATAACGACTCTAGAGGGTCACATCTGGCAAAAGAAAAAAAAAATGATGACGCTCAAAGGCTTAAAGAGGTGTGAGAGTACCATGGCATGGCAATGACGGCTTAATTCAGGGTGTAGATGTATGGTCAGACACGGCAGACCCTGTTTTGAGCTCTCAATTGCTGTTGTGGCAGAAGGACACTGTGCCTTTGTGGTGTGCCCGACACAGAGCACCATGGTCCTGTAAAGTATACCTTATCTAGTTCGCTTGCCAGCTCTGCAGTGATTGACTGTGTACTCTCAGGCTCAGAAACTCGCATCTACACTGTGGCCTGTGCACCATGCTTAGGGCTACACTGCAACAAGCGATCCCAACTGCTCCCATCTGCGACATAGATGCAGTACCTAACTGTGGCTTACTTCTGGCCAATGACACCCTTATCTTTCTATCTTTCCTTGATTTTAATATTTCCGTCCTCTTTCCCTTTCCCTATTGTAGGGTAGCCAGCCGGGCTCAGTCCTGGTTAACTTCCCTACCTTTTATTTATCATTTGCTCTCTCTCTCTCTATCTTTCCTTGAACACTCTAGTATAGTTAAACTTTTCATAATCTCTTGTCTATAGAATCTCAATATAGCAAAGTGTGTTTGTATGTAATTTCAGTATAATGAAATTTCGCTTCTGCCACAATGGAAAGCCAAGACAATAAATAAATCAAACTTCGGTGGCCGGTCAAATGATTGAATTACGAGCATCTGCTTGCAAACGCACCTCTCAAATTGCATGCCGCCCGACAAGAGCGATTGCCGCAGTGGAGCGGCATCACATTCCGTATAAAGTCCAAGTGTGATAACATCCTATCGTGGCCCGGGCACTTTGTGCTTTAGGTGCAAGTGGAAGTGTGTGAGGGTGAGACAAGAAAGATGGTGGCTTCGCGAGCGCCGCCTTCCCGCGCAAGCAAAGGGTAACACGATCAAGCGTGTGCACGAGGAGCAAGTGGGGGGAGGGTAGCTTGGCACTTTGCGAATTCTGGTGCGCATCTCAGCTGTGGCTGCCCGTGGCTGCAAGTGCGGCTGAGCGCATACGCAGCCGCACACCCTGCTTTAGAGGCAATCTGCTGCATGTGCAAGGAGTGGCCGTGCCGAGACGGCATGGCCACGAGTTTCGGTGACTTGTTGGAACAAGAAGCAGACGAAGCATTCGCTCCCCGCTGCCGGTGCTTTTCCTGATAGCGTCGTCCCAGTGCGGGTGACACTATCAGCAGCGGGGGCGGAGTGCACGCGAGAGCGTGGCTTGCTTCACTTAATTTGTACTGCTTATGTGATATCGTCGACATGGCATGAAACCATATCATTCATCACCGACTACGAAATTTATGAAAGTAAATTGTTTTCTCAATTAAATTTGCTTTTTCAACTGGTCAATAATTTGGAAAATCCTGCGATCCCTTTCCTTGCAAGAAAAATCGATCGGCAACTGTACTTACTTGCATAAAAGGTCGAATTTCAATAAAAATAAATTTCGATATAACGAAGCAAATTGCCGATTTTACCTACTTCGTTATATCGAGGTTTAACTGTACTACTAATCACACGGAAGTCTCACTTGACTTAGTGGCAGCTGGTAGGGTTCTCAGAGGCAGAAATATCTCACTGCAGTGAACGGTAAAACAGTGAGACACGCACAACACTGCTCTTTCCATCTCCGTCACCTTTTCCTGTGGTTGCCTTTATTGAATGTGCAACTTGGTTCTTCAAAGCACGACACCTGTGTGCACCTTATGTCTTCCTTCTCGTCCATGTGTTTTGCACTGCTTTACTACTCCTAATGTTAAATGTTAAGCCAACCAACCCAAGCTTCCATTCTGAGAGAGCCTGCCATGTACGAAATAATGCTTTACTGAGTAGCTTTGTGAACTGTTTATAAATCAAATGCAGGCACAACTTCAACAGCAGCAGCAACAGCAGCAGCCTGTGCCTACGGGGGGAGGAGAACCAGCGCCTTCGAGCAGTGCTGGAAGCCAGAGTGTGCCCACTCCTCAGCAGTTACAGCAGCAGTTGCAGTGGCAGCAGATGCGTCAGGCTGAACTTCAGCGCAGGCAACAGCTCCTCCAGGAGCGGCAGTTGCTTCAGCAGCAACAGCAGCAGCAGGCTCAGCAGCAAGGGCCTCAGCAACAGCAGCAACCGCAACAACAACCTTACATGGTTCAGCGGCCGCCACCACCGCAGTATCCTGGTGAGGAACATGGTGTCATAGTTAGCCTTCTCTACCTTTACAGTATCGCAGTGAGGGGCATGATACCATTGGTGGCCAGTGCCTGTTGCCCTCCAATACCATCCCCATTGGCCACCATAACAACTAGGGTTGTGAAAATAGTCGAAGGTGACCGAATCAATTGGTGGACGTTGAAGTAATTTTATTCACTAATCGAATATCTACTATTTTAGTTTTCGAATCCAGTAGAACCTCGTTGATACGTTCCTATTACATACGTTTTGCCGGCGGCAATCAAGAACACATAAAAAAAGGACCCAGTAGTGTTACACTCATTTTTTACCGGTTCATACGTTCCCGGAAAACAAAATTTTTCGACACCAACGTTCAGTACATCACCAAACTGGGATCGTATGATATGTTTAGCGGCCACTAGATCCCATGTAAACAAGAAAACGTGCAACGTGCACGTGTGATCGAGAATAGTATGTAGCTGCGTGCCGCAGCAGCTTCACCGCAATACTCGCCTGCCCGTCTCACCATGCAAACGCCGGCACGCACTCAGTTTCTAATTTCGGTACCAGCAAATCTTCTTTGGGGTCGTCACACGTACCATTCACAGCTGTCACCGCCAATCCTATTGCGATAAACATCTTAACCTATCTGCTTCACAGTGCGTGGTGCCGCCGGAAACGTAGTGCATGCTTTTAATAGGCGATAACAGAAACACACTGCCGTTCCCTGCTGCAGACTGTGATCGTATGTGTTTTCGGGCACTAGATCCCATGTGAAAAAGAAAAGGCGCGATGTGCATGCAATTGAGAGCAAGCAGTACATAGCCGCCCATCTCACATGAAATCGACGGTGCGCATAGTTTCCCATTCTGGTACCAGTTTTTATGTCAACACCGTGTCAGATAATGGGGCATATATGACTTTGTGCACCTGCCATGCAATTGCAGGCGTTGGCATGCCAGGACCTCGAGATCAACTTGCAGCAGTGGGCGTTGCAAGGCCACCGCAGGCGGCACCTGGAATGGTGCAGTTCCAGCAGCAACAGCAACAGCCGCTAGTCCAGCAACAGGTCAGTGCTTGTTGATAGACTTTTTGCTTGCGTTTGTGTGGGGGCTATGGTTGTCACAAGAGCTGCATTGGTGCAACCTTGATCAATTTACACGTCTGTGTCTTGTTACTGTGGCTCATGTTGATTAAATGGATGGGTGAAATTATGCACAACTCCATGAAACCAGACTTTTTCGGTGTACTTGCAGCCTTTCGGTATGGAAACTTGCCGTCTGGACAATAAGCAGTTTTTGTATGATTGGAACATAGACTAGCGGAGGATGCATCTTGCTTGGGGAGTTCTGTGTGCCAGACACTTTTGACGAGGACCATGAGTTGAGGTCAAAGTGCTGGTCTTCTCTTTGGTTTCATGTTTTTGCACTGCTGAGGTGCCTGGCCAGTTCCAGCCAGCATGTGTTTCCACAAATCGAATTGCCGATAATGGCAGACAACAATTCACTATGAGAATTGTAAACTGAAAGCTCTCATAACAATTGGATAAATTGAAAAGATTTGTAGTTTATACAGTCGTATAGTCATGTCTGGCTGCAGGCAGACAGAAGCTTAGCTGCACGCAGGATAGGTCTTGCACAGCAGTTTCCATGGCACCAATGCGCTGGACTGTTCCTTTGTGTTGTGGTTCTGGCTACTGGGTTCATGAGTGCTGACACACATTTGGAGCTTAGTGCGTCTTGTCATGTGTGGTGTAGGGATTAAGATAGCCCAAACATCAATACTGCCCACTTGGTACTTGAAATAAAGGAAATGCTTGCCTGCAGGTGGGCTTGCACTTCTCTAGGAGAGTTCAGTGCAGTGCATTACTAAACGCACATCAGTCTCTTCTCATAGCTTCGAGCAACCTGTTGCAAGACTAGCTTTCAATTTACACGACGCATGCGACGTGCCGTATGACAGCCTCTTGTTTCGGGCACCCTTTGTAGACACACACACCAGTTGACATGGCAAGCACAAAAATGTTATTTGACTAGTGTGCTGACTGTTCGGCTGTAGATGCAGTTGCACGGATCATGGAGTGGACGTGGGCAGAGTGTGGTGTGTCACACAAACTTTCTGTTGCCTTCCTGATTTCAGAATCTGTCAACAGGTAGCAATAGATGGCTATCCCGAGAGTGAAGAGCCAGTTGCTCTTCATTGTTGACACCAACCACAGTCGACTGCCACTACACCAACAAAAGCCATGCGTAGAGCAATGACATCAAGTCACATGATGTCTGTCATGCAGACTGACCTTTAATTAGCTGACAATGGCATACAGAATTCGCCTGCAATAAAAATAGGAAAAACCTTTGTTTTCTGAAGGAAATCTGGAAATCGAAACTTCATAAACCAGTAGAAGGTTGCCATGAAGCACATTATGACCCACTATTATACCAAAAGCATAACTGGTATTCAAGACAGCACAATTTTACTATTTCATCAGCTTTAAAGAGAAATAAAAAATGCTTTATTAATTCAATAGACATTCTGTTGATGAAAATGTATTTATTTTTCAGGCCTTCATATGAAAATTAAGCTGTAATCAACAACGGCATGCTTATTTAGTATTCCCTTCAATACGAGTTCACCATACTTTACCATACGTTACCTTTATTTCTAGGTACCAAACTCGCTGATACCTAGCAACATCCTTGTTATACAATAAGAGCGGGCTCCTGAGCATGTGGAGCAGCTGGGTTTCTTGCAAATCTTTAACCCTTTCACTGTCGGACCTTTCTGGCCGTGACGCACCCCCAGTGTCGGCTTGGTTTCAGGGAACGAGCATAACAGGGAATGAACATAGCAATTTATTTTTGATTATGACTGGTATACAAATAACATTGTCAATGCAATATGCACATTTCAGTGTTCTGCAGCTGTTGTTAGTAACCATCATCATCATCATCAGCCTGACTATAACATCCGTTTAACATCCGAATCTGACGATGCGGAACTCATCTCTTCCTTGCATGAGACGCTGTCCGAGTCCAAATCCAAGCTCGGCTCGTATTCTGAATCGGAAGAGCCACCGTTCCAATGAGCAGACGAAGGTCTCGTGCCGCTCAGCCATCCAAAAGTAACCGCGCGCAGGGAGGATGCGCTATCAGTCGCGCGCACAACGGAGAGAAATGGGATGTTGTGTGATCAAGAAGACAGAGGGAGATGGAAAAAGGCTAAAATTTTTTAATTTATACTTTACTCGTTATTGAGCTCTTTTATTTTTTACTGTACAGTGGAATGTCGTTAATTCAAATCCACTTAATTCAAACAGCCACTGCGGCCATATCAAAACGTTGTTTGTTTTGATGCGTGAAAATGGCGATAATTCTAACACATAATCGTTTACGGCGTTTAATTCGATCATGCAACGCCACTAACCATGCTCTCAGTAGCGCACCGACTGATGCGGTGGTACTTTTGAATGGTAGTGCAGCAACGCGGCAGCTTCTGCTCCCGTCTCCCATTGCAGAAACCACATTTTTACCGCACCAAAGGTTCACACAGTTTAACAGTAAGCACATGTGAATTTGCCTTGAGGTGCAGCTTCACAGTAGAGAAAATTTTTGCCTGGAAGTGTGGCTTCTGGAACTTTTTGCTTAGTTCGGTGCACGTGCGCAGCCTAACGCAGCACTGCACGTAATTCCTCCAATCAGTGAGCTTCCTTTATGTCGAACGCTGTTCAATTAGAAAAAATTTTCAGGCCTCTTTGAGTTCGAATTATCAAGATTTCATCATACAGTCGAACCCACTTATAATGATACTGGTTTTGGCAATATCCCGGATATAGCAATGAGCAGCTGATGCACAGTCAACTTTTGCTTGTGTTCTTGGTAAAATAAATTGCTTACTGCAATGCTTCCAGGCATTGCACAAACAAAGGGCCGCAGGTGGAAAAAGCAAAGCGGCGTGGCCTGCACAGCGACGCCTGTGACGCCATTGTACTCCTGCACTCTAGCACTCTCCCCATCCACTATGGTGCGGAGTTTGAATTATCAGTGGCGGCGCGGATTTCGGTGTGAATTAGCGGGATGTGTTACATATTGCTTTCAGTACGTTGCTGGATGAACCGCAGCGACTACTTCGAATTATCCGAAATTTCGAATTAACGAGTTGTGAATTAGCGAGCTTTTACTGTATCCAATAACGCAGCATGGGAATATTGTAGCAAGCGGTTTATTTCACCATAGAGCACGCACGAAAGTTCAGGGTGGGGCAGCTGCTCATTGTTACATTCGAGTATTGTTAAAACTGGTAATGCTTTAAGTTGGTTCGACTGGGCTTCTTTCTGTTTATAAAATGTTGGAAGGTTTGTGCCCTCAGCTTTTGTACAGCCGGTTATAACAGGTATCAGTTATAACAATGGGATTTTCTTGGCATATGAGTATTGTTATTACTAGGTTCGACTGTATATGATGTTCTATTGGATATCTACTGGTATTCAGTATTTGCACACCCCTAATTGTAACACATTATGGTAATAAGTGCCTTTAAAACATAATTGAGTCTTTTTCGCAACACTCTTCTCTTTAAGGCAGGTTCCTGCAACGTTTTCCATCCCTGGCAGACGCCTATTTCGACGGGGTGACATAGGACTGGCTCGGTCCTTGAAACATGCTACACGGCGTAAGAAGGCATGTGAAGTCAGTGCAACATTGTACTAAATGAAAATTTTTGACAATGTGGTTAAACCTCGATACAGTCTACTTCTACTTGCATTAATTTGACCCTGACGGGACCGAATAAACTGTTCATATTATCTGACGGATCGAATTAGGTGAGAGTCAGAACAGAAACCAGAACACACTGCTGAGTTATTTAACAGTATTTGACTCTACTCCAGCACATGCCAGAACTGAACGTGCACCCATCATTTTTATGTTCAGTGCAGAAAACTAATGTCAAAATGACATCAGAGCTCCTAAGCAAATTAGAGAATGAATGCAAAATTAACTTTTTAACAAGAAAAACGTAGCATGCCCCTGATTTTGGCAATAAGAAAAATACAAAACCACCGAACTTACCTTCATAAAATGGTAATTTATTTACTTAATTTCTGTCGTCATCACCCTCAGACAGCACTTTATTGTGGTCTATGAAGAACCACGAGATGTTGTCCTCCGTAAGGTCCACAGCGCGTTTGATATTCTGCATTTATCATAGGCCTCCGCAACAATCGCAAATGGTACATGGTATCCATGCCTTGACTAACCACTTCACTAGTTTGCCATGCGATGAATGCAATTCTCTGTAATGCAACATGTTCCCGCAAGCTTAACATGTAAAAGAACTTATTGTTTGAATCTGCTGTCATAATTAAAATGAAAGCAGCGCGTCGTCCTCGTACTACGCGAGAACTCGTCTTGTTACAATCCTTGGCCCCAGTTTGGTCCCATAGAAATTTATGGGCACCGGCCAGAATCTTCGGTCGGGACCAAATTTACTGAAAAATTTAATGAACCGGAGTTGAATTAACAAAAGTCTACTGTGTAAAAGTCGTAAAGAAACAAGTTCAGCGGAAGTGTTTGAAAGCGATGGCAAGGTTGTAGACGTGAAGGGGCGCCAACAGCGCTATGCCTCGGCATGCCGCGCTCGGCTCACGCCTGCCCATCAACTGCAGTCTGATTCAAGCTTGAGGAAGCAATTGATGACAACCACATGTACACTCAGAAAGCATTTATTACGCTTGCAACTAGCACTTCGAGCAGGCCAACTAGCTAAAGTTCATATGGCTGAGCGATTCCTTGAAAAGAATGTGCTAAAAATAATGAGGGGTTCATGACTTATCAGCTGGGATACAGGCATTTGCAGTGTCTGGCAGAAACGTGGTTGGCTAACCACGTGCAGGAAAACTGGAGCGGCGGCAAAGACATACCTATGTGCCACTTGCTGAAGACCAAAGAGACTAGGCCGATCTCGACTAGAACTCGTGCAGCTCGGCCGGTGGCGCCACCCCGTGCCCAGCCCGTGTGAGGGAGGTTCCCCTCTCTCTTCAATCTGCTGGCACATGTCCACCCACCCAAATGTTCAAGCACTCGCTTTGAGACACAAGGATTCCCGCAAGAGTTCTTATTGCACTGGAGCTCCTCATACGGTGCTCTAAGAACACATGGGCGTGACATGTTGGCACGACATAGCAGGGAAGACAGCTTGTGCTGCATGGCAGAAACAGTGCTCCAGCAGTTATCAGGCGTCTCACAATGCTAGCGTGACAAGGAGCGTCACTATTTGGCATTGCACCTTATTGGGCTCACCAAATGAGACATAAGAAAAAGCACCAGCGTTTGTAGCTTGTGAAGTTTGCTGTCCATTCCACTCATGCCAGTATATGCACCTCAGTGCGGTATGCAGACAGCTGCACACCAGAAACACTAGCGTTTGTGTGCGCAATGCTCGTTCTAGCAGCATAAGGCAGCATGCTGCCCTGTGGCTTTGCTGCAGAGTCAGTTGAGCGGACCATTAGGGTGCTTTCACTTCGCTTCGTCGTTTTCTCAGCCAAATGCACTGTGTGTTTCTGGAAACCTTGTAACTCGCAAGGCGGAGACCACACATGTCCATGACAGCACAGTGGCAATGACAGTGCCTTGGGTGTACATATAACTGCTATCACCATAAAATTGGCACTTTATTTTGTTACATCAAAATTTAATTCCGGTGAAATGCCGTGTATTCTTGTGTAAGCTCCGCGTCGTTTCACGAATAATTATTTAAGAAATTATCCATGGACGGTCTACTCTTGCCTTTACCCAAATCTTGTTACGCACAGCCGCACAGCGCGCGTTTCGCTATCTCCATGTCATATCGACACAGTGCATAAAGGCATGTCAGTGTTCTCTTCAGTTGTCTTGGCAGTTTGTGATCTGTTAGCCGAAAGCTCATTGGCTTCGGGGCTGGCACCACAAAATTCATTCACTGTCACACCACGGTTTGTCCTGCCGTACTTTCCGTACACATCACACACGCCGGGCAACAAGACTTTTCGTTGCTTCTGCACTGCCTAAAAAATACCCAGGTATTACAAATTGAAACATTCCATGGACATTTCATATGCGAACGTCAGTTTATTTTTATATCGCACAACCTTATGTGTGGCACCAAGTCCGAGAACTGCTTCAACTTTGAACGGCACGGTATCAGCGTAGTGCAAACAGGCTGCAGTTTATTGTTTGTCGACTAAAGATTGGGTTGATCATGAAATTCATATCCCTCGTGGCCCATTTGAGACTGCCCAATGAAGGCTACGGGTCGATGGAAGCTTGGGCAGTATTGTTATGTTTTTGTGGCAGGTATTATGTGTTCATAAGCCGAGATGCAGTGTTATAAACACAGCTATTCATTACCTGTCATGGTTGGCTTGTACGTAATGGAAGTACGGAGGTGTTCGGAGCAGCCTGGCAGTTAAAGAATACAAGCACCTTCACACGTTAGTGTTGGCGATCCGATATTAGCATTGCTGTAGAGGAGAACAGAAGAGCACAGCACACTCTTTATTACAACATGCTGCATGCAGAAGATGGAGTACCTAAACCAGCACAAGAAAATATATTTGGTCAACAGTCCTAATTGGTCTCAGAGCTCTTGTTTCAATAGGCTGTGGTGCAGTAAGAACAGAGAGTTTCAAAATTGGTGGCGACATACCTTTGTTAAACATATATGTGTAAATACAGTTAAATGTCGATATAACAAAGTTAATAAAGTCAGCACTTCCTTTTATAGAAATTTTGTAATATTGAAATTCTACCTGATATGCAAATAAGTACAGTTGCCAACTGACTTTTTTTTTTTTTTACATAGAAAGGGCTGTAAAAATTTTCTACTTACCGGACAAATTTCAATGACAAAAAAAGAATTTGAGAGTCGGCTACCAAAGATACGGCAGCAGTGTCACCAAGTGGGACGACACTATCAGCAGGTGACTTTTCGCGCAGTCCAACCATTGTAGCATCAAAACCTATCCGACTTCACAAAGAAAGGTTCACTTTAAGGTTGCCTGAAAGTGAAGCGACGGATGACAATTTGTTGTTCAAGGCTGCCATATTGGTTCCAAATATGTGGCATTGCGCGTGCATGTCATGTCGTAGAAATTGAGCAAGATCCAGTACAGCATCCAAAATTTTGGTAGTCGTTAGTGTTTATAGTATTAGTTGTATCAGTAAAAAAGTCAGTTTCACCCAAAAGGTGAAGCATTGATAGTGACAGTGAAATAGACAGCTTCACGAAGTAAGGGGCGTGGTTTTATCAACCATATAAATTGCAGTAAACATTCGTGTGTTAATTAAATTGATAAGCATGGTGTCACACACCATGCACAAACATGAACAGATCGCACCCGATGATGACAAACGCTTTTGGCCACAACACTGGCATTATGAAAAGTGCAGACAAAGTGAAGCGAATGCTTCGTCTGCCTCTCGCATTCCTTGTGTCGAAACTCGTGATTATGCGAACTCCAATAATAAATGTGTGGGAAGACAGCACACATGAAGCCACCAGCCATCTAGGCTTACCCAAATGCTTGCACCCTCTGTAATGCATACTTTCTCTCACACTCGCAACACAGGGCACAATAGAATCTTATCACACCTGGACTTTATATAGGACATGATGAGGAAATGGTCTGGCATTTAGTACTATAGTTACTCATGTTTATAATGCGCTACTCTGCTTCGGCGGCCGCTCAGCGAGGCACGGTGTACGCAAGCAATCCCACATAATTTAACCACTTAACCATCTGTGCCTGCAGCTGTTTCCATTCGCTGCCTCTGTATTCTTTCGCGGTGGCAATGAAATTTCGTTATATTGAAATCGTTAAAACGCTTAAAATACATGGTGTTCTATGGACAAGAAGTTATAAAATTTTAAATACTTTGTTATATTGAGGTTTAACTGTATACTCATCTTTGCAATTCATTCACATGTGCAACAAGAGGCATTTGCTGCCTGTGTACATTTAGCAACCTTTACCCACGCTGCACAATGCATTTTGGTGTTGTGGTGATATTCTCCTGGGAACCTGTTTCACTGGACCATTTTTAACATTAAGGTGCCTGGCATGGTCTACAGTTTTGTGTACGAAGGTTTCAGTGCACTTATTAAATCTGTGACCAGAATCATTTCAATGTTCTCTCTGGTATGGCAGCTCACATTCATTTTTAGTGCATGTTTTCTTCTTCTTTTTTTTATTCGGAGTTTGCCCTGTGCCATAAAATGTTTATTGCGTGCATGTTCTATATATAGATTGGTAGTTCTTTATGTCCAATGAAAGCTAGCAAGGATCTACGGTGCAGAACATAGATCCTCGGATGGTAGTCAGTAGGGCTTGGGCGCAGCTCCACTTTTGACAGTTAGTGGCACCTTGATGAGTGCAGTCCAGCACAATTCCACAAGAGGTGCAGTAGATTTGCGGAGGCAGAAGCGACAGGTGGGCCAAAGGCAGGCATACAGTCCGGAGCCCATAGACAGGTCGCAGCTGGCGTCAATGCAGCAACCACACATATCCTTCTTAACGCAACCTCCTCGCGGCGGGAGAGACTGGACGGGAGCTCTGATCCCAACGGAGTTATCAATGCTTGTGCGGAGCATTGAAGGACTTCATTTTTTTCATAGCCATGTGAACACGGGGATGTTGTGGGAAGAGCAGCAGTGGATATATCACTGGAGGTTAGGGACCTGCTGCGTCTACCTGGATGTGTCCTGGTGAAGATGAACGGGGTATCCAAACAATTCACACCATGCACGGGAATGTCAACACTTCATGATGCACTTTGTCGGCGAAAGGTGATCCGTTCAATATTGTGCGAAGGTCTTTCACTGCTTTGGTGTTTTTTTTTATAAAGGTGAAGCATTACCTGAAGCATTACAGCTCAAGTACTTGGTTTGATGTTATGCCATACTGTTAAGGCAAACTGGTTCAGAACGATGTGTGTGTGGAGGTTACAATCCAGGCCACATGTAGAATGGCACACATCGTTCCACCCACATTGCATTTCACTTAAGTTGCTTACTTCCTTGGCTCAAAATGGCATAGTAGACATCGTCTGTAACCGAAATTAGTGACAGGAGCCCCATGTTGGCTTGCATGTTTGGTGGTGCCCGAGGTTTGGACAGCTTAACCACAAATTTAAAGGCTATTGCTGGCTAATTACAAAACACATAATGGCACATAAAAGCTCGATATGGCGATCGCTATTACTGCACTGTAGAGTCACAAAAAAACGGATTTGTTTTTATCCACTTCCTTGAAGTGCCAACATGTGGGAGAAGATTATGTTAACAAAGCCTCATAGCTTAGCAGCAGAAATCACTGATGACACTGCAGGTTCAGTTGAGGATGCAGAGCTGGTTTAGAGCACATTGTCTCTGCTGTCAGGGCTTACAGATGTGTCAGCGGGACTACTAGTACTGCCAGCTGCTGCATTTGCATGATAAAGCAGCATGTCTCACATTTAAAACATGTTAGCACTGGCTGGGCAAGTTGCCTCAGTATCATGTCTTCATTCACGAGTGCTCTTCATGCCGCATTACTCAGATAGGAGACCCAAGGCAACATCCAAGCACCATTCTATCTGTCATAAAGCAAGTGTTCTACATCTCTGCCATGAGGCTGTTCATAATGCCATTGCATACATTGTGGAGATGACGGACATGCTTGCTTCCTTTCAAGGCATGCTATAAAGCACTACAACTTCAAGCACCACTCTGTCAGTGACAAAGAAAGTGTCCTATCTTTCACGTGGCGGAAGGCTTGCTATAAAGCATTTCAGTGTGGCCCTGCCCACATACTTGACATTTTGAGTGATCGCTACCACGTGCTAGGCACTGCCTATTTGGTCTTATCCTGGCGACGGTAAAAACAAGAGCTACATCCTTATCTCAAACAGTGGCTTCACATGAAGGTTTGCTCTTTTAGATCACACCACTGAGGCGTTCGTTCCGTGTGGTAAAAATGTGTGGTATGTAAAGATCATCAGTTCTACGCATTTTCACATGGCCAACACCCATTTGTCACCACATTTGACTGAGCGCCTCGTAATTTCATCTCTTTTGCCACCTCTAAAATTAGTACGGTACACGGAGCCTGTTGGGCAAGAAAACGCAACGTCAGAGAAACAGTGCAACTGCTGCAATGGCATGGCAGTTACACCTTTCTGCTAGTGAGCGGGAGGGGACATATTGGACTCCTGGCTGTGGCGGCTGTATTCTGAGTTTATGTACATGCCCTAAGAACCCCAGGACACCATAGTTAGTCCCAGAACCCTTCAATACAGCGTCTGTCACAGCCCAACTGTTGCCTCAAGGCATTCAATCCCACTGGGTAACTTAATTGTAAATGCATTGCACTGTGCAGTTGTTTATCGTTTCTGGGTGTAGTGTCTCTTATGCAGTGTTGATACAGTGCAGTTATGCCTTGCACATTTGTCTCGGGCCAGCACCATCTGTGTCGTCATCAGACTCAGTCCTCACATTATGTCCCTTCCATCGCCATGTCTGCTCTGTCAGGTGCCTTTTGTGGGTGGTCCACAGCCCCCAGTGGGGTCTGCCGCAAACACAGCAGCAGCGGCTGCAGTAGCCGCGGCCACACTACAACAGCAGCAGCAACAGCAGGCTGCTGCAGCAGCAGCAGCAGCCGCAGCAGCAGCAGCAGGTCCCAACCCAGCACAAGTCACACCCAAGACCAAGACTGCACTGGCCAACCTGCTTAACACACGTCTCCAAGGTGTCGCCAGAGGGCCCGGAGACTTGGCTGCTGACGCCCTGGGTCACGGCGTCGTGCGGCTTCCCACCCCAGGCAACGAGGAACAGCAGCAGGCCCAGCACATTAGGGTTGGTGCATGATAGGACAGGCTGCAGCTGGGGCCGTGTCCTCTTGGACTGCTCGCAGAAGTTGGACAAGCTGCATGTTTGTCAACTGAGGATGCACCGTGATGCAAGTTGTTTTAGGGTTCCTGTTTAGCTGTCGTGGAACCCCTTGACCCACTTGCTGCAAGTCATTCACTGACCCTCTTGAATGTGAAGTGTTTTCTTTTAATGCAAGAGCATGCGTGATAAAGTCAAGTTTTGGCTGCAATGACTAAAAGCATGCTACATCTACTGCTAGCAGATTCACGTTTCTTGTATTTGACTTGTGACTTGTTTGTGATCAATAAGAGAGGCAGTGTTGCATGCCAAAATGAGAAACTAACTTCAGTTTCATTTGAAGGCAATCAAGGTCTGAAGTCTGATTTAATATCAACACTGTTCCTTGGTTTGATTTCAAAGTGAAGAGTACATCTTTGCACAGGTTGTCATGGAAACCTCACTCATGGACATTTCAAGAGACATTCGTCCATGGCAAATTTAAATTGCAAATGCTGTGAACAGCCTGGAATTGAGCGCACAAGACATTCCTTTTGTTTGTTAATTATTACATTAGTTCACCCTGCAGCATAGATGGAGTGAGGCTTTTTAAAGACGAAAGAGAAGCCCAACTGCTAAACGAAGTTTATAAGTTGTCTAACATCAGAAGTCCAGTGATCAGTTAGTGTGGAGGCTTACAGGGCGAAGATGGCAGCGACACACTGATGTGAAGGCTTGGAATACGTCAACTGCAATTGACAAGGCCCATGTCAACAACAGGGGCGGCAGGGCAGGGGTCGAAAGCCTTTGTGTAACTACAAGTCAATGGAGAAGCCGGCTTAATAGCTGCATTCACTCTAATGCAAAGGACCGAGAGCTCTCCAAGATGACTGCGATCTGCCATGGATGTCAGAATGCTGCAGAAGTGCTTGCATGGAGCACTGAGCACTTTTGCAGGTGGCTAAGGTGTTTGTCTCCAGAAGTTTAGTTTTCTTGCTCTGTGGGCTCTTTTCCTAGCTTATAACTTAGGCTTGGCAGTCCTCTTGGTTTCATTTCTTTTCATGTTGCTTAAAACGCGAACCAAATTCCAACTATCGGTTATTTTGTCTTGAGGACCTCTGGGAAGCCATGAACCACGGTTTTCGGAACACTGGTTCAGGGTGTATGCAGGAAAAGCCGACACATACACACTGACTCTCGACTTGTTATTTATGTGTTGCTTTGAATGATAACCTTCAGCAGAAAATTTTTGAGAACTTGTCCAAAAGTAGCTTTTTGCATAACGAAACTATATCATTAAACTATGGCATGTAACTCTGCTGGTTATGCTTACAAGCTCACGTGTACATGCTCAAAGGAATAGAAACCCCCTCTACCTAAACAAAAACACTGCAATGCTGCCACATCTGCATGATGTTACATTTTGTAACTTCTGTACATGCACACACCTTTCAACACTCTCAAGCATACCTGTCAACTCTCCCAAATTTTTTTTGTAGAGTCTACGAATTTGCTTTCGATATTACGAACGTTGCACATTCTGTTTGGCAAAAAGACCTTTAAAGTTGTTAAAAGGCCAAGGTTGCGAAATATGCATATAAAAATGAATTGCAATGGTACCTGCACCACTCTTTTGTGGCAGCATAAGGCACCATATGCTAGAAGGGCATCTGAAACTTGAAGTTTATCAAGACGAGTTCCTAGGCCAAATCAGCAACAGCAGATTCGCTGAAAAAGTCATCGTATTGAAAAAAAAAACTGTGTTGCTTGTGGGTCTCTACTGTTCCATGTTTGCTGCCACTTATATGCTGCGTTTAAATGTAAGTCATTGTTAATTAATTAATAAAGCTCCATTTGCAGAAGAGATGGCCTAGCCTGCGTGAGGTATACTGTGCATATATCTCATGGCAAACTTTTGACGAATGCGTGCCATGCACTGCTTACCTCCCTCCCCCCCCACGTCCAGGGACCTTTTACAAGCTTTAAATTTCACGGGTTGGCAGGTATGCTCAAGGAATACACGTTTAGCCAAGCTAGATAGATAATGCCTGCAATAGTAGGTGAGCAAAGAGGCTTGGCATGCCAGATAAATGACTCAACATTTGAGTGAAAGGCAAGGGTGAGATTGTGAAAGCATTTCGTTTTCCAAACGTTCGCTTGCCCTCTCATGATTTGCCGGGCACCACACTCCCGCCCCATTGCAGTAGCGTGCGGTGACGAAAGCGTGTCACCTGGCGAACCAGAAGAGGGCAAATGAACGTTATGAAAGCAAAATGCTTGTGCGATTTCGCCTCCAGGTGACTATGCCACATCTATTATTTCCAAGCAACTTGCTTGTGTTACAGATTACAGCAACAACAGACCGTTATGGCCAGTTGTTTGTTGATTACAAGAAAAGCTGCATTGTATTTGAAAATGAAAAGGAAAACTTGATCAATATGTTTCGTGGGCATGTGTCTTTCGTATATTACCTATGGGACCTGCCGTACAGCGGTATTGCAGTATTCATGAGGTGCAGACAAAACTCTTATCTTTCCTTGTCACTTTACATTTGTTCTGCCAGACGCATCATGCATTGGCGAGGAGTGTCATTTGCACGTGCAACTTGCATGAACACTGCATGATATTGTCAGCCTTACTTGTGAAGGCAGAGTGGCACAGCTACATCTTCCCTGCCCTGGTTGATGCCATGTTGAACTAAAGATTTGGCGGAGTCTAATGTCGCTATATCCTTTTTCTTTGTCCCCCCCCCCCTTTTATTTATTTATTTATTTATTTATTTTTGCTTGAAATTGTCTCACGAGAGGTTTTATGCATTACCTGAGAACCTTCCTGACTTGCATGCTGCACGAGACAATTCGGTCTCATTGTGGGAACAGCGTGGCATAGCCACATCCTCTCTGCACTCGCATGCCAAACCGAACACCTGCTGCACTCTCAGATCCTGAGTATCTTTGAGCTGAACAGCATAAGAGTACAACTCACTAACTTACAGCACACAAAAGAAGCTGTGCTGTACGTACACACATGCAGTCTTCGTGAAAAGTATACGGGCTCCATTGCCTGCAACCACAATGCTCGCTGCAATCTTTGAAGGTGTTCTAGTGGTGTACCAAAACTTCCAACGCTCTGGGGAATGAAAAACACTCTTGTACTTGCCATTCGGAGGTTTGGAGTGTCGGGAGTGCCACAGGTACCGCAGCACATAGCCAGCCAAACAACATATATGGTGAAGACACGGTATAGCCCTTATACT
The DNA here is from genome assembly GCF_023375885.2 of Dermacentor andersoni. NCBI lineage: Eukaryota > Metazoa > Arthropoda > Arachnida > Ixodida > Ixodidae > Dermacentor > Dermacentor andersoni. Next base: position 91,019,289 of record NC_092816.1, on the reverse strand, counting down.
TTTCACGAAGGTTATGCATACCATTGTGCACTGTATAAGCTGCACTCATGAAATGAAATGCGTCAATTTAGGGCTGACTAATACGCATGCCTTTGTTTCCAATGTCTCGAGTTCATTTCACTTTGGCATAATTTTTGCTCTTATGCTTAGATCATAGTTCCTACCACCTTTAATGACCAGATGTATAGGGACGTGACATTGTGCTCTGAAGTAATTTAGATTGTTCGGTGTTGTACTTCAAAATTTCACTATCGCATTTCATTCCGTGAGCATACCACAGTCAATGCTTGTTAAAAAGGACCTGCGTACAACAGACTTTTGGATATAACGCACCATACTTCAGCATTAGTTTGTTTTACCTATTTTATTAATGCACCAAAGTTTGCTTTCAATGGACCGCGCTACAACGCACTATCGGCTACAGCGAACGAAATAATGGCCATTTTTTTTCATAATTGGCCGTATAAAATGGACTTTGGCCATGTCGACATGGCCTGACAACTGACTTGCGAGGGTCAGCCGACGATCGGGACTCAATATCGCGCGCGCGAGGGAGGGAGAAAGGCGGGGCGGAAACACGCTTGTCTCCTTTCGCGCGCGAGGCACAGGAAGGGGGAGGGGCTAGGCGAAAGAGAGAGAGAGCGGGTTATACTCCGACGGCTACTTCTTATGGCGCGGCCACTGTATCTTGAAAGCGATCTGCAATGTGGACAAAGTGTGCATCCGTGCGGGCGCTGTATCTTGAAAGCAATCTGCGACATGGACAAAGTGCACGCCCGCGCTGGCGCCGTATCTTAAAGGCAATCTGCGATGTGGACAAAGTACGCGGCCGCGCGGGCCTAATCTTCAAAACGATTTGCGATGTGGACAAAGTGCGCCCCATGCAGGTAGCTTCATATCCACTGTGCTTTCAACGTTTAGTTCACATTGAAGTTAGAGACAGCATGAAGGTCAATTCGCTTGTTGCTGCTGCCGCGCTTATCTTCCTTAATTTCCTACTGGAATCAACGCTTCGCCTTGCGGGCAAAACTGCAACTTCTTTGTTTGATTTTTTTACTCTGGACATTCGTCACTCACTCTTTCCAATAAAGTTGTTAGACATCATGATAAACGCTTCGCAAGTGAGGTGTTTCGGATATTATGTACTTCGGATAAAACGGACGTTCTTTTATTGGATTATCAGGGTCCGTTGTAACGAGAGTCGACTGTGGTACGTGCACATCTCTGTCCTGTTTTCGTGTGCTGCAAGTTAGTGGGTTAGGAACGAAATTGGCCCCACAGTCTATTCCTGTGATGAGTGTATTCATTTAGAGTATGATGTGCATGCGCTGTACGTGTACACGTTGCATGAAGTAGTTTGCCCTGGTTGTGGGGTCAGTGCAGTGTAGCTGCATGCTGCACGCAATGACACAACGCTCAACTGAGTGCACGTACTGGGTTTTCGTCATATGCTCACGCAATAAACTGTGTCAATTTAGGCCTAATCAGTGTGAGCACATTGCGTTTTTCCAGTTCATCTGACATCGGCATAGTTTTCGCTCTTATGCTTAGATCTGAGTCTGTGCCATCTTTAGCAACCATATACATGGCGCCCTTATACCGCACCCTCAAGTAAATACATTTATTCGGTGTTTAAAATTTCCTTGATGTGTGTCATTCCACGAGCCGTCTGCATACTTGAAATGCATTGAACAACACTCGAGTGCTGCACGCCCCTTGTCCCTGTACAAGTGTCCCGCCGGGTGTTTTATTTATTGATTGGAAACGTTCATGTGCACATTTGCATTGTGTGAAATTCCTTGCACGGTTCCAAAACAGAGTGCCACAGAGGCACCACTTCCTCTTTACCGCCTTGTTGAAGTGAACATCGGCCTTATTCTTACTTTAAAGTAATTCAAATGCATACCAGAATGCTCTTCTGTTGCTGACCTTTTTTTTGTTTTGCTTGCACTTGTTTCACCCGTTGTGTTATGCATTGATTGGGCATCTCATTGCATGTGCCATTTACACTTGTATTGCGCAAAATAATTTGCACTGTTATAGGGCTCATTGTCATAGGTGCCACCTTCTACGTGAGTGCATTGTTTGGCTGGAAGCCTACAGACATTAACGTAGTTGTAGTCAGCACTAATTACATTTTGCTGAGGAAAAAAAAATATAGTACAAGTTGAGCACATCTGATCTCTGTGCTTTAGTTATTGTATTGCACAAATATGATCAAATAATTGGAGATATCTTAAATTTATTGTGCATAGGAACTCACGTTGTGTGCTCACGTGCAGAACACAGCTGATTCTGATGTATTTTTGCAAGATGAGAGGAATTTATTGAAACATCTATGCCATGTGAGAAAGAAAGCTTTGCTAAGTTTGTTGGAGATCTTGCTCTTGACTATAGATCTTTCAATATAAACAGGTGCCCCTGTCGCATATTCAATGGAGTCTTCCAAACAAGAAAAAAAGAGGAGGAAGTGTCAAAATTCTGGCTAGAATTGTGTCAACAGTTGTGTTTTTTGGTGTCCTCTGTCTCCCGACTTCTGCATTAGGGATTTGGTTCTCTTTCGGGTTATGTCAAGTATACGGTCTGCTTATCAGGACGAAAGACATAGGTCAGGGTGTTGATTGTCAGCATTATGCAAGGCATGCACCAATATGAATGAGAAGAGATCAGAAACCATCTGAATACATGTTTGGAAATAAGTTATGCTCATATTAAGAAACTTTAGGTTCAGAACAGAAACGTTTAACGTTTCTCTTTTTAACATAAATGTTCTGATACCCTACATTCCATTATGTAGCTTCAGATACACGTGTGCACAACAGACGCTTCTATACTGTACTTGAATGATTCCTCAAAAAAATTGTTGGCAGCGCATGTGAATGTGAAAATACTTGACCTGCTTAACTGCACGCAGCAGTTACACACGCGTGTTGCATTTTGTTCGCACTGCTTCCCTTGAAATCTTCATGATTTTCGGGGGATAGACGTTGGTGACATGAAAAGGCGGGGCAGTCCACTCGCAACAATATTCGCAAAACCCAGTTATCTGATCATTATATTTACATGTCATTGTGTCTGAACAGTTATATACATTACATATATGATGCAGTAGACAAAGGTAGTTGCTGTTTGTCATTAAATAGTCATATTGTTGTGTAAATGGACTTCTCTGCATTCCAACATTAGCCTTTTAAGATGAAAGCTTTATTTCGCATGCAAAACACCACAGCTGATGGCACGCACAGTACACCATGTGGCACAGACAACCCAGTGACAAAGAAAACGGACAACCTGAGTTCTGTTGTCGGCTTCTTTTCTTTTTGCTCATGTTTTCTATCTCCCATACTGGTTGAAATACTAACAAGCCTGTCTTGATGTCTTGGAAGAGTGGGTGTTCTCAGCAGGGGAGTAACTAGCTCTGGTGCTTTGAGCCAAACTTGGCTTCCCTTCTAACAGTGATGTCTTCACTCACAGCTCAAAAGCATTCTTGATGACTCGTGGGGCATCTACTTCACACTAAATCCTGTATGCTCTGTTTCGATATCTTTATTCTGTTTGTTTGGTTGCAAGGATTTGGTGAGAGATTCTTTATTTTTTTATGATTTTTTGTTGTATGTCCCTAAATTTAGCTATGCCTGTTTTAGGAACCATCTCTGGCTGAAGGTTTTCCGTAACTTAACCCCTTTCTGGTCTGAAATTTCTTTTAACGAAGTGAAAATATATTATGTTCATCGGGGTTATAAAAATTAGGGGGAAAATGTAAAGCAAGAATTCCCCACTGGAGTTATTTGGCAATGAATTAAAGGTTTTTCTCATGAACTGCCAAGAAGTCAATTTGTTGTAAGCAGCATGTGGTTCTTCAGACATATCAGTTCAGGATCATAATCATGTGAAATATTGTCACAGATTATTTGAAGGCCATTTTTCTGTCACCCAAGGTAGGCTATATGCGTTAGGCAGCAGGCTAATGCATATAGCCACATTTATCTATCTATATATAGGGAAAGCCACATTTATCTGTGACATAAAGTCTACAAATTATGTAATTACTAATTTGAATTGCTGATGCTCACATTTCTGAAAATAGTTTCGCTGTTTCTTTTTATTGATGTCTGGATATTTCATGCAAGACAACACGATTCCTACAGGAATCATTGGACCAGAAAGGGTTAATCCTTGGAAAGTAAAGGTAGAATTTACTGAACATCATTTAAGTGTTGTGTTAGGTTTTATTTGCTATTTGTTCTTCTCACCCACTTTTTTTAGGAGGGTCCCATGATGAACCCGGCCTACCGGTCAGTTCGTGCGCCCGTCCCTCCACCAGCTCAGCACTTGGCCAATGATGCAAGAAACTTTGGCACTGAAGTCCCTGTGAATGCCAATGCCCCGGTTGAAGTTCACTTTTATGGACATGATCCAAGAACACAAGGTACACTGGTGTTTCATGCACAGTTCTGACTGCTTTTTTCGCACTAGCTTTTACCTGGGACTTATATATTCGCATTTTTAAATGCTACCGGACAAGACCTGGCACATACGGGAGTGGTTGATCAGTGATGCACCATTAAGATAACATGAAGGAAGAAGTGGCACCTTTTAAATTGGCTTTGGCTGGTGACTTTGCCACTGGATTTTCTTTATAAGACTTTGTGGCCTTCATCTTATTGTGTACAATTGCTTCGCATTTAGGTTCTTGAATAATGCTCCCTAGAAATTGACAAGATAATAAGCATGCTGGGGTGTGTGTGCCTCCAAGCCTTTTTACTTAAAGGGCTTTCCGCCTTTGCTAGCTGCATATTTAGGCTTAGTTTTCCTTCTAATAAGGCAGCATCAGACATCCGTTAGGCTTAGCTCAGCCTACAGCTTTAAGCTTACCACTTCATGTCAAACGCTGCTTTGTTTCTAGGCTTGGATGCTAACGAGTTGCAACATTTTGCAGATATAGTTCGTTATTGCGACGCCCATGGCATATTTTTTTCATAAGAGCGTTTTTTTTTTTTTTTGCTGAGCAGTAACCAGTAGTGCATGAAGTGTCAGATTAGAGACACCAACATTCATCTGGTCTACAGTATGCACAGCAGCAGCACTGATTGTATGGTGCTCCCCACGAGTTCTCCGATAAATAGGCTGCTTTGTCAAGCCACGGTTAACGCAGTGCAGTCGCTCGCAGAAATCTGTGAGACACAGAATCTACATTCAAGAAAAAAGATCGTAATAGGCTCGCAGTAATGAAAAACTTCTGCTAATTGGAGCAAATTCATGTGTTCCACACAATGCAGGCGACGTCGTGAGTATAATTCTGTGGCACGATTGTACTGTTGTGATAGTAACATTGGCAAAAGAAGAATAGTCGCAGAGACAGCAATATTGTCCACACAGGATTCAAATTTGAACGTTGAAGAAACGACTGGCTGTGCATGCTAGTTGGAAAATTAAGTGCTGTAGAACAGAAAGTGCGCACGAGCAAGATTGAAAAAGGTTCAGCAAAAGAGTCGTTCAGTGCAATTATCGGTTCTTGTTTCTGCCTCACCCCGTCATTGCTAAAATTATATTTAGAGTGGTCATAACTACGTGGCATCCCTGACGTGTACACATTTCTGTGGCAGTTTTCAAAGCAAGCGAAAAATGCTAGTTGCACCGCATGCCAATTTTTCTTGTTTGTTATTAACAGCAACAAAATTCTGGACCACGTAAGAAGCCCCGTTGCAGATAATTTAGACATACAGTAGCCTCTGTGGGAAATCTTACACTTGAAATGCGATTGGCTGCTTCACAAAACACTCGCAAAAATTAATTTTTTTCGTACCGAAACTGAAAAAAAGAAAATGCCGCCATTACGACTTGGCGGAAGTGACATACTATTTAGACTGTAGAGAACCAGCGTCCGGGTCGTCTGCTTCCCTTTGTATACCGTTCCCGTGTATCAGCAAACCAGTCCTGCACGTAGGCTAGCCACAGAATTGTATATATTCTGCTAGCTGCCTAGGGCGCTGTAACAATTCGGCATTGCGCGCCCACAGTGTTCGTTTAATACGAAATATTGTCCGAGTCAAGCCAGTTTTCGTTATCTGGTTGTCTACTTTCAACGAGCAGAAGCTCAATACATTCTGTCTCCGCTTAGAAAAAGAGAGAACATTGGGGAGCCAAGCTAAAGGCGCGGTTGTAGGACAGCTTAACACGGACGCGATCCACGCATGGCACAGCAACGCTACGTCGGCAAAAATTGGACACTCTACAGTCTAGTGTGGCAGGCGTGGGAATACATGCCCTATCGCACGCCGGAGCCGGAGCCGCTACGTCGTGTTCTCCTTCCTAACAAATGCAGCACGTGGTTCCTGCTGACCACATTTCTGGCGCTGTGTCAGAAAGGCTTTCATTCGTCTACTTCGATGCGTTCGATTTAGAGACGTGCAAAATGTCTCGAAGATGATGCGCTACTGGAAATAATCACTCGAGAATATCACCCCTTCATACCACTTACCTTTGGCTTTTATGCGCCATCGTGGCTTATAGTACTTATAGTCATACTAAGAAAGCATTTGGCCAGCAGATGTTGCATGAATAAGTGACTGTGCTCGTGAAATGTACCTTGTGCAGCTTCGCCAAGTGCTGTTTACATGCTTTGTGTGTGCTGGCTGGTCTGCATCCCACTTTCCTGCCGCGGCACGGTGCACATTTGCAAGCTGGGACAGAAAATACGTGTTCAGTCTTCCTCTATGCAGCATTGTGTACCGCACAGCCATATCGCTCATGTTTGAGTATGTGCTCGAGCACCTGATGTCCAAGCAACGCGTAGGTATTCTTGCAATATTTCATATCATATGCACAATGGGAAAACATGCCAAGAAAGACACCCATCAATGTTGAGCGAGCGATGCACTTGGGAACCTAGGCACAACTAAGAGATCAGCAGTAGTGCACGGTTCGGAAACTTTCGCCATATCCGCATCACAACCACTCATCGCCAGCCGCATGCATCATCTGCTGAGGTGCTATTTAAAGGCTGCTAATTAGAAACTTACGAGCCCTGTGGCTTTACCAACATTACATAGATAGTACTATACGCAAAGCATTTACGGGAAGTTTATCCCAAGTGAAATTTCGTTACAGTTGGCATTTAAGGAAACCATTCCATTTCTTTGCAGTGCCTACGGAGATGTGCTTAGTGGGTTGTGTATTCTGCATCGTGGACTACGATCGCCTCTATGAATCCTCCGAGATATTGAAGTGGAAAAAGGTGAGTTGGTGTTTAGTGCAAGATTGAAGCTTTGGATTACGCAGTCAGTCGCTACCAATTCTTAGCAGGCCTTCCATTATTTGAACCTTCCAGGGACACTGCTGCATTTGGGGCTTAGAAGCAATTTACAGTTAAACCTCGATATAACAGAAGTGCTTAAGTTTTTATAGCTTGTCCACAGAGCACCATGTATTTTGAACCTCAATATAACAAAGTGTATTTATACACAATTTCAATATAATGAAACAAAAGTGCCACCGTGTAGGAATACTGAGACAATAAATGGAAACTTCTTTGGACTCGGATAATCAAATGGTTGAACTACATGCAACTGCTTGCAAACGCAGCTCTCAAATTGTGCGGTGACCCCCTCAGTGGAGTTGCATCATGTTTCGTATAAAGTCCAAGTGCGATAAGATCCTATCGCATCCCGCGCACAGTATGCTTGATGCGAGCGAAAGCATGCAAGGGCGAGCGAGAAGGATGATGGATTGATGAGCGCCGTCTTCCCGTGTTAGAAAGGAAGACGGGAGCGCACGCAAGGGGAGGGGTGGAGGAAGTGGGCTACAAGTTGACGCAAAATTCCTTTTCTAGCGCGGCCGTGGCTGGGTGGATGGCTGTCAGCATGCGCGTACAGAGCCCATGCGCCATGTTTTAAGAGTAATCTGCCACCTATGCAAAGACTGGGCAAGCTGAGATGGCGTGGCATCGTGCGCTGTCTTCTCGCTCGTTTAGTGCTGGAGGTTGTGTAATCTCCAGTTTCGGAGACACGTTGAAGCAAGATGCAGACAAAGCATTTGCTTCCCGCTGCGGACAACACTATCAGCCGTTGGGCGAAGTGAACACGAAGGCATGGCTAGCTTCGATGTCAAGACCGATGTCAGGATATCATTGCCACGGCATGAAACCGTCACCACAGCATGAAACCGTATCTTTCATCGCCGTCTTTCAAATTCAACAAAATTATTTTTATTCTCATTCAAATTTACTTTTTCTGATTGCTCGGTAAATCTAAAAATATTGTGCCCCTCCTGTGTAAAAAAAAAAAACTCCATCAGCGACTGTACTTATTTTCATGAAAGGTCAAAGTTCATTGCAACGCCGATTTTATTGACTTCATTATATCAAGGTTTAACTGTATAAACAGCATAAAAAATTTCTGCTGTATAATAATGCATGGCTCATTTTTTTTAGCGCTATCTGCATGTACAATTTTGCTGAAATTGCAGCCATTGACGAGGTTGCCATCATTGTGGTCATCACGTGCTGCCACTTCTACAGATGCGCTTCGACATAACAAACTGCCGTATTTGCACGAATATAATGCGCACCTTTCTTTTTCCAAGAAAATGGGTTAGATAATTGCCTGTGTGCTACAATCGTATATGAAACCAAAACCATGTTCGTGCGTTGGCAACAGCCTACCGTCAGAGCCGCCAGACACAGCGTCATCGCCATCACGAGATATTGGCAAAGCTTGTTTTTTTGAGGGGTGCTGTGGGTTCAACTCATGCTCGACTACAATCACTTTCGAAGGTGCTATCACTTTTGTGAGATATCGCGCGACTCGGCACCGAATAGGTTGGCGTATACGGACACCAGCGTTTCTGGTGCTGTGCTGAGCTTGCTGTCACTGTAGAGTGCCAGGAAGGCTCTCGGCCACATATTTCGACAAGTCCGATGCTGAGTCAAGATCTTGTGAATGTGATAAGGGTTAAGGGGTAAAGACAGTGTTTTGTTTTCAAGCTAGCGTGCTTCATAGTGCTTTAATGTGTGAAAATTTGTTGCCTGGGCCGTGAAAGTGCTCAAAAACTCATAAATTTTCTTTGCGCAAAAAGAGCTATGAACCCTTGTTTAAAATGTACTTTTCTTTTTGAGTGTGCTCTTCTTTGCCGCTGGCATGTCAGGCTCGATGACTCCTTTTCCTTTTGTCCTCATTTGCCTGGCCAGGTCATAATGCAGCGAGGGGGGGAAGTGGAGGAGATGTACACTCCCCGTTGCACTCATGTCATCTGCGAGACACAACGCAGCGCTGTTGTCCAGCAGGTTGGTGCATATTTGTCTCGTTGTGTAGTGCACAATTGGTTGTCACGGCTTGACGCGCGTGCGTGGCGCTCTTTGGCTATATCTGGTCCTTGCGCCACTAAAAACTACACGTCAATCATTTGATACAGCCCTGATCTGTAGTAGGTTTACAACGGTATAATTTGTTGGCCACTAATAAAAGAACGTTGAGTAAACAAATGTCTGCATTGGGTAAGAACAATGTTTGACCCAGTCATAGCAATAAAGTATCGTTGTTACCAAGCATAGAAATTTGTGAAGTAGACTCCTCATAAAATTGGTTAGAGGGACCCTGAACCAGCCTTCGGGCTTCGTGAAATAACACAGACCGTGGGTAGCGTATGCTGCTGTGAACGTCTCAGCCAAGTTTTGCGGTCATACGCGGTGCGTGAAGCTCGCAAGTGGAGCGTGAAGTCGCCTTTCTCTCAAACGCTCTCTTTTCAACAGAGGGCCCTGTCCTCACTCTCTTCTGGACGCTTTATTTCGTAATAAAGCGAGTTCCCATGCACGGTTGCTATTGGTAGCTGCGGTCAGCTACGCAGTGTAGATACCACGGCCGCCTTGGGGTGCCGCCACGAGTCCACTGGCTAAACGCACTGCGGCTAGCTGAGAACAACTGTAGTTGGCTTACATTTAGCGCATTGTAGGCACCGTAATCGGAAGTTGTGGCGTCTACGTTAACATCCAAAATGCGATTTGAGCTGTGCGCCATGGTGACATTTAGAAGATGGAGTGTTGTGGGCACGCCCCACTGCACCGTAGCCTTCGCAGTGCAAGGCATTGAAGAAGGAACGGGAACATGGCGGAGGCCGTGTTTGATTGCCAATAACTCTTGTTTTGCTAAATGCATTGAAATACTTTTTGCAGCAAAGTATTTCTAAAATAGCCTGTTTACACTTCAAATGTCTTTCTCCACTTCGATAAAAAGTGATTCAGGGTCCCTTCAAAAGGCTGGTTGATTGGGATATGCGGTTGGTGGTCCATTATCATGAATATACAGCGCAAAGGTTAAACGCGGGCATAGACAAAACAGACAAGCACTTCGTTTTGTCTTGTCTGCGTCTATGTTTAGCCTTTGTGCTGTATTCTCATGATGTTGGTTAAAAGCTTTTGTGTTTGTGTGCATAATGCTGATGGCTGTTTTCTGTAAGAAACTAGGTACAAAATAACGGAATGAGACTGTTTTGGGGGCATTTAATTTTGGGATTATGCACTGCGCTTTGCGATTAGCTTGGATTCCAAGCGGTAATAAAATGGCAAGCTGAATTTTTCGCTGTTTTTACCCTTCAAAGAACTTCAGGTTTTGGAGCTGTACTCATACGCAACTGTCATACTCATAGCACTGTCATACTAAATTAATCAGAATATGCAGGACATTCTTCTAGTACTTTTATTGATCAGATGCAGCCCATATTAAGCAAAAATTACTTGTTCTCGGAACTAGACAGATGCTAGCACTTTGAGGGCCCCCATCAATAATGTAAGGTGTTTTACATCCAAAGCCTGTAAAGAAGGACACTAGTTTTTGTTTGCCTGGGGCTCTTCAACTTTCACTTAATCTTGGTACAGGGACATTTCTTGCATTCCATCCCCATCAGAATGTGGCCATCAAAGGAGGGAGTTCAGCCTGCAGCCCTTCAGATGCAAAAGAAATTGCCTCTAGCTGTAGAAAAGACAAAAAAATTTTTGGAAATAAGCATAACTTGCAGCAACTACAGATCGTAGCCAACAGCTACCCACATTGCTTAAGCCAAGAAAGTCAAAAACACCATTCCACATCAAGGCAAACTAGAACAACTTACTTGCCTTTATTTCTGGTCCTGCCTAAAAAGACAATGAAATGTTATTTGTGTTAAAAATTAATTTGTGTAGTAACTAATGAATACATAATTAGTTTTCTTAGTTTCCACCACTGAAATTTTGCGCCAGAGTGTCTACAACCCTACTCTAGTTTTGCGTCGTTTCACACGAAATACGCATTTTGAGGCATCAGACTAAGCATATTAAATATGATACATTGGGCTTCGTGGGGTTAATTTTTTTACCTCATTGCTGGTTCATGACATCCTCAGGCGTTATGCTACAGCTAGGGGCGAAGGCTGCACTGCACTTATTTATCTTGGTAAAGAAAGTGAATGCACTTGTGGCCACGTGTATGAGGATATACAACATCTTCTGCTAGAATGTTTGCGACATGACACACAGAGACAATGTTTAACACATGATTTAATGGCATTGGACCACAGGCCCTTCAGCCTCAGGAAGGTCTTATGTCCATGGCCCACATATTCATTGCAACGACAAGCGTTACTTACCCAGCAAATATTTCTAGAAGCGAGCGACACTCTCGGAAACTATTACTAAGTCGAATATTTATCATTGATAAGCTCACTCTATGTGTTTATTTGGACCTGGATTTGGTTCGTTCAATGCATGGATGCGTGTGAATCTATTCCGTGTTTTATTATGTGCCATAGTACAGTTATGTGACCGCACTTTGTGTTGACGGTAGTGTACTTGTGTTACTGGACTTTGCGTTGCTTTGTTTCTGAGTTGACTTTCAGTTTTAGTGCGACTTTAGTGTACTTATGTGACTGGACTTTGTGTTACTATGGTTTTGAGTTGAATTTCAGTTTTAGAGCTTTTACGTTATTCTTTTTAATATCTGTGGAGTTCATTATTTGCGCATCTCTATTTGAAAAAGAGTAGCTAATTGAAGGCGTCAACATCTCCTATCCACTAAATAATTTTTTAAAATGTTAACGAAGGAAAAGAAAGTGATGGCCTCGCATGAGTCCCTCGCATGCTGTGATCGTTTTCAAAGCACGGACAGAAAGGAAACAGAATCGTCACAAAATGTGGCAAAGGCAGATGTTTCCTGTTAAGTGCACTGAAAGCACATTCGGGATAAGTGTGATGGCAGCTGACGTGATACCAATGCTAGGTAGGCAGGTACACTAGAAGAATGGAGCAGAACACGGCTCTGATAGTGTCATGTCAATGTTGTGCCACCAACACAACATTGTGTTGTCTTCTTTTTGTGTCCCTGTCCCCCAGCACCAGCATCGCACTGTGTCCAACCAACGAGCTCAGTGCAGTGTGATGACAGCTGTTTGCTTATTTCTTTGTCTGATTTTTTTTTCATTTTCCTTTCTTATGTCCAGCAGCTGGAACCTGCATGTTTATCTAATATTTGCTTTTCTTTCCAGCCTCTCTAGTTTGCTGCATGTTTACACTCCGTGTTTGCACTCAGTTTTCTGTGCGTGTGATCTCTTTTGTTTCGCCAGGCATTGCGTGAAAGCAAACGGTGCGTCACAGTATTTTGGCTCAATGACGTGCTGCTGCGAAAGAAGTTGCAAGCTCCCTGGCATGCCCTGCACTTTCCATCACCGTACCTGGAGAACAAGCCTTGCAAGAACCAGGTGGGGATTCCATTTGTTATCTTCTATAACTCTTGTTATTCACCGTACTGGATGCTTAGATGTGGGGTGGAGGGGAAAAAACAGTGTCAGTAGAGTCGGAGTATTTTTTTAATGTTGTCACCACATGATTAATCAGAGTTTGACGGTATAGACCTTTTACAGCACCAGAGCCATGGGCGCTGCTGTATTTGCTCGCGTGACAGCGCCCGTCATTGAGTGCCTTCTGATCAGCGTTTGCTCCCCTGTTTAATATGGCCATACCAGCTACAGGCATGACTCAGACAGCCGCTATTTCGGCCACGGTGAGTAGTGAGGGGGTAGACAACACAAAACTTTGGTTAAAGGTGATCTGTTCCATCTGTATATTAATCTTATTGTGTGCAAGCTGACCAGCTGAAGGCGACCAATCTAGCAGCCTGAAGTTTGTTTTAGGCTTTTACCCTTTATGATCTAGTCATTGCAGTGCTAGATTTGTAGGGCTGTTATGACCATGTACTTGTTGTTGTTGTTGTTGTTAACTGTATGCAACAACTTCATTCGGGAAGAGGCTTGTGTGCGCGCAGAAAATGTATGTTTGCAAGCTGCTCCTAGCCACGTAATTCTTGTTGCCAGTCCTGATCAGATAACTTGGGAATTGGTTTTCACATTGCTTACAGCGCATATTAAAACGTATTCTCATACACATGGACAAAAATGTTGTAAATAAGGGGCCGAGCGATTGCTTCACATTGTTGTTTCATTCCCGGCACAGAAAGAAAACTCGCCTGTGCTTGCCTATTATTCTCCATTTGACTTCGCTGTTATAGAAAGTGAAGTTGCTCGAGTATGTCAGTTGCGCTGACTTGCACGCTTTTGAAGTTTAAAATTTCGGTATATTTGGGCCAGCAGTAGCGGTAACACTGTGTAAGGGGACAGTACTCATAGAGCACCCCGGTGGAAGAAAAAGAGACAAACTAGCGCCATCAGGCACATAGGCTCGACGATGGTAGCCGCGACATCAACGCAGTCACCTGATAAATAAACAGCAATTCTTTGTGGGCCTTCTGTTCCTACAAGTTGGTGACCTCAGACGTGATACCACATCACAACTGTATACGTCTACCAAGTTTCCTCTTGACACCATGGAACCGGCCGCCGAACAACGTGGTCTTGAAGAAAACCGAACGTCTTCTGTCGCCACACTCAAACTTCCCTATTTTTAACCCTCAGACTATGAACTCTGGTACGTCCACATCGAGGTGCAGTTTCGCCGTCGCCGAGTCACATCTCAGGCGGCCAAGTACGACAACATTGTGAGTGCGCTTAACCCGACCACTGCAGCTTTGATCCACAACATTTTGCTAGTTCCTCCGCACGGTGATCAGTAAGACACCCTTAAGCGGGAGTTACTATGGCGCACACCGATTCTGAGTCGCGACGGATTCAACAGCTTCTCTCATCGGAGGAACTTTGTGACAGAAAACTGACTGAGCTGCCTTGCCGCATGACGCAACTCCTGGGAACCAGTCCATCATCAGCAGACAAAAATCCTTCGGGAGCTCTTCTTCTAATGTCTGCCGAACCAGGCACGCATGATTTTATGTGCCTCACCTACTATAACATCTGTCAAGGCCATAGCGACGATGGCAGACCAGATTATGGATTCTTTCCATTATGTGATATCCGCTGTTGACCGTTGTAATGCAGCCGTGGTGACACAACTCCAGTTACAGCAGCACTTTGACAAACCCGACAGTTCAAGCACGCACCTTGCTGCGCAAGTAGAGGAACTAACTAATCAGCTGGCTGCCTTATGCTTTCGTGTTAATAACCATCAGCAGCGGCATCGCTCGAATGACCAAAATGTGTAACGCCCTCCGTCTCCCTTTATTTGTTGGTATCATGCCAGATATGGCACTCACACACGTCAGTGCCGTGCGCCTTGCAACTTTCCGGAAAACGGTTGGGCCAGTCACTGATGATGGCTAGTGCTACTGGCCCTACATCAAGCCGTCTCTTCTATGTTGCTGACCATGTCACGAAAGTTCACTATCTTGTAGACACTGGTACAGAAATTCATGTCATTCCCCTTACTTTTCAAGGCTACAGAAGACATCGCCATGACACGTATTTTCTCACTGCCGTCAAAGGTTCCAACATAAAACGTACACACAGAAATCTGTCACTCTTGGCTTTGGTCTGCAACACCCTTTTCGATAGCTATTCTCTGTCGCCAACGTCTGCGGGCCGATCATCGGCGCTGACTTTCTGTGGAAGTTTAACCTTCTTGTCGACCTTCGCCACCTCCGCCTTCTTAACTTCTCAACATATTGTCCGTACAAGGTATCATCACGTCTGCACCACCTTGGCATCTCATTTTCGGCATGACACTTCACGTACCCGCCAAGTTCTTCATCTCGGAACCGTCATCTGCTGAGCTACAATCTTACGCCGACCGCCTTTGCATTACAACGGCCACTGTTATACCACCACCGCTTTGTAACGACCACAGAAATGTTTACGTGAGCCCATGTTTACTTCATAGCAGTCATGTATTTATCCGTCACAATGCTACTTGCGCTTCTTTACAAGCTCCTTACAATGGTCCCTTCAAAGTCCTCAAGCGTGACGCTAAGTTTTTTGCACTTCTTGTCAGTGGACAAAGACAATTTCAATCAACCGCTTGAAGCTAGCTCATCTCGACTCTGGCAGTGCCATCTCCACAACTGAAGGCACTGCCGTTGAACGGCAGTGCCTTCATCGCTGGGGGGAAGCCACGTAGTGGACAGTACTCATAGAGCCTCGCGGTGAAAGAAGAGACTGGGACTAGAGTGCCGTCAGGCATATAGGCTTGATGGTGGTAGCCGCGACATAAACGCAGTCAAGTGATAAATAAATGGCAATTCTTTGTGGGCCTTCTGTTCCTACAACCGCATAGCTGCAGGTGGTGCTAGTCTGGCCGTCACTGCCAACAATTGGCTGCCGGTCATTGCCAACAGTTGGCTGTCTAGCACTGACGGTAGAGCTTGTTGTGCTCACATTGTAGAAGAGTGGGCATAGCGAACGGTCATAATTACAGGCGCTCTTTATGCGGCTGAGTTGAATAAAGCTTGCACACAGTCTTATCCCACACAGTCAAATCTCTGTCGCATTTCAATGACAGAGCACATCTTCCCTCTCCTTTTCCACATTTTACATTAATACAGTTGAATCTCATCCATTCGAACACGCTTAATTCGAACTTTTGGTTTATTCGAACTGACACTGTGGACCCGTCAAAGTTGTGCGTATTCCAATGGGCGAAAACGCCCGGTAATTCGAGCGTGCAAGCATTTGCGATGGTTAATTCAAACATACTGCGCTCTGACAGTGCTCTCAGCAGCGTGCCGAATTCCGTGGCGAAGCCTCTGACCAACACATCCACTCTCAGCTGGAGCCACACCGCGGCAACGCTAAGCCTAGCTGCTTCGACGTTCGTTACCAAGCTTCTTGCTGTTCCGCGCCCTGTTTTTCATTGAAACAATTCACCGCTGTTAGCAATGGCACTGACTCTGTCTGTAATTCTCGCCGATGGTTGCGGAGCGCGGAAAGTGTGGCACGCTGCATAATGCCGGTTCTCGAAAGTCAGCTTTGTCCCAATACAGTAATGTTGTACGGTGAAGCATATCAATAGTTAGAAGGGGCAGTTGTCACAGGACGTGGTATGTTTCCTTTAATTAAACACGCGTTCACCCGCCATCTCCTACCACAGCACGAGTACTGATACGCCTAATAAGTGTACTGGCAGGCCCTTAGAGCTATTTTGGACGTGCCTGTGGCAACTTGAGCCCTTGGGGGCAGTAAAAAGGCATGCATTCATTTTTTCGGGCATATTTGTGGCCCCTATGGAGTCCGAAAAAACGGACATCGACTGTAATTATTAAATATGTGTGAATAAACCTTGTGTAACTTCCCACTCATGTGCTAGCTCAGTGCACATACGCCACTGCAGATAAGTCCTCCATTCAATTAGCTTCCTTTAATTTGAACAAATTTTTGGGCCCCTTCAAGTTCGAATTATCGAGATTCGTCTGTAGTACTAAGTGATTCCCGGACTCTCGTTGGAACGTTGCTAGAGCGGCACGTAGCGGCTGATGCATGCTTGCTCTTGATTGAGAAGGTGCTCATTGGCATCGGGCCTGTGGTGGCACCTGGTGCGCAGTCTGCAGACTGCTCACTGTAAAAGGCCTATACGACAGTCACCAATAGGTGTGTAGTGGAGATGAGAAATCAAAACACCCTCCTTATATCTCACCAGAATTATTCACCAGAATTACTCACCAAAAAAATAAAAAAAAGAGAGGATAAAATACACAAGTAAAAGCATAAAATATGGTCTAGTAGCTTTTAATGGTATGTTTTATAAATGGATTAGTCGCATGAGAAACAGTGGTAGTTTCCTCGTGCTGCCATTTTAGGAAGGCACAACCATGAAAGCGATTTCATTGTGTGCTTCCGAATGCAGTGCAGAAATGTTATGAATCAGAGAGGAATAATAAAGTTATGTTATGGCAAGCTTTAATTGCACTTTCTAGAATGCAAATGTCAGATTTTTTTTATAGAACCAGTGTTAACATCACCCTTTATCTTAGCACAATACTTCACCATTGTGTCAGGACTTGCACTTTCTTCTGCAGGCTAATTACTATCGCCCTACACAATCAAGCTGTTAGCAGACAAAAATCTGTTCTTTATGCATTTGGGTGGTGGAACTTGGCACAGGTCTTACTTTGTTGGCCATGTGTTACTCCTCGGCTTGGCTCAAACATTGGTTTTGACAATTATGGACCCTCTGCATTAATCAGCTGTTCCTACATTCGACCTTAGTCTTTCCAGAATGGTATAGTGCTTGAGAAATGGAAGTGCTTGGCACATTAGGTGGGCGAGTCATAAGTGAATCCTTGTGTTGTCCACTTATTGCGTTGCAGATTATCTGCACCACTGGCTTTGACTCCGAAGAACGAGCGCTGCTAAAACAGATGGTCCTGACAACCGGTGCCAAATATACCACCTACCTGACGCGTCTGAACTCTCTGCTCATCACCAAAAAGTAAGTGCTGGTTAAAGTGGAGCACAGGCTTTGTTCACAACCTGCGCATCTCTATCGCATGGCATTAGAAGAACCATTATTTGCAAGTGGGGTGTACAGTATTGCATAGATTCATCTTGGGGCTAGCATTTATGGGGATAGAAGGAGCTGTCACCTGAAGATGTTCTTATTTACATGTATGTTGATTTGGTGGTTGGTTCTTGGCACATGGTTAAAACACACACATGCTCACACATAAAAAGGAGGGAGAGTGACAAGGACGATGTGGAGGTGGGGAAGCGGAGTGAATGAACAAGGAACAAAAAAAAAAAGGATGTGGCAATGTGATGCGAGCGCATGGAGTTGCCTAGGCGATGGAGAAGCCTTTACTCGGCTGCTTATCATGGGCTTGCCCTCCACACTGAATGCATGGGCATTGTTGCTCTATGGCGGCTTTGGCTTTTCAGTTTGTGTGTACCTGTCATTATGTGCATCATCCTCAAATGCAGATATAGTGCATGCAACCTTGACTGCTGTCAGTTTAAGTGGTGTTCCGAAAATTTAGTTCGGAGCCTTTAGGCTTTATGCCCCCCATGCGAGCTTCCACCGTTCCTACTTGTATACGTACATAGAAACGGCTGATCGCCTGAGAAACCAAACTCCGCTTCATATGCGTTGCTGCCAGTTCAGCTGCTGCGCGTGATCACATGCCCAATCTTCTATGGGTATGAACAAATCGAGGGCAAGGTTCCCGCAACAGCATGCTGCCTGTCACTGCCACTGGCTACGACTACCTCGTCGAGAGTAGCCAATCAAAGTTGCGGCTTGGTGCCGAGTCAACGAAATGTGTTGCAGGGGCTGTATGACTACTGGAAAGCAGAGGAACCACTTCAACAATGAACGTGAGGGCACAGATGGCACGGATAAAACTCGAATGGCAGCAACTTGGTTCATGGTCGCCATGTTTTCGGCACTGCTGATTGCGGCAACGAGAGCATGTGCAGCAACAAGAGCATGTGCGGCGTCTGAAATTTCAGTCGCCGTTCTACTTTAGTTCGATGGAGTTAGTTGTGCGGCAGTGCCATGGGGAATTTCAAATAAATGAGCGGGTCTGAAAATTAAGTCTGTGAATTACTTCCCTCTATGCAGTTCATTAATTTTTTTTTTCTGTGTTGCGTTTTTCTTGCAAGGACCGTGGGTTCTCGGACATTAACCTTTCTATGTTCGTAAATATAAACGGATTCAAAATTCCGGTCGCATGCCTTGGTTCTCAGATACAGTCAACGTCCGATTTGTCGGATTTCCTAAGGGCCGTGAAAACGTCCGAAAAATTGGGCATACCGAAAAAATGAATGTATGCCTTTTGCTGCCTGCAAGGGCTCAAATCGCCACAGGCACGTCCGAAGTAGCGCTAAAGGCCTGCCAGTGCACTTATTAGGCGTATTGGTGCTCATACTGTGTGATAGGAGACGGCAGTTTCATGCGTGTATAATTAAGGACAATTGCGTGACAATTGCCCCTTCCCACTCTTGATATGCTTCATCGCGTAACAGTGCTGTATTGAGGCGAAGATGACTTTTGAGAACCGCCATTATGCAATGCGTCGTGCTTTCTGAGCTTCGAAGCTATTGGCGAGGATTACAAAGGCACAGTCGGTGCCATTGCTAACAGTGGCAAATTGTTTCAATGAAAAACATGGCACCGAACATCAGAAAGCTTGGTAGCGAACATCGAAGCAGCTAAGCCTAGCGTTGCCGCGGTGGTGGCTACAGGCACCCTTCAATGAAGTTTGGCTGTACATAATAATAATAATAATAATAATAATACTTTATTGCGCGAAGTATTGAAAAAAACATGTCACGCCACCTAGAAGCGGTAGTGATCACCCGCTAGTAGGCTTTCACCGTCATTTCACCATTGCTCGTACTGTGCTTAGGCCCGCCTGAAAGCTTCGTTTTCCAGTTTTTCAACGGATTAATCACGGCCTGTCGGCAGCTCCTCCATGAGAAGTGTGAACAAGAAGAACAAGTGCAGAGACTGTTGTGTTAAGCATTGTCACAACTGCAAAGGGGATGTTGGCATCAAATTGTAGCGCTTCCCTTCAAAACCGTGAGAAGCAACCCAGCGGCTTAAGTGAATCTTTGCGGTTCATGTCACTCTTGCAAATTTCTGTTAAAGAAACTAAGATGGAAATGCAAAAAAGAAGAAAAAAGAACCAGCAGTGGCATCCGTAAGAATGCACAATAAAGCAACAACTGCATAAAAGCGCATGAACTGATTCCTGCTATTGTAAATTGGTTTAGAAGTTTAGCTCATCTTGCTCCAAAACAAATGCGTTGTAGTTGTTACGTGTCAAATCTAGCTTCGTAAGTGCTCTGTCCTGGAGCTTTGTGCCAACTTCAAACTGGAACTGGGCTCATTCATCTCTATGTATTCTCACACTTAGAATAACAGGAGTAAGGCTGGAGTGCACTGCAGCACACGTCAAGTATTCACAAATTAGCATTTCTCTTGCGCCTGCTAGCGCACATTTGTTGTCTTCACATTATTTAGTCTCAGCTGATTGCTCTCTATTACGTTTGAGCGGCGATGACCTCTCACCTTCGATTCCGAACAGCAATACCAGAATATGCTCGAGGCACTTTGTCAACGGAGAAAAAAGTACTTACTGTAAATTCGCCAAAACCTCTACAATTGTGAGGTACAAGGAACGCTCCAAGTAATGAAGCTACAAATGACAATTAAAAATGTCTATGGCCATATTTGCTCACATAAGTGGCATAAAATAATGATTTATTAACTTACTTTGAGTTCGACGTCGTAAGCATGCTTGCTTTGTTGTGACAAACACTTCACGACCTTTGGTGGTTGCTTAGTGGCAATGGTGCGGATTGCTAAGCGCAAGGTCATGGGATCGAATCCCGGCCACGGCAGCCACATTTCAATGGAGGAGAAATATGAAAACACCCCGTGCACCTAGATTTAGGTGCACATTAAAGAACCCTATGCGGCCCAATTATTCCGGAGTCTCCCACTACTGCGTGCCTCGTAATCAGGTTGTGGTTCTGGCACCCGAAACCCCATAATTTAATTTAATTTAAGCACTTCACTGCAATGTCTGTGCTGTTTACTTCTTTGACACGATATGCATGGTTGTAGTCGTAGATTTGATGTCCTTTCTCAAGCGCCGGCGATCCAGAATAGGCCTTGATGTTTTTGATTGCCTTAAAACCACACTTAGAATGGCCAACATGTTTCAAACGAGTGCTGCAAAAGCATGCCTCTGTAGCAGTGGCCGCCTCGGTGTTTCGCGGAACTGACACAGTGGCACCGATGGCCGAGCCGATTGCTGAGCCACCTCCAGTGAAGGTAGCCGATGGCTGCCACCAGACCTGCATGCGAGAGTGCCAGTTTGAGGCGGCGAGATGATCAAATTAGCAGTGGTGGTGGCTTTGATTATTGTCGTTTCAAACGTACGGTCATGGCAAATAGTCCGGAAAATCGGACAGTGAAGGTTTTTTGCGTCCGAAATAACAGACATTCTTCTACATTGACTCTATTGTGTTTGTGGCGGTGCCGCGAAGGCATCTGAATTACGGGGCATGTCCGAAAAATTGGACCTCCTGAAAATTGGTCGTTGACTGTATGTGCAGCTACTTGATCTACATAGAATGTGTGCAGCCATTAAAAAAATGTTGTTTGGTTATAGCGCAGTACTGCTTATAATGCAGATATTCCCGGCTCCGGCTGCTTAAACTATAAGTGGTCTATGCTGTACAGTCTAACCTTTATATAACGAGCACTGTGTAGCTTTAGGTTGCTCTACCCAATAGTTTAGTATAGTTTAGTTTGCAGCATGGTGACGTGAGGTGAGGTAATGCCACTAATTATGAGAGTAAGTCAGAGTTGTTTTGGTCGTATGCACAGTACACCCATCAAGGAAAGCTTTCACCATTTTGTACCTTGAAATATTAATCAGTGCCTGCTGCTGTGATACTGCAGCACTAGGTGTAGAATGCTGTCAGCTAGTGAAGGCACAATTGACTGATAGTACAATTCACGCTTTAGAAGGCGTGGGAACAGCGCAAAATATTAAGACGGAGACAGGAAAGACACCACACCAGCGCTAAGCGTGTGCATGAATAGAACGCAAGCTTTCTTTGTGTGGGTAATTCTAGTTCAGCTTGTTCATTTGGATTTCACTGGAATCTCTCCGAATCATTTTACTCAACTGGCAACGAGGTTGGTTTGTTGAGACCCGCTGCTAGAGGCAAGAGTCGCTTTACTGTCCCCACGTCTCTTCTGCCCGAGCAGGAAGGAGGGCCTGAAGTACCAGAAGGCCCAGGAGTGGGGCATCAGCATTGTGAACACGCAGTGGCTGCAGGATGTGATGCTGGGCCACTACGAGGCCCTGCGACTGCCCACGGCCCCCAAGTACCAGCAGTTCGAGGACGTCCGACTAGACTACGGGCTCGTGCCGCACCTCATGGGTTAGCATTTGGACTCAGTCTCTCCAGTTATTGGGACAATAGCACTTATGTGACACAAGCAAGGAAGAACAACAAGGACGGGCACTAACTTTCAAGTGATTTTCGTTTCCATAAGTCGCATACTTAAGTCATACTCAGAGCTACAGACGAGGCGGGGGCACTGACACAGCTGGCGCCTGCTTTTGCTATCAAATTCGCTTCCGCGATTTCCTGCGTATCTTTAGCTGCATTACTATACAACGTGAAACATTCCTTAAACAATGGTTCGCAACCACAATCGTCGCAGTGCACTGGTCCCACTAACTGTATCAAACCAACTAGCCCAATAGCCTGTGATCCTCACTCTCTCCACACTGGCATGCGGGAAACCGAGTGTCAAACCGAAACTTTTTTGTTCCAGTTGTCGTTCCAATTAAGAGGAAAGAATTTTGTTCTAGTTCAGGTTTTTAGTAAAAAAATGACTGTTCAAAGTGGTTTGAACCGGTCTATGTACTTTTGCATGACCAAATGATAATTACAGGAAAAGAGCATGAATTTATTTTGTACCAGAACTTCACAAGGGCAGGCAATGCATGGATCAATAGCTCCAGAGAAAGGTTGGCAACTGAACCTAAAACTGTTATTTTTCTTTTTCCATTTCATTCTGGAATGAAAAGCATTGTAACATTCCTGTTCAGTTCAAGTATGATATCGTGGTGAAATCTGAAACTGGGTTTTGCAAGGGTACAAATCTACGCATGTGCCGCTCACTTTTTGCTTCAACACTGCAGCATGACTGATCATATGTCTACTCCACATGCTTGGCTGTGTTGGGATGCTCATTAATATGCTATAAACCAGTAATCTTGAAGTGTGACTTATCAGACACTTTCCCTGTGTGTTTGACTGTGTGCTCTGCTTCAGAGAACGCTTGTTCATGTACATTTATGGGATTTAATGAGAGAGACTTGTGCACTTTTTTAACGCTGAGGGGATTCCCTGTGAGTAAAGCGTTTGGCATTCCTGGAGAGTTTTAGGCAAAGGTTACTAGAAGGAAGGTAGTGACTGTCCTTCTTGAGTTGCTGTTGGCATGACGCTGCAGTGGATTCACTGCAGCATATTTTCTAAGAAGAAAAGAGCCAGTGAAAGAAAGGGAAAAGAATTGAGTGCTCTGTCCTGTCCTCTCTTCTTTCTGGTAAAATGTATTTTTTCATGCTAGGAACTATGTTGCAACAAAAGGAACAGCTGAAACTAGACCAACTCTCTTCCAGAATGAATTCATTACAAATGCAAAGTAACTTTGAAAATGTCTTTGTCTCAGCAGAAGTTCATGTTTAAGACAGTTTCTAGAGCTTGTTGTATGTGAATTCTTAATTTGTCTATTGGAATGTTGGTTGAACTGAATTGGCACCTCTCACGGAAACCAGTACTGGAACTTCACTGTTATGACTGTTTCATAAAAAAAAAAAAAACTTTTGAGTGTATATTGGAATGATCTGGTCAGAACAGAAATGAAATCTTGGAATCAAGTACACTCTTGTTTATTCCTAATCCTCAGTAAAAGTGCCTGTATTTGCTGATAATCTTGTCTGTATTTCAGCGGCGTGGAGGATACCCATTAAGCTCACAGAAGAGGTCTGGAAGGTACGTAAAATGACAGCATGCAGAAGCTGTTGATACCTTGTATACCAAATCTGAGGAACAAATTTTACTCAGAATTTTTGAGAAAATTAAGGAAATGTAACTCACATAAAGTATGAACCGAATCAGATAAAAATCGACCTAATATTTGAAATAAGCACACAAAGATACATATAAAGACAAACAGCTATACTATATTGAAGCCAGTAAAATCTAGAGTTTACTTCAGTATAACAAAATTACATTATATTCTAATTCAACCTTTTGTGCAAATCACCAGTTGCCAACGGATGTTTCTTACCCATGAAATGGCCGTAAAATTTTCCATATTATCAGGCAATGGGAAACAATGAATTTCAATTAGAAAAGAAATTCATTTTCTTAAAATTGAGAGCTGCTGACCAAAGGGAGTGTTTCGTGTTGTATCAACGATATTTTCATATTGCCGGTACGAAGTGAAGCCTGCAAAGCTTGCGCATCCACTCCACCGCCGTAGCTTATAGCATCGCCTGCAGTGGAATGACACTATCATGAAAAGTGCATGCAAAGGGGAGTGAACGTTTCATCTGCCTCTCGCTTCAATGCGCCTCCGAAACTCAAGGTTACGCGACCTCTAGCACTAAATGCACAGTAAGACAGTGCACATAAAGCCACAGCCATCTCGTCTTGTCCAGTCTTCGCACCCGTTGCAAATTATCTCCAAGGCCAGGCATGCGAGTCGCGTTCACGCTTAAGCATGTGCAGCTACGGCCGAACCTGCCCCGACTGCTTCTCCCACTAACACACGCCTGATCACATTACTGCGCGCTCGTCTCCCTGCCCTCCCGCTTGCGAGGGAAGATGGTGTACATAAAGCCACCATTCTTCTCGGCTCTTTCTGGCATGCTTTTCCTTGCACCTGCAGCATATGACGCAAGGCGCACAATAGGATGTTATTGCATTTGGACTTTATAAGTAACGTGATGGCAAGAGGGACTTGCTGCTGCACTTCGGGGGTCACTCTCCGTCGCGGCGTGATTTGGGAGTTGCACTTGCAAGCAGCCACATGTATTTCAACCCTCTGACGATCTGCATCCACGCCAGTTTTCATTTTATTGCCTCAGTATAACTTCACAGCGCAGTGAAATTTCTTTATAGTATTGACATCGTGTATAAACACATTGTGTTATATTGAGGGTCAATATACATAGTGTTCTATGGACAAGAATTTGTAAAAAGCTACCCAATTCATTATATTGAGAATTTCATTATTATCGACGTCTAACTGTATCTGCAAGTTTTCAGCACCATAACTTGATTAATAGGGATTAATAATGTTCTTTTGTCTATGATCCAACTTCTTCCAAACGGCACAATGGTATGGGCTTGATATAATCACCAGCAAGTGTGAAACGTGTTGCCGTGTGTTTATGACTGTGATATTATGTCTCTTAGGGCACAAAGCCAATGTCTGTCTGTGTCTCTTTGGCTTTGTGTCTCTTTTTCCAATCATAGGAGATTATAAAAAGCCATCTATCTACCAAATAAGGCAGAGAGATGGCTTTTTCCAATCTGCTAAAATTAGATGTGTCACTTAAAAACAATTAAAATCTAAATGTAACCTGTATGTAATTTTTTGTTCTTTGTTAAGTGACATGGCTGTTGTGCGACTTTACACAGCATATGACCTCACTAGCGAGCTTGTTCACTCCAGCTGTTCTGTGGGCAAATATTGCATTCAAACAGAGGGCTTTGTTTTTAATCAGCATTAATGTGATCGATGTTACTATGTTCTCTTGTTTTCCTTTAGGTATGACGCTACAGTTTCTATGGTTTTTATATTCTTGTTTCTTTGCACCCTTCTGTTCTTGTTAAGCTCTGTTAATTTCATTCAAGGAGAACTGTTTCGCTGTTCCTTTTCTTTCTTCTTCACTGTGTGCAGCGGTTCACAGCTTCAGAAGCCTTCAAGGAAGCCCAGAAGCGGAAGCAAGAGAGCCCAGTGAAGTCCGAAGCAACGACTCCAAAACAGCAAAGGTCTGTTCACATTTCCGGCTTGTGCAGTGCTTTTACAATATTTTTGTTCAGCATCATTCTTGTTGTACCACAGGCAATTAGGTTTGTGTACAGTTCTGCTAACGCAATAATCGACAACTCACTTAGTTTTGTAATATTGTTCAGTATTGCTGAACAGCCAAACGCTGTAGAGTGCAGTCATTAATATGAGGCAAGGAAGAAGGAAACCGAGGAGAGGTCTCACCAATTCCAGATGCATTGAAAGAACTGGTGTAAGTCACATGTCGTTTTAGGCATCGTTTATACTGCGTTGACAACACTACAATTTTGTTTAAGGAGCTGGTAGATATCCATGGCTCATAGTAACCTTGTCATGGCTAGCACAGTGGCAGTTGTAGCATCTGCTGTTATTACATCAGTGATAGGCACATTGCACCTTTGTTTTTGTTGCCTTTGGTCTAGGAGCATGGAGGAAAAGTGCTTGGCTGCAGGCAAAGGAGAGGAGTTGGCCCATATTCAGAGGTGTTTCAGTCCTGTTACAGAGAGTGACACAGGGGCTTCCTCTCACTTTTTTTCTTGTCCTTCCTCTAGAGTAGAACACACCTGTTTAGCACTTTGTGAATGGCATGCTCCTACATAGTTGCTTAAAAGTTTGGACAGTGACAGGCTTTTTGCTTTACAGTAGCTGTGGCTCTTCTTCAGCTTATTATTATGAAATGTATCATCATCATCAGCCTGTCTACGTCGACTGCGGAATGAGGGCGTCTCCCTGTGATCTCCAATTACCCCTGCCATGCGCCAACCGATTCCAACTTGCACCTGCAAATTTCCTAATTTCATCACCCCACCTAGTTTTCTGCCGTCCTCGACAGCACTTCCCTTCTCTTGGCACCCATTCTGTAACTATAATGGTCCACCAGTTATCCATCTTACGCCCAGCTACATTTTTTTCACTTAATGTCAATTAAAATATTGGCTATCCCCATTTGCTCTCTGATCCACACCTGTCTCTTAACATTACGCCTAATATTTTTCGTTCCATTGCTCTTTATGGGGTCCTCAACTTGTTCTCAAGCTTCTTTGTCAATCTCGAAGTTTCTGCCCCACATGTTAGCACCGGTAGAATGCAGTGATTGCACACCTTCCTTTTCAGTGATAATGGTAAGCTTTCAGTCAGGAGCTGACAATGTCTGCCGTATGCAGTCCAACCCATTTTTATTCTTCTTTGAATTTTCTTCTCTGTGATTAGGTGACCAACGTAATCATACTCCTTCATAGACTCTAGAGGCTGACTGGCGATCCTGAACTCTTGTTCCCTTGCCCAGCTACTGATCAATATTTTTGTGCTCGGCATATTTATCTTCGACCCCACTCTTGTACTCTCCCTGTTAAAGTCCTAAATCATTTGTTGCAACTCTTCTCCAGTGTTGCTGAACAGGACAATGTCATCGGCAAACCGAAGGTTGCCTGAGCTATTCACCATCGATCCTTGCTCCTAGGCCGTCCCAGTTAAATAGCTTGAATACTTTTTCTAAGCATGTAGTGAATAGCATTGGAGAGATTGCGTCTCCTGCCTGACCCCTTTCTTGATAGGTAACTTTCTACTTTTTAGGTGGAGAACCAAGGTAGCTGTGGAATCTTTGTATGTAGACATTTTCCAAGATATTCACGTATGCCTCCAGTACTCCTTGATTACAGGATGCCTCTATAACTGCTGGTATCTCTACTAAATCAAATGCCTTTTCATGATCTATGAAAGCCATATAGAGGGGTTGATTGTATTCTGCAGATTTCTCGATTACCTGATTGATGACATGGATGTGATCCATTGTAGAGTGTCCCGTCCTGAAGCCAGCCTGTTCTGGCTTCGTCCTGAAGTCAAGTGTCGCCCTTGTTCTATTGGAACTTGTCTTAATGAATATTTTATACAATACTCATATATGATATGATATGATATGATATGATATGATATGATATGATATGATATGTGGAGAACCTAACCAAAACCAGCTGCCCATGTTCATGTGCAGGTGCTGTGCTTCCACAGTGTTAATGCAAATTAACTGCAGGGTCGTCACACGTCTGTTGAGAGAATAGTACATGGGGATTTGACAAACTGGCACAGTTATTGCTGCGGATTGAGATAGTACTGCGGATTGAGACAATACAATATTCGTTTTTCATTGATATTTTAGTTTGTGTGGGTGTGTGTCCCACAGCATCATTTTGAGGACAGCAATGTAATTATGTGTAAACTTTGTTGTGAATGATATTTACACTGAATGTTCGCTACATGCAATAAGAATTTTGGCAACTATGGCATTAGAGTCAACAAGTGTTTGTGCCCGTGTGTGTATTGTGTATTGTGTTGATACACACATGCTACATATAGCAGCCACATATGCTGGGTACAGGTGTGCTGTGATCTTTATTATCAGGCCAACACCTGAAGAAGAGGAGAACATACCGGTGTCAGTGACCACAACTCTTCCGGAGGACAAAGTCCCGCAAGTTCTCCTCACAGGCTTGAAGGACGTGGAAGAACTGAAAAAGGCAAGTTGGCATCCCGCACTTGGTTGTTTTTGCATAATAATGGCACGTAGTTAAGCCTTTTTACTCAGCTCCTGTCTTAAAGATCTCGTGCCTTGATAATCTCTGAAAAAGAAAAATTGTAAAAATTGAAAAAGAAAGTGTCAAGATGACTGGGCACTTACCTGAATAGTGTACCTTTTCTTTTACGTTCTGGAATTTAAGCTAACAGGGCAGCTTTGAACGCGCAATTGATGTGTGAAAAAAAGAAACCGTGCATTTTGTTTGGTTGTTTATTTGCTTATATTTATTTAGTATAACTGTTTGTTAAAGTGTTTATATATGAAGTTGCGTAGACATATGCCCATTGTTATTTGTTAGCATTGATTGATTGATTGATTGATTGATTGATTGATTGATTCATGGAGAAAGAGTGCCAGCTCTGAGAGGGGAGGGGCAGTGCAAGTGAGGAGGTTTCTGGGATTATGGCCAGATAGGCTCTCTGTTGAATGTGAGATTAACAGCTGTGCACCACAAAAAAAGGGGCTTTATAGTCTAGTGTATACAATAAGTTTACTTCACTCTCGACGCGTACATAGCCCCAAATGGTTTGTGGCTGGCAGTATCAGTACAGACATGGTATGCAAAGCAATAACAAATTGAAAATGCGATTTTACCCAAGGTTTTGTGATTTGGAATCAGATATGAGTCATAACTTGTACTTAAGAGGAAGCTTTAGCTCTTAGAAAGCAAATCCAAGGGATGCGTTTCTAATGTATTTTCAGCATGGGGGTTAGGGCAGTACCATAATGTCCACGGTGCGTAACATCCATTAGGCTTGCATGATGATGATATTCCTGGAATGGAAACCCAGTGGTCAATGTTTTGGCAGTGAAAGTGACATGGTTGTCAGGTGACATAAAAGGATGCATTGACAGTGGGAAATGTTGCACCGAAAATATGTTGGAAATGAATTCCTCACGGCAGTTGCCTTATTCTCCTTACTCACGCACATGTGAAACCCAGAAGTCATCTCCTTCGGCAAGCACTGGACTTACTTAAGTGAAACGTGTGGCACCTAAAATAAAAGGACAAATTCTAGTAATTGTAGAGTAAAGGCCTGAGTTAACGAAGCTTTTCATTTTGTAAGAGCTGCTGCTTGCCATTGGTTGGCACTTGGCATATGAGCAGTTCTGGCATAAACTATTTTTCATGAATACAGGCCCTGATTTTTATTAGGGCTCTCAGGTTCTATGCAACACCTGAAACAAATTGCAGATCTAAAGAATTGATGCATCATATTCACAACCACGCAACTCCACAGGGAAAACAGGTATTGTGGTGCTACAGATGTCAACTGATTGAATTTCAAAGCTGACAGTATTACTTTATTTACTTGAAATTGTTTTAAATTTTTGTTGCGAGCCTCGCAAAGCTTTGTTCCGAAAATAGTGATATTCTCTGGAGCCACATGCAACATGCCCATTTTTTTCTATTTTACATGCCTTAATAGCTTTTTGTGAATTTGGTGCTTGAATTTGCTGAGCATTCTTCTTGAATTTTTTTTAAATTTATGTTTGTTATTTATAACAAAACGTTAGGGCTGTGTGAATGCCGAATAGTAAATTCTCAATCACATGTCGAATCAAATCAAGAAAAAAAAAGCTGATTTTCAAATATCAGATAATTATTGACAAACACTTGATGCCTACAAACTTTGGGCAATAAAATACAGTGCTGCACATGTTCATAGCATTGCCAAACAAGAATGTAGCAAGCTATCAGTAAATTAGGTAGATAGAAATCAAGATATACAGTGTGGTCAGGTCTTATTAAAGGGGACACCAGATTAATATGTCCGCACTGATTACAGCTCAGTTCTAGCATATGAAGGCCTGGAAAATTGTTTATCTATTGAATTTCTGTTCAGTTGAATCAACTGCTTTCTTTTTTTAGTCAAGCTACGAATTAGTGATGTTCTGTTGTACTGATACCAGTGATGTTTTCAGTTTAATAGTGGACCTGTGTTCTGCGGCAATCTTTCATATATTGCATAGAAAGTTTTGCTTTCCAGTTTTTCTCCAGAATACAGAAGGGCCATCCCACTTTACGGCAAATAGGTTATCGTAAGGTCAGTCTGCACGACAGACAGAAGGACTGCGCATCATGCGACTCGATCACCACCCCGTTAATAGCCGGTGCCGACAGTTAAAAGCAGGTGCAGCTTCATTGTCAGGTTCGGCTTGTGACTTGCCACCTGTCAAAGATTCCGAAATCTGAAGGGTCACAGCAAGTTCGTGTTGTGCAAACTCCCCTTACTCTGGCATGCTCTGGTGCAGTAAGGGCGTCGTCACTGCATTATACCCACAATGCTTTCCCTCGTGCACTGAGAAAAGCACAAACCAGAGTACACCTGCCGAAACTTTCAGGCTGACAGTTAAGTTTAATATGCGAAAACCAAACAGCTTGTACGCCACACACACCCGCTAGTGTTGCTGGATTGGTGTGTTGTTCAACTGCGACATAAAGAATTCACATACAAGCGTTTACCACACCAAATGTGCTCAGATTTTGCCAGCTTGCTGTGGGATGCATACAGTTTAACAGGGAATGTATAATTCAAACCAGAAAATTCGGTGTCATGGCCCCTTTGATGCAGTGGAATTCAGTAACCTTAAGCAGGTCTGTGAACTGCTTGCAGAAGCAAAGTGTCCCAGTCTATGTAGCGTGGTGACTCAATAGCTGCGGCTTTTCATCTCTAAGCTCGAGGTCACGAGTTCGATTCCCAGCCTTGGCTGGGAATCAATGTATTCAGTGCAAAATATGCAATGCGGAGCAAAAGCATTTGTTTAGCGAGATTTTGGTGCGCGTTAAAGAACACCAGGTGCCCAAAATTAATAATTCCTCCACTATGGCTTGTCTTGAAAGCTCCTGTGTTGCTTTGAGACATTGAATAAACCGAGTCATCGAATCATTCCCTCTACTAAGGTGTCCAATTCAGATGCTAACGAGTTATCATTATGTCCCCCACGTACAGGGTGTTCTTCAGCTTGGCGGTGCACTGGCCAAGTCACCCAAGGATTGCACACACTTGGTGACAAACAAGATCCAGCGAACGGTGAAGCTGCTCTCAGCCTTTGGGTCAGCTAAGTTTGTTGTCACGCCACGCTGGATCCAGGACAGCATTGCTAACAATGCATTTGTAGGTAAGGGAGCCACAGGAGTTTCTGCTCTGTGTCGAGGTGCAGGTTGGACCTAGCTGATGAAATGATTTGGGAGAAAATGGCATGCAATGATGCAACTGATAAAAAACTAACAGTTGAAGGCTTTCAAATAAAGGGCTTCTATTTTAAGATGCCTCACCTTCATCGTCGAAGTATCAGAGGGTGGAAACAAATACAGGAATTGCTTGGGAACTTAAAGTATTTTCAATGTGTCACTGCTGTAGTTGTGATGAGGAAACTTAAAAAATAGTAATACTAAAATGAAGCACTAGCCTCCTCAGACCCAGCGTCCACTCCCATGGGCAATGGCTTCCATCCTTTACAATATTGAAACAGGAATCATAACCTTAAGTATCCTGGCATTACATCAAGCTACTATGGTATCACCTGCATTCAATCCTTTCGTTTTCTCTGATCTTTGAGAAGATTGATACTTCCTGTGAGATGTACTGCAGTGTCGTCATGAAGAATGGAACAATAAATGTTTAGTAGTGCATTTCAAGTGCCACCAAATGGCGCTGCCATCCAGGCTGAAAAATGAAAGCAGCAAATCGAAACATGATGAAAAACCTGTATCTATGTGTTTAGGCATGCAAAAAACACGTATATCTTAACAAACTGGAGAAATTAACTCTATGTCCATGTACATGGTGGTGCTGATGTGAACATGTGCCATGCTATTCGAACAAGGAAGTAGAAAGTTTCTCACGTTCGTAAGGGACCGGTGGACAATAAGAATTCACGTTAAAATACACTGTGTCACTAGAATTTTGTTGAGTCTGAGGAGGCTAGGCATAGAAAAGGAGCAGTTCAATCCACTATTGATGTGAACACATAATTAGTTTTCTGACCAACACAATAACTGCAGTTTTCTATTTTTTTTGGAAAGAGAGGTTGATATGGCCTATTAGACTCGTGAACAGAGTAGACATGCAGGATGACAGCTAATAGTACTTGTCTTATTGTGCATAAGGTGAAGGACACCGATGAGTTACCTCAAATGTTTGCTATGGTACTCTGCAATATGTTCATTTCACCACTGTGGCTGCCATTATGCAGTTATGTGTTGCCACATCTTGATGCTCAATTACTTTGTGTGTTCACTGCCTTTCAGTGCATAGCACTAAGACAATAAGAATAATATTAAGCGGCAGGAAGATGACAGTGCAAATTATAAACCTCATTTAATAGTTGTGTAGCTAATGCTTAGAGGTGTTAAGTTTTCCTAATTGATTCGAATTCAGAATATTTTCTTATTTCTTAAACAAAGTGAAATAGTGCAAAGGTTGTGTGAAGTGTGGTAACTAGAAAGCTTATCTGCATTGTTTAAACAGACGCATGCAATTATTTTCACAACTGGACATCTGGTCAACTGAATTGCTTGTAAATGATAAACTGCTTTCAATTGTCTGGTGCGCCACAACAATAACAGTAATGAAACAAAAGATTCCCGCGTCATCAGATACACATGCGCATTGTGTTCACTGAAGGATAGAGGTGCGGTACTGTGCAGCACAACACAATGTTTTAAAAGGGCCCTGAACCACCCCTCGGGCTTGGTTAAATAACATAGTCCACGGGTAGCATACGCTGCTGTGAACATCTCAGCAAAGTTTTGCTGTCGTACACGGTGCGTGGAGCTCGCAAGCGGATTGCGAAGTTGCCTTTCTCTCAAATGCTCTCTTTTCAACAGGAGGCCCTGTCCTCACTCTCTTCTGTACACTTTATTTCGTCATTCCCTTAGACGGCTGCGATCGGCTACATGGCGTAGATACTGCGGCCACCGCGGGGTGCCGCCATAAGTCCACTGGCTAAGCACACTGAAGCTTGCTGAAGACAACTGCGTTTGGCTTATGTTTAGCGTGTCGTAGGCATCCAAAGGCGGAAGTCGTGGCGTCTACGTTAACATCGAAAATGAAATTCGAACTGCACGTCACGGTAACATTTAGAAGATGGAGCATTGTGGGCACGCCCCACTGCACCGTAGCCTTCGCAGTGCAAGGCATTGAAGAAAGAACGGAGCACAGCGGAGGCCGTGTTTCATTGCCAATAACTCCACTTCTGCTGAACAAATTGAAGTACTTTTTGTGGCGAAGTATTTGTGAGATAGCCTATGTTCACTTCGA
Organism: Dermacentor andersoni; assembly: GCF_023375885.2. Lineage (NCBI taxonomy): Eukaryota > Metazoa > Arthropoda > Arachnida > Ixodida > Ixodidae > Dermacentor > Dermacentor andersoni. The sequence goes on along the minus strand of NC_092816.1, from coordinate 90,985,538 downwards.
AGGCCTTGCTCCACTTCGATAAAGAGTAGTTCAGGGCCCCTTTAAAGAGGTTCAAACACAGTGAAAGCAGCCAAATAATATATACATTTTCCTGAATCGAGACACCAAAATCGTGTGTAGTCTGCCTAAAAGCGAGACATTCTTGTTGAATGGCTGGACGTTATTGAGCAGAAGTTATCTTCTTCGTGTGTTCGCTTAGGGAGCAGTGCTTCTACAAGATAGCTGCTACTCTTCTGCAGAAAAATAATTTAGAGCAGTGTCATTTGGGTCCCATTTGTGTCAGCGCTGTTAACACTTGTTGACTCCAACATGTGTTGTTATCCCTTACATTGAACAGATAGGAATATTCAACAACTTCAAATAGTGAATTCTCAAATCGAGTATGATGTGAATAGCAAAGAACATTTGATTGGATATTACTGGGAAAGACCGTCATACTTCAGTACACATGTATCGGATGATGGTGATCTCTAGCACTTGCTCTTGCTAACTGTGCTTTTGTATGACTGTCTCTTTAAAATCAGGGCAGATTTCAATACTCTCGTCCCTTCCTCCTCATCTCTACCCCTTGTACACTTGACTTGCAGAAGAGCGACCGTACCAGGTTGATGACCCAGATGCAGAAAAGACGTTTGGTTTTAGCCTTGATCAAGTTCTACAGAGAACAGACCGGACACCACTGTTCAAGGCAAGTACTAGATGCAAAAACTACTGTTGAGAAGACATTTTTTTTCCTACTGGAGAGGGTAAGAGAGTCTCTGTGTGGCACCACAGTTTAGGAATACATTTTCTTCAATTACTGACACAGAAACTTTGCCTAAGATATTGGCAAAAGAACTTGGCTTGTCGCCATAACTAGCAACTACTCCAAAGATCCACTCCACCACCATGGAATAAGTGAGCCTGCATTCCTCACCTGTGCCATCTGCAAGCTCGCTGCAGCGCTGTTGTGGGTAGCACAGTTGAGAAATGCTAAGTAATATGACATATGGTTCGCAGACTAAGCAGTGCCATCATCTGGCTGTGGCGTAAAGAGAGCAATGGCACTTTGTGCTTTGGTTTGAGGAGTAGTCGAGAGGCTGGTCGCTGCAGTCTTAGTGGCTTAGGAGGATGGTAGGTTGGGTTGATTATTCACTGTTGCTGTAGAGGTGTACAGAGTGAAGCAGTGGACAGGACAATGGGACAGACAAATATGAGTCATCGGGTTTGTCTCATGTCTTCCTGTTGTGCTATTCTCTGTTTTACACTATACGCATATATGCCAACTCCCCTAACTTTTTCGTAGAGTTTATGTATTTAGGCTCGTTTTACGATTTCATGGAATTCGTGTCAAGTTTTATGAAAAATTTGCACTCGAAAGTGTTTTGCTCATAGGTCTCAGACCTTACCATTGGAAGTCTTCTGATTGTGAAAAGGCGCCGGAGGGGTACTTGTTTCGAGTTAGTTTTTGCATGAAAAGTTCCTGAAGCAAGTGAAATCTGCAACAGGAGATTCGCTGAAGGTCACTGTGGTCTGGAAACAATGTGTTCGTTGTCAGAGTCACCTGTTCCAAGTTTGTTGCTGCTTGCGTGTTCCGAGTCTAAAGCTAAATCATCATTAGTGAGCTGCGCGTGAATCTCGTGAAAGGCATCTGTTCAGGTCAAGCTTTATTGCATGCTATCCTCTCCTGAAATTCACAGGCCGGCAGGTAGGCGCCCCTGCAACAACTCTGTTGTCCTACTGTCCACCATTAGCTCATGATTTGCTTAGTCATGGTGAACATTTAGATGAATGCAGAAGCCCCTCTCGTCCTCATTGTCTGCTGAGAGGGCGCACTATGTTCCCCTGCGCTACTTTTCTTTGCAAGTCTTAGTGCAAGTCTGGGACATCTTTACATTTTTCGCTTGCTGTGGTAAACAATTGCAGGGCATGATCTTCTTCATCACGCCTGGCGTCTACCCATCACCCCCAATCTTGAAGGATGTTGTCGAGTGTTCAGGCGGAATGGTGTACCTGAAGAAGAGGCCTTCTCTCAAGCAAGTCACATCGGTCACACAGGTAATTCACGTGCATGCATAGAAAGTCAGACGGAGATGGGACAACAGAGTGCAACTGTAGCCTTGTCCTCATTGCTTATAGCTTACTTTGCCTGCAAGGAGGGCCCGAATGAACATTGTTTTCTAAAGGCTCTTTAAAGAATGCAAAACCTATCTAGAATGTTCTGTTACTCTTCAGAACTCTCTGCATTTTAGCATGTTGAAGAGAGTGCTTATGAACTGAAAACAAAAAAATCAAAGCTAGTCATTTATCTCATGACCAAATTGTGGCACTAATGACGTCATCACGATGACATGGGTTGCGCACCGTCGTTGCACACACGTTTTCTTCTTATGCAGGCAAAGCAATCATGTGTTGCCATGCTTTATTTTCTGTTTCTTCAGTTGCAATGTGTTCGCCTTTCTTTAGCAACTCTAACACTTGCTGCCCAAGCATATGTCACGGGGAGCTGTTGCGGAAACTTCAATATGGTGTCATCATTGCTACATCTTGTTGGATTTTTGGGGGGTTTCCAGAGATTCCGTTCGCAGTAAGACAGGCCTGTTAGCAATTCTGTAGGTGTGACTGACCAAACTTAGCCTGGTGTAACACTAGGAAACATGAAGTATCATGACTGACCTATTATAATTCCAAAATATCAGATAGCTCAGCCTCAATATAAACACAGGCTTTGTAATCAGAAAGGATGCAGAAAAGACTGGTGGTACCACTACCTCAATATTATGAAGTCAGCTCCCCGTGCTGCAATTAGTTAAATTATACATTGTATAAAGTTTTTTGAGTGCTTCTCAACACAGGAGGATTGCATTATATTTAGTTCAAAGTAAGCTAGTCTTGACATGAAAGCTTTGAGGAGCTTTCTCCTGCTCCAAAACAGTTGAGATACATGAAAATTCTGTGAAATCCACGAAGTCATAGTGACATCACCGGTACATCTGACATCATCGGCACAGCTGCTCAAGTGCAAAATTTGAAAAGAAAACTTTTGCTTCCTTTTTCTCTAGGGATATTCAATATCTTTTTCTATGAAAGAAATGCAAGTGGAGTTTTGAAAGAGTACGGTACCCAGTAAAAAACTTATTCGGCATTTCTTCTTATAGTTTATTTCATGATTAAGCTTTGGTTCTTGATTAGTATAGGCATGTGAAAACCAATAACAGGGATTGTGGACTACAAAGCTTACCAGCTGTCTTGAAACAAGCCCAACACGTAAGAGGCTATAGCAATATATATTGAAGCAAGCAAAACTGGTAGATGAGGGATGTACCATATTGCACGATTCTATCATGCCACCGATTGCTAACGTGCAGTTATATTACTGCCAAAATACCCAAAAAATAACTTGGGGCCAATTCTACTGTGCACATCGAGTAACGAAACCTGAGTCAACGCGTACAATGTTGAAACAATATAATGGAACGTACAAAAGCACACAGACATGCTCTCAGCTGAATCTTGGAGGCTAGTGGCTATCGGACTCCAACAACACTTCCTTTTCGCTGTCTACCGACCACAGAAAGTCATCTCCAGTTCCATTTAATGCATCAGAAGTGATATACTCCTGGAGGCTCACGCAACCGTCGCCTGCGGGAGGGCATTCCATGCACCATGGACCCACCTTGCGATGTGTCCGAGCGTCGCTTTCTTCAAACGACCCGTTTGATGGCAGTATGGCTAACTACCTTGCATTGAGCATTCCTCCTTTTTTTCTTCTTTAAAGTAAAATTTCATTTCATTTTTGATTTTGAGTAGAACTAGTCACGATTGTAATGCGCATGCAAATTTGAACCCACATTTTATTTTTTAAAGAAGTGTGCGTTAGAATCGTGCAAATATGGTAGCATTTAGGCCATGTTTTGTAATGGCGCTTTTGATTTTTCTTTTCTTGCTCTTAATCATTAGCTCACACAATACCACAGCCTCAATATCACCATTATCAGCCGCTCAACAGGGTGGATCATAGATATGGATAAGATTATAGGAAAAGGATCCTTTCTAAATACGGCACTAATTTTCTTTTACCAACACCAGAACTTTGTATGCTAAGAAATGACCTAAAGAGCTGTGTCAGCAATGCCTTTGGATTTTGAAAGGAGTCTATCCCATTCAGGCTGGTTAGCTGTTAGTTATGATAAATTTGATTACTTAATCAAAATTGATTAATTCTTAACAGTTAGAGACTAACTTCAACCTGACAACCTTTCTTTTTTATGCTTTTGCTGCAGAGAGAATGCCATAATCTGCAGAGATGTTAGATTCTCAAACCTGTGGTGCCTTTGTGGTGCGCGCTTGCAAGTTTGATCATTACAATGGATTGTGATGCATGACGTACTCATCGTAACCTTCCTTTACCTTTATTTCTCTCTCTTCTTTCAGGGGGGAACCAAGTTCATAGTCATATCCTGTGACAACGACCTGCATCTCTGCCGGGATTACATGTCAAAGAACATTAGTAAGCAAAACACGTTGAATTGTGAAATCGGTTTACTCCTGTTTGACTCTGATAATGCGTTATACAGTCGAACTCACTTATAACGATTCCTGTTTTAACTATAGATCGGTTATAACAATGAGAAGCTGCTGCACCGTCAACTTTTGTATGTTTTCCATGGTGAAATAACTTGATTACTACAATGCCCTGATGCCGTATTGTCGGTTATAACGAAGTCTGGCTGCTGGGTGTCGGAGCCAAAAGGTAGTGAAATGCGAAATCCTTGAAAAGAAAGTGAGAAATTCAAGGCCGCTGCACGATGGGCCACTGATCCAACAGCCGCTGCGCACTCATTTTCCAACCATCTCCACACACCTCTCTCCCGTTGCCCTTCCACCCCTCCGAACACGAATCGGCTGCGGCCATAGCTCTACGCCGCCCCTCCCGCCGAAGCACAAATGGACCACGCCAACTACCCTGCTCGTAGATTGCTCACATATTGCTCGCTGGCTACTCATTCAGCTCAGTTCTGTGAACAGCTTAATCGTTCGCGTTCGTCTTTGTTGGTTGCGTTGAAATCGTTCGTGGCCACACTGTTTCTCAGCCTCGTTTGACTCACCGCCTAAGCAGAAGATGGCTGATGTGCCCACTTATCATCGGCAATGCATGAGATTACCGGTGAAAAGAAAGTGCACGGCTATAGAATTGGGAACTGAGTGCTACTAACCGATGAGGCGATCGTTGCGAACCTGCTTGCATCAGATAGCGACGGAAATGATGGCAGCGATGACGTGATAGGGCAGGCAGCCTCAACGTTGTCCTCACAGGAGGCCCGGCAGATTGATTCAGACCCTCCGGGGCTTCGTTTTCATGAGGATCCTTCCTCTCTACTATGAGGAGCACCTGGATGCCTTGGAGAAGGATGTCAGCTAGCTTCACGTAAAGCATGCAAGGCTGACGGACATAGGGTTTTCTTGTGCAAGCCAGTGAGAAGTACGTGGCAAGATGCTTGTGGCGACCTCACCTCAGTGTTCTTCTGGATATCTCAAGCGGACAGGCTGCCGTGGCAACGTCCTCGCAATTTTTAAACGACCCCTTTTGGAGCCACCAAAGCGATGCCTCGGCAGTGCTCGCATATCGCTTCCCGCCCGTGACCCCTCTTTGCAGTTCTTATAGCAGTACCATTCTTTAACACCAACAGCCGCGACTTGTTACACGCAATCGGAGCGCCCAGGAAGCAGTTAAACGAGTGAACACAATCAGCAGCCGGATGGAGGAAAGTGGTGGGGAGGGGCACTGGCCTCCCCGCTATATAGTTTCCTCACATCACCTCTGCCATCCCTCCACTTTGAATTTTTCATGCAACCCAGTTATATCAATTATCGGTTATAACAATGTAATTTTCATGGCACTTGAATATTGTTATAAGTGGATACGACTGTACAGTCGAACTCGTTTAGAGCATGATAGTTCCACAAAAAGTTATTGTTATGTCAGTAGTTAATAACATGTGGACTTGTTCTTTAAAGCATGCAGAAATTGCCTACACAGAAGCTCACATCAACAGTCAGCACTTTATGAACGTTTGTTGGCAACATACCCAAAAAATATTGGTTTTCTTGCCAAGTTTCAGTTCTGGGTACAGAGTTTCTGGTAAATCTGGGCAACACTGGATGACAAGCAACAAGCTTCATTTATTAATTAAGAGCAGCAAGAAAGCACGAGAAAGAAAAGGTTTGGCACACGACTAGCTTTTCTTTGAGAGCTCGGTCAGAGGAGAAAGACCTATGCAACATCTCCAGCTTCGGTGGCATCACACAGTTATTGTTGACGAAATGCTACGTACACCTCATTTTCGCATCCCACAAGTACTGTCTGGGCGAGTTCCACACGAAGCCATAGGTGGCTTGGGGCAAAGATTGCTTTCGGTGTCCTGTCTGGTATTGCCCACAGGCAACAAACGTATTCCTGAAAAAATTTCGACAAACTATTTATTCCTTTCGTATAATATCCTTATTCTCTGTGTATTTTGCACAATTCTACTAAAGAAATATTTAGTTCAAGTATTCATATGTTTCGTTTAAGGGGTTTAAGATGCGACATCACTTCGAACGAAAAGTCAGAATTTGAATATTTTCAATTTTGTTCAAAAAAGAGCACCTAACTTAGTTACGTTGCACATCAAGCCGCTGCCATTTATTTTCCTCTATAACTTGCTATATATTTTACTACCAGTGGGACTTAAGTGGATTCTGGACGTGAGAGCGATGCATTCTAGCTGGCTAGAAGCACAAACTACTGCGGCACACTGCCATCTTGCAAAGGTTTCGTCATTATGGCTGCGCGTCAGCCACTTGAGCACTTGAGCTTGTCACTTCAGCCAATAAAAGAATAAAGTTTGAAAGGTAGGATGCCATCAGCCATTGTCGGCAATCAGCAACGATGTAAACTAAGTCAACAATCCGTGATGCCCCAATAACAGCAGAGTAACCGCTGATTCTTTGCACTAATACTGCTTGAAAAACGAGTGAGCCGGCTCGCAACTTCCGAAATCAGCATGTGGCGCGTGCCCATTTATATCTTGTTTTCATTTGGCACGCGCCCTCTTGTTGCCACAACCAGGTTTAAAGTGTTCACTGTAACAGTACAATACATAGGAAAAGTTTTGGTTATAACATGGATGCTGCTGAATTAGAGATGGCCAGAAGACTTTTAAGTGCACTGAAATGGGATGGCTACAATCGATAGATTGTTACACCTTTAATCGTTATATGTGGGTTCGACTGTAAAGGTATCGTTTAGGGATGTGCAAATATCGAATAGCTCGATTTATTCAATTTCAAATCGAATGAAAACAACTGCTGAATAATGAATCATATATCGAGTACCAGAAGATGTTTCACAAAGTTTAATGTTTACAAGAGCACGGTGCTGCACATGCTCGGGAGTCTCCTAGCATTGCAGAAAAATAATGAAGCAAGGTATCGGCTAAATTAGGTACAGAGAAATCAAAATATACAGTACCGTCTATCCTTATTAAAGGGAAGGCCAAATTAGTATACCAGCGCTGATTACAGCTCAGTTCTAGTATTTGAAGGTTTGGAAAATATTTCTTATCAATAAAATGTCCGTTGAATAAAATCAAGTGCTTTCTTCCCCCTCTGAAGCTAAAGAATTAGTGACATTAATTGTATTGAATACCAATGAGGTTCTCAGTTTAGTAGTGGACCCGCATTTTATGTCAATCCTTTATTGCGTAGAAAGCCTTTGCCTTCCAGTTTTTCTCCAAAATACGGAAAGGCTTTCCCACCTTTACAGCAGGTGGGTTATCGTAAGGTCAATCTACGCGACAGACCAAAGTGCCGATGGTGCATTGTGTGACTTGAATCACTGCTCTGAGTAGCCATGGTTAGCGCTGTGTGGGTCATTCATGGTTGGCACGAACGGTAAGAACTAGGTGCCTTTTCAATGTCAGGTTCAGCATGATTTGCCACTTGTCAAAAGACTCTGACATTGGGAGAATCACAGCAAGTTCACACGACAATCCCTCCCTCCCCCACTTGCCGTCTGCACAAATGCATGCAGCGGAGCGGTCAGCACACTGTGGTCATGTGACACTTTCGTGCCCACCGTGCAAGTCCAAAGCTAGTCTTATGACGTGTTGCTCGTATCTGCAAGAAAAGAGATAGATGTGCATCTTCGCATGGCATCGGAACAAGAGGCCACGGTACGTTGTAGGCATGTCACAATGACGGCAGCCGTGAGCAACTTTATTGCCATGCTTTACACTCGTTTTCATTTGCAAGGCAGTTTGTCAGCTTTCCGAGTGTCATGCAGCAGCTGCGAATAGATCTTGGTCGATTTGGCACCAAACCATAATTTAAGTCACTGACACCCGATGAAAAAGCATCAATTAGGCCTAATGGTCTAGGCAGCGTGGCTGTGACGAAAATTCAGCCATCACTGGCTGATGTGGTAAAACGGGCCGCAAGCTGTCGCAGAATGCTTGCTGCTGATATGTTCATACACTTGGCTCATGGTGATCAGTGATCAGTCCGAGATCATGTGCAGGTTAAGATTGACAATTGTTGAAGCGACGATAAGTTCATCTTCGTGTACATGTCCAACACGATTTGTGTGCCTTTAGGCATGGTGAATTGGCCCAATCTTCGCACATGCTTCCTCACTTTCCGAAATATGCACTGCTTTTTTTGCCATTCTCTCCGTGAGCGTCACATTATCATCTCGATTCTTCTGTCAACCTGACGAACCTTAACTCATTCCATACCATGGGAAAAATAGGTGTGTTTTGTAGGTTACGCCAGTTTTTTTTTTTTTTTTTAGGGAGCTATACATTTAATATTTTACATGATACATAAACAAAAAGCAGAATGAATGCACTTTTCACTCATAAAGGTATTGTCAATGAGATGTGTGTCATAAAACAGATAACTTCCAGAATCAAGATCCCACAACCTTTGCATGCGAAGGTTGTGGGATCGTTCCTCACCTGCGGCAAGTTGTTTTTTTTCATCCACTTTCATTTCCATTAATTTATCGTTTCTTTATTTCATTTATTAAACACAAGTAATTTCCCCTATGTTGTCCTTGGCGTCAGTGTTTGTTGGCTTCTTATGATATGACTAATAAAAATCGAGCCCCTCGGTTAGCCCCCTTTTATCTCACTTAAAATCAAGATTGTGGGATGAAATTGAGCAAAGCTTGTAAAGACACACTTGTATCTACTAAGAAAAAAAACGTAACAAAAATTATGAGATATACAAAATTTATTGCTGTCTAAAAGGCACTTTCCTTGGAAAAATCAAAATTTTTCATTGAACACGTATTCCACGACAAGAATTTAACTACAAGCACTACAGTTGGGCGTGCCGGGCTGCCACCACCGATGTTCCGGCTGGCTTGCTTTGTCGTCGCTCTCAGAGTCAAAGTCCGACAAAAAGGCAGCATCCTCAGACTCGTTGCTGCTCTATCCATCGCTAAAATCGGCCGTAAATGCAGGGAAATCTCGATATCTGCTATCTTTCGAAGCGCCCGCGTCACTTATGGAGGCAGCCATTTTTTGCTTTCTACTTTGACAATCGCAAATCTTAGGAGCGCATTCAGAAATTAACACCTTGCAGGTAAAAAGCGAACTGCTTATAAAACAAAAACATAGTTCTCCTCCTTCATGTCCGATGGAACAGAGTGTGGGAGCAGTGCGGATGGTCTCGAAAGCGGCTAACGATGCCCAGTGGGCGATGTACGGGAAGAGTGAAGTGACATGGGGCACAAGGGACTCTGCAGCAAATGCCACATACAGCACTGTGTGGGTCTCTGCACCAAATACACCAGCTATTCGAGAAACTGAATGCGTACTAGATATTTGATTCACAGTATATTCGGTCTCGGTGCCAAATATTCGAGAAATATAATAGTAGATATCTGATTCTCGAATTATTTGAACATTCACTATTTAATTGGGTAATATTTGAGTATTCGCACACCCCTTGTGTTGATGGCTCAGTGTCACCTGAAAAAAAGAGAAAAAGAAAAAGTGGGTTTGCTTGCTTGATCATTAAATGCTGTTCATTCTAATCTCAATTTTTGTGGTATCGTTGAATGTTTTCTTCAAAGCTGTGCTGCATACTGCAGCTAATAATTCAACTGTCGAGTCAAAGCCTTTTTTTTTTTTTTTCTGTTCCTCAGACATCTACTCAGCCGAATTCATCCTCACAGGAGTATTGCGTCAATGCATTGACTCTGATGCCTTTCTTCTTTCATGACAGTCGGAGGACATGTAAGTACTTCCACCTCTTTCTCTCTCTCTTTTGCGCTGACCTTTTCTGTTTGGAAACCGGTCTGTCATGTTTTTTCAGAAACTGTGAACAAGCTTGAACGTTTCGCAGCTTAACTTGTTCTGATCCAAATTTACGTACATCTGAATGACAAAAGTTGGGCAGGAAATAGAAACAAATTTCTCCTCTAGAGATTTTGGAAACGTATCGAAGGTTTTTCTCATGAACTGCCAAAAACTCAGTGTGTTGTAAGCTGCACGTGGTATTTCAGACTTCTCTATTCGCAATCATAATAGTGTGAAATATGGCCACAGAATATTTGATGACCACTTTTGTACCACCCAAGGCAGCAGGCTCCAAAATATAGAGTGCTGATGCTTAATCTCAGTGTGATTCAATGCATGGGCAGTTGTGAAATTTCAGGAAGAGCCATATTTATCTGTGGCATAAAGTGGACAAATGATCAAATTAGCATTGCTAACGCTTACATCTCTGAAATCTCTAGTCCCGGACCAGGACGAATTTTTATTCAACTCTGAGGCTTTTCTTTCGAGGAACCCGTATGGGTTTCCTTTGTACAATTGCTACCAATGAATGGATGTCTGATTTTCCCTTTATTAATCTCTGAAATCGGTCTTGTTGCTTGTTTTTCTCGGTCGGATATTTCCTGCAACACATTCTCATTTCGTCAGGCATCATTGGACCAGAAAGGGTTAAAGTTTAGAATGGCATTCTGCACCTGACTTTCGAGCCTGCAGCGTGCACTTTTCAAATCTGAGCTACGTGTTTAGGCTGGGTTGGGTTTATTTGTTCTTTTGTGTGGTGTCCACGTTCCAGAAGCTTTCTTCACCCATTGTACATTTCACAGCTACTGGATTTTGCGTTTATGTCAACCAACAGTTGTCCCTAACGAGGCAGATATCTGCTGAATGTTTACCTTTGATCCTTTAACGTCGCCATTAGTTGCACCATGCTACCTTGGTAGTATAGTGTATTTCACCGCAGTTCTAGTTTCGTTGTGCTTGAAATGCCAGCTGTGATCAGAGACACTTGGCTTGTCACGTGACGTAATGGTAAGATGAGAAGAAGGGAGCTTGCCTCCGAGAACATGTCAGAAGTCAAAAATGTCATTGACAGCCAGTGATGAACCTACGGCGCCTTAGTACTCTGCCTAGGCTTTATCTTTCATGCAGAGAACTTTGGCTCCATAAAGCTGGATATAATCCACAAAAATATAGCAACAGAAAATGTAAACACTTTGGATAAAAAGAATAACACGGTGCGAATATACAAAAGTTCGAGTACGAATTGAATAGTGTTTGCCGTTCGATTTGTGTTCAATGCGACAGTTTTCTGTTCAAACTTGTCGAATATTTGTTTCATTCTAATAGTAAGGGACAGAAAGAGTTTTTGAAGTCTACAGCAGGAAAGACTGATTTATGTGGAGAGTCTTCCAAATGATTCTGCTGCAAAACCGTAGTTGTTGCGTGAACGCACGAGTTGGTGAGCGAATGCATGGCGGAAATCATTTATAAATAATAGTTTCCGGTTGTTAAACATGCATGTCTTGCTTTGAACAGTCTACGAATTTCCTCTCCAGATTTAGGCATATCTACTTGTTTAGGTTATGTGACCATCTTGGATCTCTTAACGTGACATGCGGTACTGTATGTTAATGCACTTCGATCCTTCGATGACCACCACAGTTCTGTGTGCATTTGATGAGGTGCTTCTTGTGTTTTAATTACTGTCATTGTCATAGTGCACCAGATACAGTGGCATTTCCTTTGTACTCAATTACAAGCTTTTCAAACGAGCTAAGTTCCAGTTGAGAACAGCATTAAATGTATCAAATAATGTAAGCCTTTTGCTGCCAAACAGACTACACAGGAGTTTTTATATTTTGCTTTGTTTAGAAATAACAAAATATTAAATTCAATATTCAAAGCCAGTTTTCTTAGAATACTCGTATTTGATTCTACATAATAGGAAATCTTACTCTTCACTCACCCCTAGTAATAACAAAAAGTGAAATCTGCTGGTCAGCCAGGAGCAAGTTCTTTTTTTCTTTTTTTTTTTCTGTGTCAGAGTTGTTTTTCACAGTGCAAAAGATGAGGACAGAAGAGAGAACACAACACAAGGGCTGACTTCAACTAAGCTTCATTTGCAAAACCGTCAGAACTATATTCTTTAGACATGAGCAAAAAGGAATGAAAACTTTTGCATGATGTCACACATCTCACAAACCCCTTTCGTATTGCCGCCAGATACTTGATTTCATTTTTGGTGAGGGCAGGAGAAGGCATGCTGATCCGAAGCTCACCCAGCCACTGTGTCTTGTTAGCCTCTGTGATTTCACGGGTAAGCTTTTCTCGGTGTTTGGAGATTATGACACATTTTTTCAAATTCAGGCACACAAGGGTAGTCTCTGCAGTGAATGCCGAGATGACCTTGAACAGCTGTGTGAACATTGTAAAAATGCCCTTTCCATCTCTCATTTAAACATCTGCCTGTTTGGACTTGCAGAAAGAAGTACATTGGCCAATGTTCACCAAAATCGAACTTGAAGAATCATTAACTTATGTTGAACAGCCAGTCAGTTTCCTTAACATACATTAACTTCATTTTTTGCACTGTTGAAATTTTTTGTTGGCAGCATTGGGATATTTACTCCTGTCTCATTAGTATGTCATGGTGAATTTGTTATAAGCATTCCTTCTTTTGTTTGTGCTTATTGCTGTTTAGTGCATTATTTTTTTATGAGTGCGTGTTGATTGCCCATGCCTGGTGAGGACTTGAGTTACCTACATGTTAATGAAAAATAAGGAAAACAATTCTAAATTCAATTTCCCTTCTTTTTTTCCTCTTGCAGATGTTTGAGCAATTTAGGCACAGAATGCACAGATGTGCCACACAAGCCATCGACCAAACCTTTGCAAGAACTGCCCGATTCATGCAATGTTCAAATTTAATATGTGCGAAGAAGTACCGCTCTATGCAATGTTTTTAGAGTCACACGTTTGCAGTGTTATGTGTATGTGATTGTTTCTCATAAGGTTACTTTTCATTTGTAAATTGTGTTCATAGAAGCAGCATATGCAAATGATCTGTTTTTGTGCCGGTTACACGTCATTCTGTAAGTTAGGTGTTGTGCAGTGGTACGTATGCCAGCTGTCTAGTCAGTATCATGAAGTTGTCTCTCATTTTGTTTCGTTTTTTTTTTTTCTTTGTATGTGTGTCTGTTGTTGCCACCTGTTGTTCAGCGTGAACATTTTGCGTATTAAATGCAGTTTTTGGTTTTCACAAAAGGCTGTTTTGATTTTTCATCTCTGCAGCACGTTTTACCACATTTGGATACTTAAAACTGCTGCAGCAAAAGACTTCTGATGCACTTGCATGTTGTTTAAAGCTTAAAAATGAGGACATACAGTTAGCTTACTGGACATAAAAGGCCTGTCTGAAAAGTATCCAGCCACATTCCAAAAAGAAAAAAAAAATGAAGCGTCACCTAATGTATTTGTCGTCGTTATCACTTTCAAAGTATTTCCCTTCTGCACAGCAAGTCATGCAGCCCATCCGTTTCTCGAAACAGTAGTGGAACTCTTCCTCAGTCAGTGCTGTCAGGTTTGAAAATGCATTTCTTTCAGGTGCCTTTCATTCGAGTACAGCCAAACGTTTCGTGCGGCCATAATTGGAGAGCAAAGAGCTTCATGAAATACTTGTATTGTGCCAATAAAGACTGAACTTCATGAGTCACATGAACAGGGGCATTACCTTGCTGCAGTCATCAGGCCACTGTCAAAATCCAGGGCACAAACTTTGCAGGTACCCGCTGTTTACCGAGATCATCTTCAAAATGGAAGTCTGAGCATCTTCCTTGCTATCTACTAGCCGAGCAATTTCTCTCACACAACTGATCTCTTATTGTCAAGGGTTGCACTTCATCAAGAATCTCGTCATTAAGCCATTGGCTTGTTGAAAGCTTTCCAAATGGTGGCTCCCTATCTGCAAATGTTTGGCCTTCCTTGAAGCGGTTGTACCATGTGCATATTTGCTTCATATCCATAGTGTCATCTCTGAACACTGCTAATATTTTCCATATTGCTTCTTTATAGCTACAACCAAGCTTAGAACGGAAGGTTATGTAATTTCAATGTTCAGTTTGCTCCACAATTTTTGCATTGCATCTAGACCAGACGACAGTACTCAATACAGCTGCTAATGCACAACAGCAGACACAAGCCAAGGTCTCGCCACCTGCAGGCTAAACAAATCATGAAACTTCCTTCTAACACTCAGTATGGCCCAACCTGCACCTTGTTTTCTTTTTTTTTTTTGTTCTTTTTCCTAAAGTAGTATGTGGGGTGATCTCACAGACTCTCACTTTTGCATGTCAAATGTCAAGATATTGCTAAAAATTTCTTGCAGGTCTACATGGCTTGTGTAAGTAGCCCACAGTTTTTGAGTGTGGTTGAACTCTAGGACCTCAAGGACAAAGTATTAAGCAGCCTGCATTTGTTTTCGTTTTTCCACAAGTTATGCAATGCAGATCTGGCAGAAAAATCACTTTTTGCCTTTCACCATGCAAGGTCAGTGTAGCATAGTAATATATGTTCCTCTCTTTAATTTGTTTTGTGCTCTTGCGGTAGGCACGAAATGAAAGCACGTGGCGAAATCCGCATAACAAATTGCCGCAAAAAAAAAAAAAAAAAAAGAAAGTTTAGGACATATCTAGGGCCCAGTTGGGCCACTTCCGAGAACGTCTGTAGCAGCCAAGTGCTTTTTTGCATGGATTTAGCGTCGCCGAAGCGATACGTTATTGATCCTTGGTAGACTTGAATAAAAGGCGTTTTGCGTGCACGCGCGTGCTGTGCCGCTCTTTCTCGCTTTGGGAAACGTGTAGTCGTACGTGGCGTGCATTCGAAACCGCGCGTGCTCGCGCGCGGTAAATTCGTGAGCGGCGATTCGTCCCGGTCACCCCCCCCAATCCCCCACTCTTTTCTTTGTCCCCACATCGGCTGCCGGTGCTTCTTCCGCGTTTACGGCGCCCATGAGGTCACGCGCATGACCTCAGTCGCCGGCGTCGGAGATCCCCAAACTCGTAGCGCGAGCAGCTCGACGGACGTTTCCGCGCCGCAGTTCCACAACACTGGGCCGGCGCCTGTTCGTCCCGTGCGCTTGCTCGCCGCTTGCTTGTGTCTGTGCAGAACCCTCCGTGCGCCACTTTCGCTTGCGCGGGTCGGTGTAGCAGTGTAGCAGCTCTCTCCGACGACGCTTTCCCGTGTGCAAGTGTCAGCCGGCAGACGGTAGGAGGCTGCATGAAAAAGGCATCGTACTTGGAACAAGCAAAAGGCAGCTAGCTAGCGCCGACGCGGTGGTGTACAACCACTACGGCTCCTTACGACTACCAACAGCCCCGCCACTAGCCGCGTCGCTTCGCCGCCTGCCCTCGCTCTCGGCGTGCTTCTCCTGCCCAGTGGTTGTCTGCCTGCATGTGTGTGCGTGACGCTGTGCCAAGGTAGTTTTTGGAACAACACTCCGGCTGCTTCTATTTTTGCGGTGTTCAACCCCAGCCTTCGGCTCACGTCTTGCGCGCGGCCCCAACTCCTACGCCGACGACACCTCGGAACGATCCGCGATGGAGGATCTGGGTGAGCAGCCGGCCGTTTTACGGTTTCTTCTTTATCCTTTACTTGGACTGGCCCACGCAGGAGCAGCAGGGCGGGTGCGTTGGCCTGTGGACACACTGGTTTCTAGACGAGCGTGCAATGTCTGGCGCGCGAGCGCGCGCGCTCTTCCGTGCTCCTTTGAGGTGTTGCATACGTGACGGGTGCCCGTAGAGCTCGGGCCTGGACGGCAGCAGCAGCGAAGGGCTTGGCAAGAGTGCTGGCCCTGTCGTTTTGAGCGCACTGCCAAGGCCGCCGAGCGACCTTGTTCAGTGCCGCAGCTCACTGGAGTAGCTTGTCCACATCATCGCCCTTGTTCGTGTCCAAATGATTGACGGCGACCGAATTGCTCTTTAGGGGTGACAGAAGCGATGTGCTTTTTTTTTTTTTTACAGTCCACTAAACTTGAAACCGTAAGCATGTCGTAAAGAAATCGTGCCGAAGTACTAGTTGCTGACGGATGAAGTGTTGAACTTGTTCACATGTTCGGCGACGGTAAAATATGCGCCTGCCGTGTCGGGGGCTTGTTCACTCATTTGTAAAAAAGCTGTACAGCTTTGCAGTAGCGTAAAGCCCTTTGTCAAAAAGCTTTTCATCAGTCGATATAACGAACGCGCTGTTTTGACCAGGGGGCATTGAAAATGGCATTGTTTGTACTAGTCGGTTGGCGCGTGATTGGGAATTGCTGGTAGTGATGAATTGTTGTCATCAGGTCTCTGGCCTACTGCTCTTTTCAGCAGTTCACTATAAAACATAGCGCTGTACATGGCTGCGCAAAGGAGGGTGTCCTGTGCGAGCGTTGTGGCCGTGTGCAAAACAGCACGGGTCACTTTGACGACCCCGTTCGCTCAATGAGATAAGACATTATTTCTTGACAGCATTGAGCTTTTGCTCAGGTTACTGGCAAACCGAACGGCAAGGTTGCCGCAGCGTCAGCATATGTTGCTAATTTGTCGCTAACAGTGGTCAGGTGTGCAGTCTCAAACCCTAGGCTGAAGAAACAGATCGTTATAATAGACAGGTGTACTGCGGTTCATCGAGCACGATCTGGTAGCTAAAATGCGAATAATTTGTCGCATTGCTGAACTAAAAGGCAGTGCCGCTTTAAAACTTGAGATGCAGCTTTGCCTAATACGGCTGCCACGTAGGATGCGATCGAGCTCGATCGGGATCGAACTTCTTGATCGCTGTTGACACCCTCAATTGTGCAATCCGCGGAAAGAAGTGCTTGATCAGGGCAACGTATAAACACGTTGGGGCCCGTTTCAGCATACATGTTGATCTTTGGAAATGCTATGCAGCCTTTCGCACGATTATTGTAGTAGCGTAGCGAGAGGTTGACCTCCGAGTACCGAAGCACACGCAGATGTATCAAGTAAGCAACATCGCCAACGGGCACCAAAAAGAACTGAACAGTTTATTGTTCGTAATCAAACAGAATACAACGTATTCTGTGTTAGGGCCCCAGAGCTCAGAGTTGTGGAAGAGGGCCCCATATATCACATAGTGTTGCGTGAACAATCCGTGTGACAAAATCTGGCAAGTGTGTAGCAGTTATAAATTAGAGTGTGGTTGGGAAATGTTGTTGAACAGATGCCAAACTGACTACATAAAGGTTGTGTATCAGAGAGAGCGAAAAAAAGCAGAATTAAGAATCTTAAAGAACACATATCTTTAGTGCATGCGCGCATGTGCAAGACAGTGCCCAGTATGTACTTTGAAAAGACGTATAAATCATTCGCAGAGGCGTCACATATACATACTACGTTAGTCACCCGCATGAATAACTGCGTCCTGTTTTCTTTTTTTTTTTTTTCGCACTCTCTGATAGCAAGCTTTCTTTTAAATGCATGGATGCCGTGGGGAAAATTCCTTAGGGCTTGGTTGATTACGCAGGTTCGTGTAACGGCATTGTAGTGTATAGCGGTCACACACTGGGGTACACAGGTGGCCGAAAACGGTAAACCCGCAGCTGCTATGGCCTTCTGCCGCCCAGGCAAAAACGCCACCGCAGCCAGCAATCAGGAATTGCGACCACACATTTCGACTGGGCGGAGCGCAACGATTTCAGGATCCCGAGCGCTTTTAAACAAATGAAGCTAGACAGTAATGTTAAGCCGAAGCCTATCTGCCACGTCGCCCTTCCCAACGTCTGCATCGTGCGTATAGTTTCGTTTACCTTAAAAACCCCATAAGTTATGTAATCGCGCCCCCGCTGCGTTGTTGCTCCTACGCTCCCGACATCTGCAAGCTGTTGCAGTGGATGATCGCCGCCTTTCAGACGATAGTTTTCTTTGAAGCTCTCTCTCCACATTTTTGGTCAAGACGATAAACACAATCGCTCGCGTCATTGGAACCGCGAAGTTCCTTGACGCGACATTTGTGTACTCGCGACTCCTTGTTTTTCTCGGCTATAGTATTATCGTCTGACATTTTCTTTTCCTTGACGAGTGTGCAGTACATCTGTTGAGCTACAGCGATTAAACCTACACCCACAGTTCCCAAGACATTGAGCCACGTTTTACAGCGTTTCTGAGCAGTGTACTTGGTTCTTCTGTGTGCGAAGTCTGTCATTTCAGATGTAATACAGGGTGTTTGTGGCTCGAGCAGTTAGTCATAAAATGGAGAACGCTTAGACTAAAAAAAAGGAAAGAAAAAAAAAAAAGAAATAGGGCATTTCTGGACCCTTGACATCCTGCGAAGAAATTCGGCAAACATGTTTGTAGCTGTACCGCGTTCGGGAAAATTTCAGGATTCGTAAAGCCAAGCATTTTCGCCCGCCGGCATGTGGGTATTCAGCGCTGTGAAGAGATTTTTCACCGTTTGATTTCTACATCAGTATATCGGAAACGAATAAAGATGCTGTCGCTAATGGGGAAAGTCGAGTGTATCGAACAAGAGGATTTGAGACGTGCGCTGGCGTCATTACAATTTGTGAGGAAGTCGGAAGAAACATAAGCGCCACACGCTTCGGCTTCGAAATTGTTACCAAATGTATTCTTGGAGTTCAATAATTTGGCTGAAGGATCGAACGGATTCAGCGGACAGCTTCCATAAGTGTCGGAACTGGTCTGAAGCTGAAGAACACTGAAGAGTTGTGCTAAATCAGCTTATAGAGCGGTTGATATATTCTTTCAAAACCAAATTTTTCATTCCTTTGGTGCAAAAATGTTAGTTACTGGATGTGAAAATGAAGGCGCGAAAACTCCCCTTTATTGAATTTCGCGCCGGAACCGCAGTGTGACATCACGACTTTCAACGTATAATTTCTCGTATTTGGACCCGTTCTGGCGGCAGAAAAGTTTCCCACGGACTTCCTTTGTAGAACCTTTCGTTTATTTAGGATGCAATGTAACCTATAATTCTTTGACGAGAAAGCCCAAGCATGGCGCTGTCAAAATCTATGATGTTACGAGAAGCTGGTGCGGGAAAATCAAGGGGGCCTCTTGCACTTTTCTGGCGTATACCAAAACCTCCGCTCATGCCAAGGATGAGCTTTTTGGCATTCTGGAAAAGTGATTTACTAAAGCAGCTGAACTTGGTCTTCTTCAAAGCGACACTATAAGGAAAAGCACAAGATCAGTTTAGAGGGACATTGTACTCGTTAATTTCACGGTAGGTGGCCGGTTATTAAGAAGGGAAAATGGACAACTTTAATTTGTCGGATTTCGCGCCGAAACCCGGCTAGGCCTCGGTACGTCGGTGTGACATCACTGATTTCAAAGTGTTTCATTTTCTTCGTATTTTGGCCGTTTTTGTGCAGTAAAATTTCTCCATACTTGCCATGTTCGGTCTTTGGCTCTTTCACGATACCATTGTCGATCCTTACCGACGAAAACAAACAATAGGCCTGGGCAGACGCCGTCGAAATCCGGACGTCACGACTGGCTGGTGTGGAAACTTCCAGGCGGCGTCGCCACCAGCCTTTCGTTTTTGCACCTTTATCTGACTTACCAAACCTATTCTCACGGTGAGAGTTGTGTTTTTGGCATTGTGGAAAGGTAATTTACGAATACAGCCCGAGTCGTTTTTCTTTATTCTTCTGTGTTTTTTTTTTTTTTTTTCAGTTCTTTTTTTCTTATCGGACCTCGTACACGTTAAGGTCCCTTTAGTACACGTAGTACACGGCGAGCTCAACATCCTTGATCGCAGCCTCTTGTTCGTCCAACAACATTTGACAAACGGCACGCAGCTCGAACACACTAGGCGGGCCTAGCAAGGGTATTGTGTCGTGATATGCTGTTTACAGCGTCGCTGTCGTGTCCTCTGAGAGCCGTTATTTTTCATCCAGTGTTTATCGGATACAAAACAGGCTTTGGCGATGCGAAAACGAGTGATGTTTAATGAGACACTTTAGGCTTCATCGTTCAACTGCAGCGCGTGAGAGGAAAAGAAAAGCAATAAAGGCGCAAGTGCTGCCATGTTTCCCTCTCCGGCATATAGTTTGAGACGTTATCGTGTATTGCGCAACTCTAGACCGAGGTGATGTGTTGACTGTACTCCAATTCTTTTCCTTTCTTCTCTCTGATCAGCTAGTATTGGTCCGAGCGATTCTCCACCTATATACGTTATCATCACGCAGGATAAATCATGAGCGATGAACTAGGATAAATGAACTGAATCAAGCGAAAGGAATCTTTAAATTATCGCCCTGAGAACCATAGACAACTCCAGGGATACAATTGCGCTGCAAAGCGTTTCTTGTTACTGACTAATATGTTACAAAGTTGATAAACCTTTCTTTTTTTTTTAATATCGCAGTTAGATGCTGAAAGCATCATCTCCATGCACAGTGCAGTCCACTGTTTAAGGGAATTCACTGATGCGCGGCTTTCACTATGCTGGAGCTGTATCTGCATATGCCTGATCCCTCTCACCACCTCGTTGATGGTCCTAATCTGACTTTCGGCAACGCGTTACCGTGCATGAGATCATAGGTTCGAGCAAGGTTGGAAATTAAGCAACGCGGGGTAGGTAGACCTGCTTTGGGAGCACACGGAAATACACCAAATCGGCGGGTGCAGGGTGACATGGGATGGACATCATGCGAGGGTAGAGAAGCTAGCAGCAAGATAGAATTTTAGGAACGATTGAGAGAAATGGCGGAAAAGTGGTGGGCAAGGAAAGTTTTCAGTTACTAGTTCATAAGGAATGCTAGCATGAAATGGAGGGAGCGAACAAGAAAATTGTCACGCAAATATTTGGACAACAGGAGGGAAGCAAGCCAAGAAACATCGGTTAAGAAAAAGGTTAAAGACACAGAGAGGGGTCTGTGGAAAACAGGTATGCAGAAGAAATCGGCACTGGGAACATACGGAACTTTCGAGCAGGAAATTGCCAAAGAAATATATGTACGATAATTCTAGGGGAAGCTCTTTTTGTTTAAAGCCAGGGCAGGAGTATTGCGGACTATAAGACGTACCGAGTCAAGTACCAAGGGATAGGCACGTTACTGTGGAGAGGAAGGGGGAACGACTGAACACGTGATACTTTTCTGTAAAGGACTTCACCCTGCAGCTCAAAGCAACGGGG
The DNA here is from genome assembly GCF_023375885.2 of Dermacentor andersoni. Classification (NCBI taxonomy): domain Eukaryota; kingdom Metazoa; phylum Arthropoda; class Arachnida; order Ixodida; family Ixodidae; genus Dermacentor; species Dermacentor andersoni. The sequence continues at coordinate 90,964,077 of NC_092816.1, read as the reverse complement.
CGGACTTTTTCAAAGCATCGGGGCTTAGGAACAGTGGAGAAAAAATAGACTTCAAGCGGCTAGGAATAAGCAAACGAAGGGTATCTGATTGGCGTCTAAAATCAAGACAAGAGTGGAAAATTTCACCCTCCACGAAGTACAATATGTATTAGTCACGGCTAGGCGGCGTGTGCTGCCGCCCGATTCAAAGGGCTCAGCCTTATCCATCCAGCCATCCTGCATGCCGCTGCATCAATACACTGCGCGCTTGTGTAGAAAAGTACCAGCGCCACCATCACCAGACAGTACACGTGGCAGAAGGGGAAAGCCTGCATTTGTTCTACACTCGTGCTTTCCCTTTAAAGGTTAACAAGGAGTCTGTCTCCATGTTATAATTGAAAATGCTTTAAAGTTTAATAGCGCAAAGATAGCAGAGGGGAGAGAACAGAGCGCTCTGTTCTCTCTTCTGCCCCCTCTGCTATCCTTGCGCTGTTATTCAAACTTTAAAGCATGTTTCACCAGCAAGCCCCATCCTACAGCCTCCTTGATTTAAAATGTGTTTTCTTTGCCTACACACCGATGTGAGCATATGTGGTGTGCCGCTATGTTGATAGTACGTCCTAGATTATTATTTTTTTTTTTTTGACGTATCACGGTATTCAAAACACACTGCACGGATGGTCTTCGACGACACAATGGTCTACGCCAAATTATTAACTTTCCCGACGGCTGGCAACAAGAATGTGATTCAACCATTTCCATATATTCCCGCGTGCATCTTACGTCATATCCGGGAGAAGTACGTTAAGCAATTGCTTCCGCATTAATATTGAAAAGGATTGAAAGCAAAAGCGCGATGTAATGTAACGAGGGGTCTCGGGAGCATGTAGGACTATTGCTTCTGACCGGTTCGTCAACCGGACATTCGCCTCCTTGTCGCCCGCGTGGCGACTACGGAGGGAATGCCCGGATGACGAACTAACAATGCGCACCCGAGGCTGGCTCATAATCGCGCGTCTCCTCCGTCAGATCAGCGAGTCACCGACTCTTCCGAGGCGAGCCAGATAAGCGTGACCAAGCGGCGCGCCGAAGCTTCGGGCTCCCGCCGTGACCTTATATCTTTTGCGGAATGCTTCAAATATGTATATAACGGTGAGTCAGGCAGGGGGGGCTCGGCTTCCCCGCCACACGCTTGCGGCCCGCGGCGGAAATGATTCCTTTCCCGTGTCGTGCTCCCGTGTGGGCCACTTTCGTCAACCCCCGTATACGGTGTCCGCGCGGTTTCGCTGCTTCCTTTCTAGCGCGCGCGCGTGTGTGTCGGTTTTGACAGAAATCGAATGACTCGTCTCGCGACTGGCTCTTTTCGCCGCCCGTCCGTCGTGTGTCAGTATTTGCATATCAAGCGGCGCCCGTTCCCTTCCTTCCGTCGTCGCGAAACGCGGTGAGCCGCTGTTTGTGAAACGCGCGTCGTGTTTCTAAACTCAGGTGCATGCGTGTACAGCCGCGTATACCGTATCGGTCAATGTCGTGCGCCGAACGCGCCAGCGCCGCGATAACGTAACGACCCGATTGCAATTATTTTCTTTCGCGCGCTTCGCTGACGGTCAAAGCAACGGTTCGCCTGTATGCGTTATCACCAGCATCGGCCGGTCGTAAAATCGGGAGAAGAAAAAAAGAAATTGGGCAGAACTCACCTAACAATGACAATCCAAGCATGCGAATAGCCGAAACGCGTCATGTACGAGGCGCGTCTGCTGCAGCCGGACTCCTCTCACGCGCTGCGCCATCTGGTGACGCCACCGCGAAGTTCGTGCATACCCAGTGGCACCTACACGGTGACCCGATTTGGCATCAGAGATTCATTGAAGAGCGGCGCATACTCAGTGCCACGTATATATGACCTCGGGAACGGCCCACATTTTTAGACTGAATTCGTCCCGGTCTGGGAACCCGCGGAGCAAGGCAAATTCTACCTCAAGTGCGACAAACGTCAACTGCGTTTCGTCTTTGTGAGAAACCACCCGTATATGGGTTTCCTTTGTAGCTTCGTGGTATATACATTCGAGCGGATGACAATTTTTTTCCTTGCATGAACTTTTATCCATCTTGCGGGATTTAGCAGAACTGGTTTGTCATTGCAGCTCCCTTATACCCGAGCGCCATGTTTCCGTCTTGTATTTTTTCTATGAAATATGTTCGGAAGTAGTATTTGCCTATCGAGAGGCGCCAAGAAACACGAAGCACGGATTGGTTCCGTTTCTACCTCGGAATATAGTTCAGGTATCGTATTTTGTAGCGATCCATGCATTTAATTTTATCCTTTCTATTCACGTTGCTGCGCCGCGCGTTATCGCTGGCATATTGGTCGGTCGACGCGACGGACATAAAAGCGATGAAAAAGCTATGTGCCCTTTAATTTTTTAATTATAAGGTTTTACGTGCCAAAACCAATTTCTGATTATGAGGCACGCCGTATAGTGGAGGGCTCCGGAAATTTCGACCACCTGGGGTACTTTAACGTGTACCTAAATCTAAGTACACGGGTGTTTTCGCATTTCGCCCCCATCGAAATGCGGCCGCCGTGGCCGGGATTGGATCCCGCGACCTTGTGCTCAGCAGCCTAACACCATAGCCACTGAGCAACCACGGCGGGTGCTATGTGCCCTTCCACTCTGTGAAGAAGGATGACCAGCGAAGCTGTGTATGTGGGCCCCTTAACACCTGCTTCACCTCCACCGCGGGTCGGCCCGGCATTTCACAGATTGGCCCACGTATGGGGAGTTTTCTGTCTGCACTCGGACACGATCCTAGGGGAACTAGCTCTTACAGCTGCACTGTAAAAATGAAATGGGTCATTACAAAATGTTAGTCCAGGCGTCAAAGCTTGAGCGAGACAGCTAATATGCAGTAGGGGTAGCCACACTCCTTTTTTTTCTATTCCATGGGAACTGGCCAAAAAGAAAGCCGCAGGTGTGTTCGTTTGCTGAGGGTTCGACAGAGTCATTATTTGCTCTTCATCCGTTCGCGTTCCGGCTGCCCTGTGTAAACAGCAGCGACTGAACGGGTTTCTGTACTCAGCACGGCGTCCCACCGATGCTCACGGCAGAGGAAGCTCCTCGTATTGGCCCCGGCTTGTGCAACCGCAAGCTTGCAGACGGCTCGTATCCTCGTACTCCTTCCTCCGTTACATACCCTCTTGTCCTCCCATCCTTCTAAATGACCTTTCTTTTGTTTTGTTTTCTAAATTTTTTGTACGTGTGTGTTTAGCCGGGGCGTGTCACTCGGTTCTTAGGTCTGATGGATGGATTGTTGACTGACGATCGAGACGGCTGGGGCAAATGCGGCGACGGCTTCCTGGAGAAAAAAAAAAAAGAGAGAAACCAGGGAGAGCCACGGTTTCGTCTGTCCCTTGTCTTGTCGCTCGAGGGTTTTAAAATCGTCCTGTTCCCCCGCGCCGTCTGCGCATCCTGTTTGTTTTCGTTGAGTCGGCCGTGGGCTTTGGCAATGCGCTATTTATGATTGTTTATGACGGGACAGGCGCGCTGTGGGCGCACTACGTATGACGACCGATGCGAGGGTTTGTCTTTTCGCAATGCCTGTGCCTGACGGTTTTAAAGCTGAAATATTTCTCTCTGTCACTCTTTTTCTTTTTTTTTTCGCTGATCACTTTCTGCGCCGTCTGCGTTATGAGAAGACTGTAGACAGCCGACGGAGAAACAGAAAGAAAATGGGAGGGAGAGGGCGGGGGGTTGCTGATCTGAAGTCTTGTTACTTTGGGCGACAGGAATTCCGTACCGTTTCGAAATCGCACTTCGTTAACGACGCTGCCACAGCATGGTGGGATTGCGAAAAGACCTACTGTGCAGACGACGCCTGGACGATTCTTGTTTTAAATCTTCGGTTTTGTCTTGTGTGCTTTTTTTTTTTTTACTTATCTATGATCGCCTTGGCATTTTCACGAGACAGCCGTCGGGAAAGACAGCGCGTCGTTTACCAATATGATAAACGGGAAAAAAAGAATAGCTGTCTTCTTGTCGGGACGGGCTACGTGGCACCGACGACTGTGCCTTGACAGTGTGTGCGGCAAACTCGACGGTATCCTCCGAGCTCCTTTGCAGTTTTATCGCGCGTGCACGTGTTCTTCGCAAAAATGACCAGTGACCTTACACTTTGAGTTTATTTATAACCCTGGTGGGTTGCAGACATAGAGGCCGTATACCTCGAGAATGAGGAGATCGAAGAAAGGGGCATCAGTATAAAATCGTAAAGTACTCTTTTAAAGCTCTATTTTTATTCATTTGGCGGGAATGTGTTCTTTATTACAGTGGTAGAGAAAGTGAATGTCAGCTTCCCCCCCCCCCTTTGTTTTTTAAGTTTAGCGCTGAAGTCTCAGTGCCAGCTAGTACGACCTTTTGACGTCGCTGGCCTCGTTGTACCTTCTCGAAAATTCTCGAACGTTCTCGAAACTTGCTAGGTTGATTGCGTCTATAGTTGCTCCAGAAAACGATGTAGTCCCGTTTTATGGGTGAGCAATTAACTGCAGACGCTGTCAAGTTTTATGACGACACAGTGGCGTCGTTACCCGTCTTTTGTTTTCGGGTTCCTTCTGGCTTACCATGCAAGCCCCCCTCTCAACGTAAAAGTGGCAGTTTTGCTATTGTAAGAGCGTAATTTAATAATAGAGCCGAAGTTCATATTAGGCTTCGCTGTCCTTTAGACTGACATTTTCTGAGCTTGCTACTTGACGTCTTCTCTGTGACCCGACAAATTGCTTTGGAATGTTGTCGACCCCTACTTTTGACCTGTTTGGGTTAAGGAAAAAAGAAGTTTTACTGCGTGTATATAGTTTCGAGTTCTTGAAATCTAATGCGAATGCGAGAGAAAGAGACGCGGAAAGGCAGGCAATATAATCGGCGTGAATACGAGCAGCACCAGGTGTTCTCGACGTCTGCCGTTCGAGGAAAACTGGCCACCATTCGAAGCGGTCACCATACACTGCGCAATGTTAGCCTTCCTTCGCTGCACGCGTTGTCTCAGAGGAAGACGTTGGTTCCGTAACCGAGCTGATTGAAGTGCCGCGTTACCTAGCTATATCATTTCTCTTTCTTTCTTTCTTTCTTTCTTTCTTTCTTTCTTTCTTTCTTTCTTTCTTTCTTTCTTTTCTTTTCTTTGACTAACTTTTCCGTCACGGACACCCACTATACGTGACACCACCTGTGTAGGCTGTACATATATAGCGAGCTGGGTTTCCCAAGCCGTGTAACAGGTGTCACAGAGCAGTAAGCAGCGCAACACGCACTTCATGCATGTCTGTCTGTCAACGGGACAACCATCGTCTCGCCAGTCCACGCGCTAGCTCGCCTACGACTCCCCTCCACGACCCATCACTTCCACGGAGGAGTCTTGCATCGGAGGCGCACAGGTGGCGCAGCGTGGCGTGAACGCGTGTGGTTGCGTAACGATAGACGGACGGCGCGTTTAATTGCGCCACCCGAAACGTGCCGCTGCTGTTGCTGCCCCGGTTTGTTTCTTTATACACTTCTTTACGTTATCCTTTCTTAGTTCTTGTTTTCGTCCTTATTCTGACCTTCATGCTTCGACGCGCGCGCCGCGGATAAGGACGTTAAAGGACGAAGGAGCTAGAGAACCAAACTTTTGATTAATGACTCGCCTAATAGAGTTGCCGAAGTTCCCGCATAGTGACGGCGAAATCTGGCACGGTGGCAAAAGGTTTGAAGGAGGGAAGGGAAGTCGCGTCTCTTTCGCGAGCAGTTCTCCCGTCTGTGTACAGCACGGGAGAAGACGCGCAGCGGGTGGTGAACGGAGCAGGACTCGGCAGTATTACTTGTAGGCTTCGTCTGCAGGGACGCTATAATGGCTCCCATAACTGGAAAGCCAGTTTTTCCGTAAGGTAGTTCGCCAACCTAATGGTGGCGTAGTCATTTTTTTTTTTCTTTTTCACTGTTGGAGTGTAAGAGTGCAGTTTGCTTGTCTATAGGATATGGAAAATGTAAACGTGGCTCTCGTGATGAAACCATGCGCAACAGACAAGCATGTTGACGATGAACCTTAAACGTGGCACGTTACCCGCAAAGGGTGTGGGTATTAAACGGCATCATGATGCCGGCAAGGCACAACAACAATCCTTTAAACTTCGACATATGACAAACTCATAATTGGTACTAACACCTATATTTATGATTCACAATGCTGAAACGGTTGTTCCTCGCACTTTTAAACACTTTGGCCTCAGCAGTATTAATCCTAGAAGGAAATTCTTTTCGTTCCTGTATACGAACATAGGAACCGTTCTTCCTAAAGTAGATGCTCTTGAAAACCTAGGTATATATACTGCAACAGAATCAAATTTGTTTGCAGTTACTGAAACATGGTTTAACCTTGCTATAACTTGAGTCTGAGATACTGCAACTTTTCCCGGATTTCAATACTTTCCGACGTTACCGCACTAACAAGCGTGGCGGTGGCGTAATTACGGGTAGTCAAAAAAAGTCTTAAGTTCACCGAAATTAAAACATCCTTGTGTTTGCAAATTATGTTCGTTCTCTGTAATGCTTCTTATCCCCCCGCCCCACAACGATAATCGGCGTTTGTTATCGCCCTCCTGCTAGTGACCCTCTTTTTGTACCCGAATACCACGAGGCTCTTCGCTGTCTAATCGGCATCTTCCGATACTGCTGTTATGCGACTTTAAATTTCCGGCAATATCCTTGGTCAATCTAGCATGGATAGCTTCCAAAAACGGCATCGAGAGCGATTTCATCAACTCATGCCTAACCTTTGGACTAACGATACTCATCAATGAATCCACACGTTACAGCGATAATTCTTCTAATACTCTAGATCTTCTTCTTGCACCTGAGTCCGACAGGGTATCAAAATGACGTTTTCGCCAGGGCTTAGTGACCATTCAGTGATCCATGACTATTACTCCTGTTTCGCATCCCAGGAAAACGATAACATTGTATGATAAGGGTAAATATTCTGCTATAAACTCTGAGCTCGAACAATTTACTACTTTTCTTCTGATTTCTCAAAGTGTTCAGTCGAGGCTAACTGGTTACTCTTTAAGAATAAAACGCTAGACATGTTCACTATCGCATATACCCAACATTATTGTAACCTAAAAGAAGTCATCCTCCTGGTTTAACGTTGCATTGAAGCGACTGAACAAAAAAAGAGAAGGCTATTTCGTTCTGCAAAACGATCCAATGACGCATGCGCGTGGAGCAGGTACTATGCCATATAAAAAGAATTCTAAATACTTGCAAACACAGAAAAAAAATCCTTTTTTTACAGACATTGTCCGCTATGTTACAAAATGAAATAAAAAAATTCTGGAACACCATTAACCCTGATAACCCCAATCATCAGCATTGTGCGACGAACAAGACAATCCAATTCTCGATCGTGAGGCCGCCGAACTTGTGTTGTTCCTTGTTTACCGCCGAACCTGTCAGCAACTTCCCTTTCCTTATGCCTACCATATACCGTGATGCCTGAAGTGACATTTTGTCCAAACGGCATAGCTAAACTAATCGACTCGTTAAAACTCATCTTCATGTGGCGTGGACGGCACCAACGCGAAAATGTTAAAAAGCACGAAATTGACCACTAGTGTGATACTATGCCATATTTTCCAACAGTCACTATCAACAGGATGGGTACCGGTAGACTGGAAAGTGCGAAAGATTGTTCCAGTACCCAAAAAAAGGTCCCCCATTTTTTTTTTTTTTTTTGTGCAGCAGTTATCGCCCTATTTCACTTACTATAGCATTTGTTCTAAACTAATGGAACATGTGATTTACTCAAACATTGTCAATTTCTTTGACTGCAATAACTTATTTCATTCTAGTTAACACGGCTTTCGTGCAGGACTGTCACGTGTTACCCAACTAGCTTTATTCTGTAACTATATTAGTTTAAGCCTCGACCTAAATATACCCGTTGATGCCATCTTAGACGTTGAAAAAGCATTCGTCAATGTTCCGCGTCAACGGCTACTCCGATGCACCACTCCGATCCACGTCAATTCAAGGCGGCACTGGTATCGCACTTTCACTGTAGTTAAAACTCATCCCTCATGTAATAAATGAAATGAAATAAAGACGATGTGAAGACGTTATGAAGGCGATGTGTCCCGCTCTTGCGCCTGTAATCGATGCCCGCCATCTTACTTAGGGCATTCGCAGGGACAAAGACAACCCGCGAAAGTGTACGTAGGGGGGTGTGTGAACTTATTAGGAACTGAACAACATGATCGTTATAGCGATGTTTGCATATCACAGGTCGCTATATGTTTTGCACTATCTGCATGAAATGGGGCTCCATGCTTGCACTGACCTTATAGTTCCCATGTTATACTGCCTGCCAGCCCATGGACGAAATTGCAAAAAACAAAAACAAAAAAAAACATAAGAACGGTGTTTCGATAATTGCACTGTCCACCCTCGCAAAATCAAACAACTTGATGCCGCTGTCTTCTCGGCGACCTGTTTTCACTGTTGCGCGCGGCCGGGCTCAGCTGTTGCGAGCTGTCGCTTGGTGCTCGCAAATAGCTGCTTGCCGTCATGCTGCGGGCGGCCTCGGCACACACGACCCGGCACGCTCCTTTGTAATAATAAAGTCTCACGAAAAAAGAAACGAAGAAGAACCGTGCAGTAACGAGGCCACCGACACGAGCAGCGCATGCAGGCGCATCCGGTGGCAGTGTCTTACTGCCTTGACAAGTAATTAACCCAATTCGGGGCCGCCCATCATGCAGTCTCCCAGGTTAAGCTAGGAATGGTCTCAACGAAAAAAAAAAAGAAGAAAACCGCCTGGCGAACCGATATGCGTGCAGTCAAAATTAAGTGCAGTATACTGTTGCTGGCTGCAGACAAAATAGTTTTCGTCAGCTATGTGTCAGCTTCAGTCTTTCTTTTTTTTTTTTTTAGGTTTTCTCTTCTCAGAGACTGCAGCTTGATCTCTTATTTGGGTTTTTTTTTTTCGATGTGCCCGAACTCCATGGTGCGAGTTCGAATAACGTGAAGCATGGCCTTGTTGATGAGCTATAGAGCACGTGGGTTCGATTGCATGCACTCTGCGGCGGCATCATGCCGGTATACGTCGGTGCCGCGTGCAAAACGCGCGCGCCGAGATGTATCGGTGCACTGAACCCCAGCTGGTCATAATAATAATAATAATAATAATAATAATAATAATAATAATAATAATAATAATAATAATAATAATAATAATACGTAGTCATCCGCTGCCACGTCCCTCATATATAGCCTATATGAGCAGCTTTAAGGCGTAAAACACTTCCGTTTAGACAAGAGCCATCCGCCAATCCTAAAATTTAGTATGTACATTTGCGCACGAAGAGATCGCATATTTCAACCTGATACATCGGACTTCTCTGTGCCGTTCACGGAGCGGTCACTTAACACCTGCGCACAAATGCTTACGAACCTCGTGCTGAATTCGCAAATATCTTCGATAGTAAGAGTTGCTCGCCGTTGGCCGGCATCGTATAAGAACATTTCTTTGTGTGCGTGTGACTATGTATACTGACGCACATCGAATATACGCGGCCTACCTGTTCCTTGCGGCCGTAATCCGACGGGGAAACCCGTCGAAAGCAGTGTAATCCGCCCATCGTAGCACGCCTGCGACTGTCGTGGTACGCAAAGCCCTTCGGAGAGCCCCCGCCGATCGCTCCATTTTTTTCTCCGCGGATGTAAACGCGGTCCACCCGACGACTGAAGACTGCCGCCAGTGTTCTTCTACGCAGTACACAAACGTTTCGTCGTCACCTCGTTGTATGCGGAGCAGCGAGCAGAGGCGGCGGCGCACGTTTTTCGGCATACGTGGTCACGTGGCGCAACCGGCGTGGGTCGCTCCACATATATCCCTGCTTACGTACGCGTATAGACGTATGCGTATACTATATACGTATATGCGACGCACACAAACAACTCCCGCACGCCGCGCAATGCGTGGTATTTTCCCCGGGTTGGAACTGGCGTCTGTATGTACGTTTGCGCGCATACGACTCTCTCCCTTTTGTAACCTTGGTTCGTATACCGCGGCTGGTTCGTACGCCTGGCCCCTCGCAGTATATTGTCGATCCCTCAGACGCGTTCTTGAGGCGCGCCAGTTCTCGCCGGCCGCCTTTCCATTCATCCAAATAAGGTGGCGTCGTAGTCGTCAGGGGCGCCGGCGCGGCAAACGTCTTGTCGAGGATTGCGGGCGTGGGACGAGAGCCCCCACCTCCGAGCCCGCGTGTAGCGAGAAAGCTTGCATAGATCTGGAGGTGCGCGGGGGCCACCTGGGTCCCAGGGTTTCATTTTTGTTTCCGTACTTTTTTTTCATTTCTTGTACACATGCCTGGCGCGTTTGTTTTCTCTCCTCGCTGTGTTTTGCGCACGGCACCGATTTTTGAGTTGGCGACGTTTGATTGCGATCCCTCCCCCCACCAGTAGCTCGGGTATCTCCTTGTTCGCAGCACTTTTCTCGTGCGTGTGCCCCGCTTTTGTGCGTGTGGATCTGCGCGTGCCACCGACTGGATCGTACATACACGTTCTCTTGAGCGAGTTGCGCGATACACGCCGAGTGTGGGCAAAGATTGTTGTTTCACACATACGCTTCGGACGCGGGCATCCCTCTTGGCACTCGTTTGCGCTCTTGGATTGACGGAGAGAGCCGATTCGGCGAATCGACAAGAAAAAGAGCGAGGTCACCATGACGATGGTAGCGCACATCACCTACACCCGAGAGGTGGAGGAGAAGGAAGAAGTGGAACACAGGGCGCCACGCCGTGAGTTGGAACTCTTTAGTATATATAGTTTTCACAGCTGATCTGTAGAAACGATTGAACAATTGGATTCGTTGGCGGTAACGCCGCGTCTCGGCGTGGTCGAGATCTTCGCGCTGGTATTTGTTGGTCGCCATGACAACATATCCATATAGAGCGCGGGCGATCGCACGCTCGCGCAAGGACGTGCTGCAGCGATCGTGACTGGAGTAACAGGTTGTCTCCCTGCCGCAGCCGCGTTTACCTGTGGCGACGTATCGGTTTTAAGTGGTCAGTGCCTTATATATTCGACTACATATCAAGCGGAGAGGAAGGTGGCGCGCAAGCACACCCGCCGTGGTGTATCAGTGGCTGTGTGGCGTTGTGCTGCGTAGCAAAAGGCCGCAGGTTCGATCCCCGCGGCGGCAGCGGGTGCGCGTCGGTGGATGCGCGACGCAGAAGCGCTCGTGCTAATCCGGAGACCCTCCACAGCGTCATCCCTCGCAACTCGCTGTGCACTTCAGGGACGTTAAAGCACGAGGCGTACGTATACATATATCCCCTGTGAAACAAAATAAAACACGAGGTTACTGGGCTGTATAGATATCATCATCAGCAGCCTAGTTACGCCCACTGCAGGGCAAAGGCCTCTCCCATACTTCTCCAACTACCCCGGTCATGTACTAATTGTGGCCATGTTGTCCCTGCAAACGTCTTAATGTCATCCGCCCACCTAACTTTCTGCCGCCCCCTACTACGCTTCCCTTCCCTTGGAATCCAGTCCGTAACCCTTAATGACCATCGGTTATCTTCCCTCCTCATTACATGTCCGGCCCATGCCCATTTCTTTTTCTTGATTTCAACTAAGATGTCATTTACCCGCGTTTGTTCCCTCACCCAATCTGCTCTTTTCTTATCCCTTAACGTTACACCTATCATTCTTCTTTCCATAGCTCGTTGCGTCGTCCTCAATTTCAGCAGAACCCTTTTCGTAAGCCTCCAGGTTTCTGCCCCGTAGGTGAGTACTGGTAAGACACAGCTGTTATACACTTTCCTCTTGAGGGATAGTGGCAACCTGCTGTTCATGATTTGAGAATGCCTGCCAAACGCACCCCAGCCCATTCTTATTCTTCTGGTTATTTCAGTCTCATGATCCGGATCCGTGGTCACTACCTGCCCTAAGTAGATGTATTCCCTTACCACTTCCAGTGCCTCGCTACCTATCGTAAACTGCTGTTCTCTTCCGAGACTGTTAAACATTACTTTAGTTTTCTGTAGATTAATTTTCAGACCCACCCTTCTGCTTTGCCTCTCCAGGTCAGTGAGCATGCATTGCAATTGGTCTCCTGAGTTACTAAGCAAGGCAATATCATCAGCGAATCGCAAGTTGCTAAGGTATTCTCCATCAACTTTTATTCCCAATTCTTCCCACTCCAGGTCTCTGAATACCTCCTGTAAACATGCTGTGAATAGCATTGGAGAGATCGTATCTCCCTGTCTGACGCCTTTCTTTATTGGGATTTTGTTGCTTTTTTTGTGGAGGATTACGGTGGCTGTGGAACCGCTATAGATATCTTCCAGTATCTTTACATATGGTTCATCTACACCCTGATTCCGTAGTGCCTTCATGACTGCTGAGGTTTCGACTGAATCAAATGCTTTTTCGTAATCAATGAAGGCTATATATAAGGGTTGGTTATATTCCGCACATTTCTCTATCACCTGACTGATAGTGTGAATATGGTCTATTGTTGAGTAGCCTTTACGGAATCCTGCCTGGTTCTTTGGTTGACAGAAGTCTAAGGTATTCCTGATTCTATTTGCGATTACCTTAGTAAATACTTTGTAGGCAACGGACAGTAAGCTGATCGGTCTTAAATTTTTCAAGTCTTTGGCGTCCCCTTTCTTATGGATTAGGATAATGTTAGCGTTCTTCCAAGATTCCGGTACGTTCGAGGTCATGAGGCATAGTGTATATAGGGCGGCCACTCTTTCTAGGACAGTGTTCCAACCATCCTTCAACAAATCTGCTGTTACCTGATCCTCCCCAGCTGCCTTCCCCCTTTGCATAGCTCCCAAGGCGTTCTTTACCTCTTCCGGTGTTACTTGTGGGATTTCAAGTTCCTCTAGCCTATTCTCTCTCACCTTATCGTCGTGGCTGTTACTGGTACTGTATAAATCTCTATAAAACTCTTCAGCCACTTGAACTATCTCATCCATATTAGTAACGAGATTGCCGGCTTTGTCTCTTAACGCACACATCTGATTTTTGCCTATTCCTAGTTTCTTCTTCACTGCTTTTAGGCTTCCTCCGTTCCTGAGAGCCTGTTCAATTCTATCCATATTATAGTTCCTTATGTCCGCTGTCTTACGCTTGTTGATTAACTTAGAAAGTTCTGCCAGTTCTATTCTAGCTGTAGGATTAGAGGCTTTCATACATTGGCGTTTCTTGATCAGATCTTTCGTCTCCTGCGATAGCTTACAGGTTTCCTGTTTAACGGCGTTACCACCGACTTCTATTGCGCACTCCTTAATGATGCCCATAAGATTGTCGTTCATTGCTTCAACACTATGGTCCTCTTCCTGGGTTAAAGCCGAATACCTGTTCTGTAGCTTGATCCGGAATTCCTCTAGTTTCCCTCTTACCGCTAACTCATTGCTTGGCTTCTTATGTACCAGTTTCTTCCGTTCCCTCCTCAAGTCAAGGCTAATTCGAGTTCTTACCATCCTATGGTCACTGCAGCGCACCTTGCCGAGGACATCTACATCTTGTATGATGCCAGGGTTCGCGCAGAGTATGAAGTCGATTTCATTTCTAGTCTCACCATTCGGGCTCCTCCACGTCCACTTTCGGCCAACCCGCTTGCGGAAAAAGGTATTCATTATCCGCATATTATTCTGTTCTGCAAACTCTACTAATAACTCTCCTCTGCTATTCCTAGAGCCTATGCCATATTCCCCCACTGACTTGTCTCCGGCCTGCTTCTTGCCTACCCTGGCATTGAAATCGCCCATCAGGATACTGTATTTTGTTTTGACTTTACCCATCGCCGATTCCACGTCTTCATAGAAGCTTTCAACTTCCTGGTCATCATGACTAGATGTAGGGGCGTAGACCTGTACAACCTTCATTTTGTACCTCTTATTAAGTTTAACAACAAGACATGCCACCCTCTCGTTAATGCTATAGAATCCCTGTATGTTACCAGCTATGTTCTTATTAATCAGGAATCCGACTCCTAGTTCTCGTCTCTCTGCTAAGCCCCGGTAGCACAGGACGTGCCCGCTTTTTAGCACTGTATATGCTTCTTTTGGCCTCCTAACTTCACTGAGCCCTATTATATCCCATTTACTGCCCTCTAATTCCTCCAATAGCACTGCTAGACTCGCCTCACTAGATAACGTTCTAGCGTTAAACGTTGCCAGGTTCATATTCCAATGGCGGCCTGTATATATATATATATATATATATCGTTGCCGTAAGATGGTAGTCACGAATGCGAGGCACTGCTTGCATCCCGGGCCTCCCTAGCCGGAATCCCTCAACCGCGCAGTCGGCACGCGAACTCGGCACGCGTTCTCGAACTCGTTTAGCCATTATTGCAGTGTATTTTTATCTCTCCTTCTCTCTTTCTCGCGTACTCAAACGCGCGCGCTGTTTAGCATCGGTATAAAAGCATAGGAGCAAGTTTGTGTAGACTGGAGAACATGCGTGATTTACGGCATGTTACGGCATTTACGGCGAGGGAGAACCGTCTCGTTCAGACCAGCAAGATCCGCATTAACGAGCGATTAAGTGAACCCAATAGTAAGGTAAATTAAGTGCCTCCTCACGAATGTTTCGCGCATCATTCTCAGTTTCATGGGTGCCGCGCAATATTGGATAATACTGTCATTTTAGAAAGATATAAGGCCGAAGTTACCAGCTTAACCTTATAATATAGAGGCTGAGCACATGCGTCGATGCACTTGGTGTATCCTGCGTCGGCGAGACAGCAATATATCGTACGTTGCCTCTCCTAAAGGGCTATAGAGGGTTTCCTGCGCAAGCGGTGATAAAGCATTGTACGAGAGGTATGTGGTATAGCTCGGTTTTAAAAATAAAGTCTGTTGTTGAATATATATATATATATATATATATATATATATATATATATATATATATATAGCGGCTGCGTGCGTGTATTCCGTGTGCCTTCTCTTCTTGTCCCCGTGCCTTATTTTTTTTTCGCTGCAACTCGCTTTTCCCGAAACGTTATCGTACCGTGACTGCTTCTTGTCATGCCCTCGTAATGGATAGCTACCATGGCTCATCGACCAGCGCGCCGTCGAGACCGTTCTGCACACACACGCACGCACACGCATATATACTTGACGAGTGTTGCTCCCTAATGAGAGCTGCCTCGCCCGCTCCGCGAGAGATTCCGAGGAGAGATCACGGAAGCAGCGACGTGCGTGTATATAGCGTGTGTACATGTATACGTACATGCACACCTATCGCGCACCGTTGGTGGTGACCTCGTTTTGGACAATGTGTGCAGAGTTCCTTTGCAGCAGGCGCTGCGACGCCTGCAGGGCCGAGCCGAGCCGATAATAATGTAACCAGTCCATGCTCCATTTTTCTTTTCTTTTTCTTCCGTCTGTCCGCAGCGGTAGCTCGATCAGAGCCTATAGCGCTCAGCGTGCCGTTTGCACGAGGTTTTGCAGCTTCCAATATCGGCCGCGGCGGCGGCATTTCGATGGGGGCGATTAAAAAGAAAAACAAAAAGAAAAGGCTAGTTTATGCTTATATAGATTTAGGTGCAAGTTAAAGAACCCCAGGTGGTTCCGAAATTAAATCAGAGCCCTCCTGCTTCAACTCTCATATCCGACTAGGAAGTTAAACCCCACAATGTAATGTTTTTGTTTTTCTTTCGCGCGCTTTGTCGGTGGTCTGTATAGACGTTGGGCACTAAGCGTATTTTATAGCCATGATCGGCCAGTCGTTGTATTATAAAAACGGTATAGAATGTAGCGTAATAAATTCTTGTGCGTTGTACCGTCCCAGGGCTTACGTATGTGGTCCACGCACAGCCCCACGGAATCGGTCATTTGCACGCCGCTGCAATAGTTCCTTCTGTGCAATTGGCGATAGGCCTCATGTCCGCTCGTTCATGTCGATGTTGATTCCTTGAAACACTTTAAAGTACCCACGAGAAGGTAGCTTTACATATCATATGATCAAAAGTTTGACATGATCATCTGGGATCCTATACAAAACCCGCGCGATCGTACCAGGTCATTGGACAAATGACAAATGGGTGTTTTTCATCTGGGCAGCCTCACTTATACTGACGCGTAGGCGTCGATGTCTGGAATAACAAAAACGCGTTTGAAACGTGTTCGACACTGAGTACATCATTTATTTATTTATTTATTTATTTATTTATTTATTTATTTATTTATTTATTTACTTATAATTGAACCTCGTGCTCACGCAGCAAGTATACGAATAGTCTATTCGTGAGAAGAGACGACGCGTGCTGCTTCTTGGACAGTGTAACGGGTTCAGCGACTCTGCATGACCTGGGCACGTGCAATTCGTCTAGACGAAGCTGCGATAACGGCGCGAGCAAACTAACGATAAGCTATCGGCGTGCTTGTCAGTGCATGGCTGTTTACACCGCCGAGTCTCCGTGATTTACCTGAGCCAGACGATGCAGGGGATTGAACCGCGTATATAGGCTGTGGCGTTGCTGACCGAGACAGAGAGGCGCACGCACGCACGCACACACGCGCGCGCGCACACACACACACACACACAGTGAATTCCGCCCATGCAGTAGTATCGCGCGGCCTCTCTTCTCCCGTTTCAGGATAGTGTATTGTTTAGCTGGTTGGTGGGACATCTGTGCGAAGGGGAGCGCTAAAGTTGTACGAAAAAAAAGAAAAAGAAAGAAACGCACACGAACAGCAAGGACGTTTCCGGTACTTAGCAGGCAACGGTGCGGAAGCTAAGTATAGTGCGCTCATAGCCGCCTCAGTCCGCGCGTATCGTATTTTGTTTTGTTTTTTCCGCCGAGCTTTCTTTGCGAACACTCCCGGAATTTACTGACTGTGGCTGCTGGGTACTGCTGCTGTCTTGCGGAAGAATAGCTCTCTCTCTCTCTCTCTCTCTCTCTCTCTGTGTGTGTGTGTGTGTGTCGCACGCACAGAGAGAGAGAGAGAGAATAACGCGCCCGATTGTGGGATCGAACTTCGGTACCCCATCACACCAGTCCGATGCTCTTTTGTTTTCTTTATTGCCGGTTTCGACAAGACAAAACAAAGCACGATTTGTTAAAACGAGTCAGCCTATTTTTGCCGACGCCACTGGAATAATGTCTTTAGTATACAGCCGCGTCGTCAAGCAGTGTAATCCAATCGAGCGGTTCGGGCAGCGCCCTATAAACTTGCGTGTACTGAACAGCATTTTCTGTGAATTTTCGACGTACTCAGCGTATATTGACGTCGGAATGTCTAACCTGCATGCGCGTTTTCCACAACCTGGGCACGCCACGGAGCATGATCTCGTCATAAGGCACTTCCGTGGTGTTAACTGGTAGAAAACTGCTGCCGTGCGGATTGAGTGGTAGCTCGTTCTCCTTTTATAGCTCTATGTATAGAACACCGGGTCCCAGCATTCTAGGAAAAAAATGCGCTAATGGTCACAGTTTTTTTTTAATTAGTATTCAGCATAGGCATTGTGTCTTCCAGGCTACGACCAGACCTTTTTCGCTCAGCCATGTTTTCACTGGTAGACTGGTAGTGTGTTCGTTGTAATTTGAGGAAGAAAATTCTTATGTTTGGCTTAACTGGTTCATTCTTTTTATTCGCATTGAAATATTTTTTTCCTTGTCCTCCACTGTGTGTCCATCGATATAGAAGCTCTGGCATGAGTGTATCAATAAATTCTTTGCGCAATTGTTTTTCTTAGAAAAGTGTATCGTGGGAAATCTGACAGTAAACATATTGACAGAGACCACTATCTCGCGCATGTATCCTCTCAGAGAACCGAGAATGTCTTCACTGAATGACACAAAATCATCAATCACATTTGATTAACTGTTAGCGGAAAGGCATCTTTTCGGTCTAGAGTAAAAAAAAATCACAGGGTCTCTTAATTATGGTATCCCTAAGGTGAAAGCTCAAGTGCCGATGCATTAAGGACGGACATATGACGTACACATTCCCCTTAATTCGCTTAGTCTACTTCGCTTAGTCATCCCTCTTAATTCGCTTACTTATCCCCTTAATTCGCTTAGTCATCTGCCTTTAATTCGTTTAGTGTACTTCGCTTAGTCATCCCTCTTAATTCCAAAGGTCGAGGGTTATAGACTCCCTCCCAAGGTCGTGGGTTCGAGTGCCTTAATTAACTTCGCCTTCATTAACCCCAAGGTCATGGGTTCGACTCCCGCCAAAGGTCGAGGGTTCGTAGCCTTTTTGTACCTTTCGTGTCGACGACGCGTTTTTCGCTCAAGGTCGACTGACTATAATGAGACACAAGGCTTCTGCCTTCATAAAACGCGAAACAACTTGCCGCAAAAATAAACGAATGAGCCTCATCTCCAAGTTAAATTCCGTCAATTAGAGGCCACAGTCGCGCGTAGACACTTCAGTCGTGCCAACGGCAACTAGCTCTTCGAGATGATCGCCGCGTGTGTCACACTACGCGTATAGCACGGCTGCACGAGACGAGCACGTGCGTGCGTGCGTGCCGTAATTTCTTTTGAGCCAAAGACGCGGGAACGAAATGAGCAAATTTTTAACTACAGCTTCACGAAAGCAATTCGCTTCACGTACAGAATCCAGGATGTGCGTTGCACCTGCATATCCATTTTTAATCTGCGACGCTCTCTGTAGAATAAATATACGTCGTAGGTTGCGAATAACTATACAACACGTGGACGACAGGTTGCGTCGAATCTTGCTATGCGTGAACCTTTGTGCTTGCAGTATACGCGACGCGCACTACGTCTTAATTGGTCGCGAAAGCCAGCGGTGCGCTGTGGCCATTTGTCGCAGAAACGATGTCACTCCGCTTGTTCGGTGGTAAGTGTGCATGCAGATTCAGACTCCGCCACGTCTTATGTGTAATAATTGCGTCATATATTGCTACATAGAAGTGTGGGACTTAACGTTACATCGAATTATATGACGCGTATCTGTATCTTTCATTCGTATGGGACGCACGATTTCTTGTTCGCGAATGCGAGCATCGGTCAGAGGTCTCTCTAGCATTCGAATCATTAGCATCGCGGCGAGCTTTCCAAGTATACATAGGCAGCGCATCTTTTTATAAACCGAACGTAAAGCGATGCCTAAGGAAACTCGTCGTTCATCGGTCCAGGTAATGTTTTTCTTTTTTTAGGATATTATTTAAGCGCAGAATGTCACAACAGGCGGCCCGCGTCGGATACATTTATTAACCACTCCTACGAGCGCACTTTTTCAAGTATGCGTGTGCGTTAACGGATAATGCCGCTCACACGGCAGTGCTGACCTGACTCTTCTGACGTTTTTTTTTTTTTTTGCGTTAATTGGAAGTTCTGTGTAAATCGAAACCATAGAAGCAATACTGACGAGCCTCGACCTAAACAATTTGCTACAATATTTTTTTTTTTTTACACAGATCATTTTCGGTTTATATCAGGTAGGTTTTTTCATGACGTCATGAAACAAAAGGTGGCCACGTGGGAGCAGAACAATTGTGACGTCCTGGCACTTGCCCGCGCGGCTCACTCGGACGTCTGCAACGCTGCTATAATATATCGGGCCGCGCAATGAGTAGCAGCCTAGTCAGGTCCCCTTACCAAGTCCCGTCAGAAATATTGATTATGCAGCAGAAGTTGTAAAGCACCGTCCAGGAAGTGTTCTACCTCAAGAACTTAAAAAGAAAAAGATGTTCGTTGGTAGCTGAGATAGAAGTAAAATGAATGGTGCGATGCCATGATGCGAGGAGGCGAGCTACCCTTCTCGAAGCAGACGTTTTCTCCCATTGCCTCGATCGGCGCCCGCAAGCACGTACCTTCTCCCACATTGGAGTCGAGGGTCCGCATATCCTTTACGTGATGACCCCCTCCCCCCCCCCCCTCGCTTCATCTTTTTTTCGTCTCTCAGCGTGGTGGCCTTCCAGAGGGAGTTTGATGCGTCCTGCGTTTAATTTGGGGGCTACAGGCGCTGCACATAAGCACGAAATCGCCATTCTTGTAAACTCATGTCTTCTGGCGGGAATGAATGAATAGAATTTATTGATAGGAAAGACCGAGAGGTCGACCTGAGCTAGTGCGCTCTAGTCTGCTACTCTGCACTGGGGAGGAGGGAAGGGGAGGGAAAGTATTGGGATGGATGATGATGATAAGAGAAGTGGTGAGTAAATTTACTCATCCGAAAAGGGAACTGGAAGGGCGCGTGGCACCTTGCTTGAATTTTCACCCGTCTTCGCGGAGTATATCGATGCGAAAGTATATAAAATGGTCCATTGGAGCGAAAAAGCCTGCGGCGTCTGTAGCAGCGAAACGGCACTTAAATTCACATTGGCTGCGACGCCACGTAACGAGCTCGCCTCGACGGAGCGGACCGGGCGAAAGGGGACACCTGCTGCCTCGCTAGTGCGCCAGGTGTTGCGTAAGGGGAGAGGGCATCGCCACGACGCCACGTCACCCTCGTTTTCGGATGCTTTCGCGCGATCACAGCGGGCACAACCACGGTTTGCTTGCCTTGTGACAAGGAAAATGTAGACGTGACTCTCGTGACGAAACAGTGCGCAAGGGACAAGCCCCAGCATCCGCGGCTAGCACTTCGTCATTACTTTAATGGTGACCGATGCCGCCATTAATTGGGCGAATGTGCTGTCCAGAGTAGCGCACTTGCGAATCAGGAAATAAATCAGCAGTGCCCTGAAAAACGCAAGCTCCCTTGTCGAATCATTGGCTTAGGCAGCATTCCTTTTTCGGCCACCTGTAGTATCTAATTTCCTGTGATTTTCTGTCTTGATTTTCCTTCGCTGTCTGTTGTCTTTCTGTCGGCTTCATTGCAGATCGATCCCATCGAATCCCCCCCCCCCTTTTTTTTTTCGCCTATCCGTACGTATAGTTGTATCATACAAGTCATTGTGTTACGGTGACATCTGCGCATGCCAGTCAGCCATGGCGCCCCAGTATATGCGTGAGTGATCGCCGAATAAATGTTTTTTTTTTTTTTGTTGCACCCGTGTCTGATACAACAGTAGGACGAATATAGATGACATGTTTGCTAATCGTTGCACACGGTTTGCCATTATACGTACATAATGTCTTTGGGCTGCTTGCACGAACATTTCATAACGAAAACAATAACGAATTTGAGAACGCGTTCTTGCACGGACTAGGAGTCGTCTAGGGAACATTTAAGAACGCATTCTTAAATTCGTTATTTTCGTTATGAAATGTCCGTGCAAAGTCGCCCCTGGGCGCCTGGTCCGCGGCGAACGCGCGTACGTCCGGCAACTTCCACGCAAATTCGTCCTCGAGAGAGTTTGCCGGTAACTGAAGCGAAATTTCGACGCCGAAAAGGTTGGAAGAGCCGCGGCGTTATTAGAGAGTTTTAGTTTAGGGGACGCAAGCGGCTTGCGTACGCACTAACTAGGGGTGACGGTACTGCGCGTGCGCAGGGCCCTACGTCTGGGTCTGCGCATGCGCAGTACCGGCCTCCCTAGTTCTTGCGTGCGCAAACCGCTTGCGTCCTTTAAACTAAAACTCTCTATTGGGCGTCTGGGACGAGCGGCTATACTGCAGGAATGTGCGTTTACGCCAGTATCGCGCCAGGAAGCTCGATATCCTTGGCATTTGCCGAAGGACGCGACCGCGCGTTGGCCGGTACCGGACTGGGGTGGGTGCGCGCTGTTGGTGAAGCTGTATGTGGGTTACTGCGTGTGCGGGGAGGAATCGTGGAGGACGGCGTGCCACGTCTCGAGAAGGACTGCATGGGCGCCTTTCACGGCCGGGCTCTCGCCGAGCTTTGCTTTTGCTCTCTCTCTCTCTTCTTTCAGTATGGAGACCCGCTTTCACACTGCGCGAAACTCGTGTAACGTTTTTGCATGGGCTGCTTCGCCCCATGCCGCGCTGTGCAAGTG
This sequence comes from Dermacentor andersoni, assembly GCF_023375885.2. Lineage (NCBI taxonomy): Eukaryota > Metazoa > Arthropoda > Arachnida > Ixodida > Ixodidae > Dermacentor > Dermacentor andersoni. The sequence goes on along the minus strand of NC_092816.1, from coordinate 90,942,169 downwards.
GTTATTTGTGTTCGTCGATAATTCATTCACGAACAGTATGCGTCGCGCTTTACGGACGAGAACAATATATATATATATATATATATATATATATATATATATATATATATATATATATATATATATATATATATATATAATGTGTGTGTGTGTGTGTGTGTGTGTGTGTGTGTGTGTGTGTGTGTGTGTGTGTGTGTGTGTGTGTGTGTGTGTGTGTGTGTGTCCTGCATTTCGATTCCGGGTAGGGACACGATATTTTTAATTCAGGAATGACAACCAAAGATGTATATTACTGACGACAGTCCCCTCCCACGCAAGGGACCCAGAAGACGAATATACCGCGTATTTCTTGTCCTATGGTGCTACTGCTTTGCCAAAAGGTATTAAACAGACTCTGGGACGCGAACGCGAACCGTCGGAGACGATAATTAGCGCAAGTGTATCCTAAGCGCACACTCCTTACTCGCCTTGGTGGGACGGCCCTCGCCACGACTGCTCTGGCCTCGTCGAAGCCTGATGGCAATAGTCAAGAGGGAAGGGTGATGGGATATCGTTTAGTTTACGTTTAAACGTATACGAGCAGCTCAGTCTAAGATTTGATCGGGCGCCTCATCGAAAGCGCTCGCAGACTGGCGTCAGAGCCATCGCACTTGCGCGCTGTACGAGCGTCCCTGTCTGCGGGGTGTCCACGTCTCACCATTGTTGTTCGCCTCGCGACTCTCGTGGCCTCTGGCACGTTGTAGAAGGAACGTGAAGCCAGCCCGCGTCGACACGTTGCCAAGGCCGCGTGCTGTGGCGTTGCACAATATGCACCACCTGCTGCTCGGCGCGACACCGCTCAGTTGGAAAAAAAAAAAGAAAGAAAAACTTAGCACATATAGCCGACCAGTTCTGCTTGGCTACTTTTGAGATTTCGCCGTACCGCTTTGTCCTCCGAGTCTCCGACGTCTGTTACGTACACGCGCGCGGACCGAACTTCCGGCTGCCGCTTAGTTGCGCATCTGCTCGCGTGAGATAAGTTGTCTGAATGTTTAGAAAAAAAACGATACACAAAATGATGCAAGAAGAAAAGTTTAGTCTTTCAATTTGACCAGCTATAACAAGTATAGGGAACGTGCTTTGTTAGAAGCATTGACTATTTTGAAGCTCATTCACAAGTGAAACTTTATGGGTATATGCTATGCGAACGAGAGAAACAATGCTAAACGCTCGAGCGACACTGTTAGTGCACATCGCGCCAGCGCCGACGAGCTCCCTGAGATGGTCGCCGCGTGTTCCAGTCTTGTGTATAGCCCGCGGCTGCGTGAGAGCGCATGCGCGCGCTCCGCAAAGAGTATAAACTTTATTGATGCAGCTTTCCGTGAAGAGGGCTCCTTATTCTAGGGCGCCTGCGGGCCGCCGAAGGGTCCCGGTAGATCCAACAGCTGGTGCTGCAGTCATCCTGGCTGAAGCTGAGCAGCAGGGCCTCCCATTAGGATTGGGGATAGTGGGTATCTCGGTGTTCCGCTGGCATTCCCATGCAGTACTGTGCTGCAGGTTTCTTTTTTTCTTTTCATTTTTCTTTACGCCTGTGACGCAGGAATGAAATGGGCTAATTTATAGCATAGATTCCAAGATGTGCGTTGGATATGCATTTTATTTTATTTATTTTTTCGAATTTTATGGCTCACTCGATCGTGACGTACTCCACTATTCAAAACGACGCGGACAGGAAGGTCGTTCCATGCCATGACAGTATACTTAGGAAAAAAATTACTTGTGATATGTCGTTGTGCTGCTCGCCCGAGAAGAATAAACGGCATTTCGATGGCCTCTCTCTTCCTCTCTCACGCACTCATACACACAAACATCCTATTTAAACGCGTTCTTAAAAAAAAAAAAAAAGCTTACTCGGTCAGCTAACAAGGGCGGCGCCGACGAGTGGGCATTTATTTGGCCATCTCCGCGATGGCACGCCGGGCGTGTGCTCGAGCGCCATATACGACCCTCCGCGGTGCGGCTTCGTATTCGCTTTAATTGGCCTCAATATAACGCTTCTCTCGAAAAAGCGAAAGGGGGAGAGAGAGGAAAGGGGGAGAGAGAGAGAGCTAGCTAGCCACGGGAGGGACAAGAAGAGGGCCGGCGCATTTCTTGGGCGGCCACCACCCGGCGCGCTTAGGGGGTCGGGGGGGGGGGGGGGGGGGGACGGCGAGAAGTGATAAAAAATAAAAGACGCCGCCACTGGCGCCTGCGCATGTTTTTCCTCTTTGACTTGTTGCCCGAGATCTCCCAAGGATGCGAGGCGTCGGCGTCTTTTTCTTTCTTCTTTGCGGCACGTTTGATGTCTGGCCGCAGTCGTGGGCACTTTCCCAACTAGTATGTATAGTATATATTGTCAATTTGTTCTCCACGGGAAGCGCTACAGTATATAGGCTTTTGAAATATTTGGCAGCGGCGATTGGCGTCTCCTTATACGTTTATGACGGTTTTTATGCTGAGGCGGGAACGTACGGCACGGTCATTATCGATGAGGCACAGATGCATCGTACGGAGCGCGAACTGGCGCTCTGGGTGCGGCATGTGCAACATGAACATGCCTCGGTTATAGCGGAAAGTGTAAACTTACTAGGCTGGAATGTAGCAGAGCGTTTGCAGCAGTCTTAAGCCTTGGGTATAACCGGACTCCTCTGACTTCCGAATGGTGTGAGAGTTCCTCTGTATGTAAAGCTTCGCTGTCTTTGATGAGTCGATCGCACTTGCGTACGTCTACGAAAGCCTTCTTTCTCTCTTTCCTACGTTCTTTCTTTCTTTCTTCCCTTCTTTCTTTTATATTTAACGAGATAGGCCGACGACGCCCTGGGGCATACTGCTCGCGTTCTGACTTACATTTGAGATTCGTTGTACTTAAAGGCAGGCGTGCAAGTGCGGACAAAAGTAGAACGCAAAGGGCGACACGAACAACAACATAAACGCCTTTTCGTTCTACTTTTGTCTGTGCTTTCCTGCCAAACTGCTCAAACATTCAGTCGTTCTAAGTTACAGCTGAGAGTAAAGTACTTCTCTGCCGTGGTCGCGTCGTTGTTATCATTGTTGGTGTAGTTGTTGTTACTATAAGAATACCGTCTCTGGCATTCTTGTTTGCCCTCCTTTCCCGGTCTGCGGCTCGAGCGCCAAAAAGTCGCGCATGTTCTTGTTCCTTTGTTCATTCATTCCTTCCCATTCTCGCTGCTGTTCTGCGCATACATGCACAGCCGGTGTCAACAGCTGGGCGGTGCATATAGCCTTTATTGCCCCCTTCTCGGCTTCCCGTTCTGCGCTGTCGCCTCCGTCGACGTGTGTGGCGCCTTTTCGCCGCGACCTTGAGTGCCTATAGTAGACGCGGAAGTCTAACCTTGACTGAGCTCGATCCTCAATTTGTCTGCGCACGGCTCACCGCCGTGCTCTTTCAGCTCCCGTTCGCACGTTTCCCGCTTTATTTGTCTTTGTTTTATTCGTTTTCCTTTTGCTGTCGTGGTGCCCCCTCCCCCTCGCCGCTCTTGTTCTTTTCTGTTTCTTCCTCGCTCCCCCCCCCCCCCCCTTTCTACGGCATTTATTAGGAGCTTTGCAGCTCTCATACATTCTTCTTCTCGCGGGTTTGAAATTGCGGACAGCTCTTGGCACTTTATTTTTTTTGTCTTCGCCCCATTCCCTCTCATCTGTCAACGGAAATGAAGCATTTTGGCTTATTTTAATTTTTACATTTCACGTACGACTGTCACAATTCGTATGTGCGTGCGCGTGTATGTGTCTGTGGCGTTACGTGTCTGCATGCAATCTGACGCAGCCGAACGACAGGGCAACTCGACGATATTTAGCTTCGTATGGCATCAACGGGCTTGGCGTTTCTATGTTTTCGCGCGCGTGTGCGCGCGCGCAAATTTGCCCTGAGCGTGAACGTAACGTAAGAACGGACAATGTTGAGTCTGTAGTGATGATCTCTATATAGACTAAACAGTATGCGTTGTTGTATCGAGTGCATGGAGCTTTTGGGGCTACCCTGCCACTTGTTTTATTAGTTGCGTTAATAGTTCTCGCAACGTGCTCGTGGCTCCATCTGTGGCTCCGTGCATTCAGTCCCTTGTGAACGAGAAGGCTCCCGTACTGAACACCGAAACGTCACTAGAGAGCTTTAGCGTACAGCGGAGACCGGATAACGCCGTCTTGTGACCGCGGGACACTATACAGAGCAGTACCAAATCAGTTTTGACCTGCTTTAAGTATCATTAATTCGTCACGAACAGGTTAATCACCACTGAGGTCAAGGTTTCCTTTTATTATTATTCTTTTTTATTGCTTTAGTTATTTATTTATTTCATGCGGGCCGGTAGGTCAGTGTGACGTCGCGGATATCAAGGTAATTTTTTTGCGTTCTAATAGCCGTTCTGGTGCAGGAAAAGTTCTCGAAACTTGCTAGGTTGCGTGTAATTGGCTCATCTATGTATAATGCAATGCGGTCCCTCTCTGCTGATAAACATTTGACTGGACCCGAACAGAAGCTGTCGGAATCCATGATGCGTCACTGCGTGTTACTTGAATTGGGGGCGTCGCCGCCTGTCATTCGCTTTTTCGTCTGTTCTCTCTTCCCTCCCCCCCATGTTTTGCCAAATTAATAAAAAGGCTCCTTCCACGGCAAGAGTAGCGTTTTCGCTGCTGTAAAAGCGTAACTTTCTGGCACGGCTTAGACTAATGAAGCATTGTTTAAGAACCCTGCAGGCAGTCATTTCAAAAAGATAGTTTGATTATTAGATGAGAAAATGAAAGTCCAAGTATCAGTATTTGAATTTCGCGCCGAAAGCCCAGCGCCGGTACGTCAACGTGACGTCAGGGATTCCAAAGTATGTTTTCGCATTCTGGCCGCGTTGGCTGAGTAGAGGTTCCCGAAACTTGCCATGTTTAATATTTGGTTCCTTTAGAACACAATGTAGTCAATCTGTACCGCTATACATAATTAGTAGGCCCTAGAAGATGCCATAAAAATCCATGACGTCACAGACACCAGGTGCGGGAACTTGAGTAGGCGTCGCCACCCCCATTTCGTTCTTGCGCTTTTTCTGGCTTACCAAACGTCTTATCGTTGTAAGAGTGGTGTTTTTGGTGTTGTAGAAAGGTAATTTACTGATGCAGAAGAAATCATTTTTCACTTTAGAGTCCCTTTAAGCAAAAACGCGCTGCATCGTTATATTACAATTACGTAAACTATATGGGTTAGAACAAGAGACAATGAATTGTTTATAGCAGTCTGCTGAGCCCACGTCTCGCAAACGTGATTCTGTACAGGTACATACATCCACAAATGCACATGTGTCAACGTTACTTGTCAGCGCGTAGATTTTCGATGCAAACTCTATTACATTTGATATGTATGCCGACGAGCACCTCCTCGGGAAATGCTACTGCAATTTTTAAAGCATTGGCGGAACAGAATCGCGTCTGTGTTGGCAGTGCCTTGCGCCCGCAAACTGTCGGTAAAAAGCTGAGATTTTAAAATCATAACCCCTTGTGTTGATGCTTCATTGCAGATATACGTATGCATGAATGGTTCTCATCTGTTGACGTTGTTTGTTCTACTAAGTATTATCGTCTGCCATTGTTTCTCCTCATTTGTTTGTTTAAATACAACGACGGAATCGCGTGTAGAACAACGAAATTTCAGTGGGTGGGCCGTCAAAGGAATAAAAAGCGCGGTATGATGTACAAACGCGGGATGACCTCCGCCGTGGCACTCGCAGAGATTGAGGAGTGTTAGATATGGGGCTGTTTCCTGAGCCTACTTCGAGTTCCCCAGACCACATCGAATCCCACCGCTGCCACCAAGATGTAGGGGTTGAGGACGGTCTTCGGGATGAAACAAAACTTGGGAGGTTTATTTTACATTATTTACAGTGAGACGTCAATGAACAGTCGTACAGTCATTACGGGCCGGCAGCAACTCGGACGCTGCGGCCCGCGGCAAGAAGTTCGAGAGAGGTGAATCAGGGACTGCTCTGGTCTCTCTGGAATGCTTCTTTTAAACCCTTCGAGCACTGGAAGTCGCGTCATGTTCGGCCAATGGGAGAGCCCGCTCAGATGACGCCACCTTCGGCCAATGGTAGGCACCCGTGCGGTGATGTCACACCCGGCGGCTCCCCGCGGTCTTGCCTTGCTGTGGTGCAATGCTCTCTTCAAAGGCGGAGAAGGGGGACGATTGGGCTCCATTGTCCGAGGGCTCACCTGCTCCCGGTGGTACGGCCCCGCTGTGGTGGCAAATGCCTTCTTCAAAGGCGAAGAAGGGGGACGCTTGGGCCTTCCCGGTACATCACAGCCGTCCGGTTGTCACGGTGCATTACCCCCGTCAGGCCGTCCCGGCACAATACCGCCGTCTTGGTTTGGCACCCACTTTACTTTCAACAGTGCCGGGCTATCCCTTCGCTTTTCTGGAAGAGTCAAGCAGTGAATAGCTACCGCGGGGCACACGAAGTGGGGGCCGCCAACTTGTTTGCACTTGTCGTGCCTCAGGAATGTGTCATCCATGCTTCTGCATTCCTTACGTAGCAGTGGCGCGATTCGATGTGGTCTGGGGAACTCGAAGTAGGCTCAGGAAACAGCCCCATATCTAACAGGAGCTAATCCAAATTCCGTCCTCCGCCGTAAGATAGCTGTACTGTGGCCGACCGAAGTAATCTTATATATGCAGGGTGGGGTCTTCTAAGTTCAGCACGCAGTACCCGACATTTACGTAAGACCAGCCTTCGTCAGAGTACAGTGGCACTGTACAGAGAGCACTGTACTCTGACGAATGCTGGGGTCCACCAGCCGAAAACAAAAACGTTAAGTAAGTACGTCTTCCAGAAGGTTCGTCGTCTCTTTCCTGCATGTATATATATATATATATATATATATATATATATATATATATATATATATATATATATATATATATATATACGTACTCGCCGTCTCTTCCCAATCTTCCGTAAAGTTTACGAATTTGGCCTAGTGCTATCATTTCAAGAAAGGGGCGTCATGTCATGCTACAAATTCTGTGTCCGTGTCTGCACGCCTTTACCTTCTCGCACGATGAATCTCTACCAACTATCACTCAGCTTTCTGTAATAAATTCTGGTCTCCCAAAAAAAGTTTCGCTCGGAGGAATCCGAACCTTCAGTTCAAAGCCTTCTGATGGTGAAATAATGCCGGTTGCATTTGCGTCGAGCAAGTTTGTAAAGACGTATCTTTAGAAACTTGTTCGAAGCAAGTGTAAGTTCTCGAAGCAGGCTAAATAGGCAACAGAAAAGTCGCTTATAAAGTCGCTCTAACGTGAAAACTATGTTGTGGTTGTTGTGTTTTTGTCAGTCTCGGCTGTTCGATATATTTACTACTGCTTGTGTGTTGCGTTAAAAAGTAAATTCCTGAAGAAACGTGAGCTCAGGGCATGCCTTCAAAAGAGATGCGTGCTGTCCTTCCGCCTACTTCATCTCATTGTGTCAGCGGGATCTTAATGTATATGAAAGCTCACAGGCATGGCAGGTGTATATGTTTTACAGCTTTCGGCAGTCGCTGAACGCTGTCATGTGACTGAAACATGTTCGAAACCTCGCGGGTTTTTTTGAATGTATTGTTCGGGGGAGAGAGAGAGAGAAAGAGAGATGGAAGGAAAGTGTAACTGGAGTATCGTTCGGCTTGCTATATTGCGGGAGAAGTGGAAACATGGATAGGGATAGAGTTACCACACGCGGGCTCCCGTAGGGAGCGTTTGGTAGGAATGAACCCCCCGGGTTAGGAACAACACACAGCGCCATCTAGAGATACGTCGGGAAGGGAAATGTGAGTGAGAGAAAGAGAAGATCCGGCGGAGACTCAGGCGCACAAGGTACCGTATGTATGTATACGTATGCACGCTCGCCCATTTAAGCCAACCGATCATGTTGGCTTGCGTGCGGTGCTTTGAGCAGTATAGTTCTCCGAGAGCGATTAGGGGTATAGACGGGCGAGGTTGCTCCGTTCAAGCGTGTCATCTCACGAATCTATAATTGTGTACTAAAGCGTAACACCAATATGACTGTCTCTGCGTACAACGCGCTGATAGGGAAACTGCCAGACTCAAAGTGGACGGGCCCGTTTCGGAATGTTTTCGCCACGAAAGCTTTTCGTGATGGGTTTTACTCAGTATACGTATATAGCTTTCCATTCCCGTACGAATATATAGCTGCTTTGCGGCGAACACCCGAATGCCATTAACCGCGAACTATAGTGTCAGTGAATGTAGCACTTCCGATCAAGCTTTTTGTGGACTTCCTGTACGCGCACGCAATCTTATTATTATTATTTTACCATTCTCTCACCTTGTTTCTTTCCTGGTCGATGCAGTTGCGTCATCTCTTTTCCCAGCAGTATAGTGGGCCAGCCCTGCGCTGCTATTTTAGATGTGCGGCGCGTTTAGGGAGCGCAGTTCCGTTGTTTGACGCGGTGTTTCGTAAGCCGCACCCTGCAGCTGCTGTAATGTACAGTGGCGACGTTGGCTTTCGCACCGTCGTCTGTGCGTGGCCGCGCGGGTGGAACACTTGCGAAGAAAAAGAAAAAAAAAAGCCGAGAGGAAACAGTAGGCGCCGGATTTGACGGTCAGGATGCGCAATCGTCGCGCTGCGCTGAGACTTTGAGACATTTATTTTTCTCTCGCCGGTTCCTCACTGCGCCTCAGTTTCCGACCGGCGACCGTGCGTTCGCGTTTTTCCGGCTGACGTGGTTCGGTGGCGTGCAGTTGGCGTAGTATACCGCCGGTCGCGCCTCGTCAGGGGTCCAGAAAAGAACGTCTGGTCCAGAAAGGAACGTCTGGTCGTCGGAACTGTGTCACCATTGTTCTGCTGCCTTGACTAGTGAAAACCGCGCTCGCATTTGTCAGCGACGCTTGTTGCCCGAGCTTTTCGGCACCGTGTTTCGGCGTCTTTCTTAGTGGGAGCTCCTGAATAGTAAGTTGGGGCGGCTTGCCCTTTGAGTTGTCCACGCGTTCAGCTGCCCTTTTAATGTCTCTTTTTCTGTAACGTCCGCTTGCAACGCTATTCGGAGCAAGTTTAGGTTGCTTCTGGTGTGACATATCGTTCCAGGGACGTCTGTTTATACCTTTTGTTGTAGGCGTGAGCGACCTACATGTGTTTCGTTAACGAGAACTTTGGATGTATTGTGTAGGTGGCTTGTAGCTGTATAGCTGTACTTGTCTGTATGTAGATATAAGCATGTACTGTGTGCTATATACGTGTCTAGGTGTGCTAACAGATTGTGTACTAAGAGGGAGAGAGAAAGAAACTTTATTTCGGAATGATTCTTAGACTGGGTCGGTGAGTTCATAGTTGCCTGAATCCGATAGCGTGTTTTGTGTGGGCTTATACAGTTCTTGCAATGGAGTGGTACAGCTTTTCCAGGTGTGGAGCAGGGAGGGTGGGATGATTTGTCGAGCTCGCTTAATTTATTTTATATACCGTAGGTGGGTAGAATACTTGGTAAATTACCCGCAGTGGTTGCTCAGTGGCTATGGTGTTGGGCTGCTGAGCACGAGGTCGCGGGATCGAATCCCGGCCACGGCGGCCGCATTTCGATGGGGGGCGAAATGCGAAAACACCCGTGTTCTTAGATTTAGGTGCACGTTAAAGAACCCCAGGTTGTCGAAATTTCCGGAGTCCTCCACTACGGCGTGCCTCATAATCAGAAAGTGGTTTTGGCACGTAAAACCCCATAATTTAATACTTGGTAAGTTACCGTGATTTTCCTATGCATTTTGAAAATATTGATTTCGATGTATTTTGACAAATGAAACTAATTAGCAGTGACGTAACAAGGGGGCGGCCCATCGGGCACGTGCCCCCTTCCCTCCCCATCCCCAGTCAGGTGCGTGCCCCCTAACCTGTTAGACTCTAGTTGGTCGGGATATTTCTTGGGGTTCTCAAAAAAAAAAAAAAAGAGGTAGCGCCATCTGGCGGGCGCGGCCATTCAGACAGACCTCAAACGGCAGCTGGAAAATGGCTTTTCCTTTTATTTTTGTTTAGTTTCCGCGTAACAGAATGATGTTTTCTCGTATAATCGAATTACAATCCGATGCTATCACGTCTGCTGGTTGTGTCTTAAGTCTTATCTTACGAATTTTTTGACGCATTTTACTTTGAGAAATTCAATCATTTCAATGACGCACTTGCGCTAGGCGGAGTGCCTCCAAGAGGATGTATGCTGCACGTTCGCTCACGTGCGTGCGCGCGTGGCCTACGTCGCGTGTGGGGGTGGTGTTTGTGTGACGTCATCTTTGTCTAACGTCGGCAACAGCTTCGCTGTAGATCCACTTTCACACGGTAGAATAAGGGCGGAAACTTTATTGATAGGTTACTTTCTTTTCTCCCTGTAAGTTTCAGCGTTACACGGAGAAAAATAGGCCAATGCCCAATACGACCAGTACAGCATTACACTTTAATAAGCGCGGCACAAGTTTCTGCAGTGCCGCAGCATTGAACGGTACCGCCTTCGATGAATCGTGCCAAATGCACGCGATGTTTTCGGTGTATTCATCATCGGTGAAACGCCAATTAAAGTGCACGGAATGTACCGAAATTTAAAATGGTTGGCGCCTCGTGAACCTGCTCTTTAACCGCGTTCGCCGTCGTCGTTGGGAAAACCGGCGGACGCGTCCATCGGGTTAGCTCGTTGTGAGGAACATGTTCACGTAATTTCTTGGATATCCTAACCCACTGAGCACACTAAGCTGGGGCTGGCTATTGCGTCTGCACAGTCAATCTTAGAATACCGTTTGTCGCGATATAAACCTACGGGAAAGCTATCATTTCCGAACTGTTCGCAAACCGAACTTACGTTTCGGATCTGCCTCGTGTTGTATGTACTTCGAGTTTTGTCTCGGTACCCGAACATTAGGTATATATCACTTAATTTTGTACGCTTGCACAAAGCACCGCTGACAGCACGTCATTTTTCTGCTACATACGCATCACGTAAGTTTTGTGATGCGTGTATGCTTTATTATTATTATTATTATTATTATTATTATTATTATTATTATTATTATTATTATTATTATTATTATTATTATTATTATTATTGCGGACGGAGGCGATTATTTGGACTGCAACACATACATCATTTGGTTTCCGATCTGCGGGCGCGAAGTCTGCCCAGAAGATTCGTAGACTACACACTCAACGCATTTTATTCGTTGTTCACCACGTTACGACCTTCTATTTTCATCTATCCATGTGCCTGCACGGCCGCTCAATGCAGTCTCTCTGACACGACTTTAAAATTAGCGCGATGCGTGCCCGATCGCAACGGCTCCTCATAGATGGCGCCAGCCGTCTCGTCGGCTGGATTTAGCGCTTCTCTGTTTTTGGAGAGGTCCTGTGCTTGGGTGGTTCCCCCTCTTGGTTTTGCGTGTTGTATAACTTTTGAAGGGGTGCAGAAACTTCGACTTTGGCACAGGCGAACGATCGGTTGCGCCGGTATTCTCGCGGAACAGGAGTTTGGGGTAAGTTTTGCTCGCTTCTGGTCGCGTACTTTCGGCGCTGGTAATAAGAGTGGGCGCTAGACTGGAAACCGATGCTACCTGGGTGCCCGCGCCTCCAGTACGATGTTTTTCTTTCTTGGCGAGAAAACTTATTTTTGCTGAGGCCGACACTCGATACGTTTCCGCTGGACCCACTTTTAAGCCGTCTGCTTACGGTGTCATGCGCTGTATCCGCACAGAAGGCGCCGGAATTGGGCCATATCGGGCTGAACGATGTTATGACAGCTGTGCGCATCTTGGATAAATTCTTGATTAATGGGGCTGCAGCGACATCTTGTGACTTCATGATCGTCTTTTTGATATGTGGCTGCCCCGAACAAAAAAGAAACAGGCTCAGAACCAGCAGTACGCGTTTGTTGCGCGATTTAGTGGTCCACGCCGACACGCCTTTATTCGGTAGTATCCAGTTATATCTTGCACCAGGGTGACATACGGTGCGGGGGCGGCTTAAAGTTTAGTCTGCCCGGTTTCTTGAGGGAAAACGTTTATAGCGTGCTGAACGCCCTGTTTATGTGTGGGTTTATATATACACGGATGGTGTGAAATGTTTAGTTTCGGTTACGAAATCGGCTTCGCGCGTCGGGTTGGGTCGGCCTTGTATTGTGAAAAGGCGTATTCCGTCGACGGCCGTCTTCAAACGGAAAGGAACGCCGCCTTCTCGTGGAAAGAATGAGTCTGTCTGTTCTGCACATGTTTATGTTCGCCGCGTTCCTTCGTACGTGAGTCACCGCACAGAGCTTCCTTTCTTCACCCCTCCTCCTCTTTTTCACTCTTTCCCGAATAAATATGTGACAAAAACTTAAGGAGCGGTGTCAAGAGTTGTACGCGCTGACAAACTGAACAAGTTCGCGAGCGCATTTATTTATGCGTCAGACACGGGTCATACACATGCATGAGCGTCTCAAGCGCGATTGTAAGGAAATGTCTTTTGCAGATATAATAAAATGTGCTACGCGGTGAAGTGAGTGATGTGTCTGAAGAACTCGTTTCATCTTTTCTTCCTCTTTTTTTTTTCTTTTTTCTGATACAGACGCCCTGCTTGCCGATCTGCAGCAGACGACGGCGAGTCTGAGCAACGGCTCGTCGCCTCTGTATTCGAGCATAAACAGGCCAGGAGTTCTCGGGAAAGACCACAACATGAGCCACACCGTTACCACAGAGCGCTACGACTACAAACCCTCATCTGAAAAAACGTCGGTGAGTTCTTGTGCCTTTAGTTTGCAGAATAGAGCTACCTTCAATACTCCGAGCACCTGTGTCGTTCATTGTGTCAGTGATGTACCTCGTACGTGTGTGTGCAACAGATGTAGGAGGGAGCAAGAGAGTATACCCAGCTGTAGTTTTGTATAAGATGTTTGTTTTGCCTAAGTTTTTGAATGGTAAAAAAGTATAACAATGAATGACATTGTTTGACAATCACGAAGGATATACCCTGAAAAGATTGTACGTACATGCCTAGCTATTACTCATGACATGTTTTGGCAATACACTACGGGATGTGTCGATTGTTTGGTTGTCCATTAGTTTGCTAGATTGCAGCATTTACTTCCAGTTTAGGTTAGCCCACTTGCTATTAAAATAAAACAATGTTTTTTTGTGTGGTAGCTAATTGTGAATACCGGAAGAGCTCATACTGCCAATTAAAGGAACCATTGACATTGCAATTACTTGGATGAGGCAGTATGGTGTTGGGAGCAATCCTTTCTTTCATATTTTACCCCTCATCCCACTTATAATGCCGGCCACGGCAGCCGCATTTCGATGGGGGTGAAATGCGAAAACACTTGTGCACTTAGATTTAGGTGCACGTTAAAGAACCCTAGGTGATCCAAATTTCTGGAGTCCCCCACTACGGCATGTAATCAGAAAGTGGTTTTGGCACATTAAACCCCATAATTTTTTTTTATAATGCCACTAAATAAAGACAGCGCAGGCGGTGTTTTTTAGAGGTTAAAAGGGCACTTCAGACAAATGCTAAATTAAACTGCATTGTGAATTACATTCTTGTGATCGAAAGCAGGTGACATTTATGATGGGAGGAAGTTTGGCTAGCCAGAAAAGATACAGAAACTAAAGAATAGTGACGGTGCTGCCCTAAAGTCCTCTGACCAGCTCACTATGATGTCATAAATGTTCACAGTGTTTACTCCAGTTTTGTTTAGTGTTCATCTGTAAAAAGGACTACACAGAGGCTTTAGCAACTACACTTGGCAAGCAGCATCAACTTTTCCTGCACAAAACGATCCAAATATGAGGAAATATTTTCGAGATCCATGGCTTACAGATGCGCATAAAAAAAAAAAAAAAGTTTTATTCTACTTTCTTTCGCACCATGGATCAAGCCTTTTTCAGCAAATGAATGATAGTGGAGTTTCGAAAGAACACCAGTCTTAATTAATTTATTATTGCTGTACTGTGTCTCTTTAATTTATCTGTCATGTTTCCATTAATTTTGAGCATGCAGGCAACCATAGACAGTGCCTCAAATATTGTCACATTTGCACTTCCAGCCCATCTACCAGAACCAGTACATTGTGCGCGAAGTCACAACTACAACTACGAATCGAACCGCGTCGCCGTCGTCGCCGCGCAGCCGGGGCCTGTTGGATGGGGCAGCCAGTCCGCCGACTCCAAGGCGCTCACCCATCTCCAACAATCTGTCGGAGCTGGACAACCTCTTGGAAGACCTCAACACAGCCAAGTTCCCACATGCAGTCACACCTTCGCCTCCGATGTCAAGAAGTAGAGGTAAGTGTCCGAACAAATGCAGCTTTATTTGCAACGTCATGCCTCGATGAGACACTGCATTTTCAACCTACCATGATTAAAATTCAAATAATTAATTATCTGAGTAAGTTCAAGTGAATAGCGAAACTATTGCCGGGCTACAAAGTTTTCAATATATTTTTAATGCATGTATATCTGAACTTTTGGTTTAGTCAAACTGTCGGCTTACCTGGGCAAAGCATTACCAGCACAGTTCAACGTCGATATGGTGAACATGGTCATAACAAGTTATTTATTATAAAATGAAGTAACTTAAGTCTTCGTCTCGCCAATATTAGTGTGTAATGAATACGTGTATGCTTTTAACAAATATAGGATAAAAGTAGCTATGGTATTTTTGCGTCGGATTAAACTTCATTATAGTGTCGTTTGACTATAGCATTTCTCCTGCGACTGAAATATGATGTTTGTGCACTGAATGTGACCAAATATGGCTTACCTAGAAAATTTAAGCTTCAATCTCTTCTGATGAGAAAGCAGTCAATGGGTGACCAACTAATATCAGGGCATGTGACTACTGTTGTACGACAATTCTTAATTACACATTGTTACACTTTTTCCGCACCTCAGAATTTTGAAAATCACCACACTTTGTTAAAGGACTTAGTCAAACAGTATGTTGAAGTGCAGCATGTTCTTGGGTAGTGTGGCCTTTGCAGACGTTAGGCAGTTCAAGGTGATAGTGGGTCGATGCATAATTTGGGGTCCTGCTATTTATCTTCCAGCCAGCGTTGCAGTGATTTCAGAGAGCGGTGCTTCATGCTGACCATATGCACCACTGAGCTTTGCTCCAAGCTCCCCGTCTGTGGATTTTTGAAGATCACTTTTTGCCGAGGGATTAACAGTTTCAGTTCAAACCATAGCCACCAAAAAGATTACATCACGTATGTTTACGGATCTGGCAGATCCGTTCACATGAACTGAACTGAAAAAATTCAACTTCGCTGGATAAGTTTGCTCAGAAAACGAGAGAGAGGTGGAAATGTATGCTACTGGTTTTGTTATTCTAAAGCGTTGCAACATGTAAAGCAGTATAGGTTTGGCACAGAATCAATGCTCCATTTCTTATGTGAGGAAATCATGAAAAATACCTGTGCTTTTGTTACTATTTAGTACAAATTGGCTGCACACAGTACAGAAATCATGTGAAGTTACTTGTTTCCTTCCACTAGTCATGGCCACATGTGGCAGATTTAATGACTGCCTAAGCTTTCTATTTGTATGTAACAGTTAAAGGTATTTTTTTTTTACTGTAGTCTATGTTGCTACTTAGAAACTTTCGTCACCACATTTAAAGACCACTGGATCAGTTGCATGGCCTTTAAGTTCCATAAGCCGATCCGACTTGACTAAATTTAATCCGGGGGAAGTGTTCAGTTAGTCTTCAGCTTGGAGTAGCAGCTCCATCGTGCATCATCAACTCACACTGGCTGAAGCACTCACGTTTGTGCACTCAAGTTAACATATGCCATGAAAGTTAAGAAGTTTGGCAAAAGTGCAAAATGCAAGACAGTGCACTGAACTAATCCTTTGATTTCCGGGTGTCTTTCTGAAATGCAACAAGTTCAATTTCGGTCTAAGTAACATGTCAGCAAGCTTTTGGAATTATATTTACTGGTGGCATGTTGCTGAACATATTTTGAATTTTTAAATCTGAAAAGAAAAAGTCAAACTTATGTTAATGAGTAACCTTAATTAGGATTATAATATTTTCTCAGGCAACATGTCCTCTTTGTCGCTGTCATTGTCCCTTTAAGACACCTTGTAATCGGCATCAAAGGCCCATGAATCATAGTTCATAAATTGAACTCTTGCATCGGTGAAAGAATGTGCAGGCTTGTTGTACCGGTCTGCATGGTTGTAAAATCTTCAAGCGATGCCAATAGACAGTATGCTTAGTCGTTCCATGTGTCATATAAAAACTAAACCTACCATGAAACTTCAGTTAAACCTTATTCTGAATAGATGGCGCAACCAGTCTATAGATTTGCATGTTCTCGAAATAATTCGGTCATGGCCAGGGGATGCATTGACAGCCAGGCAAGCGTACGCCACCTAAGCAGTTAATGGTATGTTTCAATGGTATACACTTCTAACCTTATTCTGAATAGATGGCGCAACCAGTCTATAGATTTGCATGTTCTCGAAATAATTCGGTCATGGCCAGGGGATGCATTGACAGCCAGGCAAGCGCACGCCACCTAAGCAGTTAATGGTATGTTTCAATGGTATACACTTCTGAAACTGTGAATTAATTCTTCTCATTTGACAGTTTTCCAAGGTAATCTGCATTCAGAAAAACTGTAATTTTCGCAAAATTCAGTTAAATTTAGGCTGATTTTAGCAGGAGTGCTGCTGTGGACTTCAATCTTCTATTTTAGCTTGTTTCATAATAATCATTGTAAAGTGAAAGCTTTAGGCATACTTTAAGACTGAAAAAAAAAGGTGGTGTCATTTGAAGGATTGTTGAAACAATAAAATACGTAGAAATTACTTTACACTGTAGGCCCTTCTGAGACAATGTAAAGCATCCTATAATATTTAAATGATAATTTTCTCAAGCAAGCATGGTGATTTAACACTTGTACTGGCTTGGCCATAACTTCTCTAAATTTTCACCAAAGGCTTACATTAACACTGTAAATTTGCCTTTTAAATTTCATTAAAATCTGGCCAGCACTTCAACATCAATTTTTTTTGTGCACCATTTCCCCTCATAACAGCAACACTGGGGTTCTGTTACAGTGTCTGGTTATATATATATATTTTTTTTTTCAATGGGCTTGAATTATTGCATATATGCGGTATAGTTAATGTGCCTTTATAGTTTGTTTATTATAAAGCGAAAGTTTTAGGCACAGTTTAAGACTGAAAAAATAAAGGTAGTGTCATTTGAAGGATTGTTTTCTTTGAGACAATAAAATACAGAGAAATAACTTTGCACTGTAGGCCCTGCTGAGACAATGTAAAGCATCCTATAATTTTTAAATGATAGTTTTCCCAAGCAAACATAGCATTATATATAACACTTGTACTGGCCTGGTCATAACTTCTCTAAATTTTGACCAAAGGTAATGAAATAAGGCCCATGGGCTTACATTATGACTGTAAATTTGCCTTTTAAATTTCACTAAAATCTGGCACTTCAATATCTCTTTTTTTTTTCACCATGTCCCTTCATAACAGCAGCGCTAGGGTTCTATTACAGTATCTGGTTATATATACAGGGTCCATTATGAAAGTAATGCGCATGATTTTATTATGACGCGACTATCCATGGTAGCGTGGTAAAACCGGTCGGGAAATGTGAAGGTTCTGCCCTGCCAACGCAGCCGGCCGGCAGTTTACTCCGAGCAGTGTGAGCGGATAACACAGCAGTGTGAGCGCAAGTTCCACACGAAGCTTGTGTCGAAAGTGTCGACGGAAGATCAGAAAGAACGAGTTTTTTGCTGTCAAGAATTGTTCGATTTGATTCAGTATGAGCCGGCCCTTCTTAATTCTGTCGTAGCCGAAGATGAATCCTGGATGTTCGAGTACAACCCAGAATCGAAAAGGCAGAGCAGCGAGTGGCACACAAAATCATCCCCCCATCCCAAGAAAGCGCGAATAAGCAAGTCTCGCATCAAAACGATGCTCATTGTCTTCTTTGACGCCCGAGGAATTGTCCATTTTGAGTTTGTACCGCAGGTAGAAACTGTCAACTCAGCCTTTTACCTGGAGGTGCTCAAGAGGTTGAAACGCCGGGTCACGCGCGTGAGGGCTGACGTCAAAGACACGGCCAAGCTCCATCATGACATTGCCCCCAGCCACACATCCTTCATTATTACCAACTTCCTGGCCCGGAGGAACACCCCGGTAGTCCCTCATCCGCCTTACAGTCCCGACTTGGCTCCGTGCAACTTTTTTGTTTCCCCAACTGAAGAGAGCGCTGAAAGGAAAGCATTGGGAGACCGTGGAAAACATCCAAAAGCATTTTACAGCGTTCCTGAGAGACATTCCCGTCGAGGAATTTCAGGGTGCCTTCCAGGCGTGGCAGACACGTCTCCACAAGTGTACTGATGCAGGGGGAGAGTATTTTGAAGAATTTTAACCATTTGTACAGGTGCAGTCAATAAGTCTATTTTTCTCAGAAAATGCACATTACTTTCATTATGGACCCTGTATATATATTTTTCAATTTGCTTCATTCCCTGCATATATGTGGTATAGTTAATGTGCCTTTATAGTTTGCTGTAGTAAATAAGTAGTGTTATTTACAAGACCGATGACCATTTCCTTCTGTTCAATTCGACATTAGGTTCTGACTGGTTTCCAACTCTTAGCTGCAGCTGTACAATGACTGAGATGACTGTATTTTGTAATGTTGCTTGATGATGGTTGCCAAGTCAGAAAATGAAACTAATTAGTTTCTTGAAACCATTTTTGGGAGAGCTGTGGTTGGTGGCAGCAAGAGGATGTGTAATCTCGCATTTTGGACACAAGTGAGGGACAAATTATGCAGGTTATAGCACGCTGAAATGGACAGAATGTCAGGCTTTGAGGTGCAATAACAACTTTCCCATTGGAAGTCACAATATTAAAATAGTACCTTGTTCTATTAATCTCTAATTAGCCAGGTAAGTAGTATGCAAAATTATATTGAAACAATTCCATACACATTAATATCCAGTGGGGGCTTTCGTGCCCTTATGTGTTTAATAGTATTTGCATTCACTTTTGAGCATCTCTTGCTTCTATCCCATCGACATCCTGTTGATAGTTTTCTCAACCTGGCTCGATCCACAACCACTTACATTGAAGCATAAGATTTCTATCAGAGTTTTTTTTATTTTTCAATACTAACCATATGAAGCCAGTAGACAATGAAAACAAGGGAAATGTGGGATGAAATTAGCTGTACTTTAATTTAAGTGTAGAAACAGTAAGGAAAAGGAGAGTGGAAGTGGAAAAAAGATACCTTGCCTCCGGTGGGAGCATTGCCTGTGATGCTGTACCATTTGAGCCAACTAAGGGGATGACTGTCTGTCCTCCCATTCACTTTTCTTGGGTATCATACACATTCCCATGTTCCAAGAAATTGGCTAATTCAAGAAAGTGGCTGAGAAATAGCCATGTGCTGTAAAATCTCTAGAGTGTAATTCGTTCAAAAAGATTTGCGTATTATATCCCTTGAAGATATCTTTTTGTGACGTGGCATACTCACCGCATGACAGTTGGTTTCATATGCTACAATTTGAATGGTGCTTATTGCTTCGCAGTTCACTTTGTAAGGTTCAGAAATTTGTATTATTATTATTATTATTATTATTATTATTATTATTATTATTATTTCATTGGTATCAGTGCTCTGCTTTCGTGGAACATTTAAGCTAACTAGTGGCCGCTTAATAACATATTTTAAGAGTATTCATTTCTCAGGTGTTAAATGGGCAACAGAAGTAAAACTCCTGTTTGCATAACAAAAAATAGGGCACTGGCATCGGTGGGTTATCAAGGAGCACAAAAAATTAGCCTATTTTATGTAATGACAGCAAACCCTTTAGATTAGATAATGTAGTGTGATGAAATATTTTCAGTATCTTTTTTCAGCGATATGCAGTTGGTGTCAGGCAGTACAGGACAAATTGATAATGGCAATTATGTCTTAAAGGGACATTAAAGCAAAGCAATAAATCAGTTTAGACTAATGAAGCATTGTTAGAAAACCCTGCAGGGAGTCATTTAAAAAAAAATAGTTTGAATTTTAGATGAGAAAATGAAGGTCCAAGTATCGGCATTTGAATTTCGCGCCGAAACCCCAGCGCCGGTAGGTCAGCGTGACGTCAGAGATTCCAAAGTATGTTTTCGCATTTGGGCCGCATTGGCTGAATAAAGGTTCCCTAAACTTGCCATGATTAATATTTGCCTCCTTTAAAACACAATGTAGTCAATCTGTACGGCTATATATAATTAGTAGGCCCTAGAAGATGCCATCAAAATCCAAGACGTCACAGCCCCCAGGTGCGGGAACTTAAGTAGGCGTCGCCACCCGTATTTCATTCTTGCGCTTTTTCTGGCTTACCAAGCGTCTTATCGTTGTAAGAGTGGTGTTTTTGGTGTTGTAGAACAATGATTTACTGATGCAGAAGAAATCATTTTTCACTTTAGTGTCCCTTTAAGGAACTTGTTTGTGTACTGTTAGTGTTACAGAGTTTTCTGATATCTTTACAATACTAACAGAGATCAGCTTAGAGCAGTTTTGTTTCACGCACAGGGCTGCCACCGTAATTGATGCCAAAGAACAAGTTAACCAGCTTAAATAAAGCAGGCCCAGCTGAGTGCCATTGGCATACCTGTAAAACTTGGCAAGAAATTCAGTCTCCTCATGCCTTGATGCAGCGCAGTTCCACAAGGTGCAGTTTTAAAGACAATACAGAATTTTTTTAAAAATTGCCTGTGGCTGATAACAATGCATTGAAGCACAAGAACAAATTGGATGTCCATGCATATTGTAGAGAATTTTGGGAATGAATATCTCGGAACTGCTGGCATCTTGAAAATTCATACCAAGTCAGCACACTTGTAAGCTCACTGGCTACAAACCTGGAGTAGCATGTCACGCGAACAGCCAGGCTAACATCTCCAGCACATCATTAAAGCTTGTTTCTCTCTCACTGGCTACAATTTCGAATTGTAATTTGTACCATGAGGTAATTAAATTAAAAACTGAATTAGCTTTTGTTAGTTGGTTGATTACACATATCAATTTCTCGCAAAAGTAATGTCCACCTCTTCAAGTAATCCAGCTCAAGGACTAGAATTATGCTATCTGCCACAGGCAATTTCTTTTTTTTTTTAATTCTGTATAGTAAGAAAATAAACACCCAGTGTATTGGTACACTGTGTGGCAAAGCAAAAGAAGAGAATAAAGGGTGGTGGAAGTAGTAGGCTGTTGTCGACTTCCTGAGGTACCATAAGCAAGAATAAAGAAGCACGAATTGAACATTGGCATATGGAAAAAGGCACATATACACACTAAGTACGATACTTCCAAATGTTTATTCATGTGACCCTTTGACTACTTGAAACGTACTACGCATTAATTTTTGCCATCTGTGAGGTTGCAGTGGTTTCTCTCACAAAAAGTATCGATTTTCTCAAATACCGGTGACAGCAAGATCAATATATATATGTATATATATATGATGTGTGTTCATTGCATTCAAAACGGCAAGAAACCAGTAGTGTAAGTGTTCGCAACACTACTGTCCACAACACAACAGCGCTGTGTGCATTCCCTTCTGTCCCTGCCTCACGTTGCACTGTTGTGAATTGAAGAGGATCAACAAGCTCAAATTCTGACGTCATCTACTTTATGCCCCACAGACATCAGGGTAATCAGAGTGTATCATTGCGCAGAACTAGAAGACAGCATTAGATGTTACAAATTGTCATCAACATCACACATGCTGGCAGAACCCCAAGGAAAGCAAGTTCAGTGCGATAGAAGGCACACTCATACACATGTTCTCTGCGGAGTACCACCATGCCCAGAACTGTTGTTGTCGCACATGACTTTATTGAGCCAAAGAACCATGCCCAAACTGCCAGCCCTGTGAGCTAGCTTCCTTTCTGCTACTTCTTCACCACATAAACGTTTAGGTTGGGGGCCAAATGTAAAAACGCCTCTGTACCATGTGTCGGCTGCACGCTGCAGGGCCCCAGGTGGCCAAAATTAATCCAGAGTTCCCCACTGCCGAGTGCCTCATAATCATATCTTTGTTTTGGCTCATAAAACCCCAGGATTAATTTTTTTTAACTATACAAATAAGCCACTTTCACCTGAATGAACTTTTGGTTGATTTAATAAAATTATTATTTTGATGATTGCTGGCTTATGGCATAGTACAAAATAAACAACTTGTGAATGTAACCTTGCATTGTGCAGGAGGTCCAGTAGGGCTCTGTAATGAGTCATCTTGAATATACTTCCTGAAATCAACATGCTAGTAACAACTTTGGTTGATTTGTTCAGTATCTATCACGATACCTCTGTCCATTTCATTTGTAATATGTGTAGTCAGGTGGGTATATACAGAAAAATCCCCATAACTCACATAGGAGTTGTGGCAGGGGATCGTGTTTTAAACATCAAGAAAAAATATGGAATGAGTTAATTCACAGTAATAACTAAAATAATTTTTAAAAAAGCACACAAAAATGTTGTAGCATATTAGCAGATACATTAGGTGAATATGTATATACAGCATAGAAGTGTTTTGCAAATAATCAGCGTACAAATAAATGTGAAGGTACAACAGTGAAAAACAATCTTAAGTATCTATACAGGCATACAAGGGGCTATTGTGGCTGCAGCATATGCTGATACAGTGCAGATGTGAAATGAGTGTAAGTAGATATGTTCTTGACGTTTTGAGGAAGGGAATTCTGTAGTTTAGAAGCTTGAAATATAAATTAATAGTCTGTTCGTATGGGTAGGACTTGTACATAGTTGGTTAGGTGCTGATCTGATTGTGCGGGAAACATTCCAGTATTCAAACCCAATGCCTAGAAATATGTAAAAAAGGTATGTGTAACGACAAACTTAATGAGTCAGCGTAACTTCAAAACCATTGGTAATTGAAGAACATGTCTGTGCCATCCGAAAGCGTCTTCTCCAAGTCCCACCAACAATTAAATGCTACGCCTCATAGAAGACGAAGATGCTGAGTAACAACAATCAGGCGTGCAAGGTGCTCATATGTTACAAAATGACAGACTGGTGGGCTAGTTAGTATGGCATTATTTACACAGTCGCGCAAGAAGTACACGGACGGTGAAAGAAGCAGACGGGACACAGCGCTGTGTCCTGTCTGTTTCTTTTGCCGTCCGTGTGCTTTTTGCTCTACTGTAGTGTGTTGCAACACCACCCTACCCCTGAGCGCAAATCAAACGAGCTTTCAGTGTCTCTGCTGAAGCCTTCGCTACAAAAATGAGCCTAGATGACCGACAAAAGTTTTGAAAATCAATTGTCAGAGTAGATAAGCAATGTGTGATGGGACTGCAGAGGACACACTGAAGGTGTCAGGCCAGCTCGTCCTTTCCACTGTATCTGTGGAACGTCAATCAAAGTGGGAGGAAAGTAACATAGAAATAATCAATTACTTTTGAGTAATTCCTCAGTTACTTTTGCAGGCAATAATTACTAAGTGTAAACAATTACATTTTGGGATTAAGTAATTGTAATTGGTTACTTTTTTCTGTAAGATGTACAAGTCTGGCTAAGACAGACGCTGCTGCCAATTTCTTGGGTCAAAATAACAAAAGTATTGGCCTGTATATATAGATACGGGTGCCAGTTGGGACCTTTGGTCAGATTCGCCAGAGTCGAATCAACGAGGTGTAGTCTATGAACATTTCATTTTATACCTATGCAATTGTGTGTAATTTTTCAAACCTGTCCACGAGTGTACTAAGGAGAGTTCAAAATATTGTGACTTTATTTATGACGCCTTCACACACGACAGCTCTTCAGCTAGCCAATCTTACCGGTCATCTTCTGCGACTAATGTGGCAGTGCTATTTGTTCCACTTGTCCCTAGCAGTGTCATTCCACATCTCTCTAAAGTGCGTATCGCGGATGTGTAGCTAAAAATAATTTTGGCACCAGCACATGTTGTCTTTCTTTTCGTGCAAAGGTGCACTGTTTATAACGTCTAGCATCTGCTGAGTTGAAACGCTGAGTGCCTTGGCACCAACCGCACGGTCAGGGACACAGGACCAAGTGTTGGGCAAGAGTTGACATCGTCCTCTCTGCGACGGCTCATACATCGTGGAACTTCTGCAAACGTCTGCGCAGTTCTTGATTTAAAAAAAACTGGCGAGGATCGAAGTTGATAACAATAACATGGGGATTTCATGTTGGTAAGGTCGCAAGCTAAAGTGGTACTGACACATATTTTCAGTTATAGAAGCTGTATCCAACGCTTCTTGCACTTAACAGGTTGGAACTTGGTAAAAATGAATGTTGGAAAACTCTCATGAGGTACTTTAATTTGATTGTAAAATTGGTCTCGAAATGCCGGACATGGCATCACTGACATTTTGTGTAATTATATTGCTCATAAATGTAAACAAGATGCGTTTCATCTGGTTTCATATGCGATGGCCAGCCATCATGACCGCATCAATGAAACTTTGATTGCTGTGTATCACCAGTGTATACGTATATAAGCCAGTGTATCATGACATCATGACGCATCCACTTCCTTGTTACTGTAACTGAAGCTGGAAGTTGGGAACAGACCCATATTATATAGGTAAATTATTTAGAGTGTTCTGATGCTTTCCAGTATTTATTTTAGAGTTTAGAGGGTTTGTGTTCTCATTATAAACAACAGAAGAAGTGACAGGTCAAAAATGTCATGTCAATGCTCTTTTAGGCAATGCGAAGCTTGACAGAGCACCATAGCACTTTGCAAAGATAGCTAATGCAAGAATTTAACGTTGCTTGAGGCACCGCGAAACCCATTCATTATGAAGTCTTTCTAGCAGTTCCATCAAGCTAATATATAGGCCATTGGTGTTAACACAATGTTCCTGCATCACAATGAAATGCCTTTGCAGTAATTAATTTGACAAAGTGATTGTGTCAGCTGTTTGGACCAGTTTTATACAAAAGTGGTTCGTATTGTGTACACTGGACACATTATTTGCATCTCCTAGGGCCTGCAAATTTTTCCTTAAATAATTGCATGTGGAAGTTGCCTGGTGATGTTTGAAACAGGGTCCGAAATCAAATAATGGCTTACTACACAAACAAATGTAAGCTTCTGGTACAACCAGCATAAATAAGTATGTAAATAGATATATGCAACATCCAATCGCATTTGCAGTAGCTACATCAGTGGCAACATCAGTGGCACTATGTTGGAGGGCCACCATCTGTATACGTAGTAGCATGATTTTATTTTATTTATTGATACTGCAATGCCAGGAAGGGATTTTCACAAGGTGGGCGTACAGATACAAGCATGGATCAAATATTTACAAAAAGAAAGCCAGAAATAAATAAAGGCCGCAAATGATTATAAACAAACAAAATGGATCAGCATTGGAGACAAAAAAGTTCAATGATGACAGTGCAACATAGAAGTAGACATAGCAGTACAGTAAGGTTTATGGCATATCTTAATTATTCGAGAACACATAAAATATTTAGTGACTACATTAATATAAAATGTAAGGGGCATAAAGTTGGTAGCAATAAGAAATTAGTAACTATATGGGCAGCAGGGAAATTTTTGCCCCAATGATTGCTCCAATGTAGGCATCTGAGACTAATTGTGCATTATGAAGTTCTCTAAGCAGCCGTTTTTGGCTGGTTTGGAAGCCAGTATGTTGGGGATGATTGAAACACATGTTGCAATTGTTTGAAATTAGCATTTTAAAGATTACTTGAAAAACGTATCATGCCAACCATATTTCTCCAACCTTACTAGCATTTTGAATTATCCTAATTCGAACTACCGTGAGTATGCTGTATTTTCTTATTTTCACTGAGTGCTTGGGCACTACATGGATGTAAAAAGATAGGAGCTCTTATATTAATGTTGTGATACAGGTGTGTGAGCAAATATTACATCATCTGGACTGTGCTACTCAACCACAGGGTGTTTGGGATTGACGGAACACTATTGGAGGCATTACATATGATACCTACTGTCAACACATGAAGTAGTACATCTGTCTCTACAGTGGTAATAATGGAGGCAATGCCTATTGACATGTATAGATAAATAGTGCAAAACTTGAAGGTGAGAGCAAGTGAAAGCTTATGCCAGATAACATCTTCCTAGCTTCCGAACCGCACAGGAAAGGTACAGCTAAGGCAGCATGGAAATAAAGGCACAAGTATTATGTGACAAATGAAATAGAAAGCATAGTGTTGTTCCTAGAATGACATCGTGAACCATATTCCCAATACATATAGTGATGTTTGTGTTAGAAACCTATCAACAAGGATTTCATAAAAATTGCCTTCAGTCCGGATGGTTCTGAAATCGTTAGCCAAGTCTATGTTGCTGAGCCATTGCCTTGTTTGTGTAAGGAAGCACTCTGTTAGTCATGCTTTATTTTCAGCTTATCTTCCTTTTTTTTTTAATGCAAAAGCATCAAATGGCTCATTGAGCGAAAAAGCCGGTGTCTGTAGCAACAAAACGGTGCCTGAATTGCCATTGGCTGTGATGCCACGCCATGAGCGCATCTCAATGGAGTTCCCATTGGCTGCGATGCTACGGCATGAGCTTGCCTCGACAGAGCAGAGCGGGTGAAAGGGAACACATGCTGCTGCAGTAGCATGTATTCCCTTTGGTGTTGTGTGCCAGTGTTGTGTGAGGGGAGAGCATGTCACCAGGACGTTGTCACCCTCACTCTCGCTTTCAGAAGCCTGTGTCATCTGTGCATTCCTTGTCTGCACAACCTCTCGCCTGCGTTCAAACTGTGCCTCAGTAAGGCCAAATCAAAACACAGCAACCGTCTCTCAACACGCTGGCTTGCCCGCAACGAGTTCATAACACAAAGTACTGCTCAGCGGCATTCAGTTGGACGTTGATGCTTTTACGTTCACAACTCAGACGTGCTTAGGTGTCGTATGTTTTTTCTTTCTTTCTTTTCTGACTTTGCAGTCACTGAGGTCACCACAACTCGCGAGGTCTCACATGTGCCGAATGGGAGGTCCCTCTCGCCATCATCGCCAGTGCGGTATCGGCCACCCTCATCACCACGTTCTTATGAGATGGAACCTGCGATGGAGAACCTCCTCGACGACCTTCAAAATGCCGTTCCACAGCCAAGTCGAGGAGTGTGAGTCGAACGCATCAAGTTTTCCGTGATTTCTGTTGTTCAAGAGAAAGCTGACCATATTCAGAAAGTAGGCATAGGTTTCAGATAGCTTTTCTGTTATAATCACCTAACCCATCTCACTTTTTATAGCAAACACCTTCCTTTGACTACATTGCCTGTTCTCATGGTCAGTGGTCGGTGGTTGGCACTTTCACTGCCGATACAAAGGGCACGTGCTCTCATGTAACCGAGTTGCGGGGCACGTTCGTCACCAACAGTGAATATATCAGATTAAGAAATCTTCAGTGCGAACATAGTTGTCACAAACATGAGTTTTACATATGGCATTTGCATCACTAAATACTTAGTGTGAGCACAACATATGACTGACTTTCTGCTTCATCTCCACATATCATCATCCATTGTACATCTTCTTCATCTGTATATATCATGACCAGCAGCACAGCTTGATCCTCGTGGTAGTAGCACAAGCTCGGCTGTAATAAAGCGGTTCCTTACAAGTGGTGGACGGTGCTTTTCGTTCCCCAAGACCTCTCGCACATTCTCACTGGAGCTCCGCTCGGGTCACCACATAACACCACCAGCCATGCTCGCTTCATCGAATCCAGGCACGTCCGAGGCCACTGCTCCACTGCAGTCTTCGCCTTCCGTCGTGACCATCAACAGCCGCCTGCGCGACCCCCAAGTCTTCGCTGGTCTACGCGGGGATGACGCAGAGGACTGGCTCCAAAACTACAACCTCGTAAGCGACTTCAACAAGTGGGACAGTTCACAGAAATTACGGAACGTCCCGTACTACCTATCCAATGTCGCAAAAACCTGGTTTTAGAACCATGAGCGAGATCTTTCACGCAACAGCTTTTGGCAACAATATTTTGGCAAATTTCATCAAAAGGTCCAAGGCTATTCTGGAGGTTCTGAAGATGGGCAATGGATGACGGTGCAAAGATAGAGCTTGGCTGCACTGAATACACGCATTTGTAACGTCGTAGTGTGTGTAAGCAAATAGCCGAGTATCTTGACACACGATTCTGTGCGAAAGCTTTGAGGAATTTGAAGGTTTAGATGCTGTGGGGAAGCACTTGGAAAGGATTGCCTTCCTCTTCTTCTGCGAGAGAGGGCTCTGACATAGCTACAGAAGTACTGGTTAACTGCTCTGTTCCCTATGTAATTACTTAGTGAAACAATAAATGTTACCTTAAGTGTCTTCACTGCAACAAACACATGCCTTCAAGCAGATAATTTCTTCAATAATATGAATAGCTTCCTAAAAGTGTTCAACTATTCGCTTACATTGACAACCATTGCCGATGGTTCATGCACAATTTGTACCAACACATCGCAATATGTCAGGTTCAGGTTCAGACATTTTCAAGGAAGATAGTTGACTTCGTAGCTTGGGCTGTGCTCATTAGTTGTCTTCTGGGCAGAAGCAACGGTTTTACATTCTCAGGCAAATGAAAACATGTGCGCGATAGCAACCGTGCGAGAGAGGCTGGAACAAACAGAATCAGACTGCGAATCCCAGGACATCTTTTTGTTAAAAAGCGTACCAAGACATTGTACTGAGAAAAAGCACCAAATCAAGGCTGACTTCCTTGTTTTTAGCTCTAAATAAAACTGCGTTTGTTTTAGAAGTATTTATAGATAGCAAATTGCGCAAACTCCAGGCATACAGTTTCGTGAGTCTGGTTTAAATTTTCAATAAATCTGATCCTAAAAAAAAAGCTAGTATCATCAGCATAAGCTATAAACGAGGTATTTGCATCTATTTTCACTGCGTAAATAATATAGACATTAAAAAGTAGAGGCCCTAGGATGCTTCCCTGTGGTACTCTGCTGTTCAGGGATCGAATGCTTGATTTGTAGTCATTCAATTTTACCTGCTTCTGGCGATGATTCGAGTAACCTTGCGTAAGTTTAATAAACCCTCCATGGAATCCGTAGCGCTCAAGCTTTTTCAAAAGTGTGATAAGATTAATTCAACGAAGACTTTTGATTAGGCGATAAATATTCCAGCTGCATACATTTGATGCTCGAAACCGTCTAATATGATTTCTTTTTGAAGAAATGACGGGGACTCCGTGGAATGTTTTTCGCTGAAACAAAATTGAAATGGCATAATGATGCTATGGAGACTCAAAAAGCTATTCATTCTTATGTGTAGTATCAGCTTTTCAATGCCCTTAGAAAAAATGGGCAGTATGGCAATAGGCCTGTAGTTCGATACAATATTTTTGTCACCGCCTTTGAAAATAACGGTAACTTTAGCGCCATAAAAAACGATGTCCATAAAAATCAGTTGTCAGTCCCTTGGACACTGCTTGAGCCAGTGGTACTGCCTTTGTATTACAGCTCTGTTATGTGTGCATGACAAAACAGATCTTTCTTCAACAACTTCAATCACTAATGTTACTTTTGTCGAGGCTAGATTATTCAAATTCAGCATAAAATATATATATAGTCAAGACAGCCAGAAGACCACAGGGAAAAAGCAGGACTTTACTCGTGTTGAAGTCTAGTAAAGTTGTGTTTTTCATGTCTGCTTCTAGTCTGCCTCTTTTACTGTCAGATCATTTGATACAATGCTGCACTGATATATATGTGTGTGTGTGTGTGTGTGTGTGTGTGTGTGTGTGTGTGTGTGTGTATTATTATTATTATTATTATTATTATTATTATTATTATTATTATCATTATTATTATTATTATTATTCAGATACCCTAAAGGCCCTTACGGGCATTACATGGGAGTGGGGGTTAACAACAGGATATTTCAAACACAATTAGGGGGGAAAGGCAATATAGAACACCATGGTAAAGATTACCGAATACAACAACAAGAAAATATAAAAAAGAAAAAAAGGAAAGAAAGAAAGAAATGCATACATGATGAAAAAAAGACATTCGGTACAAAGCATGTAGATGCACTTATAATGCGTCAAAGGCACAAAATTCAGTTTTTACTCAACATGCGTAAAACTGCGCTTCAAATGACTTACAAATTAGTCACGATCATGTATAGAAGCAATTTCTTTTGGCAGCTTGTTCCAGTGATAAATCGCAAGAAAGAGCGGTGATTGTCGAAGGAGATTTGTACGCGCAAACATGGGACGCACTTTGAAGGGATGGTCGAGGCGGGGGAAAATGTTTTGTGGGGGTTTGATATGGGATGCCGTAAAGGATGACGGGGTATGATACAATCTGTGGAAGTGGGAAGGCAGTGCTAACAGTCATCGTGTTTCTCGAGAGGGTAATTGGAGGGGCTCTTTGATAGGCGTGATGCTGGATGTTCTAGAGTAGGTTTTAGTGATGACATGTGCTGCTTTATTTTGTAAAGATTCAAGCTTGTTTATTAGGTAACTCTGATTTGGATTCCATATTATGGAAGCGTATTCAATCTTTGAGCGAACTAGAGCTATGTAAGCTAATAATTTAGTTGACTGATTTGCTAAATACAAATTTCGCCTGATGAATCCAAGTGTTTTATTTGCTTTCGAAATTATTTCATCAATGTGATCATTCCATATAAGGTTTGAAGTTAAATGGACGCCCAAGTATTTTAATGTAGACACATTCTCGATGCATATGTTGTTCATAATATATGAACTTAAGTGAACGTTACTGGCTCTGGTAAATGTCATTGTTCTTGTTTTAGAAACATTAATTTCCATTTGCCATTGCTCGCGCCAAGGTGAAATTTTTTTTAGGTCGGCCTGTAAAATATTGGTATCTTCACAGGTGATAATTTGTCTGTAAAGAACACAGTCATCTGCAAACAACCGAACTGTTGAGGTCAGGTTGTTACTGATGTCATTAATGTAATTTAAGAATAAGATTGGTCCAAGTACAGAGCCCTGAGGAACGCCAGATTTAACTTGCGCTAAAGCGGAAAACTGATCATTTACGGAAACAAATTGGCAGCGATTGGTTAAAAAACTTGAGATCCAATTAACAATTTTACCATGTATGTTAAGCCGGCTAAGCTTCATCATTAAGCAAGAATGGAGAACTTTATCGAATGCTTTCTTGAAGTCAGTAAATATGGCATCGATTTTTATGGAATCATGAACAGCTTGATGAAGATCAGTTATAAGTTCAGATAGTTGTGTTTCACAAGAGCGTCCTTGCTGAAATCCATGCTGATTATTAGAAAAAAAGTTATGTTCAGATAAATATTTCATAACTGCAAAAGATATGATATGCTCAAGTAATTTACTTGGAATACTAGTCAAGGATATAGGTCTATAGTTTGAGGGCACTGATCGGTCACCTGATTTGAAAATGAGAGTCATGCGACGGATCTTCCAGTCATCTCGTACAATTCCTGTATCTATTGATTGCTGGAAAAGGGCGGTTAACACGGGAGGTATTATAGATATTATAGATATAGATATTATAGATATTGCGTGCGTATGTGTGTGTGCATGTGTGTGTGTGTATTCTAGTGAGTTTTCTAATGAATAACCCAGTGAATGAATATTTATTGAGTGGGTAGTGTACTGTTGACAAGAAGCTGAAAACAAAAAGTGTGGTATAGGTTGTAGCAAAGCAAAATTTTACTAGTTTATTGTTTAAACTTGTCATATAGTGATCAAAATAATAAAAGCACCTGCAAAAACAGCGCATAGGGATAGCATTGTAACGTTTAGCCAGCCTTACATGTGGAAATACACGTTCTAGGTGCTTGCATCATCCACGAGCAAAACACTGGAATGTCTGTAAATAGCAGCCTGGTCTTTAAAGAAATTGCTGTTTTCTGGTTCATGTCAAGACAACGCAATGATAGATATACAGGCAGAGAGTCATTGGTGTTGGGCTGAAGCTCTTATCACTTTGAGCGACAAGAATGTAAATGTCTATGGTGATTCTAAGATGTGTCCTCAACTACCTCGCACACCTGGTATGTGAGGTATGTAAACACAGTTGGTGCAGGACAGCAGCTTTTGCATAGCTCCGCCTGCGGTTTAGTTCTGCTGATTTCTCCATCTGCTCTCATATAATGAATCTTTAATACAGTGAATGCATTTTTCCTACGGGCGTTCATAAATTAGTTTAAAGTTTGTTCTTCTCTTTCTCAAATGCTAAGAGCAGTGATGCAATGGCATGAGTAGCCAGCTATTGAAGAAATGCTGTTATTTTACTGGTAGCAGCTTGGTAGTAAAGATGTCCGTAGGAGCAAGGAATTGCTCACCTTACACAAACACATTGTGTCATGCAGTAACGCTTTGTGCTATCATAAATCAGCTACCTGCAAAATGTGTTACATAATAATTTCCACAATGCTTGGAATGTGCCTAACTTCTCCTCTATATTGCACGCTTAAGCCTAACAGTTAGGCCTGATTATGGCTAACAATTAATTTTTAAAGAAAACACAGTTAAAAAGAAAAAGTAGGTTTCTTCTGTGTTTCTTTTCATTTATTGTTAACAACTAAAAGGCAACATTGTGGTATGCAAAGCATTCCTCAATCGTGTTCGCTGCCAGTTGGCTTACTCACCTGTAAGTTATTCACAGAGGCACGGTTGTCACATTTTCTGACTATAGTCCTAGGAAACCTCGAAATAGCTGTTGCATAAGAAAATAGAGGTGTGCGCGAAACAAGCAAGACAAGAAGTCCTTGTAGGTCTTGAAACATACCTGCGTGCTTTCTTTTTTGGCCTTTTATTTTTCTGACGTGGTTCTTACCTTTTTTTTTTTTTTTTTTTTTTTGAAGGGCATAGTTGCATCACTATTGCCTAAGCGTTCACGAGTCGCAAGCAGTATTTTCGGGCACGTGTGTAGGCAGAGGTCCAGCGCTCTGGTTTTTGCTAAGAATAGTACACATCGCCTACACATGGCGAAAGTTGTTTGTTTTGGTGGAGTGCGTGTTCTTTTTCGTGGTAAAAAAATATCACTTTCACAAGTTGCTTAGCTGTATTCCTGCTGCTCATAGGCTTAAAGTGAAGTTTTAAGGTAACGATATAGCGCAACAGTAAATAGGCCACTTAAGACCCGTATTCTTTCAAAACTATTTTCATTCATTTCATGATAAAAGCATAGTCAAATACTAGTAACAAAACAAAAGGCCAAACTTTGCTTTCTCAAATTTCAACCTCCACGGTCAGTGTGTCAGTGGGACGTCACAGATATCAAAGTGTTTTTGGCCATTTTGGTGCAGGAAAAGTTCTCGAGACTTGCTAAGTTGGATGATTGGTTAGTTTAGAATGCAGGATAGTCCTTGTTCACCAATAAACAATTAAGAAGGCCCTGGTAGACGTTGGCAAAATCCATGATGTCACGGTGAGTCGATGTCATTGCCACCTGTCTTTCATAATTTTTGCATCTTTTCTGGCTTTCCAAGCCAGAGAGGGGAAAATATAGATATGTTTTGCCTATTGCAGAAGCATAATGCAATAACAGAGGTGAACTTAATAGTTTTTCTTTACTATCTTTTTAATCTTTTACTATCATTCCTTTTCCGCTGTTACAGATAAATCAGGCCGAATCGATGTTATCTTCCTTGACTTCAGCGAGGCTTCTAGTACTATACCCAACTCCAAACTAATTCATAAACTTAATCTGATTGGTTTCCCCTCTACCATTGTTAACTGGGTTTCATCATACTTCTCGCACACAGTTTGTTGACATAAATAGCATTTACTCTAGCCCTTTTCCAGTTAACTCCGGAGTCCCCCAGGGAAGTGTCCTAGGACCGCTACTGTTTCTTAATTTATATTAATGATATTACAACATGTGCTAAACAAGGTGTCGAAATGTGTTTGTTTGCTGATGATTGTCTTTTATTCCGTTCTGTTAACTCTGTATATGACCAAATAATACTGGACCAAACTGTTAATGCAATCACTACCTGGTGTGACTGCTCGGGCATGAATTTAAACCCTGATAAAACCATATTTATGTGCATCACTAATAAGAAACAACCGTTTATTTACCAGTACAGTATCAAAGGAATCCCAATTTTGCTAACAGACACTTATATATATATTGGCATCACAATCACCAGCAAACTCACTTGTTCCTCCCACATAGAAAAGATTTGTTTGTTCGCACGCAGGAAATTAGGGTTGCTAAGCCATAAACTTAAAAGCTCCTCGCATATAATACAATAATACAGTCTCGTTTGGAATATGCATCTGATGTTTAAAATCCACACACTAAAAAAGATATTAACAATCTTAAGAAAACCCAAAGATTAGCCGTTCATTTTATTTTCAACCGTTTTCGCCGCTCTGACTCCCCAACTGAGCTAATGAATAAAAATAAAATGCAATCTTAGGAAAATTGCAAGACTAAAATTTATTTTCCACCTATCTAGAAAAAAAGTGTATTTTAGACCTGTATCTTCGCGTCCTACAAGACAAGACAATACCATTCACCCAACTTGACCCCTATCTTTGCCCGTACTAACAATTTTAATTCTTTTTTTTTTTCTCGCCTGTCACATCATATTTTTTATTCCGGAAGCATACTAAAATCCATTGAAAATTATTGTGAACTGTGATTTTGATCTTGTACTTTACTATGTTACATACCTGTCTATTATTTTGCCACGCCTGTATTATTATGTATTTGGTCGTGTAACTTTTTTCTGTAACTCCCCCACTCCTGCTTGGTCCATTCCTTGACCTGCAGGATCTTCTAAATAAATAAATAAATAAATAAATAAGTCTGTTCAGAGGAAATACAATGCTATGATAAATGGGCCAGAAATGTGCAACCGAATAGCACCTGATAACATTGTGCTCAAGCTCATAGCAAATGATGAGCAGTGTACCACGATGGCAACAGATAGAACAGTTTAGATGTGGCTTACTATGTCTGTCAAACACAGCTTGCACTGTGGTTGCGAAACTTCTTTGGTATCAGCAGGCGTGTGGTGTTAAAATCTGTCAATTTGGCGCCATAACAAGCCATGTGTGATGTTAGCGGTGACAAAGTTTTTCACTAAAGCATACTATTTAAAGCTCAGGTCGCAGATATGTCATCCATGCTCTCTACAGATGTGGCTACATTGTGGGAAGCGCTTCAAACTGATATTTTTGAAGGGCTCTTGAATAGTGAGACGAAAGGTTTCATGACCACTAAGTACTTCTTTGCAGGCAAGGGCTTGGCATCAAATTGGTCATGTGATGAGCTTGCTGTATAGACAGGGCAACATGAACAGTACAAGTTACAGCAAATCTACTATGCTAGATTCATTGGTGTACTACAAATACCACACACACAGACAGTCACTATGTCATCATGGCACTATTTTGCAAATAAATGTGTGATCTGCGGCATGGCACATTCGCAGAGAAACAAGCTATTGCAGGCATGTTTGACCTTACGGCTATAAAAAAGAAGAAAATTGGCAGTCTTCAACGATTTGTGTGGCTCTCAAATCGTTAACGGCAACAGCTGCAGGCTCTCACACTGGACATCGGCATCAAGAACACTTCTCTGCAATGCACATAAAATCATCTTCGTCTTCTACAGTACTGCCTGTTGTAGCCTCTGAAATACATGCACAGGTGCTGCCACTCTGGAAATCTGCGTCGCACACGAACCCTCTTGCAGATTGCCATGCCCAAACGTTGCATTGTAGCTCGGTCCTTATGAGGCTCCCACTGCAGATTGCTGCAGGGGCAGGAGTTAAATGCCCAGTGGTGACATGGGCAGGCTAAGTTTTGTTTCTCCCTGCCTTGTGGTGATAGTGAAACTGAGGGCACGAAGGTGGCTTGACAATGACAATGTGATGAGCTTGCTGTACAGACGGCCACATGGATGGTACAACTGACCGCAAATCTGCTCTGCTAGATCCACTGGTATGCTACATATACCGCACACATTGACGATGGCTACATCATCATGCCACTATTTTGCAAATAAATGTCTGATGTGTGACACAATAACAGCACGCTGACAATGGTTTAACAGAAAGGACAGGCAGAGAGATAGATGGACTTGGCAAACCAAATTTCGAGCTTTTAACTACTGTTAATGTACACATTCATGGTCAGACAGATGGATCTGGTGTCATTTTGAGCTATGCTTTCAGTCTGCACTTGTCGGAAGCACTCTTATTAAAGCACCCGCTGTTGATGCCCTGTGACAAGGTGTAATGCTGTGGCGTCTTTTGCTGCGTTGCATCTTGCTTCATCCATGGGCTTTCACTATGGGGGCCACCACTTCGTCCTTGGTCCACATTCTTTTTTTCCTCTTCTCCGTCTTTCTTCAAACCTCTTAGAAAAACCAGGGCTATGTTCGACCGAAAATTTTTTTTCGAGATGCCACTGTTGAAAAGCATAGGAACTAGTTAAATATAGGCAGCCACCCCTTTTTTTTTTCTTTCTATTTGCTGGTCAGTTGGCGCCTGTAAACCTCTTTTCAGCTGGGTGCCTCAGCAGTGTTTCCTCCGAAGGTTTGTTTCTCTAAACGTGTGCTCGGCCGCATTGACGGTTCCGCTGCACAACTGTTTGTTCTGTCACTTTTCTCGCGTTGTCACGATGACGGCAGCTTAAACTCGCCACAAAAAAGTATTCCTTGGGGGTGTGGTGTGCAGCTCCACGTGCCAAGTCCGGTGCTTCAAAGTGGGTCTTCTCCCATTTGCACACGGCACTGAAGTGAGGTGGAGGTCAGACGCTTGTTGGTTGGCAGTTATGGAGCGAGGCCTGGCACCTCTATCCTGAACTGGGTTTAGGGCACACGGCGGCGGTGGGCATCAAAAGAAAAAGAAGAAATTGCTGCGAGGGAGCTGCTTGCAGGGGGAACGGGGGCTGGGGGGAGGGATCTTTTTTTGGCACTTCCTCCTCTTTCTCCTCTTTTTTTCTCTGCACACGGCACATTCACCTAGGCGCCGATCGGTTTGTTTTCTGTCTTGTTGTCTCGCCTTGAAGGAAGATGGTTGCGGGTTTATGTGTTTGTCGCAGCTGTTGTGGTGCCGGCAAAGAGCGGCTGCATAATGTGTTTTGCGTTGGCTGCTCCACTCAAAGGCAGCTGTGGAAGTAGCAGCATGAAGTTATATATGTATATATACTAGTTTATTTCTCCGTGCTTCGCTTATTGGGAAATCTCGAATAGCTTCCTGGATGCCAAGCTTTGGGATGATGATGTTTAGGCTAGGAAAGCTACTTATAGATGGAGTGGCTGATGGCTCCTTATGAGGCCAGTCTGACAGGTCATCCACTCTTTCTCTTTTCTTCTTTGAGGTATTAAGACAGCTTGCAGATGGCTTTTGTTACAAGGAAACTCGTTGCTCCTAGACCTGTTGCAAACGAGGTGGCATTCGTGTAATATAACCATGGCAAAGCAGTTTTTCTTTATTTGGACACATTCAAAGCCCCTGAGGATGTAAAATTTAGAAGAAAAAAAATGTCTTGCTTTGCCATGATAGTTTTTTTTTTTTAAGGGTTTAGTTGTTCATTGTTCAGAACTCACTCGCTTCCTCCAACGATGCAACTAAAAGAGTTTAGCAAGGTCATAAAACATTTCCTGCATCAAATGTTTTTAGAGAATATTGCTGAACTTTGAATTGTTTTTCAGCTAGTACAGCTCTGGGGGTTTGCTACTTTGAGCATTTGTGGTTGAATGGATGCCAGCTGAAGATTCTAGGCCATGTGACATTTCTATTTTCATCCAAGTGGGGTCACTCAAACTGACAGCTGCACTTACAGGACATTGCAATCCGAGCCAGTAGTGCTTTCTTTCAGATGCCACCTGTCGGGAATGACATGAGAGACTCGAGATGTCTCAGTTTTATAGTGCCAAATAGATGTATTGTTTTGATGCCGTGCCAGGAAGTTTGTTATTTTTGGCAAATGCAAGTACCAGCGGTATAGAGCTGTGTTAGATGGAGCCATATGGACAGTAGATGACATAGAATCCTGTAGGCAATCACTAATGTATATTAAGGTATTTCACAGAAATTCATGTGTACTATACTTCTGTATGTATACACTGCACAAATAACTACTTACAACAATGTTCAAATAGGCCACCGTGGTATTCTGTGGCTCACATGCAAAAATTTTGAAGACAATCATAATAGAAGGTCAACTTTAATGTTTCACTGATAAGTAGTAGTTCTTTTTTCTGCCAGAGAACAGCAAATAAATTTTTTAATGAGAAATAGCTTTGCTTTCTGTTTCACTGTTTTCTATTTCTTTGAGTGCCCGTTTTGAGTGTTGTGGGAAGTTAAGACAGAATGTTTCTTTGTCATTGGTTTGCTAGTAAGTAACTACTGCTGCTTGGAGAAAGTGTCGCTTGTTTTAGCAGACCAGAACAATGTTTCTCTTACAAAATAAAGATGCACGCTACCTTGCCTGCTAGGATAAATTAATTTGTTAGATGAAAGTGAAATGTCTAATGTTTTACACTGTGCACTTAGTACATGTCTTGCAATAGCCCTTTCTGGGGTTGACAGTGTAAACAACAAACAGTGCATGTGCCTCTATTATTATTTGCCACTTGCAGTCCAAGGACACCACAGAGTCCCAAGGCACAACGTAGCTACGGCACCCCAACTCCAACCGCATCGTCTGCAACAAAGGAACTTGATGACTTGATGGCATCACTGTCAGATTTCAACGTGAGTTCCTTTCATATTTTACGTGCATGCCTGCTGAAGTCTGCTTGTGCATGTAAAGTTGGCAAATGGCCCTTCTCGTGCAGTGCTTATACAAAATGTTCTTCTATTTCGATCAGATTTTTTTAGAAAAATCAAATGTGTCAGGTGGGGTGATTCTGTTGAGTACATTTCTGCAACTTTAAGTGGACTATTCTGTGCAAGAGGCTGTCATTATTTGCGTGACAAATTACAATGTGCAGTAGGTAATTGGTGAAGTTCTTTTAACTATAATATTAACTCATTTCTAAAGTTGTGTGCTCTGAAATGAGCAACAGTGTGCTATGAAATACATTGGCATTATGCTTATTATCTTCTAATAAGGCAGCGCTCTTACACTGTGAGCCAAAGCCAAGTGGAGTACCAATAGACTTTGTGTGGGAATTCATGGATTGATGTCTTAAATCTGGTGGTGGTTACAGGATTCTTTCTAAAGGGACGTGAAGGCTTTTAGCACTGACTGGCTTCAGTTCTGCAGTTGAAAACGCTTATTCTGGATGAAGTAAACCTGATTTAGTCGAACTATGTTAATCACCTGATTGCACATACCAGTTTCTAGTGTGAGTAATGTCCACCTCTTCAGTAAATCACCTGAAGAAATGGAAATGTACTGTCTTCTTCCAGTTAATTTAATATTTTTAGAAAATTTCTTAGGAATAAAAGATAAAAAGAATGGAGGACATGTGTTTTTGCTGCGTGTGAGACAGACTCAAAGTTTTGTTAACGTAGTTGTTGGGAAGAAAATTGGGCTTCCTTGTTGACTGCTTCATTTTCTTGGCAACTCATGTTTAAAATGTTAGCCATGCAGTCTTTGATCCCTCTGTAAATGCAATGTGTTCTACAAAAAAAATGAATCAATGATAAACTGGAGCCTTTCCCACTTTAAAGAAGGGCGCTCATCTTTACGAAGACTAATTTCTATAACAGCGGCATCACATAGCAATTTGAAAGCTAGACATGACCTCTTCCATTATAACTTGCATTCGCCACCACCACCACCCTAGAGAGAGGGTGCCGAGTCTTTTTGTCCTTAAGGCAGCGAGTCGGGTTACTTTGACGCCGCTCGGACCCAAAACAAGTGCAGCATTTTCCCCCTGCAATGCCGGCCGGCCGGTCGGTCGGTCACGGTGTGGAGGCGGCGGCAACGTGCCGCTGCTGCTCTTGGCAGGTTGCCCTCTTCCCTTTCCTTTTTTTTTTTCTTTTCACTCGACCCCCCCCCTCTTCATTTTTTCTCCTTCCTTTCTTTATAATTGTTTATTAGCTGCCTTCGCGTGGCAAACTATCGAGGAGTGCCCTACATAGCCGACGGTCTGTCCTTGCCCCCAGGCCGTAAAAGAATTTTTGGTTATTTTCTTTTCACAGCCTCCAGGGGTGGGCAGCGCACTCTACTCATTGGGTTGATGTCATCGTCTGACATCACCTGTTTCTGAGCTCTTCCCACTCCTTTCGGGTTCTCCTCTCATCTCCTCCTCTCAAAATCAAGTGCCTGGGGCACAGTCTGCTTTTCCCTCTCCCTCTACTGGACGCATCATCCCAGTGTGCCACGGCGCTTTTATTACTTCTCCGTCATTTTTGGCAGCGCGGCCTAGTATGTAGGAGGGAAAAGCACTCCCACCTCTCGCGTCTGCTGGCATCGTGAGAGCTTAACTGTCCACTCCTGCACCGGGCTCTGGAAGAAACAGGCTGTGCTGTGTGTTTGTGCCTGCCGGTCCTAGGGTGCAGTGCTGGTTCGCCCATAGCGGCTCCTCGATTCCTCAGCTGTTAGAAGAAAACAAGGCATCTCCACCTTGGGTGTGTTGTGGATTTCTCACTGGATGTGCCCCGTGTGTCGTAGTAACATGACCGGCGCTGGGAAAATGGGAGTGGCTTGCAGGAAGGCTTGACCTAGGTGCAGCATTTTTATCAAGTTCACAGGGTGCAGGCAAGTGTGTGCAGAGGCTTTGAACTTGGTTCTACGGATGGGCTACTTTATAAAGCATCTTTCACCTTCTAGACCTTTTCCTGGGGCAGTGGCAGCAAGCCAATACAGTTCAGACTTGTGCGTACATTGCTGCTGCGTACAAATTGAGTGTTAAACACGTCTGTATAGCTGTTACCTTGTAGTGAAAATGCAAGATAATGTGTGGCAAGGCCTTTTGAGTTAGTGGCAGCAGTTTGCAAGCAGCATAATAGTATGGGGAAAGGTGTCAAGTATTCAGAGGGTCTACAGTGCCTCGTAGAAAATATTGTTGCATCTAAGTTTACTTGTCTAAAGTTGTGCATTCTGTTTGTACTGCTTGCGTTAGAAACAGTTCACAGCAAGAATTTGGTCCTCGTGCTTTAAATGTGTTACTTTTGGCGCATCAAATTCAGTGCACATTGATTGGTTGGGCAGTGTATTTGAAAAAAGAAATGGCACACATCCCACCACTGTTATTTTCACGCTGGTTTGCTTGTGAGTGCATGGATGGGCTTGAGTCATTACACTGGGTGTTACGGCATGCAAGAGTGAAAGTATGGCCAACCAGAAATTCAGCCCCTGGGCAAAGTCCTGGCAAACTTTTAACAGCAACAAGACAGGGAAGCATCCTTATGTACAGTTGGTGACAAAAGCTTACAGGACGTGGGTTTTGCACAAAAAATCCACGCTAAGCCTGGAGACATAGCCTTTGAATTTAAATTTTCAGTCTGTAGTAGCCTTTACAACCTACATAGTGTTCCATTAAATTGGAAGCACTGTGCCTGAGCTGAGCAGAAATTCACATCTGTCATGGAACTCATGTCTTTAATGTGGCCGACTGTACACGTCGTTAATTTTCCTAAATAAGACTACCGAATGTAAGGTAAACATGGAAGTTGATTAAACCTGCATGAGCAGTGACTGAGCACAACTCTGCTTTCTCATTGTGCTATGAGAGCTGCCTAAAACCAGATAAACTTCCCGTGTAGCTGGTTTCATTGTTTCGTTGTTCAGTTAACCTCTGATGCTAAATTGATTCATCGTGTTCTTGCCTCCATAATCAAACTACAGTAGACTTATCTTAAGCTAAGCTTTTAAAACAGTAGAACAATTTTGAACTATTACAGAATTTCAGTGCTGCCGCGTTTCCATGTCATTACATACGATAATGCAGTAATCCATCTTGCACCTGTTCCAATATGCTAGGAGTATAGGGATCCACCATAATGCCAGGTGCTTTTCCATGTAGTAAGACAGCTAGCTAAAACTCCATTTGTTTTAGTTTGCTCTAGATTCATTGCACTTATGCTAAGCTCAATTTCTGGTAAGACAAACATGATTTGCAGAGCCTCTCCATGTTTTTCAACATCTTGTATATTCAACACCGTGGCCACCTTTTCTTCTTAAAGGTGTGTAGCTTTGATTGCATTGTGTACATCAGGATGGCACAAGAATAGGTTGTGCTTCAATACCCAGCGCAGTGGTTCAATGGTGCTAAGGTGTTTTACTATTTAGCACAAGGTCACGTGTTTGGTTCCCAGCTGTGGCGGCCACATTCCAGTGCGGCAAGAATGCAAAAAATGCTCATGTAGAATACATTAGGTGCACGGTAAAGAAGCTCAGGTGGCCAAAACTGATCCTGAGCCTTCCACTACGGTAATCCCATAACCTGCTATAGGAATTTTGGGACATTTAACTTTGCACTTAAACTTCCTTCATAATGAAAGTGCTAGTTCGAGCACAGTGGGCACTGTTGAGATTTTACTCAGTACAGAGAAGTTGAATTGGCATCTAATAGACTTCTCTTTGAATACCGTATTACAGTGCAAGGCACACAGGGTACGGGCTTTACATGAGAGGCAAGCTTATGGTTACTCACTGATGCCTCAAAATACACTCGGACTACTATGCAGAATAACGCAATTACTGGCTGCCAACTATGAACTATGTTCTCATTACTTGCATTTGTGTCATTTGATGAGGTTGCCTCATCGGCATCCTTCCCTAGGCTGGTCACCCAATGTGTCGAACTTCTGCCCAGCTGCATGCTTGCCATGTTGTTCTGCGTAAGCAATCAACTCTAGCTTGAAGGCCACAGTCTATGCCAACAGGTGTTCCCCTATCGTCACCAGTGGAACACGGCCAAAAGCACGATGCAGCTAAACAACACACCTCAGCCCAGCCAATGCCGTTGAAGAGCTCTGAATCTATGCCGTGGGGATCTTGCGGGGTATGGTGGTTATGATGTCATCATTGGCAGGACAGTAAATAGTGCCATCTAGCAGCGGCTTGTGGAAATTAACACCAGTATGCGAGTATGCACATAATGCTTAGTGAAACTTCTTTTTTTCTTCGAATTTTCATGCTCTACAGTGAGGGTCTGCACTTTGTACAAGA
This sequence comes from Dermacentor andersoni, assembly GCF_023375885.2. Taxonomy (NCBI): domain Eukaryota; kingdom Metazoa; phylum Arthropoda; class Arachnida; order Ixodida; family Ixodidae; genus Dermacentor; species Dermacentor andersoni. The sequence goes on along the minus strand of NC_092816.1, from coordinate 90,899,044 downwards.
ATAAATCTTGCACAAGTAAAGCAGATCATGCACCTATGCACTGATGCCTTTACTTAATCTATATGCAGTAAAGGCATGCCAGCAGTTCCTGCTGGATTCAGTTCCATCATAAACCATTTTTTCACAGCCAGATAGTGAGTACAAAACAGTGTATATGCAGCATGTGTGAGCAATTACACAAGTTACTGGGAACAGTGAGACATACTGAAATGTGTTTAAAAATGTTTTGCTGCAAACATGGTGACCTGGGAAGTTGTAATGAAAGCTATGTTGTCCTGGTGTTCTCAACTCTGCCATGGTGTTGGAGCTACGACATTCTGCCATTGAGCATGAAGTTGCATGTTCAACTCCTAATGAAATGAAAAAAATGTGTGTACTCAGGGTTGGGCATGCATAAAAGAACACAAGGGGGTTTGTATTAAATCCAGAGCCTTCTAGACAGTGTCTTTACGAGTGCGCCTTTAGCTTAGTGTTGTAAGGAAAGATTCACAGAACGGACTGAATTTGCACAATGAATGGAGCAATCTATAGAGTAATTGTGGTGTTATTTGGAAGCATTTAATTGTGTGGCAAACAGCTGATCTGTGTGATTTCGTGCAACTAAGCCACGTCATATTCACATGTGGACTGCATTGAGGATTCTGTCCATTGTGCAAATCCAACTTGATTATATTGTGGCTGAGTGGTTTATGGGCCTAGCAGCATTCTGGGGAAATAAGTCAAGTATTAGCTGCCCCATGTTGAAAAATGTGTTATTGCCAGAATATATATTAGATAAGGGAAAAAAATGTGCTTCTAATGTTCAAGTTCAAGTTCTTTTATTAATCACGTGAAGCTAAGTACATTGGGTATGGTATAAAGGTGGAGTCCTATAGACCTTCTCATCGGGCGAGGAGGAAAGGGCGCGTGGCGAGCCTTTCCTCCTTTCTGGCTTGTGTGATCCGGCATGGCGCTGCTTGAAAGTAGTTGCATACTGCGGAACGATTTTAAGATGTTTTAGATCGTACTTTGTGAAATTTACGCAGTGTCCAGTCATATAAGGTCATCAGAGAAGTCTTTCGGTGCATTAGTAACTACAGTACGCAGAAATATCTCTTGGGGCGCAAACATGTGACGCGCATTATCATCTGCGGTGTGTATGTGTTGTGAACTATATTGCATATATCGGTTTTCATTCTACGAAGAGAACCGGCTTCTGTGTATTACCAGCATGAAATGGTAAATCTGCTCACTATCTGATCGCTTGGCCTAGGAACATGAAACATAAGAGTGCATGCTCGTGTGCGGCCAACCTAAGGCAACTACGAAACATCTGAGCAGCAGGCGCTATCAATTATTTCTGATACATCGGCATCGTCCTCACGCATTCAAGTCTAGTATGCTTGAAATCACTATATGTCTACGCTAGCCTTCTGTATGAGGCCGATGGCGCTGCTCAACACAGCAATCACTGTGGTTGATGAACCAGCATAATACATGTATAAGCTATGGGTTTCGGCATTGCCTTTTTGCCTGGTAAAGTCATAATATATGAGAGGGATAGCATAAAAAGAATGCAATGGCCATTCTTGAGGGCAAAGTTTCCATATATGTGAGTGCGTCGTAGAGAACGGAACGAACACAACCGCAAAAAAAAATTTGGTTATCATCCTCTTTCTTGAAAAAGAAAGAAAACGGGCTAACGCCGCATTACAACCTCGCATAGTCACACCGCACCTTTAGAGATCTATAAACATTGATGCCGTGTGCTTCATGCGCTGTACAGAACAAAAATATATGTAATCCAGCACCAACTGCTTAGGATGCTCGTGCAGTTCGTAAACAGTCTCTTTGCTGAACAAGCTTAATTCACACTGTAAGGTATGCTGTTATTATTAACCAAAACAATTTTATTCATGGGTAGAAACCTCATCGACCGAACCAAGTAGTCGCTCAATGTAATCTGCAGCTAACCATTTAAACGCTTGTCAAAGTATAACAGCACAGATCCTATCGTAGCAGAACTGTACCCACGCTGTTACGATTGTCACCTATGTTTCAGTGCTCCTAAAGCGCAGCTTATAACTAGAGGATAATTCTGCAATAAGGTCACATTAGTGAATGGAACATTCAGAAATACACAACTGATCTCCAAGGCCGATTGTAGGCTCAAATATGCGCGCACACATTGCACTGCGTGCTCCGTCCGCCTCAACGCTAGCAGAAAGTCCGGCCATACTGCCTTAAACCACTTCAGTACGTTTCACAGAACCGTTTACCACGTAGAAGACGCACGTCATACTAAATAGACCACATGAGCGTGAAAACACGCCAGAAACTGCTGCCGAGCGTATACCTGCCATACAAGACAGAGCGCTCGCCCAAGCCAGCATGTTGACTGCTCATAGATGGCGCCACTGCGTAGCAATATGGTGGCGCCCATGAAATAATAGTGTACAACTCTCGTAGAAGTTATGAAGGGGGCCTCCATGTTATGCACTGTTATATAAACACTAGAGCACAGAAGAAAAAAAAGAAACAATATGTGAGACAGCACAAATATGGCACATACTCATTGAGCAAGTGATGCGAGCATAAAAGAGGGAAGGTTAGTTTTGTATCTGATAAATGGCTGTTGTGCTGTTAGAGGCTGTTGTGCTTCCGTTTAACATTAATAAATTAAATGTTTACCCAACACTAATTAAAAAGAACTAGACATATTTAAGGTCTTGGGTTACGGAAATATTTAGCACGAATCTGCACCTTGCCTTAAACACTATATCCTTCTCCATTAGTTACATTGTTTTATGTGTATTCTCATGCTGTTATATTTGTTGATTTTCTTCTTGTTTTTTCTTAGTGTCGAATCTGAAAATATTTATATGCTTTGTTAGGACTTAATTCACCTATACACTGCTGCATACTGCATGACCGTACGCACAAACACACATGCTTATGCATGCTGTTCATTACTTAGTATACACGGATGTGAAATAAACTTCAATTTCAATCAGCCTAGCCTGGCTGCTTGGTGAAGCTACAGCAGCCATGAGTATAGCTTTTACACTCACCCACCTCCTTTTCTCCCCTAATGGCAGCTGAACGGGCCACAGGCTCAGTCGCCCATCCAGTCCCAGCAGCGGCAGCAGCTGCACGGCTCTCCGACGCCCGTGAGCGACCCGGCGTACGCCAAGCCCCACCGGCTGAACCGGCCCAACCAGCCACCCGGCAACAAGCTGGATTCCATGTTGGGAACCCTGCAGTCGGACCTCACAAAACAGGGGGTCACCACGACTGCCAAGGGGCACTGCTCCGCATGCTCTAAGCCCATTGTCGGCCAGGTACGTGGGGCTCACTGCTTGCGAGCTGTTACACTAGGCCGAGTGCTCCAGCACGGCACAGATACGCCAGCATAAATATATACCAGAATTCCGGAAGCAATGACTGAAAGCACCAGCACTTGCAGTGGCTTGTTGAGATGCCATATTCAACCTAATTACATAGTAATGCTTACTCACTGTGAAGGCTCAATTGAATACAGTGTTTTGCTGCTAGTCACGAGGCCATGGATTCAATCCCCTGCTAGCATGGTTGTATTCCAGTGGGGGTAGAATTTAAAAAAATAACAATTGTGTATCGTGTTTTGGGTGCTTGTTGAAGGGTGCACTGTGAATGTGCGTTAAGTACAGCTTCCATCATAGCTTGTGGTGCAGCTTCAGGTTGTTAAACCTAATTTTGAGAGAGCTGGCAGAGACGTTTTTTTCCAGACCCAATTTAATTTTCCTACCCTACTCACTGTGTTAAGGAAGGTTCAAGATATTGTGCAAAGAGCGTGTCACTGGAATTCCACCGTACACTTCCACCGGCGACGGCCTGTGGATGTGCGCATGACAAGTTTCAAATTTGTTTTCCCATACAGGTGGTCACTGCCCTGGGTCGCACATGGCACCCTGAGCACTTTGTGTGCGCCCATTGCAACCAGGAGTTGGGTACCAAGAACTTCTTCGAGCGGGACAATGAGCCGTACTGCGAGACAGACTACCACAACATCTTCTCCCCTCGATGCGCCTACTGCAACGGCCCCATCCTGGACGTGAGTGTTCTTTCATGCTGTCTCAATAATATCCCGTGATGACCAACCTTTCGGCCACATGCTTTTCCAAACAGCAGAAAAAGTTTGCTTCTGCTCCATGTATGTTAGCAGCCAAAGTTTTGTAGACCAGTATGTGTCGAATGGTGACTAATATCAAAGGGACACAAATTAAGTTAACCAGTATCACAATCACAATAGTAAAATGACCACTCTTTCTGTTAGAGGAGACTCGGTAAGCCATAAAAGCCCCAATAACAAAGGGCGGTTGGGGCCGCCTCCCTCAAGTTCCCGTACTAGCTCACTGTGATGTCATGCACCTTGACCATGTCTACTCGCATACATATTCAATTATTTATCAGCCAAGAATAACTAAATTACATTCTAGAGTAGCGAAGGGCTCACTCAGCCTAGTAAGTTTTGGGAATCTTTCCTTCCCCGAGTGTCCTGAACAAGAGAAAGTACCGCCTTGTATCCTGTTTTGTGTCATTCACACATTTTTCTGCAGTCCTTACTACCCTCACTACCAGGCGGAACTAGTGTTGGAGTGTATCTAAATATATAGCCATCTTAACTACATCCTAGGTACAGGCATCCCTACAGGGCTTGTTAAACCACTTGCATCATTGCAAAACTTAACACCTTCACCTATTTGTGGTCCCTACAGGGCTTGTTAAACCACTTGCATCATTGCAAAACTTAACACCTTCACCTATTTGTGGTGCAGTGTTGCCAAGCAAAGCATTGAATCTAATTTTGCACGTGGCTATATTTGTTTTGTTTATTTTTTGTTGTGCAGAAATGTGTAACTGCCCTGGACAAGACATGGCACCCGGAGCACTTCTTCTGCGCCCACTGCGGGATGCAGTTTGGCGAGGGTGGCTTCCACGAGAAGGACGGCAAGCCTTACTGCCGCGACGACTACTTCGAGCTGTTCGCACCCAAGTGTGGCGGCTGCAACAGGCCAATCACTGAGAACTACATCTCGGCCCTGAATGGCCAGTGGCACCCCGACTGCTTTGTCTGCCGTGTAAGTACAGCTCATGCTTTTAGTGATTCGTTCATGCAGTCATTTAGCAAGTGTCTGGACTGCCAGAACAGTGTTCGGCAATTTGCAGAGTTAGTGCAATCGGTGCATTGTTTCTACTTGTTATTTTGTTAGAACTGCTGACATCGAGTCTAGTGCCGTGGTTGCAGAGTCTGGTCAGTGACATGCCAGTGGACTATAGCTGATGCTTCTTATGCCTTCATCCCATGTCTCATGTATGGCATGAAAATTTTATTTGAAACATACCCACAAATACAGGGGCTGGGACTGACAAAATGTTCCAGCTTGTTGTAGTGTCCACAACTGCCGACAGCCACTGCTACTCTAAGAAAAGCTATCCAACACTAGTAGCAGAATATGATTGTGGGACAATGTGAACAGATGTTTTACTGCTTGCGTGTGCACAATGGTCAATCGGGATTTAACCCTTTGAGGGTCGAATTATTTTGAAGAAACCTTTCCCGGGTGGTCAAATTAGTTTATTGCGGATCTTGAATGTACAAGATGTATAAAGTCGGGAATAAATAGTAAAAAAAAAATTAGGAACAGTATTTTGGTGTCGGCATCACTCAGAACTGCAAAATGTTCAATAGTATTTCAGAGTGTGGTACTCCTTGAAACACGAGTCTCCGCACAGCTGCAGGGAGCGAGAATACCTCATGAGCGGCGGTGATAAACGAGCTAAGAGCAGTGCCAATCAAGATAGAAATCAACTTCCGCCGCCCCTGCGATAGCGTGCCGACAAAGATAAAAATCACGTTTCGCGCGCCTCCGTTGCGGCGGAACCGAAAGCGCGTTGCCGCTGAGAGCGAGAATACCTCGCGAGCGGCGATTACAAACTAGCTAAGAGCAGCGCCAATCAAAATAGAAATCAACTTCCACCGCATCTGCAAGAGAGTGCCGACAAAGAGAAAAATGACGTTTCGCGCACCTCCGTTGCGATCACGCGGCGAAACCGAAACCGCAAAAGGGGTGTTGCCGCAGTCTGCGCGACACGCTGAAGCTAGAAGTCAGTTCTGTTTATCTCCCCAAGAAGGTAGCACAAATTTCAAACGCTTCTTGTAAGTCCTAAGAGGTGGCAGCACCTCCCAGTAAGCCTGTATCGTCATTATGGCGCGAAATTTCAAACGGAGGATCGAAACCGTACCCGTACGGCAAAGACCTTGTGGGACAGAAAACCGCCGCCGTACATGTACGGCAAAAACCGTCAAAGGGTTAACGGCGGGTTGTGCCCGTGAACAAGTTTTAGCTGCTTAGTTCCAAAGACTCTTGATGTCTTCGAAGCATTTGCTGCTTGCTTTTCAAGACCTCAAAGCAGGAAGCATAATACTATAGTGCAATATCCACGTGCATCACGTCGCTTTGCCTGCGAGTACTGAAGCGCTGTTGTCGTTTTCTCTACCGCCTGGGTGCAGGACTGCAGGCAACCGTTCAATGGTGGCAGCTTCTATGACCACGAGGGGCAGCCCTTCTGCGAGACACACTATCACGCCAAGCGGGGCTCGCTGTGTGCGGGCTGCCACAAGCCCATCACTGGCCGCTGCATCACGGCCATGTTTCGCAAGTACCACCCTGAGCACTTCGTCTGCGCCTTCTGTCTCGGCCAGCTGAACAAAGGCACCTTCAAGGAACAGAACGACAAGCCCTACTGCCATGCCTGCTTTGAAAAGCTCTTTGGCTGATGGCGCCTCCCCTATCCCAAGACCTGTGCGCCAAGTGCGCCGCTGTTGCTGCTGCTGCTGAACACTGCAGTCGGCAACAACCTAAGAACACAGTAGCAAGTACACCATTCAACTCGGAAGAGGATTTGTAGGGACGTGCCACTCAATTACATTCTCTCGTTTCGGCGACATACTGCCGAGGCAGACATTCGACATCCAACTGCTGTGGTGGCTTGGTGGCTATGAATTTTCGTTCTGCCGAGCGTGAGGTCGCGGGCTTGATTCCCGACCACATCCTGATGGGGGCGGAATGCAAAAGCACCCACACAATTCGATCTAGGTGCAGGTTAAAAGAACCCCAAGTGATCCAGTTAATCAGGAGCCCCCAACTACAGTGTCTCTCCAAGCTTGTTTGTTGCTTTGGGATGTTACACTTTGCAATCTTGTTTTGTTTGCTTTTTTCAGTGTCCATGGCGTCTCTCTGGAAACCATGCATATGAGTGGAAGTGCGGAGGGCAGGTTCGGCGCTGTCTTTGTGGGTGGAGCTTGTATTGAATTGTCACTGAGTGTACACGTGAAGCTAGTGCAGGACTTACTGCTTGGACAGAGCCAAAAATCTTGTCTACTTATCCCCAGTTTGTTGAGAGCGTTCCATTTTAGAAAGGGTGATACCAGTTGGAATTGGCACTGCCAGGCATAACCATCTGCAAGCTGATGGCGTGTTCTTTTGGTATGTCTCAATGTGTAAAATCATGCCAGAATGAAACACCAACTGGAATAAACAAAGGAGAATCTTGTGTACACATTTACAAGTTACAACATGTGATTGTGGTGTAACTGAATGCTAAGCATGCACCAGTGACACACACACACCACACTGGCCATTAGCTTTCTTGTGTTCACTTTCGGTGTGGCACAATGGAACCATAGCTGGCCTTTTGCTCCGCACACGTTTCCACTAGAATTCCGTGCGCTAACGTAATACCAACTGTTGTTGGAATGGTGCGTACGGCACCTTAGAATGACCTAAAAGGGCACGAAACAATGCAAACATGCAAAACAGATGAGGGCTACAACTCGGCATACAATTTTGTGTGTTGTGTTCAGCAGCAGCAGCAGCATCATCAAGTTACACGACTGCAGAAAGTGGCTCGGTACTTCCATGCAACTTTTTTCTGCAAATGTTAAGTTTTTAGCTTGACTTTCCTTCTTTTTTTCTTTTTCGCAATGATTGTTCTGTTTCATACTGTCAACTAATTAATAAGTGAGTGTATAGTAGCTCTTCTTCGGGGCTATATAGGGCTTACAACCAACTTGCAACAAATAGGGAAAAGCCATGTCATTACTGGAAGCTCCGGCCCACTTCTCAAATTTCAAGAATGTTTTTGTCCGTCTGTATAAATTGTGCAGCCAGCTTGGCTAGTCCTACTAGGTCTAGGACTTCTTTTCATAACTGCTGGCCAACTGTTTTAATCGTGCTGTGAGTGCCGTTTACAGACTGGAAGAATACGCTTTGCAAGGAATATTTCTGCCGCCTAACCAAACCAGTGTGACAAAAAAGCACATGGGAAGAGGCGTGCGGCAAGTTTGCCTACCTGTTGGAGAACACTTGTATATGTTGTTAAGACGAAGCCTTCAATGTAGGCTTTCTGCAAGGCATTAGACGGTTGCATTGCGCCGGCTCTGTGCTTGGTGACCTGAAATTTTAGATACCTTTAGAAAACAGTATCACATTTTAGCTAAGCATTTCTTGGCAGGCATGGAGCTGCTTGATGTTTTTACTGTTGGTATTTTAAATGTGGCAGTTTTCTTATGACAATTCTTTATCTTCCCCTTCATGTACATGTACAATGCATTACTCAATTATTCCCTAGCTCGAAGCTTGTCATAAAGAGCTTTTCTGTCTGACCTGTCATGTTGTTGGCGTCTTAGTGGCACTTAATGCAGCCTTCGGCAAATGGTTTGTGATGCCTGTCATTTATTTTACATCTCGTCATGTTTGGTCAGGAGAACCCCTGATGCAGGAATCACATGCGAGTCGTACATTGACATTGTGTGGATGACATGTCAGTATGTATCTCTCTGCTGTGAGCAATGTAACTGAGCTTCGAAGTAGCAAGGTACTTCTGAAAAAATGTCAATTTGCGCCACAGCCACGCTACAATGGCAAGCAAAGAACACACAAGTGACAAGAATTCACATTGTGATTTCTGGTTGCACATTTCTAGGATGAATGTTAACTTTTTACAGCTTTATACTGGGAAAAAGAAGGGATGGGACTTCCCCACAAAGAATGCTAGAGTTACCGGGACAAGATAATTTAACAGCTTTACTTAAACTACAACCCATTCAAATCTTTCGGGCCTTTGTTCAGGGCAGAAATACCACTGTGCTGTTATTGCCATCCCAGCCCTTTTATCACAATGCATGATCGAAATGTAATAGTGTTGAATGAAAAGAACTGCATTACACTAGCAAATGTGACAGTGCAAAAGAAAAACCTATCTGTACTCGACATTATCAAAGTTGATGACACAAATTTCCACATTTTCATTAACTTATAATGAGAAACATTTTTGTACCTCGTGAAGCGGGTACAGTAGTACTAGCTTGTTATAGGAACTCCGGATATAGTAAAGTTATATGCCAGCCTCTGTCAATTGATTATGCCTTCAACAGCAATTAAGAAAATTCTTAATGTTTTTAACAGCCACACCCAATAAACCCAATTCAGTAAACTACAATGGCAGTCATGGTACTGTTTCTAGCCTGATCTTCCCTCCCAGACTAACTGAAGGTTTGAAATCCAAAATTTGGCAGTTGCATATCAATGCAACCCTACGCCTGGAGGGGTCTTCTGGTGGACCTTCCTCTGAGATGCCATCACTCAATAAGTTTGCAATTTGCAGCAATGAACAGTTTTACTGAATGTGGAGGGATCCGTTTTCAGCTATCTCGGTGAAAAAAAGGCTTTGGCATATATTGGCTTTTGTAAAGTAAAGGTCCTGGTACAGCAAACATTTTACTGTATTCTGACCAGTTCACTATAACAAGTGGTCCTACTGTATCATCTAGTTTTGCAACATACTGTGCCAACGAATTCTACACTTCCATAAATGTATACTGCTCATGTTTCTATCGCAACGAAAGCGTAGCTCAGTTGGTGCTTGACATCAATGACACTGAAGGCTCACGTACTGGCAAAGCTGCACGACGCACTACTCTCATTTTTTGGGTTGTTGGCTGGTACCTGAGATTTTCTTTTGTTCTTTAGCATAGAGCTTCGTCTTGTAGTTTCTGCTACAGCGAGTGTTAGCGCGCACCTCGAAAAGGTTGTGGTCCGTGTTGGGCACAAATTACCCCAATTTCATGACGAAACACTGTGAAGTGCATCCTACTGCATAGGTGATAATTTTTTGGCAGCCACATACACATGGAAGACATTTTTTTTACACTTGTGCAGCAACTCCAGCTATTGCAAGGAATCCTTGTGCACTAGAGACTCGTTTACCGTCGGTCATTTGGTGCGTTAATTGTACTGTAGTGCCCTCATGTTGCATGTTTTATTAGCAACGACAGTGAGATCACATGTACAAACGCCCACACTTCTGTAAAGAGTGTTCAAGCAATGCGCTACAGGCCAGATTAAGCATAACACTGCACCTCCTGCTGGGTTCAAGGTACCAGGCTCGAGATAACGCACCTGCGTCCACATGGCCACTCTTTTACCGAGACGCCATCGTGGTACCCAGCTTTTGCACCCAAGTGTTACTTTTCTTGTTCCACAGCACAGCGCTCAAGCATTCTAGACAGATGTGTGGATGTCTGTACCAGTTGCCCGACCCAACGCTTGCTCACTGCCGTGTATTTTGGCAGTGTGTGCCTATTAACTTCGCCACTCACACATCCGTGAGATGTGTACAACTTTCTTGGCAACTGCACTATACTCTCGTACTTGGAGTTATGACAATATTTTAGTCTGGGGTTTCTATCAATCTTTTTATACACACACATATATATATATATTACTGTGGGATGATGCTCTAAGGATGTGGGTTGGTTTTTTTTTTTTTTTTTCATTCGTATAATAGCAATATGCTTAAATAATATTCCTGACCGAGAGTGCTTATCAGTGCTTTTCTCCATCATAAAGTCATCCATGAATGTAGAAGTTGCTAAGTCATGTTGAAATTGTGTAATGAGGGTTGAGCAGACTTTGTGTGTGTGCATCTTTGATGATGCGCAAAATGACGTGCAATTTTTAGTGCCGCCAGCTCTGTATACAGTGTTCGTGTTTTGTTTTCTTTCGTCAGAAGCTGCTACCACCTTCACATTGTGTCTGTAATATCAAGGCCTAACAAAGAATGCCTTTGTTTGTTACTGGGTCTGTGTTCTTTCACCTGCTCAAAGCAGAACAGGCAGAGATTCGTAGAACTCTTCGTTTGTATGCTTTGCTATTTGCCAGAGCTAGTGCTTCCGTCAATGTGACAGGCAGTGGGGCAATAACGGAATGGCAGCCAACGCACTGGTGAACTCCAAACTGCACTTACGTAGACAAGTTTTACAAGTCTAAGCCCTAACATTGGTCTTTATTTATTTATTTGTTCTTTTCACACACAAATTACTTTTGCATGTCGAAAACTTCGTTCTATTAATTTTTTGTGCTTGTGGCATTAATGGGTAGCACCAAACACAGGAAATTTCTAATTTTTTGGTGTGTTTTTTAATCTTCCCAAATGTGAATTCACACCTGAACTCCCAACATGATTTTAGCTACAGGAACGAGATCGACCATTTCCTATGCAGTGCATTTGGAAACGCCCAGCCAGTTCAGTTTTGAAGCATGACAAGTGGAACCGCTTTAAGTCCATTCTAACAGTTATACTTTCTATACTTCATTATTATTAATTTTAAATTATATTAGTATTAATTGTTAATGTCAAGAAACAACAAAAGAAAAGAAGCGGTACATGCCCACATGCTGATGCCACCGGAAAGCATGCAAATCTCTCTCGACTTCTTTTTCTTTTTGAACATATTTGGCACATAGTTAAACAATTTTGAAGAAAAGCTCAAATGAGCAATATGTCAAGATGTAGCAAAAAAAGTTAATGTCATTATTTTGCAGCGAAGCTGTTGAGGAGAGTTCCACTACGGTTATCATGTGGCGATAGCATGGTCAGCATCAATTGTCAGTCAAAAAAGAGCCAGCGATGCAGCCGGAAACACAGTCCCAAAGTGGCTGTATGACCAGGATAGAGTGTACTGGAGCCATTTCTGCACCTCTTCGCTTGGCATGTTTTGTGTCTTCTGTAGCAGCGGTGGTGCAGTCGCAAACTATTGAAGATTATTTACTTTATTGGTGAAGCGCATTGCACACTGTAGTAAAACTGGTCGGGCACGCGCGGCTGGCATCTGACCAGACACACACTCCAGGATGGCCATGTGTAGAGGTAAAATTTGCTAGACCTGTTCAACAGTTAGCGATGACAACACTGTCACTACAAGCAGCACTTCTCGGGTCACGCATGATAAATCATAGCGAGCATCAGTCAGCGCACTGCCCATATATTCTAGTTCACCGTAACCAGGGCGTCGGTGATGAGCTACCACTAAGAACAGCCAGCAATGCAGCCCTACCAGGCCACCGAAATGCCCAGTCAAACATTGGCTTCAGCAATGTTGGCACAGTATACAGGAACATGTGTTGAACGTAACGGAGAGTACAGATGTACTAAACTCGGATTTACTGAAGTGTATGAAAGGGCTAGGGTGTGGCGAAGGAATTGCACTGGATATAGTGAAGGCAATCAAAATGTCCTGAGTGGACTTCGGGCAATGGCAAAACCAATGCCTAGGACTTCCAAAAGGTGCAAGAACCTTCTTGTACAGCTTTGCTGGCTTGGATTGGCATACAGCTGTGAAAAATTTTTAATAGTCTTTGAGAATAGTATCAGGCATTATCACGGCATGTAAAATTGTAGACACTGCTTCCGAGAGGTTTATTTTAAATGTATAAGCATTTCTATGCCTACCCAACGAGGAGGCCCGTCTGTCTGTCTGTCACGTAAGATGAATCGCTATAAATAAAATGTGTGAAACAAAATAAATTCAAAAGGAAAAACGTGGGCAGTGGTGAGTTTCGAACTTACGGCCCCATGCTCAGAAGCCAAGTGTCTTAACCACTAAACTAAACCTAAACTTGCAGAAGGTGAAAGTGTATGAATGATATGAATGCTTTGTACTGGCAGTACAAAACAAATGTCAAAGGAGAACAGTTTCTGTGAAGGCGTTGTTGAAAGATTTGGTGATAGTGTAATAAAATCCATCTCTAGGACCACATGTAGAGCCAATTTAGAGCATTGTAGACATCAGAAGAATTCCGGTTTTGCAAAAATTTAATACGAAACACGGCACATCCCCAATGCATTTCGGTGGTTGCGGGATGCACCTTCCATTGGGGTGGGGTGTTCCTTCACCGACCGAAATGCCACCGATCTCCAAGGGCTTATGCGCTTCACATCATGCAACACAGACAGGTAAGCAGTCAATGAATTAATAAATGCTTAAGAGCAATAGGGGGCTTATATTGGAGCAATTCTGATAAGGTTAATAAGTGCCGATAAGGGTTAAGGATTGGATTGATTGTGATAAGGTTGATAAGGCTCAGATGAAGTCCGATAAGGTTGATAACCGATAAGGGTCACATCTAGTCCAATAAGGTTGATAATGACTAATAAGGGTTGATAAGGGTTTATATTAGTCTGATCAAGTTTCATAAGATTGATAATTACACTGGGCTGCATGGAGATGGGCAAATAGCACAATACTTACACGTACTTAACTCCTAGTGGAGTTTCTACGTGAATTTTTTGAAGTCTAGTTTCTGTCCTAGCTTGTTCATATGAACATATGTGTCAAGCTTCACAAGAATGTTGCGAACCAGTCATTTTTGGTTCCATAGCTTTGTTTTTAGTTGCAATCTCGACAATGTTTAGTAGATAATGTTATGAATCCATAATCAAAGGCCAACTTCAGGAAATCGCAATACCATATCATACACGCTCCAGAAATGGTGTACGAATGCTATCGCCAACTTGGCGTCCCCGAATTAGAAAAAAATAAGCTGGTCTGCTCTTGGATTGTGACACTCTGAATACGTGGCATCTGGTATCTTTGGACATTGTTGTGAAGTCACAGATATACTACCACCACAAAAGGCAGAGATGATGACTGCATCCAAGATCTCTACCATTGCCTATGAGGTCTGAAATAAGGCGGTAGTAGTGGTATAACACGTGCACAACAATCCTACCAATCTTTTTGTTCACCAATGGATATAGATAGCTTACGTAACTCATTTCAACATTTTTGTTGCAAAGAAAAAAAATTTGCAGGTTCACCCTAAAGGTGAAGAATCGATAGTGATAGCAAATTAGCGGACAGCTAGCCATACGAAGTAAGGATATAGCAGTTTTATTCGCCGTATGAACTTGTAAACATAGGCATACTACTGTAATTTAATTGACAAGCACGGTGTCAGGCGCGCACAAGCAAATGTGAACACGTCTCACTGAATGACCAGAAACTCTCTGTGAATATGCTGGAGTGAGGAAGCGCGGTAGCAACAGCGAGCGAAGTAACCTTGGTGCTGCGTCTCACATCAATGCAAACTAAGCTGCGAAAAAACAGCGCATGGCAGTCTGCCCCTGTTGCAGACGGCATTCAAGATACAGGGGCCTGGCTTTCAGGAGTAGAATGTGTGTGTCCCACCCAGATACTTGCATGCGGCGGAGGACGGCGCGCTTCCTCCCTGCTTTCCTCACTTGTGTGCGCGAGATTAAGCTGAGATTGCCGGCTCATCCTCGCACGCTTTCACTTGTACGTACAGCACAAGGCGCGCAGCGACGATTTTATTGCCGTTGGACTTTATACGGAACCTCATGACAACAGCAGAAATGTGCCTGGAGTGTTCATATGATTGCTATTGCAATAAAAGGGAGGAGGGGGCAGGGGCATTTACACAGCTATAGCCTCGTGCATTACGCCATCGGTCAACTGGACCGAGATGCTTGCTGTCATGTCCATGCTGTTTGAAGCATCACTTTAAAGAATGCACATAGACACAAGCACCATGTTCTCTTCAAGGGTAAGTTTTTAAAACTACGATGGGAATCCTTCATGCCTGCAGCATGCATCGAGACAATCTTGGAAGGCCCCTTTTAGGCCAGTGAGCCAAATGCAGTGCTTGGGCGTGACGACTTTACTGGCCCCTTTCGCTGCTATGACATTTTACCTTTTGAGTGCCACCTTGCATTTGTGCTTAAACAGTTCGTTTTCCTACGAGTTTGGCCTGAGATAGAGCACAGAACTGTCTGCAGGCAGTTTTACCGAAAGCAGATGCTGTTATGTTGAAATGCTATAAAAAAAATTGGACTGCAACTTGTATTCAAGTTCGCAGCACAATATTAGAGGAAGCTCACAGAAACGAAATGGCATAGACAGATCCAGCACCTTGAAAGCTATGGTTGCACTACACCAATATGCAGTGTTAAGAGCCAGTTTGCAGAAAGCAACATACCTTACATACTACAAAAAAAAAGGAAGACATGCTTGGGAAATGGGTTACTCTCAATTGAAGCGAGTTCCTCTCAGTACTCTATACCTTAAAAGTATATATCAAATACATCCTGCTCTAGCTGTGGATGCAATGCTCCAACTGATAGCCCAGTGTCTTCAACGTGACAGCAGCCACCGACCAAAGCTGAGCTGGCGTACCCATGCTGGAGCATATAATTTGCTTCAACAAACAAGCCCGCATTAAAACACCTCAAATGTACTTCAGAAAGATTGCTGGCCAACTGACTCATGTACTACAGCAGTAATAGCTACTAGCAAGTAGCCATTATTAGTGTGGTACGCGAGTACCGGGAAATTAGGTGTTCAACACTGTTCACTCGTTTTCCTTCAGCCTGCATTTTAATGTCAAGTCTGTACAGAACAGGCACACCATTCACACATTCAAGTAAGCTCCATTTCGACGACACTCAAATAATCGCACACATTTAGGTTCTGATGAACCGAGCTGCTGATTTCATCCAAGACTAAAACTAGTCAACAGTCCCCAATGATTTTCTTTCAGTTTGCAATTTAATTTTTTACTTTGCATGTGGTAGACTAAAGTTATATACAGTGTTTACATACAGAAAACAAACGCCAAGCTGGTCAACTACATGGCACTGGTATTGTCATTCGTGTCCAGGTTTTCACGGACTAAACTGGCAATGTCGTCCAAGACCTGACCTCCATGCTTTCCACTGACCAGCTCACTGAGGCACTTGCACCGACGTTCAGAGTCCGTTTTCTCCGTCAACACGAACCACAGTGCAGCCTTGCGAAAGCCAGCCATGCCAAGCTCCAGCGCCCTGCCGTACACATCACAAACGCTTTCCAACTTGAGGTTCTGCCTCACCCTGATCTCGGTCTCCCTCTGTAGATTGGGAAGAAGCATGAGGTCGCAGAGACCCAAAACGTCCAGCTGCACATTGACCGACAGTTCGCTGCTCATAAATGCGCACGTCTGAAAGTTGCACCCGTGCAGGAAGTGTATCACAATGTTCAGTGGCTTTCCGCTGGCACTGCGGAATGCGACTACCTCCTGGTCCTTCTCGACAAAGTGTCCGTTGAGCATCGTCTTGAAGTAGTCATTTGCCTCGCTCAACCTAAGCCTGTTGCCGGTGACCCTGCTTCCGTCGTCTACTTGCAATTGCACATCCATCGTGAATGCTTCAAGGCGACAGGCGTCGTTTGCCCCAGATGCGCCTCGCGAGGAGGTTGTGAGCAGGCTACGTTTTTCCGATATCGACGCGCACAAAGCCGCGAGGCTGTCAACAGCCTGGCAGAAGGTTTTGTCCATCGCACCTTTGTCTTCTTCTAGGAGGTCTAGCAGGGCATCCAACGCTGAGCAGTCAAATAGCAGCTGACGTAGAATTGACTTATTGCTGCAGGAATCAAAGCAAGAATATGTTCTCAAAAAGCAGTAAATACGGGCACAGACGTGCACACAAACACCAAGTCTACACAATACAGTTTTAGCAGAGCACTACCGTATACAGCAACTGTTACTATGTATATAATGGCTGCCACGAATGCGCATGCATGGAGTTCAGCAGGCTCCGGCATCAGTTTACCGGAATAGAACGCTCCACCATATACAGCATTTGTGCAACGACATGGCAGCCTAGACTGCCCGCTTTGATCCTAATTAGCCTGTCATTCTTGCTCATCATCATAATATCAAGAAATAAATGTTGGAATCAGCCACCACTTAGTTTTGTCTAAAACTGCAAGCGCTATTTTGTCGTTATTATTCAGATCAGTTTGTTTTGACGCTGCTAGGCCTAGAGGGGCCTTGAAGGATGGCACACGCTGTCGTGGCCCGATGCCGGAGGCCATAGATGTGGAAAAATGTGTCTACTTCCATCTAACAGATGGAGCCACAGAATTTAGTGTCAATGAACGCTTTACAGTCATCTGTTAGATGGAAATCAACATATTTTTCTGCGTAGATGGTGTCCCTCTTGGCCTAGCAGCGTCAAAGCTAACAAATTCAACCAATCTCAATAATATGCTCTAAGTTCTGTATTAGCGATCTTCTTCAGTCTCTCTAAACGAATTTCGAGGAGAGTAAAGAAATGTTCTGACACATAAGATATAATCCGGCTTTCCTTTAAATGCAACAATTTTCATTCATATCAGCTAAGTAGTTCCTGCCTTGCAAAAGCATTTAAGCACTTTTAAACATATTTGACTTTGGAGAGTGCGAGGTAAGGTTTCCTTATTAGGAACATTGTAAATTCGCTGAAAATGACGCAAGGACCCATGTTATGACCACATATGCTGCATCACTTACTTCAGCAGTGTCTATTGTTAGAGTTATAAGCACAAGAAGCAGCTCATTTGTTAGGCTATGCACGGAAGCAACCCATGTAAAACCAGTGCATTGAACAAGCTCTAGAATGCAGCACTCCCACGCTCAAAACCACATTGCCGAAGGCAGTAGTACCTACAACTATAAATATTTGCAAAGTGAGCACTCACCGGACAATGTAAGGTATGGTGAGACAGCAGCAGGTCTGAATTTCCTTGCCCTGTGTCAGCAAACAGTGTGCCAGCACACCGCTTCCATAGCCAGACTCAGCCATATGGGTCAGGTTGGACAACCAGTGCCTGCTGAGGTCTCGAAACTGCTGACAGTGCTTGCATCCTTTCAAACCGCAAGCCACTATGCGTTTTATCAGTTTCAGGACCTCTCCTCCGCACACGATATCCTCAAAGGAGTGCAAGTCTGATGTTATTTTTGTCATGATCTGGCTAGCCCTCTGCAAGGGACTCTGGACATCATACAAGTAATGCATCAAACCATCAAAAAGACCCGTTGCTCCCAACTTATATTCTGGCATTTCTAGCACGGTGAATACTGTCAGAATTCTGAACATTCCATCGAGAAGCATCTCCTGAGGGTCCTTGTAGGTAGGTGTGACAGATTCTGACAGGGTGCGCCGACGCCTTCGCTTGGCGCGGCACGGCGGAGAGTCGTCCTCCGTACCTCTCGTCTGGCTGGATGCTTTCGCAGCTTGGTCCTCACACAACGAAGAACGCTTTCGCTTGATGAACTCCCTTTTCTTTGGAATGTCCCGGCAGACCGACTCCACCATGTTTTTTATGCACGAAGGAATGGGTTGCTCTGAGTCGCTGTCGCTTTCGGAACAGACTGGAGAGAAGCTGCGAAAAGGCTCTGGAGACGATACCGACACTGGTGAGTCACACCGCGGTGTACTACATGGTGACCACAGTCCGCTGTCTGTAGATCTCGGGCTCCACGTTCCAGGCAGCGGCGACACCGGGCGCCTAGCCTGGTCAGGTGACACAGGATTGCTGTGGTAGCCCAAGTCTGGGCAGTAACCTCCAGCGTCTGGTCCAGAATTTTGGCTCTCAATTTCCCGGTAACTTGGACTATGAATACAAAAAGTGTTCTTATTAGAATGCCTAGTCAATTCTGATGAAACTTCCTCATTTAGGACTTGCTCAGTAACATCGTCATAATCTGTGACTTCGCTCTTAGTTTCTGATACTTCACATTCGTCCTTGTTCTTCTGGTCCACGCATTTGTCACCAATGTCTGAAACGGAAATCTGCGGCACTATTTGGCGACTGCTGTGAGTGTTGTTTTTAGCACTATCACTCACACT
The DNA here is from genome assembly GCF_023375885.2 of Dermacentor andersoni. Lineage (NCBI taxonomy): Eukaryota > Metazoa > Arthropoda > Arachnida > Ixodida > Ixodidae > Dermacentor > Dermacentor andersoni. The sequence goes on along the minus strand of NC_092816.1, from coordinate 90,880,015 downwards.
TTCTTTATCTTTTACAATTGAACCTTCCGCACCAGTTGACATTTCGAAAGAGCCTTCATCGATGCCATCAGCTTCTCCAGACATAACTAATGACCTTAGGTCCTCCAGCCCACTCAATGTTTCACCTGCGGAATCCGCACAATGCTGATCTTTCTTGTGATTTTTGGTGTAGTCTCTGATGTGTATTAACAGAGTAGGAACAAGGTCAAGGCTCCAAAGTACCGCGAGGCTTGGCTCGTCATAACGGAAATGCAGGATCGCGCACACGCAGCAGGACCAAAGTTCTTTCCTGCTCTGGTCTGACAGAGCCTGTACCAGCAAAGGGAGACCTCCAGATTCACGGATCCGGACCCTGTTGACAGATTCTTGGCTGTAGCGACAGAGCGACGAAAAAAGTGTCCCATAACCTGAAAAAATAAAGAAGCATGCATGAAAAAAAGCCTGGAAAGGGCATGAAAGGCTTACTGTCCCACATAGTGCAAAGACATGGCTAAGTATCAGACTACATGCTCTCCCTTCTGTGTAAAGTACTGTTCATTCTACTGTCCGTAATGTGGCATACAACTTGCAAGTTTTATAAATCATCAGTTCTATGAACCCTGCAGAAAAAAAAGACATTTCATTTTCCGTCGTGTTATTCCATATTCCATAGGTCACAGGCACATGTGTAGGGTTACTGCAGATGTGAGCCGATTTATTATAAGCGCGCTATACTGTGTGTTAGCTAATTTACAAGACAGCTGCAGCAGCCATGGTCGACAAGGTCCAGGAATGCTTGACAAGAGGGCACACAGTGTTCCAGGGGTCAGATTTCATAAAAATTATTTTCCATCCCTTCATTATTGGCACCCACACAAAGCCATTCTCCTTGGGTGGTATATACACACATGCATTAACCCATGGTTGTGTTTTTTACCACATTTTATTTTTGTTCCAGTAAGAACAAAAGACTAGTGCTTAGAAGTTAGCAATTCATGCATAATAGCTATGCAAAAGGCGTCTTAAATAAGGTGCCCAAAACCCCCCCAAAGAAATGCTGAAGTAAGGACTCACTTGGCTTTGCCAGCTTGTAATCGCTGAGCTGCCTGATCAGGGCAGAGATAGCCTGAGCAGCACCAAGGTCTGGCCGCACGTCGCCCACCACAGACAGATTGACAAGAGCTGCAAAGGCTGATTCCAGCACTCCGCTGTCCGATGCTTGCAGAACTTCCTCCAGGACCTTGAAGCCATCAGCTTCTTTGATCTGTGGGCCAAGAACAGCAATTTCAGAATGAAAACAATGCTACATCTGCACTCCATAATGAGAAAGGAAGGTTGAGAAGGCAGAACACACTAACATTTACAATTTACGGGCTAGCTGGTTCAACATACTAAGGCAGCAGCACAGGAAGGACTAAGAACACAAGGACATAAGACTGATGCCACAAGTCCTGCACTCCTGGCACTCTTGGTGTCGGTTTACAGTCAGCAGTGGTCGCAGCATCAGTTTCACATTCCTCTGTCTTTTGGCCCTCCTGTGCTGCTGCCTTAGTAGCCCAACATTCACATTTGGCTTTGACTGTAATGAAGTAAGCTAGCTATTGAGGTGAAAGAACCTGAAGCCAGGTTGGACAGGGGACATTAGAAGTAGTTGGCAAACTATGTGTAAATGGTTACCTGTGGATGTACTTTGTAGCAATCTTCTTATTCTACAGTCGAACCTCCTTTTAATAAAGTCGCATCCAACATGAAAGTACATTCGTTATAAGTATGCACACTAATATCAGCAAAAATGAGCTTGCAAACATTACATTTACTTTGTTATATCCAATAATCCGTTACATCGGCATTCATTGTCTCAAAGTTCAACAAGAGCTGCCTTCTCACATTTGCTCTACCCTCATGCCCTTGCGTCTGAACTACCTCCGAAAGTGATAGTCCGAGAATATGTCCCCAGAACAGCATAGCCACTGTGGCAGATTGTGGGGAAAAAAATGAATTGAGAGAAGTGCTTAAAAAATCTGGCTACACAACTATCCAGCCCTGCACAGGAGCAATTGTCTCGCCAACAAAGGGTGGTGTGGTAAGTAGGGCACGAGGTTTACAAATTGCTTCTGTGCCTACTTGAATCCGACGCTGTCACTGAGCTGCAAGCTGTACAGCGACATATAAAAATACTAATGCCAAATGGAAACATTGAGTTTTTGTTTCTAAGTCACTACTTCATGCAAGAACTTTCTATGAGGCAGGGAAGATATCTGAGTGAGTGTCGCACATTAGCACTCTGTGTGCAGATTAACGAAAGCTACTTGGATGCACGTTTGGGACAGTGAACTAGAACACCTGTCATGGAACATTTATATGTTTCACAGAGGGCATGACTTTTGATGGGTTCCAGCGACCATACACATGCACATGAACTTCTATACATTGCTTGCTCATGTAAACCACTGCACAATGAATTAGTGCTCTTACACGGTTACACCTGACTGCTGTAACCCCATCTGTACAACGCGAGTCTAAACTTACACGAGTACTTATGGTGCATGTTGTTGGTACCATGCAAAGCAGAACAATGAGCAACATTGCTGTGCCAATATGCCACACTTGTGCACACACCAAATGCACGAGAAAATCTGGATCATGTGGTGCAATTGCGACACCAGTGATATTATTTGCAATGAAGTGCAGTCAAAGCAATGAATCAGTCAAGGCAGATCATGTCAGACAAGAAACAAGAAGGCTCAGAGTTCGTTACCAAGCATCATTGCTACTGTAGGTTAACTGATCTATTCACATTACAACGAACCATGATGGTACACTCCACATCCACTTAGCTTGGCTAGTAAAAGCTGCTACTAGCTTCCTGTACTTAACTAGTAAGAGAGCACGCATGCACATGACACAGGCAGCAGCACCACAAACCTAGGCAAACATTTTGCGTCGACCCATGGTGCAGGAAACATTAGGAGCAAAAGAAAACGAGAACCTGAAGACATTTCTTTAGAAGCATAAGTTGGAAAAGCATAACACGGATGCATAAACAAAACAGAACAAAAGCAAGGGCAGCACACAGCAACAATTAAGACTTAACTAGCCACACAAAGTCAGCAAAGTTATTAAAAGAAACACATGGAACACATGCAACAAGCTTATGCTAGTTAAAAAATTTTTTGCAACAAATATAAGAAGCTAATATGCATCTGGCTAAAAAGTACAGAGACACGTACATGACAATATTGCAATTCATCCACACATTCGTACAGTTGACTTCAACATAACCTGTGCAGAGTTGAAGTGAGCGTGCATCGGCATTGAACTTGCGGCAAGGAATTTGCCAGATGAATCTGTACCGCTCTTTTGCTGCCTTCGGAGTGTTTTCAATGAAGAGTGCTGCACTGCTGCTGGCAAGTATATCTGAATCATTCCGCACCGCTCGAAGCGATTTTATGAATTGTACACCACGCATAAACTTCAGAAAGGCAGTGTAAAACATATTCACGGCGCACCAAGCCTAAACAGGCATGCGACCGCTGGCAAAAGTACTGCCAGCTAGCAACACAGCGGTCACTAGCTTACCTGCAAAGCACACTCCAAGCTACAGGACTGCGTCAATGATGCGAGCGCTTGAACAGCGGGCTTCTGGAGGGCCTCAGTCTGCAGGAATTTCACGACAGCGGCAGGAGCTTTGTGGATAATCAAGTCATCGCGACTTTCGGGAGTGTTGGCGAGGATCCTGCAAGCGTTCAAGGCGTTCAGACGCAGTTATGTCGCACGACGTAGACCAGTACAAAAGTGGAATATCGGAAACGAAACCAAAAGTGCGGGCGCTGGCCGACCTCGTCCATTTACCTTACGGCGCGCAGCGCCGTGACTTGACTTTCGCATGATGTAGGCGAAGTGAGAAAAGTGACAACGTGCTCGACAGCTTTGCAGCCGTGAATCTCCTTGGCCCCTCGACTCGTCATCGCTATATTGGCGAGTCCTCGGCAAGCCCGGTTTCGGACGCTTTCTTTTTCGATGCATGATAGGATTCTCGCTGGAAGTAAAATTTCAAAAATGGAACAGCGCGAGTTTCGATAACTTCATCTAAACGCTGCGTAGCACGAAACAAATGGAAGAGTCTTCTTACCAATACTCCGGCAGCCACCGCGTCTGATGACCTTTAAAGGAAACAAAATGAGAAGATAAGCAACCGCTCCCGTGGTAGCGGAGGCCCGCTAGGCACTGCAGTCAGTTCGTACCTCTTCACGTGCTTTATCAATCAAACAGCAGTTAGCGAGTATGCTAAGACATATATCCGAGTATTTTGGCTTCTCCACTAGCCCGAGGAGGGCTGATATGCCTCCAAGAGCGCAGAATTCCGACACAGCCGTGGAGTCCTTACGGCAGTGCTTGCTCACTTCGATAAGCGCATTAAATGAAGTTGAGAAAGAGCCTGAGGTAATCTTTGCAATGAGATCGCTTAGAAGACTGTTTAGGCTCATAATAAGCTGGAGTACTTCAGCTATTCCATATCATTCTCAGTTATTTGATGAAAATTTATGTGGCGACGATCTACCCCAGTTACAATCACCCAGTGTTACGAGCCTGCTAACGTTTTTGTACCAATCTGGATCGCATTTAGAAACATTCAAACTGTTTTATAAATTTAAATCCTGAATATATTTTGTCATTTGCTCTGTATTTGTTTTGTTCTGAGTTATTTTTGTCACACATTATGCTATTTATTCCATAAGTGCTATTTAAGAGTTCCGGTCTTCTGGCTACCTTCAATGGCGCGCGTTTTGAAAAGGAAAATAGCTATAAGAGCAATTGTGTTGTTTCTTCGAGCGTAAAGATGCTGCCTTTAGGCACGTCGAACAGCGGATCGATATACTAGGTAAGATAAAAGGAAAGCATCATGTTTGTTAATGCAAAATTTTAGCAGGCTCTTCTTTTTCTCCTTTTTTTCTTGTTCGAAAGCAATGACACTTTCCACTTGGAGTATTGGCCGTGAAGCAGTTTTTCCCTGTTTATTTTTTTAAAGTCAGGTTTTCTTTGCCTCTTCTTCGACTTTTCCACTGCTGCTACTGCTGTAGCTGTCTTGTTGCACGCCGCGTCGGGAGGTGGTTCAGAGCGTGCATATATATGGCAGGAGTCATCATCATCATCAGCCTGTTTTGTGTCCACTGCAGGACGAAGGCCTCTCTCTCCCTGCGATCTCCAATTACCCCTGTCCTGCGCCAACCGATTCCAACTAGCGCCCGCGAATTTCCTCATTTCATCGCTCCACCTAGTCTTCTGCCGTCCTCGACTGCGTTTCCCTTCTCTTGGTACCTATTCTGTAACACTAATGGTCCAACGGTTATCTAACCGGCGCATTACGTGACCTACCCAGCTCCATTTTTTTCTCTTTATGTCAATTAGAATGTCGTCTATGCCCGTTGCTCTCTGATCCAAAGCGCTCTCTTTCTGTCTCTTAACGTTATGCCTAGCAATCTTCGTTCCATCGCTCTTTGCGCGGTCCTTAACTTGTTCTCAAGCTTCTTTGTCAGTCTCCAAGTGTCTGCCACATATGTCAGCACTGGCAAAATGCACTGATCGTACAACCTCCTTTTCAATGATAATGGTAAGCTTCCAGTCAGGAGCTGACAGTGTCTGCCGTATGCGATCCAACCCATTTTTATTCTTCTATGAATTTCTTTCTCGTGATCAGGGATCGCTGCGATTAATTGACCTAGGTAAAGGTACTCCTTCACAGACTCTAGAGGCTGACTGGCGATCTTGAACTCTTGTTCCTTTGCCCGCCTATTCATCATTATCTTTGTGTTCTGCATATTAATCTTCAACCCCACTCTTACACTCTCTCTGTTAAGGTCCTGAATCATTTGTTGCGATGAGCAAAAGGAGAACAAGGTGAACGCAGGGGCCAATTGACGTTGAATCAATTGACGACAATTGATTCTTTCACTGTGGCAGCGACGGCGACAGTGTGCGGGCGCAAACTAATCCGCTCTTCTACAATATTGCTGTTGCCTGTGCCTGCCCAATCTGATCGTAAGGAGGCCTGTGCAGTCGTCTACCCGGCTACTGAAATAACGGGGCCGATTCATCGCAATCTATATTTCCTGCTTTGCACCAGGGCCGGATTCCATGACAGAACTGCCATCTGTTTGAGGCTGCCACAACCTTGGATTATCGCTCTCATCTTGGGGGTGGTGTTTCCCGGGAACGCATTCTTTCACTGTGGCAGCGACGGCGACGGTGTGCGGGCGCAAACTAATCCGCTCTTCTACAACATTGCAGGTTGGTGTATTCTTTCTATCGCGCTCTCGCGTACACTGCTCTCCCGTCGCTGTTGCTGCCACGAGTGTTAGCATGAATAGTGTAGTACTTTAAGCTAATGTAGAGCTGTACCTGATCACTTGCGCTGGGTTCTTTTTATTTTTTCTGTGAATGCCTTCTATTTTCTGCTGTGTTGTTGTCTTCTATTGCCAACCTTGAATCGAGCAGGGAAATGAATTCTGGTGACCTGAACGACTTTGCTAAAGCTATGGCTGAGAAGCAGCCGGGAGGCATAAAAGAGCTCGTTAAGGTATTGACTGAGTTGGTAACTAAGCTAGATTATTTCGCGTCAGACATTAAAAGTGACGTTGCCAGGATCAGTACCTCTAACGGTGAAATTCGGTCGGAAATCGCTGGTCTTAAACGATCCGTACAATTCCTGAGTGATGGTTTTGAAAAATTCAAACTTGATGTTGAGGCCTTCCGCAGTGAGCTTTCTGCTGTTAGGGCTGACAATGAGCAGTGCCGCATTGAAAGTGAACTCCTCAAAAAAGAACTGGAACAGGCTAGGAACGAGATAACCGAGTTAAAACAATACTCCAGAAATATGAATGTTGAAATTCAAGGGCTTCCAGTTGTACCAGATGAGGACTTTTTGAAGGAAGTTGGAAAACTTGCGGGGTATCTGAGGGCCGGCATCACCGAGAATGACATAGACTTAGTGCATCGTGTGCTATCCAGAGATAAGAGTAAGCCGCATGTAGTCGTAAAGTTTCGTTTGAGAGCCACCCGGGACAGAATGCTTTCGGCAGCAAAGAATAGAAAACTAAATGCAATGGATCTAGGGTATGCTTCTATCTATGTCAATGAGCATCTGTGTCGCGAAAACAAAATTTTACTAGCAAAAGCGAGACAAGCAAGGAAGGAAAAAAAATGGAGTTTATCTGGGTGTCTCAATTAAGGCAAAGTTCTCATGCGGAAATTGGAAAAGACACCAGTTTTGCGCATAATGTGTGAGGAGGACTTGCTCCAAGTTGTTTAACAGGTCGTCACGGTGCAAAAATGGTTTTCTTAGTTGTGATCCTGCATGTCATTTTTCTTTATTTTTTTATCACTTTGTTCAACAGGATAACATAATCCTGTCCTTCTGTAGAGTGATATATGTGTCTAAACCTATTTCTTCATATTACACAGCTTTTTGTGTTACCAATGCCCCTTCTCCTTCATCTACATTATGCAACTGAACATTTGTATAAAACTTTCAATATTGCTGTGTGCTGGATTAGTGCCTTATATCACTTCTCTGTTGTCATTGCTAGTTTTTCTAACATTGTACAACGAAACTATGGTTTCGTAACGATTCAGCAACGTCTCTTTCTGAGCACGTTTACGCTTCTCAAAGGCTGCTGTTTTGTTATACTTGCTATAATTGGCAAGGAGGAGGCAATATGGCAAGGAGTAATACAAGTTCTGGATATCCATACTAAAAGCTGTACAATAACCAGTATCTTCCTCTGTCAAAGACCGAACTAGTGCCTCAGAATTACGCAAGCAAAAGGGGTCTGAAAAAACTAGTGAAGATAAGAAGTTCTGTAGGTAACTAGCCACATATACCTGCCACGTCCCTTACTCTGACACCATAGCACGAAAAGGAATATCTTGCTTATGGGTCTTCGCCGAGAAAAACAGTTCTAAGGTGAGCGATCTTGCTTTCTTGACATTAGCGACAATCCTATCTATATAATGTCTTGATAAAAAGTCAACCGCATGTTGCTTAACTGCCGAAGGCTTGAGTTTTACTGGCTGAAAATTCTTTTCTATAGCTGATATCGCTTTTACTGAAAGCATGTTTTCCGGCATAATTACGAAATAACCTTCCTTGTCTGATATTACTGGTCTAATTTTATGCTCCACAAGGTAATTAACCAACGGTCGGACAGGATCAGACGTCTTAATATGAATATTCGATTTTTTAATGCTTGCGATACACTCTGAAATACAGCGCGAGCGTTCTTCCTGGACGAAACTATGGTTATGCAGCCCGGCAGGCTCAAAACGCCAACGGGTTTTATGTTAGGCTTAAAACGGTACTTAGGACATAAAGCAAAGGTTTTGCAAAGGGTGCCACTTACGATGGCGTCTCCAAGTAAAATACCAAGACAAGTAAAATAAGTATTTTTTTATAAAAGAATATACTCGTATGTCTCAAAAATTGTGCCCGAAATTACTGATATCAATGTTTCCATATTTTTTGTCTAATAAGTAAAGAAAATATCACGTGAACTTTTTAACTATATCAATTTTAAACCAGCAAAGCAGTGCATGCCGCTGATATGGAAAATGTAAAGGCCATAAAATGAACAAGTTGAGGACAAATATTTTAATGAAACTTTGTCATACAAGAACTTTGTTTACATTTTTGTACATATGCAACGACCATGGAAAAATCTCAATGTCGCTGTCCTTTGTTACAATGTATTGCGCAGGAGCCGCTGTCACCAGTCGTGTATTGTGAGTAATTGAGCCGAAATTATAGCCGCAACGGAGAGCACATATAGAAAGCAGGAGTTCTGCAACATATACGAGGGCGAGTCAAATGAAAGTGAGCCAATGAGAATATATATGACAAACGGGGTACGTTATTTAAAAGTAGTCCTGTCACTTGTCCCACTGACTAACAAGTCACGTGATTCCCGTCTCATAAAACTCCTTGGGTTGCTGCTTCAAAAAGACTGGCTGTTTCACGTCTACGTCCGACACGAATCTGGTTGCCTTGAGCTGTTTCTTCAAATGCTCCAAAATGTTGAAGACTCAAGGCGACAGGTCTGGGCTGTATGGTGGATGTTGCAGCTTTTCCCACTTGAACATTGGCAGTTTTGTATTAGCCACATCAGTGACGTGGGGACGGGCTTTGCCGTGGAGCAAGATGACCCCATTCGTCTATTTTCCACGTCGTTTGTTCTTGATTGCGACACGCAGCCGATCCGGCGTTTCAAAATATCGGAAATGATTGATAGTCTCTCAAGGTTTAGCAAATTCGACCAGCAATAGCTCCTGACGATCAAAAAAAGCACCTTTCCGGCGGAAATCGTGGCCTTTGCTTTCTTTCGGGGTGGTGAATTCGAATGTTTCTACTGTGAGCTTTGCCGTCGTAGTTCAGGCTCCTAGTAGCGGCACCAGGATTCGTCCCCGGTCACAACTGCAGACAAGAAGCTGTCAGCCTCATCGTGATACCGGATCAGATGAATCAAGGCAGCGCCGAACCTCTTCCGCCTTCTGGCGGTGGTTCAAAATCTTCGGCATCCGTTGCGCACACAAGAGCCGATAACGGAGATGTTCATGAATTATGGTGTGAACCGAACCGCGACTGATGTTCAAACGCCCTGCCAATTTATCGACGATTATCCTCCGTTCTTGTCTCATCAGTTCATCAGCCTTTGCAGTTATGTTGGAGGTGATTGCACGGTGGCTTTGGACCGGTCTTGGATCGTCTTTGCAACTTTTACGCCCTTCTTTGAACCGTTTGCTCCAAGGCTTCATAGTGGCCACTGAAATGCAATATTCAACGTACCCGGCAGCCATACGGGGAGCACCTTTGGGAGGCACGTCGCACGTTTTGGGAAACACCTACAGCGTACACCGTACAGGGTGGTGACACCTTTTGGCCTGCGCCGCGCCGCCGTTTCGCTCTGCGCTCGCCATATTGGGGTGAGTCGCTTGCTGCGCCCGTTTCTTCCAGCGTTGGGAAAGCAGCATTGTTGGGGAGTTTGCGAAGCTGCTGTGTTGTGCGCCAGGTGCTGGGCGATTGAAATGTTTTCATTCGCAAAAACCAGCGTGCCAGGGTGCTGTGCACCGCTGTGTGCCGGCTCGACAACGAAAGGCATGCGCTGTTTTTGCTTTCCACGGGATAAGGAACGGAGAAAAATATGGGAAGCGAAAGTGAGGCGTAAAGACTGGAATACGAATGATAACTCGAAGACCTGGGAGGTAAGCCACAACACCTACGCTGCTTCTTATAAGAGTATTGCAACTGTCCGCTTTTAGGTACCAGTATTGTGTGGTTAGAATAATGCCGCGAAGCTTGCTTCTGTTTGTTTGATCATTCTTAAAGCGGCCGGCACACCGCATTATCAGTTTTTCTGTGACGCGAGATGCGATCAGATTTATCTCGACTGATCCGAGCCACGCGCGACTATGTCGGGTTCCAGAATTTCGTCGTATTTGACATGCTATCTCGAAGCGTGGGTGCGCTAAACGGTATGGGTCGTCTAGCATTCTGAGCATTTCGATTCCGCTATTCTGCTGAGTCCGCTATTACGCTAAACACGCTAAGCTGAAACTGTCTAATGCTGTCTTGAAGACTGTTTTATCCGTGCCCCCCGCAAAAGCAATACAGAAACTGCCGCGCTTCCTTTGGTACTAAAGTGCAACCGTCCAGAGCGGAAGTAGATATAATGGTAGAAAGGAGGCAGTGAATGGTTAGAACTGAAGCGGTCATCAAACGAACAGCCTTGCCACTCTTCGCTCGCAGCTCCCATACATAGGGGGAGGGCGGTAAAGGTAGAAGGCGACGTAAGAAGGCAAGGAAATGCTACTGCTAGGCACGAGAGTGGCTGCGGAAAAACCAGATAAAATAAAGTCCAAGGTACGGTGAAGTACGTTTCTGATATTTCTAAAGAAAATAGACACTGTGCAAATTTGTCAAGCGCGCATTTGACGCAGGTCGAGCAGACGCAAAGCCGCATAAAAGCACCGTATACGGTGCTTTTATACGGTGCTTTTATAATGAAGACATGTGCCGTCTTCACTCCGCTATGACGGAGTAAATGCTTGGGGCATGGGAGGTATTGGGGCTGATAAGCCGATAAAACTCCCATCTCGGCTAATTTTTGCTTACAGTATAGCGTCTACGCTATACACTACGGGAGCGGCCGCACGCCAAATTAACGCTTCTGCACCCGCCGCAGTAACTTTGCGGCTGTGGTGTTGCTCAAGGTCGAGGGTTTGATCCCGACTTCGGCAGCCACATTTCGACGGCGGTGAAATACAGAAACGCTGGTGCACCCCGGGGATCAAAATTAATCCGGAACCCGCCGCTACGGCGTGCCTCATAACCCGACTGTCGTCTTGGCAAGAACGGACCCATAATTCAATCTAATTTTAACACTTTTGCCACGATACGATGTGCCATGTGAGGTAATGGCAATGCTAACCTTCTCGGAGGTTAAGAACAATGGCGCACAACAACAGCTCAAGCAAACACCGTCTCGCTGCTTGTTCCGTGTACTACGCAAACAGTCAGCAGTGTTGCACGTAAGGTAACGGTTAACATCAAATCATCACTCTTGTGTTGCACTAAACGCTGAAGATATATAAACATTCGCCACCACCTCTAATTATCGTCAATCAAGGCAATCTGCCCAGAGAACTTCGCTTACATCTATTCTCACAATGCGTGGGATCCGTGTAACTTTTCTTTTCGTTTTCTTTTCTTCATTTCATGTTGGCGGCACATCTGAGAGTTGTTGCTGTGGTTGTTATTTGACTTTAGATGTAGAAACACGGGAGTGTGTCACTGGTCACCCACCGTGTTGGCTTAACGGCTATGGCGTTGTGCTTATTAACACGAGGTCGCCGCATTTCGATAGGGGCGAAATGCACAAACGCCCGTGGTACCGTGCATGGGGTGCATGCATTAAAGAACCACAGGTCAAAATTAACCAAGAGTCCTCCACTACGGCGTACCTAACAATCAGATCATGGATTTGGCACGTAAAAGCCCTGATTTATTTATCTTTTATTTTTGTCACCGTGGCCCACGCAACTTGTGCCATAATTTTAAGAAACATGCGAGTGCCACGTAGCTGGACAGAACAAAGGTAATGTTGTTTGCCATCGCTTATTTGGAGCAAGTCAGACTATCTTTCTTTTTTGGATTTCGTCCAATTAGATAATTAGTTATTATTAATTATTCATGCACTTCTCAAATATATTCAGAACAAAAGTGTCGACGAGAAAATTGCAGACCATCCTGAAGAATTCCCATGGAGCGTTATGTTTCTCAATACGTGCTACATGAAAGTAATTGCGATAGCAGTTATATGGACATTCCAGGCGACGTCACCGTGAGGTTCCGTATATGTTCAGCTATGTGTGCTATATGCCATGCCATGTTACATGATGTACCATACTATAGATACCAGGTCCTAAATTCCCCACAAAAGTTTTCCTCAGCATTTTGATAATGGCAGCCCACAAACAAATGTCATGAAACAAAACACCAACAGCGCATGCCTTTTATCTTAAATCTTCTCGGACGTAAATATTAAAAGTGCGAAACAATAATTGAGCTCAAAGCTGAAAGTGGTAACTTTATTGTCGCGGCATGTGCACTACCTCCGGAATCGGCCTATGGGAAAGAAGTTTGAAACATACCCGATACGTAAAAGTATCGTGGCTCTCCAAGAAAATGCACAGCTCAACACACTAGATGAGCTGGTGCAGCAGCGACGTGATGCTCGCAAGCTTAAGACCAGCCTTTCACACGCACCGTGTGCTCTCAGGGCTTACGCTTTCTCGAACTCGCTTCTACCACCACCATCGCCAGTTCTTCCTCCCTGGAGTTTTGTACAGCTGAGTGATAACAAGCCAACTGATATACATCGCCCGACATCAACTCACGCGGCGGCGTCGCTTCGTGACCGAATTGTAGCTCAAGATGCCCACCTGCCGCTTGGCTCCATCGTCCTTTACGTTGATGCAAGCATTAAGGGCTGTGAAACAACCACTGCAATTTATTGCCCATGCGCACCTGCCCTTAATAAGACGACCCGGTTTCAAGTCCAAGAACCTCCTTCGTCCTTTTGTGCTGAGCTCCTTGCTATCCGAGAAGCGTTGTGCTCTGTGGCCGCCTTTCCCATGGTCCCCACGGCCCGCATCGTCATCCGCACTGATGCCCTCCAGGCGACGCGGCTTCTGCGACGCGTCAGTCGCAGCCCTGACATATGCCATCAGATCCATCTTCTGGCGGCACGCATCCCGCAGCCAATATCTGTCGAGTGGATCCCACGCGACCTTCTAAGCTTCCAAAGCCGTGCGGATTCTGCGACCCGTCTAGCGACCTCTCCATCGTCACTGCCTCAACTCTTTCACCTAGATGATGCCACCCTCCTTTTAACAAGAAAGGAGCACCTCCGGCGCCGCACACGTGCTCTCATACCTCCGTGTGCGGTAAACCTCCCCCGCGGTCTTACCCGTGCAGAGGAGGTTGCGCTTCGGAGGATCCGGGTCGGGGTAGCCCTCACTCCTGCCGTGACTAGGAAGTGGCCGCACTTTCGCCCGCTATATCCTCGTCCTGAGTGTCCACTCTGCAAGTCGCGAAATGTTGAAGCCGACATCCACCACCTGCTGTGGGTTTGCCCTGCACTGAAACCGACGAGGCTCCGGCACCTCGTAGCAGCGGGACTCTCGCCGCAGAATCTGAGCCATTACACTGCTTGGACGCAGGGACCGCATTATCGATCCCTCTTGGACTTCCTTAAGTCAGCAAATCTTTTTCCATTCATTTAATCATCCTTATTCACCCCCATCACATACCCTTGTATGCCCTGAGGCATTTATCCTCGCATTAAAAAAATAAAAAAATACGTAAAAGTGGTGGTAAAGTCGCTAAGAAAGAGGTTGGCTTTAATTAATAAACATAAATGAAATTGTCCAATGACAGGTTTCAAACAGAGGACGCCTGGCAGAACAGCTCGTTCTTACTTAGCTTACGTTTACTTCAGTTCGTACTGCCATTACAGCTACGAGTGCCATCTTTCATGTAATATGCTAACATGTTGCAATCGCAATCATTGCTTCGCCCTTAAGGCGAAAGTGTGGTATTTTTTCCAAGCCTTAAAGAAAACACGCGGAATACAAAAAAAGTGCCGCGCGACTAACAGAAAGCTGGATCTAGAATTTTTCAAGATGGTTTTACAATTTTCTCGTTGACACTTTTGCCCTAAATATATTATTTGAGCAGCTGAATAATTAATGATGACTAAGCAAGGAGGGGGAAGAATCGGAGTGAATTCCTGGCTACGCTACTGCTGCGAGTGGATAAGCTTAAGGCTAAAATATCAGTCGCCGTCCGTGGAAGTTCTTGCCTTGGTGATAGAAGGCACCGAACACAACTTTCTTCTCTCTCGCCCGGACACGAAATCGTTGAGGCTAGGCATACCTCGGGACAACACTGTGTCTGTAAGCCTCAAAGAAGACAGTTCCAAACCAGGGGGAGGGGGGGGGGCGCATTCTATAAGTGTCCACCTAGATGCTCATTTCGTCTGCTGCTGAAGTGCTGGGGGCGCCTTCTGACGTGTATCTTGCTGATGCAAACCTTGCTCATCACCGGTGGGCGAGTACAAAGGAGCGTCATTTATTACCAAGCACTAATCTCGCTCGCTTGACGCTTCCCCGACTCTGGTGCGCAGGCACCACGTCACTCATGGGCGTCCACTCGGTGCGTGACAGTCGCGCTCTTCTGCTGTTCAGTTTCGTTTTCCTGCGCGAAATTGGCCGGAATCCATTACGCGGCAAAATCAGCAGCGTCCAAATTTTCCTGAATTCTGTAAATGGCTATATATGCTCCTTGGACGGTGAACTTCAATTCTTCTATAGGGACCCCAGTGTCATGGCTCTTGTGGCTAAATGGTTAATTAGCCTAATTTGCATGACCACTTGTATAGTTACTATGCCGAGTCATTTTCAGATGTATGCTTCTGTGTTTAAAGCAATCCAGAAGAAATCATTTAACCATCTCACCTTTCCAAATTCTTAAGGAATTTCAAACGCACTTCGTAAAACGCCTGGTGTTTGAGCGACTGAGAAGGGCGTCCCCGCTGCCAAGATGCAAAGGCCAGGGGCAAATATCAGTGGTAGATCTGATGCTTTGGCTTAATTACTTCATCGAAAGGTGGCGTAAGTCCTGATGAGCATATAGTAAGCAGAGAACTCGAGCGCACGTTAGATAAATTAGCCCTGTAGCTCGACTTCTCATGTTTCGTTATGTATAAAGTTTGCTCGCAAAGGTGTAAGTATATTGCTGAATATTACCATGCGCCTGCGGGCTCTTAGCTTTAAGCTTGGGAACTGTTCAGGACTTAGTAATTTATGGAAATTACATTTTCTTCTTTGCACTTGTACTTCGAGATGTCGTTCGACTGCAGTTCGATTGCCAGGAACCTGCCATGGTGTGCATCCACGTTCCGGCTAAATAGGTTTTGAAAAAAATTACATTTATTCCTTGATGGCATCAAAATCAGAGAAGCGCTCGTACAAGGTAGATGAAGAAATTTTAAGGGAGGGAGAAAAAGATTAAGGATTAAGGGAATAAAAACATGCACAGCAAATCTGATTAACTCTAACATGCTATAGGTCACCGTCCCGTTTAAAAAGAGATACTAATAAATCATAATCATCATCATCGCAGCCCTTTTAATGTGGTTAACATTTATAGCCTACTTCTCCCACTGCAGATTCTAAAAGGTGTCTTCAGCAATATGGTTTATCGCTACATTGCTCGAATGCTAATCAGATTAACGCTGACAATCATCGCGAGATGGGTTCGGTGACATCGTTTTTTTTTTTTTTTGCTCATATTTAATGCTTTAGGTTAATAGCATGCGATTCGAGTGAAAGTCTGGCCGGGGATTACGTTGTTCACGACCATCTTCAAAATTTCAGGGAGCGTTTTGCCAAACACAAAGAAATGTCTTTGGACCAAGTGCCGTGGTTATGGTCAGTACCACTTGGGTGATATTGCAACGAATTCATTGAATGCTGAACACCTTTACAGTTTCGTTTCGGTATCGGCAACTATCTATTGAGGTAGAATTACGCACCGCGTAGCCGGCTGAGCATGCCACAGAGCCACACTGCCAACGTACTCGACCGGCTTATATTTATTTACGACCGGCTCCAGGTGCTTAACGTCGTGCAACACGGCCTAACGCTCTGTTTTCAACGTGCTGACGTAACTCAGCCATTTGAAAGACCGTATGCTGCTTGCCTTTTACTTCACCTGCCGAGCACGAAGTCTGCATCCAGGTTGAACCACGGCCGCGGCGGCCGCATTTCTATGCAGACCAGATGCAAAAATGTGGCTGGGGTTCAACGTGGCTTGAACCTAGTTGTACGAGCGAAAGTTCTGTTAATTCCCGGCGAGCTATTGGCCATTTTCGAGGAGCAGTTAGTTGAAGAGAAACTAGATGGCGCTTCCGGCGGCGCGTCACACATCGCCTCAGCGACACCGCACGAATACGAAACAATTATCGCTTCGACATGGCTTCTGTGCGACCAGCTGTCGGAAGTGCAACTGAGTTTTCGCTGACGCGCTAGCTGTGCTCCAATCATGCTGGACTGAATCATGTGGAATGAAGACGTGTAATGGGCATGTGCAGTAATTGACTGCAAAAATAGTGGCATGCATATTAATTAAGGAATGGAAGGAATCTGTGGGATCAAGTTTGCGGACCGCTGCAGCAACTGTCCGTACGTGTTACCGGCACTTTGAGATGCGCGGCTTTCCTCAAGAATACAGAAATTTTCTCATCCACCAGTGTTGTATCGCTAACCTTCAAAGAAAGGACTTCAGTCCCGGAACGTCGGCAAGGGTGAGTACCGCTCGTCAAACAATGACAAAACGAGTAGCGCCGCTTCCTGTTATATAGGAAGTTTCGCCACCCCCCCTTCCCAGAGCAGTATCTACACACATCTACCCCAACAGGCACGGAAACTTACGCCCACTCTATCGCGAACGTGTCAAGAATAAGTGAATGGGAGCACACTTGAATATCTGCGCCCTATAAGCAAACAATAAATCACTGAGCTACACCGATAGCGCACGAATGATCTAAGGTAGATGTTTCATGACGGTCCACAAGAGTAAGCGAGTTACTTGCGATAATACATCTTTGCTGTAAGGTATTAAAATGTACAAATTAGCTACCTTTCAAGCCATGTGCGTAGTAAGGGTGAGGAGCAGGAGGAAAAATAGACGGAAAGACAGGGAAGTTAGCCTATTCTCAGACTGGCTGGCTACCCTGTGCTGGGGAAAGGGGGTAAGCGGAATAAAAGGTAACAGAAGAGAGATGTTACAAAAAAAGAGGAAATAAGGAAGAAAGGTGTGCAGCAAGAACAATTCTATCGGAACTGAGCACGCCCGAGTGAGATTATGTAGAAAATAATGCGATAGTGACCGCATCGAGGAACTTTACATAGTCAGAAACGTGACAAGCCGCTGCTTCAAATATTCGCCAAATAAAGTACGAAGAGCAAAACGCACTAATCCTGATTCAATTCACGAGCGGAAAGTTTGAATAGCTTGGAATACATATTTAGCACCGCTTTTAGAACAAGCACGATAAACACCTTTCGCGCCGTTTCGACATATAGGTTAATCAGCTCCGAAAGCACTTTTGCATGTTCTCTCAAGCTGTAGCCAAAGCTTCGTGTCGTCCATCCAGTCACCGTCTACGATATCTCGTGAAACAGATGTCTGTTAAGCCGCACCGGCGTCACACACATTCGTTGTGAACACGGAGGCAACGTAGGTAGTTGGGGCAAGCAATGGACGCGTCACCACGTTATCAAACATGGCAGCGCCCACGGGATCGCCACGAAAAGGGTCAGTATCGACAGGGTGCTCAGAATCAGCCTGCATGGTGGCTGCGGCGAAGAGTTGACGCGCTCGCATCAGTGCCTGCTTCATCCATGCCGAGACTGAGTGACCAAGCGCCGCGCGCTCGCGCCACGTCGGACTATATTTAGCCCTTTAAACCCTCACCTATAGTAGGATACAGCTTTACGAAACGGAAGTTGGCAACCAAGGCACACGGACCGAGCGCAGTTGTTACTCCGCCAGCCAATCACAGAAGCAAACAAAATCGTCGTTGTGCGACGTTTTCAAAATGGCGTCGTACTTGATACTTCCGGGGTGTCTGCTGTTCTTGAAGAGTCTTTTCATCGGCGAAAGCGATGAGGTGTGCAAGAGACACGGACAAAGTGTATTAAGTCTCAGCTTTTCACTCTTCAAAAGTCAGCGGCACAGTTCATTTCACTGCTGACCCCGTTTTACTCATGAAAATTCGCCGCCAAATGAAGTGAAACTTGTGAATAAACAGTTGCAGCAAAGCAGGCGCTTTATTTCAGTTCAATAAAGAATTAGGCTTTCACTGTTCCACTATAACAGACGAGTGAAAGCGTAGAAAATTACGCGCTTACAATATTATTTTTGTGGTTTCCAGCTTATTTAGGTAACAAAGAAAATTTGAAGCACGAACTATTTGCAGCCTCACGGAGGAACAGTGGGTGGCGGTTATGAGGACGTGGACGGGGATTCACTGCAGACTTCAGTTGTATCCGACTGTAGTCACGTGGTACACAGCGGCGAAGCTCGAGCGAGCGCAGCTGCGACGCCTCTCCGAAGCGGATCACGTTATGTGACGTAACACCTTCACACTTGCGGGCCGGCGACTGAAGGTCAAACACGCGCCGAGATTGACCTTGGGATTTCTACCTCGAGCAGTAGAGCTTTCGCTCTAATATGTCCGTGTATTTAAGGTGCACTCTATAGAGCGTTGCTTAATTCCAATATTTTCAGCCATCGTTCATCGTCTTACGAAGTTACGCGTCTCCTAAAAAAAAAAAAAAAAAAATTCGTTTCGAGTAAAGAAAGCTTGCTTTTGTTTTGTGCCGTTCATTTGTTCATGTTATGTTTGTTCGCATGCTTTTTTTTTCTTTTGCTTCTGCTAGCACTTTTGTTTGCTGTTGCCTGCCCGCTTGCCCGTCCTTGACCTCTGTTCTGAGTGTAATAAATTCCTACACTTGTTTCACTTAATTTTCTTTGGTTTAGTTATGTGGTATGTGCCACTGTGTGAGCGTGCACATTCTTGGCCGGTCAATCCTCCAGAATGGGTAAGTGCCGCTGTGACACAAGAGGTACAACATTCTTAATTGTACCGCCCGATGTGTGTCGTACTTTCTCTGTGCCCACACCTGTCTTCGCCATTCTTCCCTCCACAAGCATCACTTTCGTCTTTCGTGACGTCGCTGCGTAGATCTACGTCTCACACTGTGTATAATATTAACGCTGTGTCCTTTAATTGTGGTGGATAAACAAACTTTGCTCGAGGTTGCACGCTGCTTGAGGTGAGGGTAAACACAATTGCATACATTGCTGTCGGTTGTGTGGAATATAATACACACCGCTTGAATAAATGTTCATTTCCCGAACATGTGTGCTGGATATGCGCAATATTTATTTTTATTTCAAGAGACCCCTAAGGGCCCTTAAAACGAGGATATCTTACATAGGGGGGTGGCAAAACTTACATGACAAACTAGAGAAAATGAATAGGCAACAAGAATCAAAATGTGACGGAACAACACTCAATGAAACATAATGAAAAAGAAATGCAGCAGAATAAACAGTACGAAAAAAATCGAACACATTACGGGGAACGGAGCACAACTAGAAGAAAAGACTACGCATCGCTTTCTGTTTTTCAAAAGACCCCCCCATAAGAATTAGTCCCATTCATTTCAGTTGCTATTGCAAGAGGCAGCCGGTTCCACTCAGTAATGGTTTTGGGTATGAACGATTTGGCAAAAGTTGAAGTGTGGCAAGTGATGCGTTTGATATTGAAAGGATAGTCACGGCGTGGAAAGACGTCTGAAGGTGAGTTAAAGAAATCGTCATGAAGCAACGGATGATGACAACTCTTGTGAAGCAAAGTTAAGTGAGCAAGTTTGCGACGATGGGGGAGGTAATCAAGACCCGCACGACCTTTTAACGCCGTGACGCAAGTGCAACGTGAGTAATCTGAAAAAATGAAACGAGCAGCACGGTTCGCACGAAGTCGATGTTATCCATGATGTAGGCTTGGTCCAGGTCGCATAAGGTATTGCGACTCGAGGTCGAGGACGAGAAACGGACTCTTGGAGCAGACGAAGAGGAGACAAAAGGCTTTATACAATATGTACATATAGCAGATAACAGCATACAAGTAGCGGTGCCGAAATGCGCACCAGACCGACGGGGTGGCTGGTGGCAACTCTCTTTTAACAGTGGGCCGGTTCCGCCTTAAATTCCTTTGGCGATCCATGATCTAATGGATGCCATTTACAGAACCGCGATATCTGTTCTTGATGCAGAGCTATTAAATTGTAAACTTCGTCCTTGTAATCTTTTTTCGAACTTTCGAGATTTTGAAAATTATTTTAACAAAATCTAAGCCCTAAATAGAAATTCCGCTTCCAACAGTCACTAGAATTTGCTTTTCTCTCTCAAATATGCAACAAACTTCATTAAAATCGGGCCAGTGGTTACCTCAGAAAAGCGTTTCTGCGTTTTACATTTATTTGAATAGGCCGCGTCGAAGTTGGGCCCGAGCTAAAGCTTCCTCTTAAGTTGCATTCTTGAATACGGCGGTCAGTCTTGTGTGCGCAAAGGATAAAAACGGGAAGGAAGCGCGCCGCCTTCCGTCGCGCGCGATACATCGGGGGGAGTGGAGGGTAGGGGGGGAGCGGGCTTTAGGATTTTGAGATCTGTGAATCTTTGATCGCCAACCATATTTATTTGCCTTGTTTGACGCATGATATACAATGACTTTTTCTTAGATGTGTAGATTTATTGGAGACTTATACGTAAATTTAAATATCTTGTTACGAGGTTTTGTGTGTACGCGCAGTGCACTTTGTTTCCAGTGACACTTTTTTGCCCTTTATCAAGCTGTATCTTCTCATTAGCATATTCCATTGTGTCTTCGCATTTCTAATGTACGAAGACGAGTCAAATGAAAGTGAGCCAACCCACCCCATGCAATAATGGCTAGGTTCATTATTTGCGAGGCATGCGCATAGCACACAAGCATCTCGCACTTACAAAAGTGACACGCAGGTGTGAGGATAAATGTTCTTTAATGCTCTCATACACTGGGTTGAACATGGTTGCATGACGTAATGGAGGCTCCAAATGTTAAACAGCGTGGTGTCGTGAGGTTTTTGACAGCTGGAGGTGTTTCTCAAAAAGCAATTATACGCCGTGTGGCTGCTGTGTACGTTGAACATCGTATTTGATTGGCCGCTGTGAAGCGTTAGAGCAAACGGTTTAAAGAAGAAGGTGAAAGACTGGGCCAAAGCCACCGTGCAATCACCCCCAACACAATTGCAAAGGTTGATCAGCTGATTAGACAAGAACTGAGGATAAGCATCGATGAGCTGGCATAGCGTGTGAACATCAGTCACGGTTCGGTTCACACCATAATCCATGAGCATCTTGCTTATAGGCTCTTGTGTGCACAATGGATGCCCAAGATTTTGAGCCACCGCCACAAGTCGGAGAGGTTCGGCGCTGCCTTGACTCATCTGATCCGGTATCATAATGAGGGCGACGACTTCTTGTCTTCAGTTGTCACCGGGGACGAATCATGGTGCCACTGTTAGGAGCCTGAAACACCACGGCAATGCTTACAGTGGAAACATTCGAATTCACCACCCCCAAAGAAAGAAAAGGCCGTCATTTCCGCCGGAAAGGTATTGTTGACTTTCTTTTTCGATCGTCAGATGTCATTACTGATCGAATTTGCTAAACCTGGAGAGACTACCAATCGTTTCCGATATTTTTAAACCCCGGATTGGCTGCGTGTCGCAATCAAGAACGAATGACGTGAAAAATTGGCGAATGGGGTCATCTTGCTCCACGACAACGCCCGTCCCCACGTCGCTGATGTGGTTAACACAAAACTGGTAAAGTTCAAGTGGGACATGCTGCAACATGCGCCATACATCCCAAAACCTGTCGCCCTGCGACTTCCACATTTTGAGGCAACTGAAGAAACAGCTCAAGGGTACCAGCTTCGTGTCGGACGATGACTTGAAAGAGTCAGTTACAGACTTTGTGAAGCAGCAACCCAAGGAGTTTTGTGAGACGGGAATCACGCCACTCGTTAGTAAGTGGGGCAAATGTCTCAATGCTCATGGAGACTAGTTTTAAAATAAGGTACCCCATTTGTCATATATTCGCATTGGCTCACTTTCATTTGACCCACTCTCGTATATTGTGTAGAACTCCTGCTTTTGATATGTGCTCTATGTTGCGACTGTAATTTCGCTGCGATTACTCACAATACACGACCGGTGACAGCAACTCCGGTGCAATACATTGAAACAAAGAACAGCGTCATTGATATTTTTCCCTGGCCGTTGCGTATGCACAAAAATGTAAACAAGGTTCTTGAATGACAAAGTTTCATTAAAATATTTGTCCTTAACTTGTTCACTTCATGGCCTTTACATTTCTTATATCAGTGGCATGCACTGCTTTGCTGGTTTAAAATTGATATAGTTATAAAGTTCGTGTGATATTTTCTTTACTCATTAGACAAAAAAATATGGAAACATTGATATCACTCATTCCGGGCACAATTTTTTAGACGTACGAGTATATTCTTTTATTAAAAAATACATATTTTACTTGTCTTGACAGTGCGCAGAGTTCAAAAATTCGTTTGCAGTATCTTTGGCAAAGGCAATGCAGTTATTATTCATATATTTGACCACTCGACAAATTCTATAAGGAGGAGGCCGAGCTGCAACGTCCGAGTGAAGGGGTCCCAGATTATGGCTGCATAATCTAATGATGGGAGAATAAGCGCTTTATATTCGGTCATACGGACATCAGGAGTAGTAAATTTTAAAGCTCTTCGTAAAAAGAACAACTGATAGTTTGCATTTCTTACGACATAATGTGTTTAGACCAGTCTAAGTTATTTGTTATCCAAAAGCCCACGTATTTGTAATGAGCTACCTCGTGAAGAACACTGCTGTTAATAGAATAGAGGGAAGTTAATGTACTTTTTTGTGAGTAACTCTCATGAACATTGTTTTTTTCATAGTTTTCATTGGCCACATATCACACCACTGAACAATTTTGTTGAGTGTATCATTTAAAAGAATTTGGTCAGCTGTACTGTTCACTTCCGTGTAAATCACGCACTCATCGGCATACAATCGTATTTTGACAGGAATGTTGCATACAATATCATTAATAAACAAAAGAAAAAGAAGGGGTCCAAGCACCGACCCCTGGAGAACGCCTGAGGCCACACCAACTTCCGAAGTTTCTCCATTAAAGACAACAAACTGTTTTCGATTGTTAATCTATGCGGCAATCCAGTTTAAAAGTTGGCGTATATTTAATATTTTCTTAATTTGTGCAATAACTCCTTATGAGAGACTTTATCAAACGCTTTTTCAAAGTCTATAAAAATTACATCGGTTTGTTTTCCGTTGTTAATTGAAAGTGCAAAGTCATGTATAGTTTCTGCTAGTTGGGTACACGTAGAATAACCTTGTCGAAATCCATGTCGATATTTTGTTAAAATATTATGTTTCTCAAGAAATTGTGTTATGTGGTTATGTATAATATGTTCTAAAAGTTTAGATGCAGTATATACAGAATAAGGAAATCGGACGATAGTTCATTATACAATCTTTCCTCCCATTATTATGGATATGTTTTACTCTGGCGATTCCCCAGTCGTCCGGAACTTCCCCTTCAGATAGTGATCTAGAGAACCGAGCACACAAGTATTTTGAGGCCTATTCTGCGTATCTCTTAAGAAATGCGTTTGGTATGTCACCTGGCCCTGGGGACTTCTTTACATCGAGTTTTAAGAGCATATTCCAAATTCCAGCTTCACTAATTAGAACATCTGGTATGGGTGAGAAATTTGCGTTGAAGTGTGGTATTACATATCGCTATCAACAATGAAAATGCTCTTAAATTGCTCATTGAAAGCATTTGTGATTTTTTTTTGCGTCATCTACTTGTACACCTTCGATATCAAAGAGAACACAATCGCTAGAATTGGGGTGTATGTGCCGCCAGGATTTCTCAGGGGAGGGGCGTATACAATTTGGTACGGACTCTCCGAAATACCGTTGTTTGTCAGTTCTTACTTGTGTTTTTAGCTGTAATGCAATATACGCTATTTTCTGCGCAGTACAGGACGAGTTTGTAGATATTTGTTTTTTCTTTAGACTCTTTAGTTGCCTTTGTAACCGCAATGAGTCCCGAGAGATCCAGGCGTTTTTGCGCTTCGACTTCTTTACAATCCGGGGAACATGTTTATCGATGCATTCTTTTACAATTATTTTGAATTGATGCCAAGGACTATTTATATCTCCAGAATACGATGAGAAAATATCGAAATGAAAGGAAATCATGTCACTGATAGAGACATCATCTGCTCGTAAAAAGTTAGGGATACTAGACGTTGGGTTATTACGTTTGATTGTTGCACCAGTAAATTCTAACAACACCGCAGAATGGCTAGAGATACCAGGTATTACCTCACAGGAAGTTGCGGCTGTAATTTAACCACTTACAAAAAACAAGTCAAGTATGGACTTTGAGTTACCCTGAATCCTGGTGTAATTTTGAACTACTTGCAGTAAGTCGAACGCGAAGGCGATATCTATCATTACTTCACAGTGATTATCATTTCAGTTTCGGGCTGTGAATGTTGACCAGTCCACCTCGGGCGGATTGAAATCGCCTGATAGGATTATTTTGTCCCCAAGCCTGACTTGTGTGTCTAGATACTTTCTTAAGTTTTTGAGGATGCCAACATCAGATCCAGGAGGCCTGTAAATAGCGCCTATAACATACCTGGTGTTACCACAATACACTTTGCAAAAGACAGCCTCGACACCAGGCACATCAGACATTTTTTGCATGCCTAAGGATTTGTTAAAAATAGCAAACCCACCACCCTTACTCTCGCGGTCTTTTCTATGTAGCCTGTATCCAGCGGGCACAAATTAATTGTCAAATGGACACATTTAAGCACGTTTCAGTGAGGATGGCTATATCAGTGCTATAGGAGGGAGGGGGGGGCCGGGGGGCTCACGTTGGAGCTCGGCCTGCTCCTTACAGAATTGGTCGAGGGATCAAATACATGAATAATAACTGCATTGCCATTGCCAAAGATGCTGCAAACGAATTCTTGGACGCTACGCACTGTCAAGATAAGTAAAATATGTATTTTTATCATTAAAGGATATATTCATATGTCTCAAAAATTGTGCCATTAACTGATATCAATGCTTCCACGTTTTCTTATCTATTTAGTAAGTAAAGAACATGTCACACAAATTTTAGAACTATATCGAAATCAGCAAAGCAGTGCATGCGGCTGATATGATAAATGTGATGGCCGTGAAATGAACGAGTTGAGGACAAATATTTTAATGAAACTTTGTCATTCAAGAACCTTATCTACATTTTTGTACGTATGCTACGGCCAAGGAAAAATCTCAATGACGCCGTCCTTCCTTTCAATGTATCGCACAGGAGCAGCTGTCACCAGTCGTGTATTGTGATTGCACAGAAATTATAGTCGAAACGGAAATCAAATATAAAAAGCAGGAGTTCTGTAATATATACATTAGAAATGCGAAGATACAATGGAATACACAAATGCGAAGATAAAGCTTGATAAAGGGTAAAAAAAAGTGTGACTGAAAACAAAGTTCACTGCATGTATCCACAAAACTTCGCAACAACATATTTAAATATACGTATAAGTCTCCAATAAATCTACGTATCTAAGCAAAAGTCACTGTATACACGGTGTCTCAGCCAATTTTAGCCAGAGTTTAAAAATATGCCGATGCACTCTAAGACGACGGGACAAAATGCATGTTGCTTGCTTTTGTATGTAGTGTGTCAAGCTAGCTTTTTTTTATTTTTTGCTTAATTAGATTTTTTAGTCAAGATTAATTAACAAACTTCTGAAGTAACGAAGCAAGGAAAAAAATCCAATTAGGAAGTTGCAGAGCGGTTTGCAGAACGCCCGAATAAACAGTTTCTGTCTTTCTATCCATTGGGTATTAGTGTATTTAAGCTTACTGATGATGCCCGCGAAATACGAGACACCACTTGACATGCCCGCTTGCACGTCGTGATTGCACTGCTCCCAAACGTTCCGCGCACAAACAGCCATAGGCGCGCTACCGCTTAAAAGGTGACAGGGCAGCGACGTATGCGTTGGCTGTGACATTTACGCCAGCGATGTGCTCCCCTCGCGACAGTTCGTTATAGCGATAAGCAAAGGCAGCGGTTACCGTTTGTGCTTCCAAAACAACAAGTCTGTCATTTCGGGATAGTTGTAAGGAAATTGAACATCCCTAAATAAAAAAAAAACTCAGTTTTCAGAAGGCTGAAAATGGTAGAGTATCTTAATTGGCCAGACTCCGTCTTTCACTGAATTTACGCTTATTTTTCATGCGCTTTCCCAGCAAGTGCTCGAAGATCTCACCTTCTGCAGCGATACAACACTGGCTGTCGCTGCCTTGAGCACTGTCGGGGAAATGCTGTGGCAGACTTCAATTATCTTCTGCAAGGCTTCTGGAGTCGTCGTTGCCGTCGTGTGTGCGTAATCCTTCATATAGCCCCACAAGAAAAAGTCAAGAGGGTTGAGGTCGGGTGACCGTGCCGGCTACAGGACAGGCCCGTTTCTTCCTATCCATTGCCCTGGGAAAGCAACACCACGCCATGCTTGTGCTTGACTGCAGGTGTCGGCTGAAAATACCCGTCGCGCTGATAGCACATTGCGTCAAGCCGGGCTAGTGGCATGTTGCAACAGAAGTCTTCAACTGGCCCTTTGAGGAACTCACTTACATACCTATTGCTGGTCAGGGTGTTGTTAAAAACACTGGGCCAATGACTGTGGTGTCATATATTCCGCACGAAACGTTAAAGGACCGCTGATATTGGTGGCTGGATCTTCCTAGTCAGTGGGAATATTGCTCACTCCAATAGTGTGCGTTGTGGATATTTACTTGGCAAGTTCGGGAAAAGTTCAGTCCATAGTACCTTGGTGAGAAAGTCAGAATCCTGCTCCACATTAATCAAAATCCAATTCGCAATGTCGAGTCTCTTTTGGAGATCCCTTGACTCCAGGCATTGATGCAACTGCAGATGACAGGGGTGCAGTCCAGCTGCTTTCAAAATGCTCCAGGTAGTTGAGTCGGACACACCGAACTGTGCGCCACGCTGCACGTGCTAGCGTGGATTCGCCGCCATGAAAGACAAAACGTTGGAGCGAACCTCACTATTTATGACTGAAACTCTCTGCCTCTTTCCTGTGAAGCTTCTGGTTTGGTTCAGCGATTCGTAGGTGTTGAATATTGTCATCCGGCTCGGTCGCGTACCCGGGTGCCAGCTTCGAAATATTCTTGCAGCCTGCCGTCTCTGTCCGCTTGCAGATCCCAGGACAAGGATCATGTCTGCTTTTTCCTCTTTGGAAAAAGGCATCACGAAATTGCTCGCGCTCTAATTGCCGATGCACGATAGTCTGTTTATCGCTGTCTGGAACTACCACCTACCACCACCGCCACATCCGTCAGTCGCTTTACGCAGCGCGAGCGATAATGGTTGCTAGATTAAAACGAACAGCCAACGCTTGCGTCTCTGCCCTGTGACTTTTTAAGCGGCACCGCACCTATGGGTATTTGTGCGCAGAATGCTTGGGAACAGTGCAATCACGATGCGCTAGCGGGCATGTCGCGTTGTGCGTTTTTTTCTCTTTCTTTATATTTCGTGGGCATCCGCAGCAAGCTGAAAAGCACTAATACCTAATAGGTAAAAAAGAGAAACAGTTTATTCGAACGTTTTGCAAACCGCTCTGCAACTTTCTAATTGGATTTTTCCTAGCTTCGTTGCTTCAGAAAATGGCTAATTAATATTGACTAATTATCTCATTAGACAAAATACATAAATAGCATGACACACTGGATACAAAAGGGAGCAACATGCTTTTGGTCAAGTCGTCTTAAAGTGCATCGGCATGTTTTTAAACCCTGGCTAAAGTTCGCTGAAACACCCTGTATTGTGCGTCAAATAAGGCAAATAAACAGGTTGCGCAATCACAGATTCACAGATCACAGAATCCTAAGCCCCCCCCCCCCCCCCCGCTTTCCTTCAATCGCTCCGATGCATCGAGCGCGACGGAAGGCGGCGCGCTTTTTCCTCGCTTTTCTCCGTTGCGCGTTGCGCACACAAAACTGTCCAACCCTCGTCGGCTCAACCCCCCCCCCCCCTTCCCACGCATTCACTCGCACATAAGGCATGCGGCGCGCGGTGACGATGTTATCGCTCTTGGACTTCATACGTAACATGACACTAACGGCGACGGCGAGGACAGGAATGCACCTTGAGTGTACATAATTGCTATCGCAATAGCATAGTAAGAGTATCCGGTAACTGAAGAGTGCCGTGGCCCATTCCTTTCGGCAAAAGAAGTAATAAAATCGAACTTTCCCCATGCGACAATTCGCTGCGCCACATAAACAGATTTTTTTTTCTTTTGCGTGGCTGGGGCACCGAAATGAAAAAAAAAGCGCCTACTTTGGGCGCCTAATGTGGATATATACCAAAAGAATATCGAAGAAAACGTGCGATGCTTGGCCCACAGAGAACTATATGCATGCTCAGGTTGCGATAACATCGAAATGAAGTTGATGCCCTCAAGCGAACGCGTCGCAATCCGTCGAGTTCCCGCAGTAGTGGCGGCGAGTGACCATTGCTTCTTTTTCTCGTCGGCTAGCCAGAAAGCGTCCAAAACGCCGTGAGGCCAAAGTCCACTCGGCCAGATAAAAACGAAAGCGCAACGAAGTGCGCCGCCCGGTTCTCAGGGCAACACGTGAAAAACGCATGACCTCTGGCTGGCTCTGGCAGCCCGTGGTTAGTGAGAACAAGAAAATTGAAGAGGCTCAATGTGTCCTCGTGAATAAAAGTCAGAGTAGAAAAAATAAGAACGTAGTTACCTATGCTGGATTTATATAGTGTCTCGACATGGATGCTTTGGCGCAGGTGGAAAAAATGTTGATATTCTTTTCTGTGACATGACGGCACAAATGAACCACCACAAAGCTTCGTCTCATCGGGCCTTGCTGCGTGCTTTGTCAACTTGTCTGATAGTGTGTTGATTTGGCTTGTCTCGTTGTATGGCTCGATGTACGAATTTAGAAAAGTCAATGCACCATTGGCGTCAAATATTTATGAGAGCACTAAACCCACAAAGATATGGAATTGAAAATCTAAAGCACGACTTCGGAAATGTCAATTCACCTTTCACGTCAATAGTTTATGTGATCTTTATACCCATAAAG
Source organism: Dermacentor andersoni (assembly GCF_023375885.2). Taxonomy (NCBI): domain Eukaryota; kingdom Metazoa; phylum Arthropoda; class Arachnida; order Ixodida; family Ixodidae; genus Dermacentor; species Dermacentor andersoni. The sequence goes on along the minus strand of NC_092816.1, from coordinate 90,850,552 downwards.
TTTCGGAATTGAAATCCATGCGCTCCGTTGATTCCATGGCCTCCGCGAGATGCCGCGATGAGCCCGCTCGCCATCAAAACACCTTTGAAACTTTGTGCTCGGATGGGGCTCTTTGCGTTATGCGACTCCAGGTGCATGGGCGTTGCCACAAAATCCAGCCCAAGTTCACAATCTTCGCGCCGAAATGTCTTTTCGAGTGGGAAACATACATTCTAGACAAAATCCGGAATGATTTCCGGCGCCGGGGGTTGTTTTAGTCGGTGGTGCATGACAACACGAAAAAATTTCGGGGGTGGGGGCGGTGCTGGTGTCCCTTAAGCCCCCCCCCCCCCCCCTGGCTACGCGCCTGTAACCTTGTTAAAGACACTTCTGCAGTTTACATTAAGTACTTTCAGTGACAGTACGTCATGCTTTTGCCGTCAATTAGCCTTTTTGTTTAACTTATAGCGTGAACCGGTAGTTTCGTTCTACCCGAACATGACCTCATCCACGCTTACTTTATCAAAAAAGAGTTTCACTTTGGATCCGTTTTTCTTTTCATCTGCTGATGTGCCCACAATTTCTCTCTTATTTCTCTTATCCCGTAGGGAAAGTCTTCCGAAATCGACACCACCTTAAGTTTATTACAGGTCTTTAATACAGCTATCTTCTCTCGGTAGTCCAGAAACTCTAGAATAACAGGACGGCATTTATTTTCGGCCTTCTGCCCGATTCGATGACATCTTTCGATTCCCGTGACTGTAACATGTAGTGTGTCTTTGAAAGTTTCATCTTTTACTTTTTTTTAGCAGGCCATCTTGCAGTTTCGCCACGTGGCTCTTCTATGCCATGTACCACCAGGTTGTTTTGGCGGCTATATTTTCTAGCTCATCTACCTTGCTCATCAGGGATACAATCTCTTTGTTTAACCCTAAAACTGTTGCTTCTACTTCTTGAACTTTGGCGGTTAGCGCCGTGAGGTTTTCTAGTTGTTTATCAACTTTGTCTCTTGTTAGGATCGGCCTGCAGGGGTACTGCCCTGCAAAGCTATCTCAGCCCGCTGCACGTGCTTCGATCATCCGCGGTGGTGGTGCCCTTCAGAGAACCAGCGAGGGCGACAGCGCTAACCGACCATGAACATCCTTCGGAGAACTGGAGACTACGGCAGCGTTAATCCACCATGCGCCTCGTTCGGGGAATCGGCGACGGCAGCAGGGCTCGCCACGTTTGGCGCCCCGTGTATTGTTGGTTGATTTGCCGGGTCTTCATGGTCTCTCTGCAGCAAGAAGAGCTTCCCTAACAAAAGGGTGCTTTGCGGTACGTTGTCTTCGGGCCCCAGGATTCGTCGCAGTCTGCTGGCACTCGTGGCGACTATAGGAGAAAGGCAGCTCTGGAATTTAGGGGCGCCGCCTGCGGTCAGGCGTGACCACCTGGCTACGAGGACGCGCTCAATTCGGGTTCTGGGAATCCAAAGTGCGTACGTGTGTGTGAGCCCTCCTCCTGCAAAAAGGCGGGTCAACTTCGATAACATTGGACGCTACGAATTGGCGGTGAACTGTCGTTTCCCTCACCTAGGAATCTAGGGAGAACGGAGTGTTTATAAGCAGCTGTTTGTCGGCTGCTAGGGTGTGCTCGTCATCGTGCTCTGTCGGTGTGCTCTGTGATCGTGCTCGTGAGCTGTGTGCTCCTGCTCGTATGCTTCGTCTTGCGGGCTCCATTTGATAGTCACGCCAGACTCTCGAATGTATCGCTTGTTCTAATGTAAATACCTGTAAATAAATCCTGCTCGCCTAGTCCTGTCCCCCCAAGTTCCTCCCTACGACCTTCAACTCTTACAACTGAATGGCAGCGGTGAGATCGGCCTACGGCTCGTAGATCGGCCTACGACTCGTAGACAGCAACGGCAGCTCACGGACTTTGGCACATGGTGACCGACCGGTATCCTGATCAAGTTGGAGGCGACTAGAGATTGACCACCTCTTGCAACTGACTGGATATGGCGGAGAAGGACTGGTGATATGGAGCTACTTCAGTGGGTAAGCGTTTGGTTTTGGCTGTAAGATTTACCAGGCTTCAATTTCTGTGTGTGTAGATTTAATTCGCTGGGGATCTTTTACTTAGATTCTGGTTTGCGTGGGTGTCGCAGCAAGTATTGTGTGACAGCAGAGCCAAAGCTTAAAGTAGCGACCATGGTCCTATCGTGTTTGACGAGAGCTGACCTGTTGTGTTTGTGAGAAGAGCTCGAGGTAAACGTAGAGGAGGACTTGACTGAATCAGAGATTCGTGAAGCCATTCTGCAAAGTGGCAATAATTTGAAATTCAAAGAACAAATAGGTAAACGAATTCTAAGCAAAAGACAGGAACAGGAATCAATCAGGCAAGAACGCCAAGAACGTGAGCAAAAACGGAAAGAGCTTGAAAAAGAAATGGCAGCAGTGAATAAACAGATACAAGATTTGCAGCAGTTAAACGCACGAAGTCAACAGCGGCTTGAGGAATCTTTAGGCTGGACGCAGCGAAAGTGGGAAGATGTAGATGGCAGATTTTGGTCGAAAGCCGAGAGAAGTAGTAGCACCTGCGAGATTAGCAGCACGTTCGTAGGTGAACTCGAAGTGATAGCAGCTAACGATGCCATAGTGGCAACAGAGGCCGTTAAAGTCAAGAGTGAGAGCGACGAGGTGCTGTGCCAACAGAGCACTGTAGAGGCAGCTAGGCCAGCTGCGAATGAATTGGCACAGTCACCGCGCGTGCGCGTCGCTTGTAATGTTAGCGAGGTTGCTAATGAAGTACAGAGCACTGCTGACCCGACAGACGCGAGCATCCATGTCGAGTCAGATCTGCGTGCCGAAGTGAAGTGCCCAGCTGGACGATGCGGTTGAGGGCAGTTCGCAGGATTGCGAGCTCCGTAGCTCAAGGGAAATCAACTGCATGGTTCAGGGATTGGTGCAGCTCTCCGCCAGTCTAGGTAGCCATGAGAGCGATGATTTAGTTATTAATCATTCGGACTGTGCGGGTGAGATAGCGATCGAGACCGACGAGCTGTGTGCCGATGCACAGCGTGAGCTGGGCAATGCAGTAGAGGGCAGTTCGCTGGAGTGCGAGTTGCATAGCTCGAGTAAAGACTGCTGCATTGTTCCAGAGTCGGTTGAGCTGTCCGCAAGTCGAGGCAGAGAGAGAGTAGATTTAAATGATAATCACTCAGACTGTGCGGGTTGGAGACCGATCCGGTTCGAAGAGATGGTGGTGAAAAACTTTTATTCGAAGAGATGTGTACGGGCCAGCACGAAGCGCGAGAAGGCGGCATGAGAGGGAATTCCAAGAGAAAGCGCCGTAGAAAGAAGCGCTGTAAAGACCGAAATACGGTGAAAAATGTAGAGCAGCTAAAGACGGTGACAGACGCAAAAAGCCAGGGCGCGAGGAAACGAAAGGTGCGGTCGTCGTTGACGATGTTGGCGCATCAAACACGTTCGAGCCACCGGTCAAAAAGAAACCGAGAAGCATGTTCTGCACGGATGCGGACAAAGGGCACGGGACAGTTATGTTCCTCGTCGTTCCGTCGTTCTTTCCGGAGTCCAGCATGTAGTGCGAATGAGCGCAAGGTGGCAAGACGAGACGAGGTGGTAGGGAGTCGCGACGCGGTCAGTCGAGTTAGTGATGAAGGAGCTGATAGTGTGTCGGCCCTTTTGTTTTTCCTGGGTAGCCAGAATAGCTTTCGAACCGTGACCACCTCGAGTACGGCTCAAAAGTATGAGTCAGTCGAAAACGTTTGGAACGGGAGGCCAAGAGAGCTTCCGTAGAAGTGAAACGTGTTGTGTTTTTTTTTTTAGCATTTGAAAATTTCGCGATTTAAGATTAGTTTCTTTCAGTATGTAAGGTATGAGCTTTGTTTATATGTTCGTTTGAGAAGCTCCGAGATTTGAAAGATACGTTTTATGTAAACCTGTAGTTTCGCGACGTGTTAATTAATGAGTAGATAGGCTTTCTTTTTCTTGTAACCTGAAGGTCAAGGTTATCGTTGAGAGGCCTATGGTAACGCGCGTATGTATGTATTAGTTAACCTTCTTTTTTTTATAAGTGTTTTTGAATTTTCTAAGCCTAAGCGCGTAGATTTTCAGTTAGTGCATTATTTGCACTGAGAAGCGTTCGTAGTTCCATTAGCGCGTGTCCTGTGCGGACGCAAGGAAGCAGAAGGTTTATGACTGGGTTGCTCGTGTGTGTTTAGGGCGGCCGTGTTCTGACTTCTCTAGCGAGCGTGCGTGGAACGAGTTATTAGCAGACGCATTTTTAAGGGTCCTGCGGTGTGCGTGAGTTACGCAAGTTTAGTGGCTCGGTTAAGTTACGTGTCCCGTATGGACTAGAGAAAGGCACGAGAGTAAGCGTGATGGAACGTTTGCGTGCGACGCAAGCACGTGTTCTGAATAGGGACCACAAAGCAAGCGCGTTTGTGATTACGTACCTTTGGAGTTGGACAGACTGTTCAGTGGCAACAGTACGTGAGATAAGTACGCCACTGCGATAGGGTAAGAACAGGCTGTTCGTGAACTTAGGCTGCTTAAGATATAGTCGGGTATTGGTGGTTGAGAGCCTTCGGTTCAGTTCTGCGTAAACCTTTACTCTTGTGCAGCGCGACGGTCAGGTTTGGTCGAACTCAAGGGGAACGTGAACGCTCGCTTTGGCGGCACGAAATTTTGGGGCAAAATTTGTGGTTCCCAGTTGAGTGGCTTGCATTGAAATTTCGATAGGAAGCCTGGTGGGTTAACAGCTGATTCCGGGCGTTTGCACGCTGAGTGCTATTGTGTTGCCGGGATCGACTCTTCTGTGCCGGTTGTTGTGAGATGGTTTAAGGCATTCCAAGTGCGCAGGGATTGCAGAGAGCAAAGCCATCTTCTTGCTCGCCAGCCCTTCTCTTCCTGCCCCAGCTGTTGTCAGCACTGGCCAGGCGAGATTTTCCGGGCCATGGAGGAGCTGTTAGGATCGGCCTGCACGGGTACTGCTCTGCAAAGCTATCTCAGCCCGCTGCACGTGCTTCGATCGATCCGCGGTGGTGGTGCCCTTCAGAGAACCAGCGAGGACGACAGCGCTAACCGACCATGAACATCGTTCGGAGAACTGGAGACTACGGCAGCGTTAATCCACCATGCGCCTCGTTCGGAGAATCGGTGACGGCAGCAGGGCTCGCCACGTTTGGCGCCCCGTGTATTGTTGGTTGATTTGCCGGGTCTTCACGGTCTCTCTCGGCAGCAAGAAGAGCTTCCCTAACAAAAGGGTGCTTTGCGGTACGTTTTCCTCGGGCCTCAGGATTCGTCGCAGTCTGCTGACAATTGTGGCGACTACAGGAGAAAGGCAGCTCTGGAATTTAGAGGCACCGTCTGGGGTCAGGCGTGACCGCCCGGCTACGAGGACGCGCTCAACTCGGGTTCTGGGAATCCAAAGTGCGTACGTGTGTGTGAGCCCTCCTTCAGCAAAAAGGCGGGTCAACTTCGATAACATTGGACGCTACGAATTGGCGGTGAACTGCCGTTTCCCTCACATAGGGATCTAGGGAGAACGGAGTGTTTATAAACAGCTGTTTGTCGGCTGCTAGGGTGTGCTCGTCATCGTGCTCTGTCGGTGTGCTCGTCAGTGTGCTCTGTGATCGTGCTCGTGAGCTGCGTGCTTGTGCTCGTATGCTTCGTCTTGCGGGCTCCATTTGGGAGTCACGCCAGACTCTCGAATGTATCGCTTGTTCTAATGTAAATACCTGTAAATAAATCCTGCTCGCGTAGTCCTGTCCCCCCAAGTTCCTCCCTATGACCTTCAACTCTTACACTATGCGCTCCGTTAGAGCAGAAATCTTCTTTTCTATCGCAGCTTGAGTTGTCTGCATTTTTGTTTTTGTTTTTTTTTTTGCAATGCAGGAATGTGTTTTGGCTTGGCCCTCTAAGATTTTAGCCAACATTTCGCTATCACCGGGACCAGGGTTCGCCTCAACATCTCCGCAAACAAGTAAATCAACCGGCAGTGAATAAATACATGTCAGCAAAGATTTTACACCCAGTGGACAGGGTAGCAGCAGCTAATAACGATTAAGGCTTCTGTAACAATATCCAGGTAGGTAACTACTAACCTGTATCATGAAGCAGAAAGAATTTCTAGGCATGTTGCCCCTTCCCGCTGCCGCAGTGCCCACTGAAGATCCAAGTTTCTGGCGATGCTTTTGTAGCCTTCGGAGGGGTCACGTGACGAATCGTTGCTCCTGTGAATCGCCACGCAGTCTCGACTCGATGAACGGTGCACTTTCGGAGACCCGGCAGCTGTCGATGATCATTGATGCAGGGTGCCTCACGATAACCCAATCGACACGTGCGGCATCTTGCGTTCCGTTGTAGATAGTTAGATGATTTCCGAGTAAACAGCCGTGACCTGTATCATGAAGCAGAAAGAATTTCTAGGCATGTTGCCCCTTCCCGCTGCCGCAGTGCCCACTGACCTTCAACATTGCATTTGTGCGCTTTAAGGGCTTTGCTTGGGAGATATTGAGCTAAATGTCTTTCGCTGTTACCGAAGCGTGCACGAAGACTATTTTTATTTGTTAGTTAATCATACACTGACGAGCTATTTTTCAGCTAGACTACAAAGATTACCAGAGTAACTGCTGTGGTTATGAGCAATAACACGTAGGCTTGCGCGTGTGTTCAGCGGTTCCAAGCGAAACACCATTGGTTCCGTGGATTTTAGAAGGAACTGAGAGTCTTTCATAAATTCGAGGCTGACTATAATGCTTTTGCGTGGTCGCTGTAATGATGTTTTGTTGTGTGTGGTAAAGCCAGTGTGAAGCAGACACCACTTATTTAGTTTGCTAATCTGTTTTGTTTACATTAAGTATGATGTATTACATGTGCTGTACCTTATATTGTACTTTACGTTCATACCAAAGTTGTAAGCGCGCCTACGGGTGAATAAATTTCCTTGTCAACCGAAGCCCCCTGCCCAGTCAACCCGGGTAGAGGGGGAGTGCCGGGGTCAATGTATCGTGTATCGGATGATGTCGGGTTGATGAGTACATGTAAACTCTGGGACGCGGCACCTCCAGATGCTAAGTCCTCGTCCCATCTAACGGCCCGGACGATGGAAAAAAAAAAGAAGCGTGGCCTGCCACGTCAGATGGGCTGCAATGGGAGCGAATGTCTCAGCTGTATTGCATTCTCGGCCGCTTGGCTGGGCCGAATGGTGCTAGTTCTCGGGGACGGGGTGCGTCGGTTTCCACGGGCGACGGCGTTCGAAGCGCGTTCCTCGCGCATCTTCTATGTCGATGACAGACAACAATCCCCGAGTGGTGGCTCCGCGGTGGATGACAGCGTTTTCTATGCACGAGGCAGGCCGCACCTTTTTTTTTTTTTTTCATCCAGTGGCCGTGGTAGGAACAACACTTTCTGCTGACGTCCCTGCGTGTTCCACCGTCGGGGACGTCCACCTCTTACGTCATGGCGCTTACAGCGTCGTGGACTCCCTCGAAGGCCCAAGTCTTCGATGTTGTTCCAAGTAATCGTCAAGAGCATGGCTTCCATGATTCTAATCGCCAATTCTGGCTGCCTTGTCCTGTCGTTCCCATCCGCCCGCAGTTCACCAACGTAGCCTGCCTCTTCTTGCCATCCTTCGTTCCGAACGAAGTCCTCGTCCAGGCACTATCACCATACGGCAAGGTTGTCTGTCAACGCTGGTCTTATGAGCGGGCGACGTGGCGTGCTCACGGGCACCCGCTTCGTTCGTATGGAAAGGAGTACCACAACCCCGGTCCCCAATTACCTGCGAATCTCTGGTCATCGTGTGACGTTTGACTACCGCGGCTTGGAACGCGTGTGTCGTCGGTGCGTCTCCGGCGACCACTACCGTGCACAGTGCACAGCAGCGTTCTCTGGCTGTTGTGGTATCCATGGCCACGAAAGCGACGGATGTGACCGTCCTTGTCGGTGTTGCGGCACAGGGCACGCACCCTACGGTCGCGTGCCCTGTGCGGCTTTCAAACTCGGACACTGCTGCTGGAGCCTTCCCCCCTTACCGTCGGCGTCAGCTGCGGTTCCGACTGCGCGTGACGCCCTAACCAAAAAAAGAGAGAGAATCAGTGGCGTAGCTAGGTCGTCTGGCACCCGGGGCCCATAGGTCTTCTGTCACCCCCCCCCCCCGGGTGTAGCCGGCGGAAAGAGGGGTGTCTTCGGACGTATATGACACCCCCCCCCCCTCCACTGGCCCCTTGCACCCGGGGCCCACGGCCCCCCGGCCCCCCCTGTTGCTACGCCACTGGAGAGAATAAACATTTATTTCGCAAAGCAAGTGGAAAATTTCCTTGATGAGTGGGGCCCTCAGTCCAGGGCTCCATTGCCATGCGCGACTTCGCGAGCCCGCTGGATCAGCCGTTGCTGTTCCTGCTGGCTTGTGCTGAGCAGCGCATACTCCCAAGAGGAAAGGGTAGGGTTGGGTATAGGAGGAACACCTGAGGGGTTAGGACATTCTCATATGGAGTGATACGAAACTGTCCTGATACCGCGTCAACCAGCGTCGACAAATGAAGAAGATGCATGCAGCTCGGGCAATCACAACGCGCCATATTCGCCGGCCTCTTCTACTGAAAAAGAAGACCGTGAAGTGGTGGAACGCAACACGCTGGCGCTTAGGAATCGCGTTCCTCGGTTCTGGCTTATCCTGCTTTGGGGGATTAGGTCAAGTATCGGGTGGTATTTTCTTTGCTCAGCTTGTAATTTTACGTTATCCTTTTTTTTATTTTTGTGCTAGCATTGCTTGATGTCTGTATCATCACCTGGCTACGGGGCTTGCCCTTGGTTAGCCTCGGTAGCTCCTCAGAAGCTGCCGCTTGAGTTTTTTTCTCGCAGTGGAGCCATCAATGTTCCTGTGGCCATGGTGCCTACTGACGGCGGTACGATCAATATGAAAAACACAAAGACGATTCAGGGGGAATTGCAGAAAGCCTCACCTCACTTCCGACAAATCACAGAGGTCCGCCACTTCGGCAGAGGGGGTATACTATGCTGATCGCCAGACCAGAGCTGTGTCAAAGAACTGCTCAATTGTTCCACATTCGCTTCCCATCCGGTGAGTTGTTTCGTACCGCCACATCTCGCATGCTCTAGAGGCCTTGTACGAGGGGTGGAAGTCACTTTAAACCCTTAAGAGATTTTAGACATGTTCTCGGTGGCTGGAGTCATCTCCGTTTACCGGTGCAGTCGAGTGATTGACAAAAAAAAAAGATACCAACAGGGTCAGTCATAGTTACATGTGCTGGGACGATGCGGCCAACAGAAATTAAGGTCGGGCAACTAATTTACAAGATAGCTCTGGCTCCACGCATTCTACAATGTAACAAATGTTGGCGATTCGGTCACAGCGTCAGGGGCTGGAGATCTGCACCCCGCTGCCGTGCTTGTGGAGACAGCCACAAAAAGGAGAAATGTCTCCGTGGAGGTGGTCACCCCGCCAACTGCTCGAATTGTCCCGCAAGATCACAGGAAATTCAAATTATAGATGTAATTGAAAGGAGACGTTGCTCACACCGTGATGGTGTTGTTGAGGTCCAGGGGAGACCTAGGGATATGCAGGAGTGACAGCCCGTCAGCAAATGGTTGCAAACTCAGCCCTTTTCGATTCTATTGCGACAGCGGTCGAAAAGGCATTGTCAAAGCTATGGAACAATTAACATCAAACATGTTGGAGACTCTAGCTCAAGTGTTGACATCACAAATGATTCAGCTGTTCAGTCCTTTAGCGAGTTCTAATGCTAGCTCGCAGATTCTTACACACACCCTAACATCAAATGCTGAACAGCTAATGGATCCTTTATCAGTTATTGTAGAAGACGCAGACAGTATGAGGCCATTAACTTCAACTCAGCAGGCCGACAATGGATACTTCTCTGAATCAGTGTCGGAAAACAACCAGGATGTAGAAATGGACCTCCCGACGCTTAAACGCACTAGATCACTTAACGATAATTCATCGATTTCTGTCCCTCACTCAAAAATCAAAACGTTTGTGAAAGATAGTCTATCCAAGTCAGATTCTAATCCTAATTCTTCCAGCTCTGTCCCTCAATCAAAACCCACAAAGTACGGTAAGAGCAGTCTTTCGAAGAAATATTTTTTTAAAAGACAGTATTTTAGAGCAAGCGATTTATAAAGTAGGCATGAATTCATCATAGGTTATTTAAAGGTATTACAGTGGAACTGCCGTTCCATTATTTCTGCAGCTACCTATTCAATATATCTTTGTTCACAACTTTCTCCCGACATTATTCTTTTGCAGGAAACTTGACTCTCCAATGGCCAAGATTTTCATATAAAAATTATCGTTTATTACGATTGGACCGTCCATCAAGAGGTGGAGGACTTGTTTTCTTGCTAACAACTAAATTATGCCACAAAGTAAAAATTTCCTACCAGTATATGTCTACGGAGTGTGAGATACTAGCAATAGATGGAACTATTCCTCGTTGTTCCACATTTTCCTTTGTTAATATATACTTTCCCACAGGCGTGCATGATATTCGCGTCTTTGATACCGTTGTCAAATCTTGTAGGAAGGAAATTGGGATAGCCGCAGACTTTAATTCGCATCGTGTGTCTTGGGGTTTCAAAACGGACTCATGTGGAAAGCGATTGTCGGACTGGGCAATCGATCAAAATTTTTATTGCTTAAATACGCGTTCAGCTACCTTTATTCAGTGTCTTTCTAAATCAGCTTTGGATCTAACATTTGCCAGTTCAGGAATTTCCCTAACTTCCTGGTCTACTGTCGACTCAGCCTTAAATTGTGGCCATCTACCTATTAGATTTGATTTTGTCTGCCCTGTTATTCCCCTGGAGTCTCCGACGTGGACTTTTGTCAATTACCAGAAATTTCAGAGTGTCTTGAAAACGGTCCTCAACTCCCAGAAAACGGTACCCAGTGACATCAAAGTCATGAGGCGTTGCTCTGTATTAAAAAGTTCTTTTAAAAAGTCCCAATTTGATGTTAACATAAGTAAATGTAGTACCTCTTCTTGGTGGAATTCGGATTGCACGCGGGATTATAGACGAAAAAAAGCCGCGTGGAAGAAATTACTTTACAATTAGTGTCCGAGTAACTGGAGTGATTATAAATTCGCAGCTGCTGCGTTCAATAGAACGGTATCGAATGCCAAATACGAGTACGACGAAAAGCATCATGACTTGCTTTCTAAGCCCATCAACAAAAAAGCTCTGTTCAGATTCCTTCGATATAGAAAATTCATGCCGACACCAGCGAATACTGAATCGATAATTCTTTCATTACACGAGATATCTGCTTCTTTAGAATTCAAAGGAAAGGGCTTAGCGCAACGCTTAACATCACGTTTGCCGAATGGGCCACTAAGGCCTCCCATCGCCGATGACTTTGTGGAAGTCAGTGTCGGAGTACTCTAATGTCCTTAAATCTCTGCTTGCGTCAGCTCCAGGTCCTTACGGAATTTCCAATGCCATTCTAAAAATGTTTGAAATGTCTTCTGATGACATTCTGAACACAGTGAATTATTCTCTGAAAAATGCTTGGTTTCCACCAGAATGGAGGACAGCCAAAATTATTCCGCTGCTTACAAAACAAGGAGCTGGCTACAATCTTGCCAACATTAGGCCTATATCTCTTACGTCAAATATGCCAAATCTAATTGAAAGAGTTTTATATGATTGTATGATGGATCATATATCTGAATATTCGTTACTGAGCCCAAGTCAAATAGGTTTTCGGCCTGGTCTCTCCATTTGGTGTGCGCATGTAGATTTGGAAAGCCGCATCCAACTTGCTCAGCATAGAAAAGAGTTAATGCTTTAGTGACTCTTGACGTAGCAAAAGCTTATGACAGCGTTGAGTACTCTCTACTGCTGGACAAATTGTAATCCTACAATTTTCCGAGATATATAACGCCATGGGTTTCTGAATTTCTAAGAAACAGAAAATTTCATTGTTTTCAAAATGGCTTTTCTTCAAGAAAGTTCGATCAGACAAGAGGGGTGCCCCAGGGGGCTGTTCTGTCTCCTGTAGTATTTAACCTATTGATGAGTTCAGTACCACTGCACCAGGATGTGAATCTGTGTGCCTATGCAGATGACATTGCATTTTTCGCGACAGCTAGAGACATCAATTTCCTTCACCTGTCTTTGCAAACGTACGTCTGTACTCTACAGACGTGGCTTCACGATCTGCATCTGTCACTAAACGTAAACAAAAGTGCAGTCCTTGTTTTTGCGCTTTCAGGGCCGTTACGGTTATCATTAGTATATGAACAGAGAACCATTCCTCAGGTAGAGTCGCTTAAGTACTTGAGTATCATATATGACGGAAAACTTAACTGGCGTTTTCACATAGAAAATATTGGAACGAAGGGGACACGAGCCGTAGGTTTACTACGTAGAATCAGTAACCGGCGTTCTGGTATGCGAAGTGACACACTAATTATGATTTATCGTATGTATGTACAACCGATTCTAGAATTTGGCTGTGTTTTGTTCTCTGGAAATGTAAAATGTAAATTAAGACCACTTGTTCTTTTAGAAAGAGAAGCTCTTCCACTATGTTTAGGTCATCCTAAATCCGTTGCTAATAATGTATTATACCAGGAAGCGCGCCTACCTACTATTCAAACGTGATTACGCATGCTTACGGTTCAAACCTACCTATGGGCTTATGAATCTTCTCTAAGACGGTGACAATACGCATTTATTAGTGAACGAAATTCATTTTTTGAGAACACGTGGTCACGGTTGCATACCCCACAGTTTGTATTTGAGCAAGCACAATTATCACCTTTAAATGTCCGCCTTAGAGAAATAGAAATACTATTCACACGTGATTCCGCATGCTTACGGTTCAAACCTATCTATGGGCTTATGAATCTTCTCTACGACGGTGACAATATGCATTTATTAGTGAACGAAATTCATTTTTGAGAACACGTGGTCACGGTTGCATACCCCACAGTTTGTATATGAGCAAGCACAATTAGCACCTTTAAATGTCCGCCTTAGAGAAATAATTGCGCTTGATAAGTCTCCAGGGTCGCGCAAAATTGAATTTGCAGACATTTTTCCAAACAATGCGAAATTTCTGCCCACAACATATTTGAATGACCGTTTACAAGAATATTTGGCCCGTTTCAACATAAATGTGATAGCGACTGATGCTTCTTCCCGTGAAGAGAAGGCGGGCGTGGGTATCTACTCACCATCCCTCGATTGGTCTTTTTCACTTCGCCTACCAGATTACACATCAATTTTTCATGTCAAACTTCTGGCAATAGTTCTTGCCTTGGGGAAATTACCCCTTTATACTACAAAAGTTATTATAGTCACAGATTCTCTATCTGTACGCAGCGCACTTTACACGGACTTTACACTTTACACATTCACGCCAAGTTACTTTACTGCATTGCTTGCCTGGCATGCAAAAGCCGCTGGACGAATAATAGGGGTACATGGGAAATCCAACAAGCATACAAACATATGTCCGAATTATGAACAGTTGTATCAGATTTCAACCAGCACTTTGCCAAACAGCTTAAGGTATATAAAAGTAACATTGATCCTTTGTGACTTTTTTCAATGCATGTACTGAAAAAAAGAAACCTGAAAACACAGCGGCTAGGAGCCAAATTAAAGCCGGAATGGGCTACACAAGTGCACAATGCTGATGCGAGCAAAGCAGAAATACCCATTTTACGACGAAGCAGCTGGAGAAGAATACAGTTTGCTACATTGATCACAGTAGGAAAGCAATCAATGCGATACCTGCACCAGTAGTATTTTGAGCACGGACACACAGATGAACAGCAATATTGGAGAAACCAACCGACATATAAAACTACCCCAAGCAAACATTGAAAATTACGTGACATGGTAAAATAATTTGCAGAACAAAAACATGTCGTGAGCAACCTGCACTTAGCTATGACAGCTAACAACCAAGTTAACAAAACGCATGATTTGAATGAAAGCATGCCAGTGTTTCTTGGTGTTGGGTACCTTTTGCAGGCTGTGATGGACAGCAAAAAGAAAATTTAACAGGAAAATATTTTACAACTATCTTGAGCACACACCTATGTAATGTTACGCAGAGAAGGCATCAATTTCCCTTGATCATCAGTGTACTGCATTGAAGTTGTGTAGAGTCCTTAACAAACGCACAGTCCTCAACGAGTCAACAAACCGCTTCTCGTACTTATGCCCAGCAGATGTCTTCGCATAAAAAAATTTGGTCACAACTGCAGCACTACTCTGAAGTCTAAGCTGACTGCAGAGCTATGCCAAGTTTGCGGCAGCACGTTTTTCTCGATGCCCTATTTACCCGTTGTGCATGCTGTTGTCGAAATCTTCAGTCTTGTTCTTACATACTCTTCGAGAAGCATCTTCTCTCCCTTAAGCTTGTGCAAGTCGCAACATCCTAAGTGCATTTTCACAGACTTCTGCAGGGCATTCAAAATGCTAGAAAATGGTTTCTTGAGCTTCATGACTTCATCCATTTCAGCAAAAGTTCTGAAGTTCTATTCACAATCTATCAAAATACTCATTACAACCTGGCTTGGCTGAATGAGGTTTCCAGAATTCTTGACATACTCCTTCAGGTGAATGGATGGATGGATGGATGCAAAACTTTAATGCCTTCAGGTGAATGAAGCTGCTGTATTCGACAAAAGTACTGTCAATCAATACTTGTTAACAGCTCTTGCAGCTCTCTGTAGACTTCATAATAGACTTGAGAAGAAAACCACCCACATAAGCTCTGATGTCGCACTCCGCAGTCATCAGATCAATCACAAACAGGTTTCTCAACTCTCCAGGCTGCAGGCTAGGGTCTTCTGCCAGCTTCTTCAGGTTTGGATCAAGGAGGTTAGCCAAATGACTACTGTCATCAATGTAGCTAGAAGACTTAGGTGTATGCAAAAACTGGCTAACACAAATGGCCTTCAGTGCGCATTTCACATCGTACGCACTTGGTACACGTTTCTTGAGCCTCCCTACTGAGAAAACATTTTCAAGGCAATCTTAGATTAACCTAGCAGTGAGGAGGTACAAGTATCCTTGCTTCGCCTGGAGCTCCTCCGACAGGCGCAGTACAAAAGTTGTCGGCATCAAGAGACTGGCTTGAGATGGCTTATAATGTGCAATCACTCCCATGTTCATTCGACTGAACCTGGCACATGCAAACTCCAAGGTTCTAACTATTTCCTTGTGCTTTGATAGATCAAAATGGCTTAAAGAGTCGATGGGGTGTTGTGATGACATCAAAGTGGACCACTTAGTCACAAGGTAAAAAAAACCATGCAGTTTCGTCTGCTTCCGGCATCAAGACTTTTTGCTTGATGAGATACTGAATGGCAGGAGGTGCTTCGCGGAACATTTGCACTGCGATGTTTACTTTCATTTTTGTGAAATGTTCGTTGCTGACGTAAAATTCCGACAGTTTATTAACAATTTTGAGGTCCTTGTTGCTATCTTATTCGAGAACAGCCTTAATATGTTCAATGCAAACAGTTGTTCTTGGGATGCCGTGATCCTTTGCTGTCTCTCTACCGCCAGAGTAAAACTGCCTGCACGAAGAAGCTGACCAAGAATATTTTTCGAAACGTGAGCAGGATCGGCCATGAAATATAGCTCTCTACCATCCAAGTGGGGGTGTGTAACAGAGCAAACAGTTTCTGAGTGTTTGTGGCTTGAAAGTCCAAGGAAGCACCACACTGGCCTGTTCGCTCCTCCCATGTCACTTGTCACAACAAGCACTCTCAAAGAAACCTCGAAACAGAGCTCAATTAAATGAAACACTAGCTCCTTCAAAATCCTTCCGTTAGTTGCACGACCAGTGAAGTGGTAAGCGATGACTTGCTTCCATTTTGTGTTTAAACCCCCAACCATAAACGCAAGGGCATGGTTGGCGACATTCGCTGTTGATTCTGGTAGAGTCGTACCTCCAAAAAGACAATCGAGGGAGGGATCTTGTTCGAAGCCCTGGCTGATCTCCATTTCGTCCACGAAAAGCACACAGTCTTTCTCGATGTCTTCCATTGTTTCCGCCTTGCGTTTTAAAACTTCCAGCACCTCAGTGAGAATGCCAGGCAGGAAACGAATGTTCCGCATCCTTCGAATCAAGGTCCTGTTTGAAGGCAGCGGATATGACAAAGACCTGAGAAATTAGTAGCCTGTCGTACCGCATGCATGCTTGATTTGGAGAGCTACTTGTCCAGTCTTCTGCGACCACTTGCGAATCCTGGTTTTTGTTACCAGAGCCTTTGTTTGATCTGCAGCAAGAAATGTTGATGATTTTAACGCATTCAGTTCTTGCTGGGCTAACTTCATTTTCTTGTTAAGACTCCATACTTTTGACCTGGCTTGCTCATGCAGTCGTAACCATTTTTACACGTCTTCTTTAGGTCGCTATTTTTTTTCCCCAGCCCAGCATTTTCTCGGCGAAACATCAACAATGTGGGAGTTGCGCCACCTGCAAACATAAAGGCAGCTGGCGTGGTTGTTTGACCGTGTCGATAATCAGTGCTGCCTGCGTCATTTGCTACAATGTTGGAACGGAGATGTGGCAGAATGGCTGCTGACACACCTTCATGGCTGGACTCAGGAGTGCCGTCTGTGTCACTTGCTGCATTGTTGGGAAGCAGATTTGGTGGCTGCTGACGCACGATGACATCTCAACTCGCCAGTGTTGTACGCACCATTCGCTGCCTTGTCGAGAGGACTCTTGGACTGAGCATTGTGGTCAGGGTTATTTACGTCGCCAGGATGTAGAGGCAGCTGTGGAACGTCTCCAGATGTGCAAACACGTTTCGTGCGAGACGAATTTGCAGGTGTCAAGGCACAAGTGCGCTTCTTTGGGGACTTCCGGTGTTTTGGAGCGGCTGAAAAAATTTAAGGACGCAAACATCACTTCAGCGGAATGTTTGCCCATGCTTTCTCATTTAGGAAACAGAGTAAAATTTACAAGGAAAATGTTAGCATTTTTCTAATTGAAACGCACTACCCAAAGCATTTTATGGACCGTTTCAGGTGCTTCGAGTAAAAAAATAAAATGAGAACAAGATACCTCCGTGCAATAGGGCTAATGAGTTCAGATGTTTTTTTTTTTTTTTTTTTTTTGCAAACATAAATTAGAATAACGAAATGGAACTTTTTTTTTCTCTTCCAAAATAGATTTTATATATGTACTTAGAACGATAGGGAAACAGAGTTGGGACAGCATCCGGCCTCAGGTTTTTGAACCCACCTAGTCTGTTCTGTTCAAAACTTGCATCTTCAAAATGTGCCTAGAATAATAAAAAAAGACAATCTTAACAAAATTATTTGAAAACACAATAGGTTGTTTCAGTTGCTGGAAACTTAATGTATTGAGGACCCCAATGAAAAATGTATTAACTGCTATATTTGTAAATAAATATACAGGCCATGCAGTCTACATTCCCCAGTGATGTACCAAACGACTGAAGTAAGCGCATCTTGGCCCATTCTAATATTATACGCGCGTCGAAATTACGAATTACCATATACATATCAAGTTTGTTTTAAACAGTATGAGAAAGAAGTCGTGCCCTACATCATAATGAAAGACACGGGAGTGCATAATTATGTGCTTGTTGAACGAAAAGTATTTCGTCTAGATAACTTGGTTGTTCGTGCCTAAATCACCATAAGCGATCTTATCATTAAATCACCACAATCGGCCTATACGGCCAGGCTTGTTTGAACTACGTTTGACAAGTTCCGTTGACTGAAAAAAAAATCCATGCAGATCTCTCTACGACCGATCGCTGGCGAGGGAGGACGCTCAATCTCTCGCTTCTATTCTGGTATCGAAATTGGTCATGACCTCTTACTTACTTATGCACTACGGGAATATTTATGTGGAACTTGGCGACAGAAAGCTGAAAGGGACAAGTGAGCACTCGTGCGCAGTTCGGCAGTGCACGACAATGGTTTCTATCTTTTGTAACCAGACCGGTCAATTACCCTTAATAACATGGTGTAAGAAAGAATCCTAATCATAAATTCCACCCCCTGTTGTATTTCCTCCATTCTGGAGCCAAAAAGTCCCCCTCCCCAGCGGCGCCAGACACCAGATAAACCCCCGCGCTGCGGGCCGCCGACGAAGTGGCAAGGAGAACTTCTCAGAGGCGCCGGACATTTGATACCCCTCAAACTACGCGCCTTACTGGCGGGCGCGTTGTATACAAACGGCGAGCGGCGGTGCGGTGGTGCCTTCCAAGTGTGGAAGTGGTGGTGACAACTTTATTGCACACAGGGGAGTTGCGGACACGCAGGTCCTTGGGCCCCCGCACGGCTCCACTGCACTCAAGCGTTCATGTCCCAGAGGCACATGACCCTGGCAGCCCGGCCTGTGGCGATGGCTTTGGTGCGTGCGTGGTGCAAGAATGCTTGTGTGGCATGGTGTATTGTGACTTTCTCCTTCTCACTACTCTCTCCCATTTCCCATACCCTCTAGTGAAAAATAAAGCAGTCTTCTTGATGCGCTCGAAGCGAAAGGACGTCTGTCGTTTTTCCATCAGTTCAAAGTTCTCCGTCTCTTATTCCACAACATTTTTTGGTGCCGAAACCCGGGAATAGGGGCGTCAAAAGATGGACATCGACAGAATCAAGCGAAAAAGGGCCGTGGCGCGATCATCTACAACCAAGCTGATCAATGAAGTATCCACCATGGACGACAGCGCATCAATCGGTGAGCTGGAAGAAAAGCTAAATCTTCTTACTCTTAAAGAAGACTCACTGAAAGAGCTAGATCGGGAGGTAGAAAAAGGCGTTGAAGATGAAGCTTTCGAAGAGGAAATTGCATGCTCCGAAATGTACAGAGAAAAGATCATCGTGGCGAAAACAAAGGTACAACGCATGCTACGCGACTTTAGCTGCACAAATGTTTCATCAGATCGCACACTAAACTCCTCAGATCAAAGAGAATCTAGCGCAAACGATTCGCAAATACGCCCCACCGTAAAGCTGCCAAAGCTCGAAATCAACAAATTCAACGGAGAGCTTCGAGAGTGGCAAGGGTTCTGGAGTCAGTTTGAATCAACTATCAACGCTAACCAGAACCTCTCAAAAGTAGACAAATTCAAGTACCTAAACAGCTACTTGACAGGAAAGGCAAAGCCTTGGATCTGAAGAACGTTGCTACCATCCTCTGGACTGACTCTACAGTAGCAATGTACTGGATCAAGGGAAACGCTGCCAGATGGAAGCCCTTTGTGGCAAATCGAGTATCAGAGTTACAAGCGCTGACAGATCCCAGGGATTGGAGACACTGCCCAGGCTCAGACAACCCCGCTGACCTAATCACCCGCGGCATTCTCCCATCGGCCCTGCGGGAAAGCGAACTGTGGTGGAAGGGACCCCGATGGCTTCAGGAGGATGACACGTGTTGGCCAATGATAAGTGAGCCGAGCTCGAATGTTAGGGAGTGCCAAATGGAAGAGCGAAAGGTGACGGTGATGCCCATAGTATCATCGTCATCCATGGCAATTTTCAATGTTGAGAATTATAGTTCATTCAGCAGAGTCGTGCGAGTAACCGCGTGGGTCCGCCGCTTTGTCGACAACTGCCACAACAAAGAAGGAAGGACGATTGGCCCATTACGAGCTGAAGAAGTAATCAGCGCCGAAAGATACTGGTTGGCTAAGGCTCAACGAGATGCGTTCAGCGACGACATTTCAAACCTGAAGAATCAAAGACCGCTGCACAAGAGCTCTCCTGTTTTGCCTTTCAACCCGTACTTCGACAAAGAGGGCCTCATGCGAGTGGGTGGACGCTTGCAATTCAGTGATAACAACGAAGAGACTAAGCATCCCATCGTTCTCCCTGGCAATCACCCCCTCACATCACTGCTCATACGGAAGGAACATTTGAGATGTGCCGACCAACGACATCGAGTGATCTGAAGAAAGGCGCATTGGTGCTCCTGAAGGAAGACCGTTTGAAACGCCACATGTGGAAGACCGCCAGAATTAAGGAAAAATTTAAGGGTAGAGACGGCAGGGTGCGGTCCTGCAAACTGGTATTAAGTGGGGGAACTGAGGTCAAGCGACCGATACAGCTGCTGTATCCCTTGGAGATTGTGGAGCAATGAGCTCAATAATAGTTCGCTCATCCGGGGGAGGTTGTTGTATTTCCTCCATTCTGGAGCCAAAAAGTCCCCCTCCCCAGCGGCGCCAGACACCAGATAAACCCCCGCGCTGCGGGCCGCCGACGAAGTGGCAAGGAGAACTTCTCAGAGGCGCCGGACATTTGATACCCCTCAAACTACGCGCCTTACTGGCGGGCGCGTTGTATACAAACGGCGAGCGGCGGTGCGGTGGTGCCTTCCAAGTGTGGAAGTGGTGGTGACAACTTTATTGCACACAGGGGAGTTGCGGACACGCAGGTCCTTGGGCCCCCGCACGGCTCCACTGCACTCAAGCGTTCTTGTCCCAGAGGCACATGACCCTGGCAGCCCGGCCTGTGGCGATGGCTTTGGTGCGTGCGTGGTGCAAGAATGCTTGTGTGGCATGGTGTATTGTGACTTTCTCCTTCTCACTACTCTCTCCCATTTCCCATACCCTCTAGTGAAAAATAAAGCAGTCTTCTTGATGCGCTCGAAGCGAAAGGACGTCTGTCGTTTTTCCATCAGTTCAAAGTTCTCCGTCTCTTATTCCACAACACCCCCCCTGTCATGATGTGCAATAGGTTGCCATGTACACATCGTCAAGGACTTTCGAGTTCACGGCGCTGCGCGAGCTTTGTGCGCGATGAAGACGACGGAGACGACGTGCCGTGCGGCTTTTGCGCGAGTGCACCCAGCGCTGCAAGAAAATACAAAATAGAAGATAAATACCCAATAACAGTAGTCCACGGGTGACTAGAGAGAAAAGGAAGAAGAAGAGGAGGGGAACGAGAGAGAGAGAGACGCGTAGGTAGAGGGGATTCGGCGGAAGACGGCCTGCAGGGTGCGGAGGTGTATGCTCGTGGAGCCAAAGAACCCCAGCGCACAAGGCCCTCATCCAGCCGCATCGAAGCTTCCCCGGTGGCCTGGTGTCTACCGGGCACGACGTAAGCAGGGACCGTTCGTGGAAGGCTGCTGGGGTGCGGAGGCGCGTGCTTGACGGGCTCCTGGACCCGGGCTCGTAGAGGCCTCCACCCAGTCACGTTGTGGTTTTCCGACGACCCGTGGTGTCTCTACCGGTGTGGCGGAGACGGGGCGGCGTTCCGACAGCTGCAAGACTCGGCCGTTCTCGAGCGTCACTGTGCTGCCTACGCCGTCCGGTCTTCTAACCAGGATAAACAAACAACCGTGGTGAACTTTTCCTTTCCACGGTTTTGATGATATGAACTGGGACTCTTAAGTTAACTCTGTACATTTGTCGGGGCTACGTTAAGCCACAAGTTTATGTATTGAACTTGCGCGATTTCCTGCATGCCCTCTGGTTGCACTTCCATGCAATGGTTCCCTTCTTGGCAATATGTTGGGATAATGTAGGCTCAACGCCATAGCGCTGTTTGCCACTGCTCTGGTTTCTGCTTTATAAAGCGTGGTTTTTGCGTGTCTTAGGTTGCAGCTGGCTTTGTTCATTTCTGGAACCGAGGCACCACCTCGGCTTGTTAAATAAGACACGAACCAAATTCGGTGCGTAATTTCAGCACAAACAACGCAGCGAATTATTTTTTTCGTATATCCAATAAATATGCAGCACACTACGTACAAAGTCGATTGCCGAACGTATAGATGAACGATGCGTAAAACTCTGAATTGCAGAGCATTCCAAGATTGAAATACGGCTGCCAAGTTAGAACATGTTCTACAATCAGGCTTAGTTATGAACATTTACGTTTCATGCCTTCTTAATACGGCATAATGGAACGCATAGCCTCCACTTGCGCGCACGGTGCATTACAGCTCGGCTACGGGCGGCCGTCGCGGGCAGCTATCAGTCCACGCTCACAAAAAATATACAGGTATCATCATCATCAGCCTAGTTACGCCCACTGCAGGGCAAAGGCCTCTCCCATACTTCTCCAACTACCCCGGTCATGTACTAATTGTGGCCATGTTGTCCCTGCAAACGTCTTAATGTCATCTGCCCACCTAACTTTCTGCCGCCCCCTGCTACGCTTCCCTTCTCTTGGAATCCAGTCCGTAGCTCTTAGTGACCATCGGTTATCTTCCCTCCTCATTACATGTCCGGCCCATGCCCATTTCTTTTTCTTGATTTCAACTAAGATGTCGTTTACCCGCGTTTGTTGCCTCACCCAATCTGCTCTTTTCTTATCCCTTAACGTTACGCCCATCATTCTTCTTTCCATAGCTCGTTGCGTCGTTCTCAATTTCAGCAGAACCCTTTTCGTAAGCCTCCAGGTTTCTGCCCCATATGTGAGTACTGGTAACACACAGCTGTTGTACACTTTCCTTTTGAGGGATAGTGGCAACCTACTGTTCATGATTTGAGAATGCCTGCCAAACGCACCCCAACCCATTCTTATTCTTCTGGTTATTTCAGTCTCATGATCCGGATCCGTGGTCACTACCTGCCCTAAGTAGATGTATTCCCTTACCACTTCCAGTGTTTCGCTACCTATCGTAAACTGCTGTTCTCTTCCGAGACTGTTAAACAGTACTTTAGTTTTCTGCAGATTAATTTTCAGACCCACCCTTCTGCTTTGCCTCTCCAGGTCAGTGAGCATGCATTGCAATTGGTCTCCTGAGTTACTAAGCAAGGCAATATCATCAGCGAATCGCAAGTTGCTAAGGTATTCTCCATCAACTTTTATCCCCAATTCTTCCCACTCCAGGCCTCTGAATACCTCCTGTAAACATGCTGTGAATAGCATTGGAGATATCGTATCTCCCTGTCTGACGCCTTTCTTTATAGGGATTTTGTTGCTTTCTTTGTGGAGGACTACGGTGGCTGTGGAGCCGCTATAGATATCTTCCAGTATTTTTACATATGGCTCATCTACACCCTGATTCCGTAATGCCTCCATGACTGCTGAGGTTTCGACTGAATCAAACGCTTTCTCGTAATCAATGAAAGCTATATATAAGGGTTGGTTATATTCTGCACATTTCTCTATCACTTGATTGATAGTGTGAATATGGTCTATTGTTGAGTAGCCTTTACGGAATCCTGCCTGGTCCTTTGGTTGACAGAAGTCTAAGGTGTTCCTGATTCTATTTGCGATTACCTTAGTAAATACTTTGTAGGCAACGGACAGTAAGCTGATCGGTCTATAATTTTTCAAGTCTTTGGCGTCCCCTTTCTTATGGATTAGGATTATGTTAGCGTTCTTCCAAGATTCCGGTACGCTCGAGGTTATGAGGCATTGCGTATACAGGGTGGCCAGTTTCTCTAGAACAATCTGACCACCATCCTTCAACAAATCTGCTGTTACCTGATCCTCCCCAGCTGCCTTCCCCCTTTGCATAGCTCCTAAGGCTTTCTTTACTTCTTCTGGCGTTACCTGTGGGATTTCGAATTCCTCTAGGCTATTCTCTCTTCCACTATCGTCGTGGGTGCCACTGGTACTGTATAAATCTCTATAGAACTCCTCAGCCACTTGAACTATCTCGTCCATATTAGTAACGATATTGCCGGCTTTGTTTCTTAACGCACACATCTGATTCTTGCCTATTCCTAGTTTCTTCTTCACTGTTTTTAGGCTTCCTCCGTTCCTGAGAGCCTGTTCAATTCTATCCATATTATAGTTCCTGATGTCCGCTGTCTTACGCTTGTTGATTAACTTAGAAAGTTCTGCCAGTTCTATTCTAGCTGTAGGATTAGAGGCTTTCATACATTGGCGTTTCTTGATCAGATCTTTCGTCTCCTGCGATAGCTTACTTGTTTCCTGTCTAACGGCGTTACCACCGACTTCTATTGCGCACTCCTTGATGATGCCCATGAGATTGTCGTTCATTGCTTCAACACTAAGGTCCTCTTCCTGAGTTAAAGCCGAATACCTGTTCTGTAGTTTGATCCGGAATTCCTCTAGTTTCCCTCTTACCGCTAACTCATTGATTGGCTTCTTGTGTACCAGTTTCTTTCGTTCTCTCCTCAAGTCTAGGCTAATTCGAGTTCTTACCATCCTGTGGTCACTGCAGCGTACCTTGCCGAGCACGTCTACATCTTGAATGATGCCAGGGTTCGCGCAGAGTATGAAGTCGATTTCATTCCTAGTCTCACCATTCGGGCTCCTCCACGTCCACTTTCGGCTAACCCGCTTGCGGAAAAAGGTATTCATTATACGCATATTATTCTGTTCTGCAAACTCTACTAATAATTCTCCTCTGCTATTCCTAGAGCCTATGCCATATTCCCCCACTGACTTGTCTCCAGCCTGCTTCTTGCCTACCCTGGCATTGAAGTCGCCCATCAGTATAGTGTATTTTGTTTTGACTTTACCCATCGCCGATTCTACGTCTTCATAAAAGCTTTCGACTTCCTGGTCATCATGACTAGATGTAGGAGCGTAGACCTGTACAACCTTCATTTTGTACCTCTTATTAAGTTTCACAACAAGACATGCCACCCTCTCGTTAATGCTATAGAATTCCTGTATGTTACCAGCTATTTCCTTATTAATCAGGAATCCGACTCCTAGTTCTCGTCTCTCCGCTAAGCCCCGGTAACACAGTACATGCCCGCTTTTTAGCACTGTATATGCTTCTTTTGTCCTCCTAACCTCACTGAGCCCTATTATATCCCATTTACTACCCTCTAATTCCTCCAATAACACTGCTAGACTCGCCTCACTAGATAGCGTTCTAACGTTAAACGTTGCCAGGTTCAGATGTAGAGTACAGCAATAAGTACGCACGCAAATACATGGTGAAGGCGAGGTATAATACTCACAACGCAAGCACAAGACGCAGCAGTGGGCTCCCAGCGATCCCTTTTCACTTGCACAAGCCAGCGCTTTCTTCGGTTAGGGCAAGCCGGGAAGCGATTACATACGTGTGCCCTTCCTGCAGTGGTTCGTGCATTGCGGAACGCAACATCCGGGCATTGCCGGCGCTCGCACAACTCTGAACGTGCTCATGGTGCCATTAAAGACTTCCCATCGAGAGCGAAAATCAGTCAGTCAACAACAGCAAGACGACAGCCTTTTGCGCACGGCAACACTGGTCAACGGTTTTGGTCAACTGGTTTTGGTAACACTGGTCAACGGCGGGCGGCGGCACGAGCAAGGTCAAAGGACGACACCATCTTAAAAGACGGAGGCGCGCGACATGTAACCATACTGTTGGTACTGGGGTTTTATGGCCTATGTGATGCCCACTTGGTGTCGTGCCGAGGCAGTCATCAGGAAAAGTTCAGGTACGGAAGAAAGTTGATACGCGTATTTACATCTTTGAAGGAACTCAGTGAACAGACTCCGGCACTCCACGCGGTGGCCAGGATCGCACCAATCCAGGAACCTTGGTAGGGTCATAAGTCACGAGCACGCACTTGAACTGAGGGGGTAGCTTTTTCCCTCTCAAAGGTCAAGGTCCAGTTGACAGCGCAGAAATGTCAAGGTTGAGTGCTGACAACCAGAGGCACCTTTGGCAACACTTCTAGGAATTAGGCAGTTCGTTGAAATCCCGTTCTCCGAACCTGATCGGGGTGGAAGCGTGAGGACCGCCGGTGCGGTGTGAAACGATTTTGACGATTTTGTACAAACGACTGAGTCGTTAGAGTAGGTCGTTCTGATCATTAATTGACGCATCTGAGTGCTCCGCGTAAAGCGTGTAATTTATTGTAAGGCTTTAAAAATGTACATCGCGGCCGATCGCAGCACACTGCTCGGCGGAATTTTCAGCCGCCCCTACCCATATGAGGTAAATCACCCAATAGACGTAAGTAGGGCGAACTATCCCATTGGCTGCCCAGGGCGCGTCATCGATAATTTTTCCACTTTTATGGTGAACAAATGATGTTCGTAATAATTGGAATGTTAGTTAATTTGTTTCTATGGAAAGAAAGTAACAGAAAGAGAATGCACAAGAACAATTTTTCACTACACTTAAGCACTTCCGGCACACAGCAAGCGTCGTCTGCTTGTGTTACAACGTGCTTCGTCTTGAGCAGAGCTCCGCGGTCAGTGTCGGTCTGTCTTTTCGTGAGCACCATTAATCGCCTTCCACTGTTGTATGAATTATAGGACTACGTTGTATACAAACAAACAAACAAACAAACAAATGAATGAATGGCAAGAAGATCAAAATTAAATAAATTGCATAACTACGCCTAAATAAACAAAAGACTGGTGAATGGTATGCGTTGTAGAAAATGAAACGTGTAAACTACTAACGCTCTGTTTCAAAGAAAAGGACGCTAGACAATACTACCTGTCCGCATGCGCGAAACAAGTCGGAATTACGCCCCACGGCGCCGACGTCTTTCAGAGGCGTTAAAGTTGGCTTTCTGGCACTATACCACACCACTGCAAACAGTGGTGGCGCAGTCACCACTCGGGTCGCGGACCGCGAGCCCGCGTTGGCGGATTCATACGAACTAATCGCATTGACAGTCTCGAGCTGGACGTCGCATCGAGGCCAGGTACACAAACAACAGGCGCTTGATGGCTTTGCCTTAAAGGAAGACTCGCACGACAAGGAGGCTACGTCTTGGACTTGACTCACGAGGCATCCCTTGTTCGACCAGTGTTGCTAGGTTTCTCTTCATCTTCCTGCAAACATGTATTCTTCGGATGCTCGCTGTCATGTCTCCCCTTAATTTCCATGCGAGAAGTACTGCATGGAACTCTGGCGCTGCGTTCATTCTGCTATATAGTAAGTCATAGGAATGATATCTAGTGCATGGGTTTGTCTGACCTTACTGCTTGTGGTTTCAAACATTTTTCTGTCGTTCTTAGTTACGTTTATCTTTCCCGCGTTTCTAAGCACTCGTAGTTTTCTACACAAAGCAAGCCATTTACTCTCTGCTCACGTGCATAGTTATCACAGATTTTCACACATATAACGCAATATTTCGCTGAAAGTTATCAATTTACAACGTCGCGAAGCCTTTTGAAGCGAGAATGCAAAACGTTTATAGAAGTCCACGTACTAAAATCAACCTTCTCGAACTGGTTTAATCGCCTTGCTTGCAGTTTCCACAGACACTGTGGCGCCACAGTTCCCCCTGGCTGTTCGTTGCAGCAGAGCTCTATATTTGCTAACTATTGCTGTCGGCTATAGTGTTACAGACCTGCCGGCAGCACATCTGCCAGCAACGTGTCGCTCAACTTCCCTAAAGTCCGGCGTGAGAGTGCTACCTTATACAGTTGCCGTGGCAACAATCAGCCACCGGCTGTGACGTGCGTTTGAGAACTTGCGCCGAGTACCAAGTGTGCCAGGTATGGGCTATGTCGCACCTCCAGCTGCTACGTGACGCTTCTTATTCTTTTTCTTTTGTTCTTTCTTTTTTATTTGCGTCATCTTCGCGTTCACCTTCGGCTTTCATCGTGTGTGCGTTCGTACTTCACCAACCAGCCACTCCCAAATTTTTCTTTCTTTCTTCCGTTCCGTGTTTACTGTACAAACACGCACACACACGCACATACACGCGCACATACACACACACGCCACATACACGTGCGCACACACAGATTCCGTTCGCCAACGCGCGTCCCGGGCACGCACCCGTCGCGTGGGAAGCCGTGGCCTCGAAGCGTCACCCACACGCGCGCTGCAAACCACGGCGGGAAAGAAGCAAGAAAGGGCGCGTGCGCCGAGCGGGCCTTTGTTTTCAAGAACGCGCTTTCGCTGACGGCGAATAGCAGCAGCTCGCCTGGGACAGGCCTTTTTTTATACATGTAACGTGTTTTATTTTAGAGTTAACAGAAAAAAAAATTTTTAGCTTGCCCGTGGGGTGGACGTAGCAGAATCCTATACGTCTTGAGCTGGATTGCATTCAGTGAACCAGCAAACAGACTTCAAGCACTTTTAAAGGTTGTAAGAGCTCGCTTCAGTTTCGCTGCCTTTGATGCATCAGCTGTCGGGTTAGCAATCACATGTGAATGATTTTTGTATTTCGTCCTCATCATATGCTGTCGCAGTGGTCAGGAATCGCACCCATGACCACATGATCAGCAGCAAGGTGCCGTAATCCGCTGAGACACGGCTGCAGGTCCGTTTCTTTTCCATATGTGCCACGCTAACGGAAGGAATTATTATTATTTTTTTTTTTTTTTGCGCTGAAAAGCGCAAAAAAAAAAAAAACTTGCGCTGAAAAGTCAGCAGACTAACATCAGCAGGCTACCCGACCAGCGTTTTGTGCAGTGTTGCTGGTGACCTTGTAAAATAGTTAAAGAACGCCGCAAAGCAAACTTTGCAGTCACCGCCTTCCAGATCTAGGTTTGCCGTCATTCCTTATGTACAGCGCGTTTCCCATAACATTGTGAAAATTGCGGCCAAGGCAGGAGTGAGGGTGGTGTCCAATGCCCCTAATAAACTGAGCGGGTTGTGCAAAATAGTCAATAGGGAGGATACTGTCGCGCGCAAAAGCTGCTATAAGAATCATGTTCAGGGCTTTGTTAACTGTACAACGCAGGTCGTCTATAAAATCCCGCTTGATTGTAAACGTTGCTATATCGGGCAAACGGGGAGGTGCATTAATGATCGCCTGCGCGAGCATGCCACTTCACTAAAAGGAAACCCGTACAGTCATCTAGCTGCGCACTGTAAGACGTGTGGTTGCACCGCGATCTTTAACAAGTGCGAAATAATCGGCAGATATAGTGAAAAGCGTGCGCGGGAAATCTTTGAAGCATATTGTATATTCCGAAGTGGCGACGCGGCGTCAGCTCTGCGTCCCTCTCGCTCTCAACAAAATAAATTGATTATCTTCGTGGCTGACACTTATCCTTCTTTTTCTATTCTTTAGGTCACCTTCATGACGTATTTATATGCTGCTTCTGCAAATAAAGCATTTGGTTGCTAGTCGGCGCTCTGTCCTGCTTACTCGCTCGTCCTGTGTTGCGCTGTTCCTGTTTTTATTCTAAAGATGAACCAACCAGCCCCATTGAACACACTGCATTATAACAATGTGCTTCACATCGTTTTTCTCAGTGATTGGCTACCTTTCACGCAAGAAACAGGCTCGGGGGACTCCATCGCGACCACCGCGCACTGGGCGATCAGCGTACGCATTCGGTAAAGAGGTAACGTCTGTAAACCATTCTGCTATTTCTGTTTACCCAAGATTAGTATTCTGACAGTAAAAAACTTCTCTCGTTTCGAGAGCACTTACAGAAATTTCCCGGAGGGCTTCCGTGTGTTTTCATTTAGCGCCGACAACCAAACCTATGAGTATCGCGCCGCGTTATCCCTCATACTACGCAAGTGAGGCGCTTCCGACAGATGGCGACTCCGTAAGTACTCGCCGCCAGTATCGCGAAATAAATGCACGACACGCATACAACTGCGCTCAAATTTCGCATTGGGTAGTATCGTAATCGTCGGTTAATTTTTGTAACAACTATTCTTTTTTTTATGTTGCTTAAAAGCAATTTCTATAGCGTAGGATTATTTAAGTTCATTAGCTCGTCGAACATCCTCCATACTTCAGGGCACACTGAATCACTGGTCGCAGTTTCAGCAGGCAAAAATTGGCGCGTGTTGCTCGTTGAAGACAGAAACACTAAGGAGGGAGCGTGACGTCATACCATCGAAGCCAAGGAAATTCGGCCGAACACGTGATCGCATCGGTTTTAATGACTCGCACGGCCGACTCTCAGCCATCTCGGCATGCGTTTCTGAAAACACAGCAAGTGCAACAGCAATGTGCGGCCGCCGTACTCGATACGTTGCAACTGAGAAATGTATGCGTTACAGGGAGCGGTCGAAGTCGCTCCCGCGTGTCGCAAGGAGACGCACACAGACCCGTTAGAAAAAAGCATCCTATAACCAACAATCTTTCACGTTGCCTCTGCGGTCATCTGTCCAACTTCACCGCAACTCACTAGCGTAAATTAATGGAGCAGCACTTTAGAAAATGATGCTTCAAAAGGCCGCCCAAGCTTCAAAGAATTTCAGTCGGCGACGTCGAGAGGGTATACGCCCTTCTAATAACATGCGTATGTACGGCACTTATTCCGACTTGCTTGTGCTGCGTTACCACGGCGTTTTAATCCTGACGAAAATTCTGCTTTAACGCAGCGAAGACGTTACGACTACGTGCCACACACGAACGAGTGGGCATCGACTGAAACCTACCGAGAGCGTGCACGCACTGGGACCGAAGCTGCCGAGCGCAGGGTTAGTATCAGAGAAATTGGGGAGAAGAGAAAGCGAAGAGAGTGGCTTCAACGGAGAGTTGACAATTTCGAAGGCCGACTGCGGACGACTTAATGCTAACTCCTAATTTCTTTCCTACTGCCATATGGTGTTAGTCATAATATAGTGCACACGTACACAGCTTCTATCAAAAGAGACAAAGCCACTCCACGCACTCCGGCGCCGTCTGTCGACGAGTATAGTGCCAGAACAATTCGCAAATCGAAGGATAACGTTCAGCTACGCGAGCCCCTTTACAATCGCTGTGAAGTTGTGCCCTATAATACAGTCCAAGATATACGTATGTGAATGTATGATAAACTTGTAAAACTACACGGCAAAAGACATCTTGCACCGGCCAGAGGCCGCTACGACGTTGTCATTTAGCGCCCCAGCGTCGGCGACATCGGCCGCCATAGGAATGCGACGAAAATGCAGATGACATTAACAACAGCGAGGATTCACGCTTCGTCGTTATAGCCTCTGTATCAAAAACGAAATTCTGGGGTTCCAACGTGCCAGAACAAACAATCTGATAATGAGGCGCGACGTAGTGCGAGTCTCCGGACTCATTCTGACCACCCGGCGGTTCTTTAACGTCAACCCTAAATCTTAGTACACGGGAGTTTTCTTTGCATGTCGCCACCGTCGAAATGCGGCCGCGATCGCCACCTTGACTATAGCACGAGCGTTACGCAGCGAGTTTTTGCCGAGTTTAAAAGCTTGGGAATGTTCGTGCTTCCAATCTCGATCGCAAGCATGCATGCCCAGCCATGCGGAACATGCGCGGTTGAGCGTTTTCACAAGCCGGACAGTCTCAACTGCCTCGGAACAAGGGATCGGAGGTGTGGCGCGCGGCGAATGTTTGTGGCGTCTCTCCCACTTAGGCTTTCGCCACTCGCTATGTAGGCTGCCTCTTCTGGCACTGCTGTCAACTGCGAAAGGCTTCATCTCAATGCGCTTGTACAGCACGCAGTATATATTTCTGTTATCTGATTTCGGTTGCGGAACACGCGCACCTAGCAAAAAAATCCCACACGCGATAAGACAAGAGTAAGTCCACAGCGCGGCGGTGTATCATTGTGGACGTCCCCGTACGTAATGCATGCAAAGAAAAAACTCCGAGGGGTTACACAAAAGAACAAGAAAGCGACACGGGTGCCGGGCTAACGACTGTAAAGGTTTATGGCGCCGTTTGCGTTGCAAAGTGAGACGGGAGGAAAACAAGACAACGTTAAGAAAAAAA
Source organism: Dermacentor andersoni (assembly GCF_023375885.2). Classification (NCBI taxonomy): domain Eukaryota; kingdom Metazoa; phylum Arthropoda; class Arachnida; order Ixodida; family Ixodidae; genus Dermacentor; species Dermacentor andersoni. The sequence goes on along the minus strand of NC_092816.1, from coordinate 90,819,030 downwards.
AAAGCCACGCAAGAGAGACGCAAGAAACAAAAGGCGTCCATCTGTCACCCGGACGGGGGCGCTTCGACCCAGATACCCGATTTCGCGCTTCTGTCCAAAGGCGGGCTGACTCATGCGCAGCCGTTGTTCGCCGTTCAACAGGCCTGATAAACTCGAAGGTGAGTTATAGGTTTACGCATACTTTTTTTTTTAAGTTCGCGTGCGTTAAAGTACAAGGTAAGCGCCCGATCATGCGCGAATTAGCACCCAACATATGCATCACAAACTCTGGTAAGGCGCAAATTGGTTGGTGTTCATTCTAACAACGCAAGCAAGAGACCTGAAGAAAGGCAGACCAGAGCCAAGCACTGATTCGCAAATGAATGTTAATTATGGAAAGAAAATATATATATATATATATATATATATATATATACACACAATTAAAGAATAAACATGACACGTGGAAACGCATTCTTTTTTACTGCCAAACGTATCGGCTGGTGGGCCAGCCGTCGTCGGAATGATATGTGACAGTGACATGTCACTCGTCATATATATATATATATATATATATATATATATATATATATATATATATTTATATTGGTTGAATTGAAGAAATAGTAAATTGATGGAAATCGAAGTGGATGAAAGAATAACTGGGCGCAGGTGGGATACGAACCCGCGTCTTCGCATTAGGCGTGCGATGCTCTTACCAATTGAGCTACCGCGATGCCGTTTTCCCATCCACTTCCTTTGTTAGATGTATAGTGTCTTGATAGTCGAGTGTATCCGGTTCGCACTTCTGGACAGTGTAACGCCATGCCCTAAAAGTTGAATGTGTTCTTTTTCTTTTTGTATGCACAACTTTCAATGCTTGGGGATTTCTATGTGAAATTTTGTATGATTTGCTGACCGCTATATGAAGTTGCCAGTGCGGAGGCCTGCGACCTTGTCAAGCTGGCAGCTTTTCCTGCAGGCCTCCAGCATCATGTATACACGTGACGCGAATAAATATATTATTATTATTATTATTATTATTATTATTATTATTATTATTATTATTATTATTATTAAGGAGAGGGTTGGCCTTCAGTACATTTCCCTAGCCAGCCACTGTAGCGAAAGCAAGCAGGACAGGTTAATTACGATGAGGACAGAGGGAAAAAATATGGGGGTTAACGTGCCAAAACCACGATCTGGTTATGACGCACGCCGTAGTGGGGGACTCCGGAAATTGGAACCACCTAGAGTTCTTAACGTGCACCTAAACTAAATAAATTGGTAATTTCGCCCCCATCTAAATGCGGCCGCTGTGGCCGGGATTCGATTCGGCGTTCTCGTGCTTAGCAGCCTAACATCATAGCCACTAAGCAGCCACGGCGGGTAACAGAAGGAAGCTGCCAAAGCATACATATGTATACCGACGGTTCGACCTCACCTACCAGTGCAACTGTCGTATTCGTTGTTCCAGCTAAGCAGGTCACGGTTAAATTCAAAGTGTCACACATGACCACATCTGTGGCAGCCGAACTTGGAACCGCCCATGTCGTTATGAGCTACGTCGCCGAAGAGCCGGCACAGAAACTGGTCATATTTTGTGATTCTAAGGCAGCTCTTCATCATCTCAGCTCTTCATCATCAGCTCTTCATCACAGAACATACGAGCAAATGATGTCCGACATCAGGGAAGAACACTGCCATGCTCTGGAAACAGGGCTAACATACTCTTTCAGTGGATTCCTGCTCATTGCGGATCGTCGGACAACTTTGCTGACAGGGCTGCCCGGCCTGCCCACAAAGCCATCCAGCCGCGTCTATATACCTTCGGCGAGGACGGTATTAGATTCGTCGGACGGTCCTACCGCTGTCGACCAGATGTAGGAGTCGTCGGACTATCTCGCCGCTGCCACCATTTGAAGGAGATGAAGTTCGTAGACAGGAACTCGGTGAACAGGATTTATTTACATATTGTAAGGATGTTTATTGAGCGAGTCCAACAAACGGGCGGTAGCTCGGAACAGTGAGCACGGAGAGCAAGATGGTGGTGTTCGAACGCCGGTCTCGAGCCCTCCGCTCTTGATGATGATCGGTATGCCATTCTCTTCCTTTCTTCATTACAATTGCCCCCGTCGAGAAAGGTGGAGCCATCCTGGCGATCTAACAGGTGGGTACAAGAGGGTCGAAGTACGGCTTGAGGCGGTTTACGTGAACAACATCACGTCCACGTCGACGACGGTCGCCTTGCAGCGTAAGAGGCTCAATGACATAGTTTACGGGGGAAGTACGCTCGACGATGCGGTAGGGACCATGATAATTTGGGAGCAGTTTGGACGACAAGCCAGGGGCGCAGGGTGGTACAAGCAGCCACACAAGTGCTCCAGGAGCGAATGTTGCGGCCGGAGAGTGATCATCATCGTGGGCGTTTTTCTGGCGTTGTTGGTCGGCTGTAGTAAAGCGCTTGGCTAGTTGTCGGCAATCTTCAGCGTAACGGGCCGGGCGTGCACTCTGAGGTATCTGGTGCGTATGGCAGCAACGTGTCGATAGTGTGCGTCGGCTGGCGACCGTACAAAAGGAAGAAGGGGGAAAACCCGGTTGTGACTTGCGTAGCGGTGTTATACGCGTATGTCGCAAATGGGAGAACCAGGTCCCAGTTTGATTGATCAGATGCAACATGTGTCGCAAGCATGTCGCCCAGAGTCCGATTAAACCGCTCAGTGAGACCGTTCGTCTGAGGGTGGTAGGCAGTACACGTCCGATGTACAATGTTGCACTGGTGGAGAAGTGCTTGAATTGCATCGGAGAGAAATACGCGGCCACGGTCACTGAGGAGTTCGCGAGGAGGACCATGCCGAAGCACAAAACGCCTGAGGATGAAAGAGGCGACGTCCTGTGCTGTCGCCGTGGGGAGAGCAGCGGTTTCGGCGTATCGTGTAAGGTGGTCGACAGCAATGATAGCCCATCGGTTTCCGGCCGTGGTCAAAGGTAAAGGTCCATAAAGGTCAATTCCAACGCGGTCGAATGGGCGTTCTGGGCATGGAAGGGGCTGCAATGAACCTGCGGCAGGATGCGGTGGTTTTTTTCGTCGCTGACACTCGTGGCAGCCGCGAATGAACTTGCGGACAAAGCGAAACATTCCGCGCCAGTAGTACCTTTTCCGTAAGTGTTCATAGGTCTTGAAGACACCACCGTGAGCACACTGCGGGTCGGAGTGAAAGGAAGCGCAGATTGTAGAGCGAAGCGTTCGAGGGATAACTAGGAGCCACTTCCTACCATCTGGCGAGTAGTTGCGCCGGTACAAGAGGCCATCACGGATGCGTAAGTGCGAAGCTTGGCGTCGCAGAGTTCGAGTGGTCGAAAGAGTGGGTGCCCCGGATAAAACGTCAAGAAGCGAAGCGATCCAGGGATCGTGGCGCTGTGCAGAGGAGACGGTGGCGACGTCAAGAGCTGACAATGGAAGGGCTATAGTGGATATGGACGCAGTTTCGGTGGATAGTGGTGACCGCGACAGTGCATCAGCATCGGCATGCTTGCGTCCGGAACGATATATAACGCGGATGTCAAACTCTTGAAGTCGAAGAGCCCAGCGGGCAAGGCGACCTGACGGATCCTTCAACGAAGACAACGAACATAATGCATGATGGTCCGTAACTACATCAAACGTGCGGCCATATAAGTAAGGGCGGAACTTGACAAGCGCCCAGACTATTGCCAAGCATTCTTTCTCGGTGACGCTATAGTTTGATTCAGCCTTGGTGAGCGTTCTGCTGGCGTATGCGACGACATACTCTGCAAACCCAGGCTTTCGTTGCGCGAGGACAGCACCGAGGCCGACACCGCTGGCGTCTGTGTGCACCTCAGTTTCGGCCGTAGGATCGTAGTGGCGCAGTATAGGTGGTGACGTCAGGAGACGGCGAAAGGTGGAGAAGGCTTGGTCACACTCAGAAGACCATGACGAGATATTGGAGGCGCTGCTTAGTAGTTGGGTCAAAGGCGCAATTATAGAGGCGAAGTTGCGCACAAACCGACGAAAGTAGGAACATAACCCTATGAAGCTTCGTAACTGCTTTAGAGTCGTCGGTTTGGGGAAGTCAGTCACTGCACGTAATTTAGCTGGGTCCGGAAGCACACCATCCTTTGATACAACGTGACCAAGAATTGTAAGTTTTCGCGCAGCAAAACGGCACTTCTTGAGATTTAGTTGCAGCTGAGCGGTTTTCAGACACGTCAGGACATGGTTGAGGCGTTCGAGATGGGTTGCGAAATCTGGCGCAAAGACAACAATGTCGTCGAGATAGCAGAGACACATGTGCCACTTCAAACCCCGCAGAACCGAGTCCATCATGCGTTCGAAGGTGGCAGGCGCATTGCAGAGGCCGAAGGGCATGACATTGAATTCATATAGACCGTCAGGCGTGACGAAGGCTGTCTTTGAACGGTCGGCCTCTGCTAAAGGTACCTGCCAATACCCGGAACGCAAATCTAACGACGAAAAAAACTCGGCACCTTGTAGGCAATCAAGGGCATCGTCAATTCTGGGTAAATGGTACACGTCTTTTCGAGTGACCTTGTTTAGGCGCCGGCAATCCACGCAGAAGCGAATCGATCCATCCTTTTTTTTAACGAGAACCACAGGGGATGCCCACGGGCTTTGTGAAGGGCGAATAACGTCGCGTTTAAGCATATCGTCAACCTGGTCGGTAATAACTTGACGTTCCGCGGTGGAGACGCGGTAAGGGCGTTGTCGCACTGGCGAGTTGGAGCCGGTGTCGATGTTGTGAACAATGGTAGAAGTTCGGCCAAGGGCACGTTGGGCAACATCGAAGGAGTCGCGGAACTGGTAGAGCAGCTGGAGAAGAGCAGAGCGTTCAAATGGGGACAGTCCGTCTGCGATGGACGAATCGAATAGGTCAGCAGCTGGAACATCAGAAGGGGTAAGAGCACTGATGACGTCGAGGTCGCGTCGAGCTGAATCTTGCTGCACGGAAAAAATTTGGCCGATATCAATGGGTTGCACGCATCCAAGGGATTCACCTTTAAGCAGTCTGATGGGATATGGAAGAGGATTTGTGAGGCAGAGAGCGCTTGTTCCATTCGAAATAGAGAGGGTCGAATAAGGCAAAAGAAGTGGCTTCCGATTTAGAAGAAGGCGTGATGGTTCAAAGAATGCAGCTTCATCACATATGCTGTTGCAGAATACGGTGAGCAAAACAGCTGCTGTCGGCGGAATTTCTGTGTCTTCTGTGACGACTATTTTGTGTGCGGCTTGATGAGCGGGGTAGTAGGACTCGTCACACAAGGGGAAGAGCTCAAGTTCAGATCTGGCACAATCAATAACGGCGTGATTATACGAGGAAAGGACGATAAGCTCGACAATGTAGTGCTCTTTAGCTATAATAAGTCGAGCAGTGCAGGCAGCTATAGGCCGAACAGGGTCTCCATTCGCTGTACGTAAGGGCATCATCTCAAGAGGCGTGATCACCTTCCGAAGCTTGCGGCAAAGTGTGGCGTCTATAACAGAAACGGCAGCACCGGTATCGACAAGAGCATATGCACGGATGCCTTCTACGAAAACTTCAACAATATTCGACGGCAAAGTTCGAGGACTTGAGCATTTCGACAGCGCAGTTCTTGCCTCACGAACTGCGGAGGCTAGTTTCCCTCATTGTCAGGGGCTGGTCGACGACGCATGGGCGACAAGGAGCGGCGACGGGGTGAAGGTGAGCGACGAGACGTGGGTTGCGGATAGTCACGTGAAGACGTGCTTGTTTGGGGACCCGGATCTTCATAACGAGAGCGGGGACGATCTATGTAGTTCGGTGAACGGGCGTCTGAATATCCTGGCGCGCGACGGCGGCAGAATCGGGCGATATGACCAGGGCCACCGCACGCAAAACAGATCGGCCGGTTGTCGCGCGTTCGCCAGGGATTTGCAAGGATGGGAGCAGACCATGTCACGGACGGCTGAATCGGGGCTGCAGCATACGACACACCATGGGGTGGTGAGGGCTGTTGAAGCTGCTGCCGCTTTACTACCTCAGCGTAACTAAGAGGCGCGGCGACAGGTTGCTGCTGAATGGGCACCGGCATGGCCTCGGAAATCTGCTCTTGAATGACGTGTCGAAGCACGGGAGCCAACGGGATTGGTCGCTGCAGTTGCTGCTGTTGTGGGAGCTCCTGACGCTGAGCAAACGGCAGGAGAGACAACTGACGGGCCACCTCCTCACGCACAAATTCTTTCATTTGTGCGATAAGGTATGACTGGTCAGGCATGATGTCCAGTGCAGCGAGCGGTTGATTGTACGTCTGAGATGAACGTCGGGTGAGAGCCCGCTGCCTTCTCAACTCGTCATAGCTGTGGTAAAGAGTTACAACTTCTGACACAGTGCCAGGAGACTTCGCAAGAAGCATCTGAAAGACATCGTCGTCGACGCCCTTCATGATGTGCTGTATTTTGGCACTTTCGCTCATTGAGGCATCGGCGCGCCTGCAGAGATCGAGTACGTCCTCAATATAGGCGGTAAATGTTTCATTCGGTTCCTGTGCCCGTGTGCACAGCCGTTGCTCGGCGCGTAACTTCCGCACGGCAGGGCGACCGAAAACGGCAGATATTGCCTCCTTGAAAGCAGACCAGTTTTCAAATTCCGATTCGTGGTTCGTATACCACAGCTTCGCCACGCCAGCCAAGTAAAAGTTCGCGGTACTCAACTTAGCAGCGTCATCCCACTTGTTGGGTCCACTAACTTTTTCGTAGGACGACAGCCAGTCCTCGACGTCCTGGTCTTCCGTACCCGAAAATACCGGGGGGTCTCGCTGGCGAACGGGGCCGGGACAAACGGCGGCCGGGAGAGGTGGCGGCTGTTGGGCTGCGTCAGCTTGCATGGTCGAGTGCAACGTGCGGGATCGGAGTTCCAGGGTGCCGACGATGTGCGTACCCAGCACCTCCACCAAATGTAAGGATGTTTATTGAGCGAGTCCAACAAACGGGCGGTAGCTCGGAACAGTGAACACGGAGAGCAAGATGGTGGTGTTCGAACGCCGGTCTCGAGCCCTCCGCTCTTGATGATGATCGGTATGCCATTCTCTTCCTTTCTTCATTACAATATTAACAGTTTAAGCAAGATACATTGGCAGACTAGCGCGACTCCCATATGGAGCCCGCAAAACTAACATACAGCAAACAGTTTACGAGCACACAGCTCACTAGTACATTTCTAGTATGACAGAGCACTCAGCTCCCGACAACGATCACGACACGAGCACACCCTAGCAGCCGGCAAACGCTGCTTATAAGCTCTCCGCTTGACGTCATAGTTCGACGTCATCGTTCGGCGGGGACGGAGCAGGAATGGTCGGGAAGGTTCGTCCAAGCATTGTAAACTTGCCGCCGCCCCGCACTAAGGCTCCGGAGTCAACGACCGAGGGCTTCGTAGAACTGTGCTCCGTCTCGGGTGGTGCGGCCAAGTACCAATTTCCTGAGTTGGTCGCGCGCCACGTGGCCGCCGGTCATCCGCAGTTCTCGGTACCGCCCAGCTTTCAGTGCCGACGTCAGAGGGCTTCGTAGAACTGCTTTGTCCCGGATGGCTCCGCCAAGTACCAATTTCCTGAGCTGATCGCGCGCCACGTGGCCGCCGGCCGTCCGCAGTACTCGGAAGAGCTCCCTGTCTGGTGGGCTTGGAACATGTGCAGCGGGCTGAAAGCTGGCCCGTACGGCCATTCTTAACAACGGACGTTGCCAGGGAACTTCGTCTGCTTGCACGCAAAAGGTCACAACCTTTTTGGAGTTCAGGTGCCTTCAATTGCTAATTGCATTAGCTGGATCCCTTGCTACGGCCGCAACTGCCATATAGCCTTTCCCGCTGCGAAACAACCTTGCTCTGCCGCTTGTGGCTGGGAGTGGCGTACACGAACGCTATAGCTTACTCCTGTCGTATAGGGATGGCCTAGAGCCCAATTTGCGACTCCTGTAGGTGCCAGTACACCATCAAGACCTACTTATTGTGTACCTGTCCTCGCTACAACGTGCAACGCCTCTCTCTAAGGACAACTCTAAACCGACTGCACTCGAGGCCGTACTCTGAGTCAAAGATACTCTAACCGGGGCTGCACCAGTCACTGCCACAAAAAGCGATTCGTGCGCTAGCACACTGCTTGAGGTGCACCGGTTTAAGAGACCACTTATAGTGTCTCTCTGCATCATCCCACGTGCACTTAGTGCTCACTCTACCTCTTTCCACCTTTCTATTCCCCTTTCTCTTACCCCCAGTGTAGGGTAGCAAACCGGACGCTCGTCTGGTTGGTTGACCTCCCTGCCTTTTCTCTCCTTGCTTTCTCTCTCACACACACACACAATGAGCTCTGGAGCCCGAACACCTACTCTTTGTGTGTTCAAGTGAGTCCTGCATGGTCTACCTGGTTTTCGAACGGTCCGCGCAACCTGGACGGACATACGCGGTCTGACGTGGTGCGCCTCGCGAGCACCAGGGAGCGCCGCCACGACGTGTCGGTGTAGCGGCCGCGAAACGCAACACCAGCCGGCGTTTGCGCGTGCGTTAGCGGCGGCGGATCGCATGTGCTCGCCCGTAAACGCAACTGCGAACGTCCCGCGCAAGCGAGCCGTGCGTGGTGGTGGCGGAGGATACCTGTGCGCGGCGGCAAACCGGTTGCCCTCGCCGACGACCCACGCGCCGTTTCGTAGTCGGCGGTGGTGTGCGTGCGTGTGCGTGCGTTGAGCGCGCGCGCGCTGTACGCCTCCGCAAGCAGTCGTCGTCGGCGGCGGAAGCCGAGGGGCGCGTACAGCAGTCGGCAGCCGCCTTTTCTGCTACGCGCCCGCGCCCCGACCACGACGAAGACGAAGACGACAACGACGAGCATCGCGGCGAGCCGAGCACCTGTTGCCGCCGCGGCCAGCCGATAGAGCGTGTGTAGGCTACACTCGAGAGCCGGCCACCCGCGCGTCACGCACACTCCCGAAATCTCCGGGCCTCCGGTGCTAGACTCTCCGTGGTCCCGTGCCTGTGGGATTCTGGAACCCGGACCGTCGGTTCGCTCGTCATACCAGCGGCATCTGAATCGGCTTTTGGCATCGATAGCAACTTGGTGTACACACCCACCCGCGTCACTTTTAAACTCCCCGGGACTCCTGCAAACCACCGCCGCCGCAGTGTATCTTTCCTGTGGTCTCCCGGAAAACGTTGCCGTGCGGTTCAGCTGCAGAAGCACCTGTCGCCGAAGGGGTGGCGGAATTGTGTGTGCTCGTGCTCACTCGTTTTGCGGTGTGGACCACCCACCGCTTTTACACGCAAGCGTGCTTGGTGGAGTGACGTGTGACTGACGACCGAGGATCTGGTTCTTCTTTCCCGGATTGATTACCCAACGGTACTCGGCGAAGAAGGGGAGGAAGCTCTGCTTGTACCAGCTACGAACAGCTGCCCGGAGGCGACGCATGAGGCTAGACCCTGCCTCGTAGACCGGTAGGTGGGAAATCTTCATCGGCGGGAATGTGCCGGGACCGGCCAGATTGGGATCAGCGCGCTGTTTTAATGACAGCAAGAGCTCTCAAACGGGATTTGTCAGCTGGGTCCTTATACCAATCGCCTTCGTTGCTGCTGCTGCTGTGCAGCATATTTCTTATTTAGCCACCCGCGTGGCTCGATTACCTCAACAGGCTTCCTGCCAACTCGACACCTGTGCTCATAGGTGGATGTAGTATTTGCTTTGATGGGTGTCAGCTTGTTAGAGCGAAAACGATTATAGTTATTAAAATGATAACTTTCTTTACTTCACTATGCCGCTTCGCCTTCAGTCACATTGTACTCAGCCATAGTTTGACATACGGTGTATTTAGAAGAAATGACACTTTTTTTTTTCCTCTCAGAGGAGAAGAAACTGCAGAACAGTACGGAAGCACACTATAATACATGAATGCTTAGCTTGGATACCTGAGCATATACTGCGGCCCGTGCAGATTAAAATTCTTTTGCTATTCTAGTTTTTAACGTTTCGATGTGGGGCTAGAAGTCGCGTTCTTCACGAACTGGACAAGATAAACTTGAGGGTGGAGCCACGACAACGTCAAACCCCCCGCTCCTGAATGAGGTCGTGCTTCGAACAGCCATCTTTCATAGCTCACGAACCTTGACATGTATATTGTGACGGTTCCAGACGGTCAAAAAAATAACCACATCTTCTTTTCGAAGGCGCGTCTGCTTTGCCGCCATGCACGCATCCGCTTTTGAGCGCGCGCGACATCTCCATTACCACCGGCCGTCAGCCATGGTCTTCTTTGCACGCTGAAATGGCGAAGTTTTACGTACTCTTGCCTAGACAGTGGTCACCGATTCGGATGCATCTTGAAATGCAATGCTAAAGCATCCGTCAGACCAGATGAAAAAAAAAAAGAAAAATCAATCCGTGTTCTGTCACTTCCCTGCACTTTTGAAAACTCGAAGGGAGTTTGGAAGGAGCTTGCTGTATAAAAAATGTTTGACGACTTTCAGACGATTCGAAAGCTATCAGAAATGTCATCATTTTCTGCGATTTGCCATGGTGTGCATGTTGGCTTGCCTAACGGAACTTTCTGTGACGTATACGAAGATATTCACTGATCGCTTGCAAACAGCTCGCATGATCTAATAGCACACTTTATCCTGGCTGGTAGAAATGAGTGTACGCACGTTACCTGTCGACATCCATAATATACTCGAGGGCTGCGCCTGTACATGCTGCACGAGTTGTGCGAGTTCCCTGCAGTAGTGCTACGCAAAAACAATATCAGATTTACGGTTCCGCTTAGCGCTTGCCTATACGTTAGGCGTTGATGTGGAGTTTCTGTGTGGTTTGCGACATATTTACCATACTGCGATCGTCCTCGTTCGCTCACTTGTGATATTGTACCTGCTAAATGGCTTCTTGTGAAGACCCACTGGACGTGGTGTATAATTGTTTGCGTCTATAAGGACCACCTAAAGCGTGACTCTTGAGCCTCGCATTTAAGCATTCAGTGGTTTTACATGCGAAAACCACGATCACTCCGCAGTTAATTGGGGGACCTCGGATTAATTATATGCTAGCTGGGTTTCCTTATCGTACACCTAAATCCACGTACACGAACGTTTTTTTTTTTTTTTTCATAACTCCCCCACCGAAATTCGGCGGCCGCAGTCGGGATCGAACCTTAAACCAACACGAACGCCATAGCCTCTGAGCCATTGCGGCGTGTAAAATTCGCACTTGTACATGTATGTAGGGGGCGCACTGTCGGTGCACGTTGAAGGCGTGTCCTAGGCGCGCGCAAGGTTTTTAAGAGCAGTGTCGCCGTAAGGAGACAATGTGCACTTAATAGCCGACTCACCAAGCATACCGTTGACTAACGCTGTCGCCTGCTTAGTCGTGAGGCGATCGTGCACACACTGCACGCAGGCGTACAGTATGACATTCACAAGAACGGCCCCCTAATACATTTCTGCACTCAGTACGGAAGCTCTTGTATAGAAAGAGTGTATACAACCCGACAAACCTGTACGTATACTTTCATCTGAACAAACTGCACGAGTTGACGGCCACTTAGAAGTGAACTCGTCACGTTGCACTAAGCGAAAAGAAATTATGCCAGAAATAGGCACAGATCTGTTCAGGCCCGACGGAGTCGGCCGGGGAAGGCAAACTGACGGCTCGAGACGCACGGCTCGCCGTGGACTACACCAAGCTCATATGCGCATGCAAATTTTTGTTTGCCCTCAGCAGCTCCCTTCGGACCGCGCCTGCCCGTCACCGCGTGTCAAGGTCGCGCGATTTTCAGGGTTGATCTCGCAGATGGCCGCGCTCTGGCCGAGGGCGCACCCCGCCGCGAAGCTGGCGTGTGTGGGGGGAAAGCGCGACGGCGGCGTATGCGCGGGGCCTCGCCGTCCCACGCGTTCGCCACAAGGGCACCGAGCATGTCGCTTATACGGAGCCGGATAATCTTTACCAAGCAGACGGCGGCCCTATCGGGCAGCAGACGGCAGCGAGTTCGTATAGAACTTATCCACGAACGTTATGTTTTCTATTTAGCGAACGCTGATTGGCAGTCGTTCCAGTTTGGCCGAACGCATATATGACAAGGGCGGCCAGAACGAGACGCCGTGTTCTTGTGAAGGAGGGCGATGTGTGGGTCTTTTCTGTAAAAGCTACCGTCGAGTTTGGGCGGCGCTACGAACGCCCGTACATCCAGCACGTGCCTATGAATAATAGTTCGCTGCGAAAATGAAAACTTCGATTGCCTAATTAATTTATTTGTGTAAGGCAAAGTACTGCTTGTATACAACAAATAACACCACCACCGCAAACAACAATTACTACTACTACTACTACTACTACTACTAATATCAATAATAATAATAATAATAATAATAATAGAAAGGAGACAACATAATGTCTTTAAGTCGAAATATTGCATTCACTGCCAGAGGTTTCGCGCACTCCGTACCCTGAACAGCTATAGTATGTTTCAGAGAATGCGATTTACAGTCCTTGTCTGCGTCTCAAATCCCGCCTACCAGTGCTGTGCATTCTAAACTTCCTGGACAGGCATTGCAATGAAAAAAAAAGTGACATAACAAGCTTCGAAGACACTTGCGAAGAAAGATGGTATGCTATCACATAAGTTGACAGGCTCGTCCTCTTAAATTTATTTAGTAACTGTTACGTTACGAGCTTTCTACGCAGTTTCTATGCATATGTGTGACTTTCTGTCATCTGTGTAACGCTGTTTTCGTTAGATTTCGGTGAGCGTATAGGTTTAATTACGTTCGACGTTTATGCTTTGTGAGCACACCAGTTTTAATGGCTGGTGTTTCCGTTATAATTAAGAGCTTATAAAGCTATAGTTACAAGAACTAGAAGCTTTTTACTCTCTATCTCCTCTCGCTTATTCTCTTGCTTAGTATTCTCAGCCTTTTTTGCAAGCTTTGCTAACAAATGTTAATAACTTCATCTGGTTGTGACTAACAAGAATCAAGACCCTCTATTTGTCTTCTCGTTGAACAGCAAACGTAGGTGATATGTACATATATACTTGCTAACCTTTTTAACAGGAATTACGAAGCATTTTCTTTTCTTTACGGAGCGTGCGTCTATGAAAATTCGGGATAAGCAGTTTCAGATTGCGTTTAGTGTAATTGCCATTGCGATCGCTTCTCGATAGCTCTGCTCATAGGACTATTGTGAGGTGTTGGAGGAACGCGGCCCAGCTGAAGAGACGAATGAGTAGTGAAGGCAGACGCGTGTCAATAAAAAAAGTATGGTTTGCACGTTTAGACACTATTTTGTGCAAAAGACCAGCAACGAGGTAGCACGCACATTCGTTTACTTTGAAGCTGGAATGCGAACCTACACGGAGAGAGTGAGCATTATACAAAGAATTGATTCAAGGAGCTTCACATTCGGGTGCCTGAATATGTCTGAATATGCGTGAATTAAACTGCGCGATGCGTCGGCAATAGTTCGCTAATGCGCTCAGGCGAAGCTTATCTTGCTAAGACGCGACCTTCTGTGGATATTTGTTTAATCTCTTCAATACCTGGTACGTCAAAGGGGGATTCTAAATTTAGCGGCTCCTTTCACGGTCACTTCACGATGCAGGAACAGTAAGAAAGAGAGAGACACGTTTCAACTTGGGACCCACCCAAAGAGGAGAAGGGCTGTTTGAAAAGACGAGATGAGAAAAAAAAAATAAGCGTACTGCACTGTGAAATGCACGAGTTTCGGTGTAATGCAAATCGAATAGATTTCTATTCCGTACGGCATACGGATACGGAAAGGCACCTTGGCTCTCTAGTGGCCCATATTCACAGTGACCTACCTATATTGAGGCTTTAAAAGCTAGCGAAGTGAAGTAGCTTGTCATTCCATAAGCGTCTCGATATAAAACAGGATGTCAGAGCTGCAGGGACGCTGCAGTGCATACGATTCGTTAAATGCAGGCCCACTTAATTGCTATGCCACATAGCAATTTCAGGCAATACTTTTTTTTTCTTTCTTTCTCGCTGCAAATCCAGCTTTACATTGAAGCACGAGAAAAATCGTGAGACGCGAGGTGTGTCGAGCGTTAACGGCTTGTTATTCAACGAAGGTCTCCGAAAGAAGACCACGTGGAAGAACTGCAACGAGCTTTTATTTCTTTGCCGACCCGCTTCCTTTAATTATGCACGCCGACCGACTCTTCTCTTCTGACTTGTTCTCAGATAGCGAATGCGGCTCTCCATTGTTGTTTTGCCTGTACGATCAAGATCGCCATGGTCGCTTCGTTAAGCATGCAGCTCGCGCTGGGGCCGCGTCGATAGGCGTCTGCAGCGGTCAGCTGAAAGCGTCCAGGATAAGCCCCGATGGCAGCTTCATTATTTTCTTTTTCCACGCGAGGCTAAACCGGTCAGCGGTGCCCACGAGAGGCGTCAGGATGAGCTAATGGAGAGGCTTCTTGGCGACCGCTCAGCAGAGATGCGCGACTCGATGTTGCACAAGCGCAGCAGCTCCTGTCGGTATCGGAAGCCCTCGCGTCTGGGAAGATAGATGGGAGGTTGGCTGCGCGTACAGCTGGAAGCCACGTCGTGGTCGCGTATACTGTGCAACGCGCGACCAGTCGTCGCTGCAAAGTGTAACCACCGCGGTGGCTCTTTCCCAGCCGCGTATTTCGATGGAGGCGAAATGCAACAGGGCTCTTGTATTTAAATGAACGTTAAATATTCCCAGGTGGTCAAAACTCTGTGGCCGTCCACCGTCCAGTATGTGATCCCTAATGTACCACCACCCAGTTTCTTTCTTTCTTTCTTTCTTCCTTCATACTTTCTTTATTTATTATTTATTCAGTTTCGGTACGTTAAACCTAAGAATTTAACTTTTAGTTCTTCTTATATAACGCCGCAGTTCTAAAACAAGCACACCCTTCTCAGGCAGATCGGCGTACGCTTTCTTGCTCATATTAGTAGGGGAAAAAATGTTGTAGTGGTAAAATGTGCCGGAGGGTGGAGACTTGGAAGCGAGTGAAACAAGTCGCCTACGGGTGATATAGCGAATAAGGTTACCAATCGCGGTTAAACAAAGTGAATTACACTTGAAAAGAAACAGAGAGCTTGCTTATATATACCCCCTAACTACATATGAGTCGCGTAGTATATTTACCATAACAGTGACTCAAGTTAGGTGAGCCAGGTAATTTCATATCGCATATAGATTGCTTTTACAGACAGATCTTCCGCCAAGTTCCGGTGAATATATCTAACGGTGCTTTCGTCGTTGCGACACAATGTCTTGAACGGTCTCCTGAACAGCGACGATGCTCACGTCTGCTCCCAGTATAGTGGGCAACTCGCACAAGGATAGAACCTGAAAGGCGAAAGCATTTTACCCTCAAATACTGAAACAATATTCGTCCGCATCTGTGCATACCGCTACGCGTGTCAGCTGGGGCCTATACGCCACCACTAGCGCGCATCTGAATCAGTGAGCCGCCTGTGGCTTGGCGTATACTTTTCAGAAACGACTATGCTCATCCTGCAGTAGAATGGCCAACAGCTGTATACATGCGTCAACGCTGGCTGCGAGGAGATTATTAAAAAGCTTCTTTGTCACTGCCCTCGCTGCTGTGCACCTAGAAAATAATTATCTACTTCGCGTCGGAAAAGAGAATCATCGGACGCGCACAGAGGCCATACTCGACATAAACAAGGCGTTGAACGCGTTGTTGCCCTTCTGGACGCCATTCAGACTGAGCGACACACAGAGTTGTCGTGCGCGACATGGCGCTTGATGACACCCCCCCCCCCCCCCCCCCAATCTCCCTCCCTCCCTCCCTCCCTCCCTCGACCAGTGGAAAGACCTGAGATTGGAGCTATTCTCGCGGATGCGGCTGAGTCTGCAGAACGTATTCAGAAACGATTCCAGAGCTTCCACTGCAGCAGATCGTTTTTGTACTCGCGATGTGCTCTCTTACAAGTAGAGGTTCTCCACTACGGGTGCCCGTTTTCTTCTCGTGGTTCCGGAGACACTCCGCTCAATCTATTCTGCACGCCATGCACGGTGACCTGACTTCGGATCCCTTAGGATAGGCGCGAACACTACTGCCTTGTGCTCAGCAGCTCTTTTAGTGCCCGCGGATGCGCCGATTTGCTTAATTGTAGGCAACTCAGGTTCAACGTAAAAACGCCTCTTGTCTGACGCCCACTGCCGTGTTCCTACAATTCTGTAACAAAAATTGCGCTACAGCTAATACGTATTTGAAATGCCACCAATCGTTTATCTTGGTACCCTTAACTGCCTCGAGGTATCCTGAATAGCACGTAGGTATCTCGTAGGATATTCTACAAGTCTCCGATAGAAACACTGCAGTGCGAACTATAGAGAACAGGTACACGATGATCCAGCTGGCATTAACTAAAAGAAGGACTCAGTGGAGGTGAACTTAAATCAGATAGTAATGGTAAAGATGATCGTGACATTCACAGCAGGCACGAAGATACTGAACTTTGTTTCTTAAGGTAAATAATCACTAATTTTGATTTCAGATTTTTATTAATTAATGGAAAATCAGACATCCACCCGTTCGTAGCTATTGCTACAAAGAAAACCCAAACGGGTTCCTCGAAAGAAAAGCCGCACAGTTGAAGAAAAATTCGTCCTGGTCCGCGACTCGAACCCGGGACCACCGCCTTTCCGGCGGTGGTCCCGGGTTCTTCTTACTTCTCTCCACCTTGCGGGTTTCCGCAGTACTACTATGTCAATCAGATATTTATGTTTATGTTCCAACTGTTTGTCGGTGTCCTTGCTATACGTAAACTGTACAGGTGAAACAGTCATTTTTAAATACCCGTAATTATGTTGTTCTCAGTTGTTGCTCGCTTGTCGATTTAGGATGAAGAGCGAATTGCCACTAAAGAGTCGGGACGTCGGAAAGTTAAGGCCTCACATGTCTCTCAGCTTTCTTTGCTGTCCAACTACCCCCTCCCGCTGCGATGCAACATTTCTGGACCCACTAACGCTGTTGGGAGGGACGTTTACAAAACGTTCATTACTTTATATATTATAATGACCACCAGCATTTGACTTTTGTTAATGGGATGAATCCTTCAAGGCACCTGTCGTGCGCCGGTCCTTTATAACTTGTAACCTCTGAACCACGTTAAATCGACTGGACTCCAGAACTTTCTCAGAGAAAAAAATTTTCAGACTTCAGCCACATCCGTCGCTGGTTCGAGAAAAACCACTCGTGCGCTGCTGCAGTTCATGAGGTGCACTGGCCTGAATGACCGTCTACATCCTGCTGTGCATCCTCTTGCTTGCGCGCGTACTCCCTCTCTCCCTCTTTCACGCTGTCTGTTCGCCCACACCTGTGTAGGGTAGCAAACCGAACGCTGGTCTGATTGACCTTCATGTATTTTCCTCTTACTTTTCTCTCTATGTCGTCCTCTGTGTGATGACAGACACTGGTCTTTATTTTTAAATAGCGCACGGGTAAGTTTCACCAGACTCTTTTCAGAGACAGGAAGAAAAATTGATGCTTGGATAGAACTTTCTTGCCCGAGAAAAGTGGGGTAGAGCGGGGGAGGAAATGACGCATTGGTCACGTCTGTACACGCTATCATATGTGCCATCACTGAGAAGAAACGCCGTAAGCAGGCATTCCAAGAATGTCATTGAACAAATGCTTTAAATGTGCGTGTATATTTCTTTTTCTGTTTCCGGTTCAAACACGTTTTAACGGATATTTTCACACTAATCGTCAACTTGTGCATTCAGCTAACTTTAGGGACAAATGGACTAAGTTCTCCCAGGTAATGTTGGTGTTGTGACGTTGGGCTGCTGTTCTTTTGAACCCCCTCCCCAAGCACCCTGCTTTAATTCAGCGCTGACAGACGTGGCCAAGGAGAAAGAAGTACTACCTTAATGCACATGAGCACGACGATCACCAAGAGTGGAATAATTTTTATTATATTCTTTTTTTCGGGCGGACGTATTTCTTGATTTACTCGCCTCACCGCACACAACCCTAGTGGCATTTCCTCCTGTCCCGCCTCTTTTGTGTGTTTCATTCCGTGCTGTATCCACATAGCCGACGACGCGCGCTATCCGCGTGCCGTCCACATTTCTCCTCCCAGCGAGAGCAGAGAAAAATCTGTTTTGGCCGTGTCTGAACGAAGCCAGAGCTGCATAGTCGGCCGAGAGCGAGCCAAGCCTGCCGCGAACTACGCGCGCTCACCGTTCGCAGCCTATTCAAAAAGCTTCTTTCTCCGCATGAAAAGGGGTAGGAAGCCAGGAGAGAGAAAGGAAGACAACGGATGAGAGAGGGCAAAATGAAAAGAGGAAGACAACTTACCCCCCCCCCACACACACTCCCCTCCCACTTCCCGTTTACAGTCCGCTACCGTGTCCCCGCCCTCACCCTCCGCTGCATTCTGTTTTGTTCTCCGAGCGGCGCTTTTTCCGAGACAGTGTGTCTCTGTGTTGTGAAAGAGGCAAGGCCGTAGTCGCACGACAGGCCAGTGCCGGCGTTCAGATACGGTTGAAAAAAAAAAAAAGCGAAGAAGGAAAAAAGAAAACGCTGTTTATGCGGTGCATTGCGCGCGTCGGTGCGTGCGCGAGTGGCGTGGCATTCGTAGCCGTCGCCGGCCGCTGGCTGCGGCCGCTTGACTCGGGAGAGATGGTCGAGGAACCGTTATATACGTTCGCACTGGCCACCGTGAAATCGCCTCGCGGCCGGCTGCGTTTCTTCTGGGGGGCCCTTTCGCCGTACAGGGAGGAAGCACGCCAGCCGCGCGACCGCGTTTTGTCGCCGCCACGCAGTGAAAGAAACGAATGCGGCGGTATACGCTCTGCGGTGTGTGTGTGTGTGTGTATGTGTCTGCCCCTGTCGTTAGCGCGCCGAGAGTTCCGGCGCGCGAGCGAGCGTCACGAAAACGCGTGCAAACGGGCTGGTCTGTGTGTGCGCCCCAGAGCGGGGGAAAATAAAATAAAGGGGGAAAAAAAAGAAAGTGAAGCGTGCTGAATCCGCCGCTGTCCCCGGGCCGTTCGTGCGCGCTACATTGTGTATACATATACATACGCTTCCTTTTAGTCGGTGCAACGTATATGGTCATTCCGCGCGTTTGTCATGGCGATATGGCACGAGATAGGGTGGTGACCAAAGACAAAAGGCCGCCGGTTGGCGGGTGGCGGAAACGTTTT
This sequence comes from Dermacentor andersoni, assembly GCF_023375885.2. Lineage (NCBI taxonomy): Eukaryota > Metazoa > Arthropoda > Arachnida > Ixodida > Ixodidae > Dermacentor > Dermacentor andersoni. The sequence goes on along the minus strand of NC_092816.1, from coordinate 90,799,854 downwards.
GCACACTGCTGGCTGTTCAGTCCCGCGAAAGTGGACCAACGCTGCATGCAGGAGCCGTGTGGCTTTTCTTTTGGTTGTGTAGCTAGCATGATACGGAATGCAGTATTGGGAATGCAAGGGCGATGACGGTGGGGCTCTTCTCTCTCTCTCTCTCTCTCTCTCTCTCACACACACACACACGCACGCACGTTTGTTGGCTTATATGACTAATAAAAATCGAACCCCTCGGTTAGCCCCCTTTCTTCTCGTTTATATATATATATATATATATATATATATATATATATATATGAAACAGAGAGAGAGAGAGAGAGAATAAAATAAATGTACAGCAAGCAAGGCTGCGGGCATATTCTGCAGCAGACAACATCATGCAGAGTATACGGAGATAGAGAGAGTAAAACACCTTTATTAATAATATTTGAATGGCGAGAGCAGTGTGGGAGGAAGCATTCTGAATAAGCGAGCTTCAGTAGAAGGGCAGGGCCGTAACACGGTGCATTTCATAGGCCACGAACTCTTAGAATGAATTAAACGTTAATTCACGTCGCATAAATTTTTCTTTACTGCATGGTGACACCTGTAAGCGTCACGGTTCAAAGCTGCAGCGTGTCCGTCCGTGTCTGTCTGTCTGTCTGTCTGTCTGTCTGTCTGTCTGTCTGTCTGTCTGTCTGTCTGTCTGTCTGTCTGTCTGTGCACACAAAAGTCAGTGACCCTTCCTTTCCGGCGAGGTGTTCTTTGACGTCACAGGGGCGAATTTGTCGTAGGAACCACCTAGTAAAGCGTCGTGTACTCGCGTCCCGAAGGGCCGTGAGTACACGTGGGTCGCATGCGCGCAGCAGCGGCTCCGACGACGCGTGGGAGGCGGCGCAAGCAGCAGCAGCGTCTCCATCCGAGGCGTGTGCGCTTCCTCCTCCATCAGCGGCGAGGATACGATCGCCTAAAATGGAAGCGCGCTCCCCTCTCGAGCAGCTATGTGCACACACACGACGACGCCGAATCCAAGTTATTGCGCATTCGCTTCGTGGCTGCATGCGACGTACGCGGCTCCTCGTTCAATTGTCATTCATTCATTCGTGTTTTGCAAGCCGCGTTCTTTTTTATCTTTATTTATTCTTTTGTTCCCACGCATTATGTAGCTTTCTTTCGCAATAAGCCGCAGAGAATGGACGAAATGGAAAATGGAAAGCACGCATACGAACGACGCCAATTTTGGAAGGGCGGCTTTTGGTAAAACGGTTCTTAAGAACGCCGTCTTTCAGCTCGCGTAAGTGTCCGTTGGGAAGGACAAGTTCATTAGCGTTGCGGAGAAGGCGCGTCCCCGAAGTACCGGACAGCAGATTCGTTCGTCGGTCGGTTGCATGGTCGGTCGGCCGACGTACATTCATCATCATCATCAGCAGCAGCAGCCTGGTTACGCCCACTGCAGGGCAAAGGCCTCTCCCATACTTCTCCAATTGCCCCGGTCATGTGCTAATTGTGGCCATGTTGACCCTCCAAACTTCCTAATCTCATCTGCCCACCTAACTTTCTGTCGCCCCCTGCTACGCTTCCCTTCCCTCGGAATCCAGTCCGTAACCCTTAATGACCATCGGTTATCTTCCCTCCTCATTACATGTCCTGCCCATGCCCATTTCTTTTTCTTGATTTCAACTAAGATGTCATTAACGCGCGTTTGTTCCCTCACCCAATCTGCTCTTTTCTTATCCCTTAATGTTACACCTATCATTCTTCTTTCCATAGCCCGTTGCGTCGTCCTCAATTTAAGTAGAACCCTTTTCGTAAGCCTCCAGGTTTCTGCCCCGTACGTGAGTACTGGTAAGACACAGCTGTTATAAACTTTTCTCTTGAGGGATAATGGCAACCTGCTGTTCATGATCTCAGAATGCCTGCCAAACGCACCCCAGCCCATTCTTATTCTTCTGATTATTTCACTCTCATGATCCGGATCAGCAGTCACTACCTGTCCTAAGTAGATGTATTCCCTTACCACTTCCAGTGCCTCGCTACCTATCGTAAACTGCTGTTCCCTTCCGGGACTGTTAAACATTACTTTAGTTTTCTGCAGATTAATTTTTAGTCCCACCCTTCTGCTCTGCCTCTCCAGGTCAGTGAGCATGCATTGCAGTTGGTCCCCTGCATGAGTTACTAAGCAAGGCAATATCATCAGCGAAGCGCAAGTTACTAAGGTATTCTCCATTTACTCTTATCCCCAATTCTTCCCAATCCAGGTCTCTGAATACCTCCTGTAAACATGCTGTGAATAGCATTGGAGAGATCGTATCTCCCTGCCTGACGCCTTTCTTTATAGGGATTTTGTTGCTTTCTTTATGGAGGACTACAGTGGCTGTGGAGCCGCTATAGATATCTTTCAGTATTTTTACGTACGGCTCGTCTACACCCTGATTCCGCAATGCCTCCATGACTGCCGAGGTTTCGACTGAATCAAACGCTTTCTCATAATCAATGAAAGCTACATATAGTGGTTGGTTATATTCCGCACATTTCTCTATCACCTGATTGATAGTGTGAATATGATCTATTGTTGAGTAGCCTTTACGGAATCCTGCCTGGTCCTTTGGTTGACGGAAGTCTAAGGTGTTCCTGATTCTATTTGCAATTACCTTAGTAAATACTTTATACTTACGTACATTCTCTATTGCTTATTTGCTCGCTTCTTTTAACGGCCTAAGTAAGATATGTACTGTATCCGCCGTGATGGCGTGTAATGGCTTTGGTGTTGCACTGTTAGCCCCGAGGTTTCGCGTTCGAATCCCGGCCGCGACGGCCGCATTTTGATGGGGCCGAAATTTGAAGAAAAAAAAGATACATCCGTGCATTGGGTGCGCGTTAAAGAAGCCCAGGTGGTCAGAATTAATGCGGAGTCCCCCACTATACGGCGTGAGTCGTAACCATATAGTTGTTTTGGCACGTAAAACACCGTAATTGAATTTCTTTTTCTTTTAATATGTGTACTGTTTGACTTCGCGAGAAGAGGTAGCTGGCGCAACGCATGATATGTAACTTTCTTTTAACAAAATACGGTCGGGCCTGGGAAGGCATCTAAACGTTGAGCGTCGCGGCGCATTTACGGAACCGTCCCTGCTTCCGATAATCCCCCTAGCTTCGCTATTTGCGCAACGCGCATGCGCATAGCGGGGACCTTTTCATGCGTAAGATGACGTATCTGCGGCGCCTCTTTATCGGAGCCGACAAAAAGTAATCTCTCGTGACAGCAAATGAATGGAGCACTATCCGGAGGCTGCAAGCCGCAGCTCCTGCCCGGACGTGCTCACCTCCTCGCTCTCGAGTCATCGCTAATGGTCGCGATGCTATCGCCGTGAAATAGGGTCCTTCCGACGGCTGGCCCCGGGGCGCCTGCCAGGAGAAAGCATCGTTCTCGTGCCGAAGCGCGCTGCGAACCACGCGGCACGCTATGCCCGTGCTGGTCGCTGGGGGGACGGGCGCACCCCACCGAACACGATCGCGCTTAGAGAACCGAACACGCTCCGCATGCCTCCGTGTGCCCGTTGGCACTCTATACTGATGGCCCACGCGAGTCTTGGCGTAAGCAAATGGGACTCGAATGAAAGGCTTGCTGTGGGTGCGTGCACAACTTCCGTGAGGCGCGTAACGGGAGCTGCCCTACGTGTATATGTAGGATATATATATATCAGAGACTGAGAAGCAACAAATTACTTTTCATGTAGCGGTTCTCCCGCGACCTTGCTTGCTGTTGCAGGCTTCGCTCACTTCTGGAACTTGTGTATATCGGCATGCTGGAAGCATGCGCCTCTTGCACGTGTGACCATAGGAAAAATTCCAGTGGGAGGTTCGGCCGGGGCCGACGATGGAAACTTTTCTCGCGAACAACATATTTCGTAAGAATTGACGCAACATTCGTGAAGTAGTAAAACGAGCCCTAATTCGCAATTGTTACGAAAAATTCGGGAGAGTTGGCAAGTGTGTATTAGCGCGCGCACACACACACACACAAACACACACGCACGCACGCACGCAAACACGCAAACACGCAAACACACACACGCACACACACACGCACGCACGCACGCACGCACGCACGCACGCACGCACAGCTTTAAATGGCTAATAAAGACGTTTATAAACTCAGCTCAAAAGCGCACAACGAAGGCTGAAGATGTTGCGCCTTTCGTGTACTCTCGATTTGTTCTGTCGTCGTTCGTTCTTTATCAAAAGAGACAGGCAACGTAAGCAGACAGACATGGCTCAGCGCAAGTGAACGCAATGGCTGCGCCGTAATTAATCCCCGAGCGCGTGAACTCTTGCGCAATCAAATGGAGCGGGCCTTTTTTTCCTTCCTCGTAGCGCCTCCTTGTCTGCTCTCGATCACCTTCGTAGCACGCCCCTTGCCGTAAAAAACTCACTCGTGCCCGGAAAGAGCAGTTGAAAGGGCCGCAAACCAACCTCTGTTAGACGTCGCCCAGATCTACCGTTTTCAAGGCCACGCTGCTACGATCGAGGGCGCTTTTATCGTTCCGTGTTCGGAAGCTGGAACGTGGAGCGTCTGACACGTGACCAGAAAGAGAGAGGGAGTGGCGAGTGCTTCGCATTTGTTCTTAATTTTCTCGCCAGACCTTCACTCTCGTCGACGCCATACGTTGTCGCCTCTTTTATCTTTTCCCTATAGAAACGTTAACGTTTACACGGCGCGTAAACAGACGGCACACATAGAACATGACACACACACGATCGTCAGTGCCAGCTGTTTAACGAATGGAAGGCGCCAGAAGAGTGAATATCTTTACGCGCACGCCCAATTAAACAGACAATCCAAACAACGTGACACATTTTCACTTTTCTAATCAGCCCTGTCACCAGAAGCCTATCTCTGCACGACGCAAAGCCACTAGCACAAGCATGCCTTTTTCTTCAATCTATACAAGTGGGGGCCGATCCACTCTGCAAAGGCGGAGTGCCAACGAAGCAATCGTTGTGCTCCCAAATTCGCCCCCAATCCATGGTGTGAACGTGGTCGGACAGCAAAGCCAAACGAGTGCACGAAACAAAACACGTTTGTTTGTAATTTGTCATTCAGCATATATATATATATATATATATATATATATATATATATATATATATATATACTTCTTAGTTAATTAGCTTAATAGAACTTGGAAGGAAAACTAGAGCTTCATCCTAACAAACAGATATGGGGCTGTCCGTTTCCCTCCCGTAGAAGTCCATGCATCAACAGCAGACAGGAATTCCACAACTTTTTCAACTTCACTGTGAACTACCCAATTATGAAAAGTAAATGAAACTCGGCGTAGTGATAGAGTCGTTTTAGCGGCCAGTTGTTTTATAGTTTTTAAAGATAGTTAGATAAACAAGAGTGACGATAGATACGCATGCACATTCTTGTATCACCTCTGTTATTAAATGCCTAAGCGTACCCAACGAGAAATTTGTCCGTCACGTAAGAGAATGAGTGGCTCATACCTCCTTAAGCAATGGCTCATACCGCCGTAAGCAAGCCAAAAAATAATATCTAACTGAGAGTCTACTGATCTTGAAAATGTTCCCTATAGATAGCTAATCTACAGAAAATGCTTATCCAAGTGATGAGACGTATAAGCTTCTTCACAGAATCACTTCATTAATGAAACTGAGCAAGTCTCAGTTTTTCTTTCGTATTGTGCTTAATTGCATAATTAGTCAAGATTATTTATTCAGCTTCACAAGTCTAAACTTTAGGGCAAAGCTTCCAATAAAGAAATTTTATAGCGAACTTTCTGCTTTTCAGCAATGAGCACACGTAAAGTTGGCCAAGCCGCTGCTCTGTTGTACAGCACCTTGAATCGTGAACCACGCAATGTCACACATTGTTATTGATATGCAAAGAGCTCATTCTGTAAATAGAAGAAAGCATGACGCGCAATTTGCTATACAGCACGGTTCCCATCCAGAGGTGCTGCAGTTCCACCCATTAACCATTTAGTTTGAGTCCAAGCTGCCATCACTTGAAGGCTCTGGGCTGTTAATGTAGCATTTCCAAAATGCTACGCATGGTGACGCCAGTTTACCCCGTCTCACAATGACCGACGTAGACTCCTTGCAGCAATCTGCCATAATTCACAAAAAAGAGTTCTTACTCTATAGAATTCCATGCAAATGCAAATTCCAGCGGATCCTGATGCTGGACGAATCATCACCGAAATGCGGCCGGCCAGTGGCAAAGACTGCTTAATATATACGACGCCAAAAAGCGTTGTCAATTCGACACCTGTTTTTCATTCAATCTTCACCCGAAACCAAAGCATATTTGTGCTTCTATCCACGAATAAAGTATATTATATATATTTGCGCACTCAGCCAATGCGTATACGCATTACTGTGCTCGCGCCTCGTGGCGAAGCGGCACGTAAACATCGGCGTCGCGGGCATGCAGCTCTCTCACCAGCGCGCGAGGCCTCACGAGGAGGATATAACTCCTTTCCTTCCCTCTTCGAACGAAGGAAGCTATAGCTCTTCCTTGTCACACGCCTATACAGCAGCAGCGCGTCCATGACCGCCGTGGCCTCCTGATACAGCAGCGCCCGAAGACGAGCAGCGAAGCCGTAAAGAAGAAAAGAAAAAAAAAAAAAAACCCCAAGAGTCGTCGATGTATACGCGACCAGGATCCGTTCGAACGTCGACCAATGTCGGACGCCGGCGAGCCCGAGGTAATTATTACGCTGGCGCACCGCTCTAAATGAAGCGCCGCTAACGCCGCCAAAGGAATGCAGGCGCGAATGCAGGCTCGCGGTTGCACGCTGTGAACGCGAATGAGGAAGTCGAACGGCTAGAGGGCGAGGAGGGTGCATTGAGCTTAACGACAAGACACGCAATGTCCAAACACGGGACGTCGCGTCGCCAAGGGGCTCTTAGCATGCGTGCGTGTATGTGTTATATATCCAAGTAAGTCCACGTTTGTTTCGACGTTTATATATATATATATATATATATATATATATATATAAGAAGGGGGTGCGGGGGAGGGTGCGACCTCCAAGCAGCCGTTCACCTTGCATTTAATACAAGTGGCCGCGATGTGCCATTAGTGGCTCAAACAAAGAAACGACTCGCGTATCGATCAACCTTTACCGAAGACCGCGTGAAGGATCGGCAATTTTCTTCGCACCGCTGCTTTACTTGGCTTCCTCCTTGAGGCCAAGTTTCTCACGGCCCGGCATCCTGCGCGGCTGCGTGTTTCCTGACAAGAAACAAGCTCACGTGCTTGCGGGAGCGGCATAATTTAGCGCGCAGCGCCACAAGCGCCGAATGCTTAACGCGAGAACGATGCGCGAGCGCAAACGTCGTGTACGACTTCGCAACGACGCTCTGTCACGGGCGTAGAAAAAAGAAAATCTAATTGGACAGCGTAATTTAGTGTGCCGCGAATGTCTGGTGTATACAGAAACACGACCGGCTCGCGTCGTTTCAATATTTCAGCGCCGTATCGCAATATCTCCGTGCGGCACCGTGTCACTGAAAGAGGCCGCACTTCCCCGCTTAAACCGGGCGTGCCGGAGGCCTACATTAAACAACCTCTCTAGTCTTCGTTTAATAGGTCAGTTAGTTACTCGATCAAAGTTACGTTTGCAAATTCGTAATACAGAGAGAGAGAGAGAGAGAGGAGGGGGAGGGAGGGAGGAAGAAAGGGGGTTTCTTTTTTTTCTTTTTTTTTTTTAAGCGACGCAGCGAGCAGCGCAGTTATGTCACGGTCAGGAAGAAGGGTGCCCCACAATTACGGCTCCACTTTATAAGATGCATGCGTTAAACCAGAGCGGATGGCCACTGTTATCGACACTGTGGATATAGTGTTTTCTGGAGTTTTGCGTAACGAAGAAAAACACTGCCGCGGCTGGCACTGACGGTTTGCCATAGAGATCTTCACGGTGGCTTGACGCGAAATTCAGAGGCTCAGTGCCTCCCTTTCTTTTCCTTTCTTTCTTTCTTTCTTTCTTTCTTTCTTTCTTTCTTTCTTTCTTTCTTTCTTTCTTTCTTTCTTTCTTTCTTCTTTACTTTGCTCTGGAAGATTGTAAAAGGAGTTACATGTGATTGCGAAGCCCTATCTCCTGCATAAAGCGTAAATTGAGCGACGATGTGTCAGCGAATCGACCTTAGTCTGGTGGAATGAAGGTTGATATATGACGCAGATGACGTCGACGTGTTGTTTAGAGCCGGGGGGCATGTGTGTTATATGTAGTGCCCATCTGCCTCCATCACTGGCGCAGGGCAGAGCAGCTGTCTCGGTGTGGTAGCCGCACTTAGGTAAACTATCCGAGGTGATACTCGCTTCTGGGTGCTTGAGGACACCTGCAAGAAGTCAGAACCACGCGCTTGCGCCATATATCGTTGCATTGTGAATGCTCATTCTTAGTGCTGGTGGGAGCTGGCGAAGTACAAAACTACGCGCAACAGTGCATTATATTTTTATATGTAACTATAACACCTGTTAAAAGCAAAATCCTAGGAGCAACCGCGGTGCCGGAGTTATATATACATATCCACCACCAGTCTTCACCAGTGAACTCATTTCTCGTATTTATACCTTCGACCATGCATGTTTCAATGCTGCAGACGTCGCCTTGACCTACCGACATCTGATGTGATGATCTTGCCTGAAAGATACCTCTTTAATAAGCACTACTCGAGATCTGCGTTAAATAAACAAAAATGAAAAGGGCGGGCACATGGCAAACTATATGGTAGCTACATTTAACACATTGAACGTATGGTTTTCTGCCTTTCCGCTGACTCAGGCTCTATGAAGGTCGACAGGCTTCGCTGAGCGTGCTGGCAGTGGAGCTGAGCCCCAGCTAGCCTTCAAGAGCAGCGCGATCAAAGTACAGAACGAACATAACATGCGCGTCTCGCATGAACTGCGCGCGTAACTGCCAGCGTAACATATGAAATCTTGCGAGCAAGGTCAACCGCTATTGCGCAAGACATTGTTTTGTCAACTATATACACTCGTTCGCGTGCTGATACGAGAAAGCTAGTGTTTAAGAATAAATTGGACTTGCGCCGCCCAAACTGAGATGGATGGCGAGGCGGAGGTATGCATAAGATGCCGCAGTCACAAAACGCTCGGATATACAAGCTTGTGACTATTAGTTATCCAGCATACAACAACGTGCTGCCCTACTTGGCAAACGAAATGGCATTTCCTCCTTTCCGAGTCTTCAGCGGAAGCATATTCAGCGAGCTCTGTGTGACATGATCACTGCTGATCCAGATGATCAGAAGGTGCAATGGCTTCGAAGTCCCTGCTATTTGTAAATCTTAGTTCTTGGTCATACGTGAGTTTCGGATCATCTGAAAAGGCTGTCACCCCGAAATTTTTGTATCATTGAAAATACCATTAAAAAGATTTTCATGGAAGATAGTTAGAACGAACGAACGAACGAACGAACGAACGAACGAACGAACGAACGAACGAACGAACGAACGAACGAACGAACGAACGAACGAACGAACGAACGAACGAACGAACGAACCGAACGAACGAACGAACGAACGAATATTGATGTTTGTCCTGCCTTGTAGACTGTAAATGACACCATAACCAATCCCAAACGCGCGCACTTGGCTTGGTCCAGCAAGCTCGTACACCCGTGCCTCGGGCACACAGACACACACACACACACACCTAAAATGCAAATGGACGCCCAGACTCGTCCGGTGGGAAAAAGAACGCTCCGAGGCGAGAGTAGTGATGAACGGGCAGAAAGAGAAAGAAGAAAGAGGATACGTAAGAAAAAGAAAGCAAGAAAGAAAGAAAGAAAGAAAGAAAGAAAGAAAACGAAAGGAAAGGTGGAGGAACCCGAACGTGCCGGAAAGCTCGCCTGCTCGCACGCTTTCTCGATCGCATGTGTGATACGGAGAAGCCGCGTAGGCGAACAGCCCCCTTCCGTTGGAAGCCCCGCCGTTCGTGTGTTTGTGTGCGCGCGCTTGACTGTGTACATGTCCGAAGGAATTATGATTAAAGCCGCCCCGCGCGCCTATAAGGAAGCGGTCTGCTGGCCCGAGGGGGCTGCCCGAGCAGCCGTTTATCTGCTCTCGGCGGGCGGGTGCTTTGCTTGGACACTGTTCGTTCGAGGACGAAGACAAATTGTGACGCCCCCTCCTCCTCGCACACCCCGTTCTTATTATCTTTATTGTTTCGCCCCAAGCGGCGGGACAAACGTGCTTGCCTCGCGGCTCTGAGGCAACGTGCAGCGCGATTGCCTTCGAGAGGTATGCGGTAAGGAGATACTGTGTGTCGAGCTCTCATGAGGTGAAGATTAGGGGACCCCATCTGTCATCGTAATATGTTCTCTATGCCTGCAATTAAGGTCTCTTAGAGAAGCAGGGGAACAGCTTTGAGGACGCTCACTGTAGCGTTCCTCTACTGATCATCCTATTTGTTTCCTTCTTCTTCTTCCTTTTTTCTTTTTTTGTTCGTGCGAAAGGCACTTCGACTTCATTTCACTTTGCTTTGGCTCTTACGATTCTGACGCCTGACGTTTCTGTGGCGCGAGATTTTCATTTCATTTCTTTGCAATTTTTTTATATTGGGACAAAGACCACTGGTTTAGCTCTGTAAAAGAAAAAAAGAAGAAAAGAGAGAGAAACGAAGAAAAAAGGAAGTGAAGGCAGAAAGGCTAAGCATCCTGTTGGCTACCCTGCACGGTCGAAGGGGTGATAGAAAGAAGAGGAGAGGCAACTACTAGTTTACGCTCCCAGTAGAAGGCTCCCAGTGTGTACGTATACTATGAGAGCTACTGTATAAGCAGCATATGCGGGAGCGCTATATATGGGCCGATCATTGGCGGATGCCATCCATGCACCCCGAGCTTTTGCCTGTCGTAGAAGGCCGGTCGCCAAGTCTCCTTACGCGCCCTGGAGGGACTGATGCCCGCCGTCGAAGCGTGGGCAGTGCGTTTCCCTCATGCGACACCTTCTCGTCGTCTGCGACGTTCTCGCGTAGAACGGACGCCCATTCCAACGTAGGATTAACGAGAATTTGTGAAAGCCAACGCCCGCTGTTGGTGACAGAACTGTGTCGCGTAGTATATAGCGGGGAAGGGGCCTGCTGGCAATGGCGTCCGCAGTGAGGTTATAAAAATCGAACGGGCCCCACGCAATGCGGGAAATGGTGCGAGCGATAGCTTTCGCGTCCTCTCCCAACTCGTCTATAGAGGTGTTGTTGGGAGAGGAGGCAACATCACCCAGTCTGTAGTTGGCGTTGCCTCTCCGCCGCCTCGGCTGACCGAGAAGCCGGTGCAGCATGCCATCCCTCCTCACCATCCGAACACTCCTCTTAAAGGAATTTTGCTGGCATGCGCTGGGTTGCTCAATTGTCGCAGTACAGATCTAAGGTTGTTCGTTGAGAGAGGCCTTTGTCGTGGCAGAGACATTTGCACTCGGGGCACGTAAATGAATATGTAAAGAACGAACTTAGCAGGAATCTATTCACTGCCCTTCATTCGCGTGCTGGCAGAACTGCCGTGGAACTGCCATGAACTACCCTACTGACGGCGCACGCATACAGTAAAGCACCAGATCTGCCTCTAGTATTATTTAGTATAAGGCTCCGTGGTTTAAGTGATACGTAGGAGAAGGCTACTTCATTTTCTTTTCACCAAAGCTGCTAGTACGCAAAATAGTATCAATTACACACTTCGAGACGTTTGTCGCCTCTTTTACACAGTGCCGTGCCGGGAAGTGGCACACTCAGATGAGAGTTCGCCACTTGAAATGAGGGGCAAGCTGGGATCGGCGTTCGCTGACCGGACACGATATTAGCGAATATAAGAGCCGCCAAGAGAATGCGGTCGCACATGCCGGAAATAGAGATAAGACGGGGATTAACAGCGAGCCCCGGTTGGCGTCCCCTTGTACTGACGTTGAACCGTTAATAACGTAGCGCTGCTCTTTCTTGCCAAAGCCGCATTTCGTGCGCGGGGTCACGCGTTGAAACTTTCATTTTGTGTGTGTGGATTTTCGTGCGCGTACGCGTATCCGTGTACGTGCACGTATACGTATACATGAGCGTGTGTGATTCTCTGTGTGCATGCACCTTTCTTGAGCTTTTATTTTCATGTTTTTGTTCTCTTAGAATGGGAAGGTCGCGAACGTATGTCAAGGCTTAAGTAGTCTGGCGCTCTGAGAGTGGCAAGTTTGTATTAATATTGACAGATGCTGAGTAACAAATTCTTGTGGACTTATATCCCAAGAAAGAATGGTAACGTTAAACATTTTTCTTGTTATTTGAAGCTGGCAGAAGAAGCCGGCTGCTCCTCTTATCTGAAATTTGTGAACAAAAATAATGCGAAAAATATCGTCAGTCGCAGACAGAGATATTCGAAGGGTCCATGCAAACAGTTCATAAACCTTAGCAACATGTACTAAGACTAATTCCGGTATAGTGGCCATACTAAAACACAAAGGCCGAAGTCAGAGTGAAAAGTGTTCGTATGTATGTGTGTATTGGGGGGGGGGTAGAAGAAAATCTCCGGAGAAGGAACTAATTCATCTCGTTCATTATAGTGTATGTGTTTTGTCTTTCTTAGCGATCTGTAACTATGCTACACCCCAAAGAGAGAGAGAGAGAGAGAGAGAGAGAAACGAAAAGGGAAAGGTAGAGAGGTTAACCAAGGACGTGCCCGGTCGGCTACCCTACATCTCAAAGGGTTTTTAAATTATTATGCGTCTCACGTGAGGGAAGGCTGCTTTTAAAACTAAAATTAGCCGCGTCGTCTGACTGCTGTAGAACTTGAAGACGCAAATTTACTCACTCCAAGTATGCGTCTAGGGCCGCCATCACAAAAAAGCACTTGCGCTAGAACTGCTCGTAAGACCACATATCAAGCAATCGCGATCGCAAACGCATTATTATAGCGAAGGCGTCCGGACAATGCATGGGAAACGGCACTTACGCACCAACTTACGAACCAATGGCACCTCGGCCCATTGTTCGCCGTGCGTTTCACAGACTCTGTAATTCAATCCACCTCTCTGCGGTTGGCGAGTGCTCTCCACCACATTCAAAGTTTGTTTCATTCGCGTAACTTACATATTCGTCATCTTCTTCTGGACGTTCGTTCGTTTCACTGATGTTATATCTGTCCTTTCTCAGTGGTATAACGGTCGCTTATTACAGGGGGACATTACATTCGTCCTGCAGTAAACATGATTGATGACGATGGTGATGATGATTATGATCCTGGAACAAGTTAAGCTCTTCTTTTTTTTCATTTTAGCCCTTATCAGGACGCACTACATATGCAGAAAGGGATTCACCCTTAAGTCTCTCTCTATATTGATTTTATGAGTCGATCCGCATTACTCTTTCATCTAGTGCTCCATCTGATTGCACCTATGTCCACTGTGTAGTTCAGACGCCCCCGTGCTTAATAAACAGTGCCTCGCCCAAATGTTTCTTTCGTTCCATCATTACACTGTTTCGTCGTAAATAAACAATCACTGAAGAAGCGCGATAGTGATATGCACGCGTCAGCGGGGCACAAGCTGAACAATGACGTCGCCTCAGACAGGCGCCAGTGTTTCGAAGGGTATAAGGAGCTGCGGCAATGACAAGGACGATGCGTCGACGTTGTTGCCTCGTCGCTGACTGAAGACAACGATACATCGCCGTGTCTCGTCAGCTCGCGAACGTCCCTGGGGAGCGCATGTGCTCACAGTTCCAAGAATGCGTTCTAAGGCTGCAGCTCGATGATTCGGTTCGAAAGCGCGCGTGCGTTCTATCGGCCCCCATCGGATCGAACCCGTCATCCCCGTCGGTTCGGCGCTTGTGCGCCTCTCGCATGAGGCACGCGGGACCTCCCCTCGTTACGCGTGTCTCCATTGTTACAAGGGTGCCGCCGAGCTTTTTGTCTGTGGCCGGCAACCGGATACTCTTCGCGCGGTCCGTTTCTTTCTACGTTTCTGTTTGCGGTCGCTGCTTTTATGAATTTGGACTTTGGTCACGTGACTCGGGCCAAGGTTAACGGCGAGAGGGAAAGCGCCGTTCACGTTGCTCATCCGTCGGTCCAGGGATATTGCAAGCACGGAGGTTGCGAGTGCATAGGTTCTGGAAGGTTGCAAGCCAGCCCTCACTTTGCCCCTCTCCCACCCCCGCTTTTCCTTTGTTTGAGTGACCACGAATGGGGAGTAAAAAAAAAAAAAAAAAAGGCGTTTCTTTTAAACGGAGCAAGGGGTTGATATTCGCATTGTTTGTTTAGGGAGTGCCTGTCACTAACCAGCTTCCTTCGCTTACTTTAAGTTCATTTCACGGTTTACCCATTCGTGTTTTTGCGGAGCCTTCTGACGTACTATACTGCTTTGAAGCGTTGCTCGCTGCTTGGTGCATGACGCGTTAACCCTTTCGGATATGTCTTCCGATAATGTCACTGTAAAGGGACGCTATGAGTGATCTTATGCCGGGCACAGAAACTGCGCGGTGATGAGTGCATACTTATGCCGCGGAAGGCAGTGGCGCGGACTGACACCGTATGTGTTATTCGGGAACAAGTCCTGAAAGCGGATTCTACCGCCCGATGATCGCACCGTTCGGTTGTTACCATTCGCCGCTGCTCAGCTACTCGCAAAGATTATGCACCAAGACACGTGCACGACGGTGCTATAGAGCAGTAATCGTTTGCTTAACCATGTCTCTCATGTTCATCACTTACAGTGTGATTCAACTGTGTAGCACCTGATGGTTTTATATTACAGGCAGGATGTTGCGCCCCTGTTCCCCTCGTGGCCGGCCAATTGTCACCCAGCTCTTTTTCTTTCAAATCTCTGTGACCGTTTTGTGTCTGCAAACTTAATAATAATAATACTTTACTGCGGTTTGGCTCATCGGTGAAACTGCGGGTGGGGCTGCGATGAAATGTAAGCGCTATATACGGTACAAGTGCAACGTTCACAGATGGCATCGAGGACTGAATGATTCGTGTTCACGAATTGCGGGCACCTCAAACAAAATCGCTTATACAGTGTCTATTCAAATAGTTACACAACTTCAATCTTGTCTCGGACGTAGTTCGTAATAAACAAAAAAAAAAAAAAACAAGCGGACAGAAAGTTGTTCCCAGCTGTTCCTACACAGTCCCTTCTTCGCCACGACCTCGCCTTCATGACGACCGTACGCGCGTATATGTCATAAACAATCAGCGCCAACGGAACGAAAGCAGTGGGCGCGCGGCATAAGCAGGCGCACGCATGGCAATAAAAGACGGAAAGTCATAATAGCCTGCGCAAATAACCGGATGGCCATAGGGGCGCGCGGACACACACACGCGCGCGCGCCGACGACGAGCACCTCTTCCGCTGCCCTCGTTTCGAATATCCTCGACAAACGGTGCGCTCTCGTTCGCGGATGAGTCCCGACCTTCGGCGAGCATGCAGCAGCCTTTCCGCGCATACATAGCTTCACGGAACGAGCAAACGCACGACGCCAGCGGAAAAAAAATATGTAAAGTAAATTGACGACGAATATGAAACAACAAATACATCAACCACTTTCCACGGCAGGTATACTGTGGCGAGAGAGAGAAAGAGAGAGAGAGAACTGAAGAGACAGGCATCAAAGTCAGGACGAGGAGAGAACCTCGGCGGATTCAACGAAGCGGCAAGGCCCCTCAAACAACGCGGAGAGCGGCGGCTCGGAAGAGAGCCCGCGTGCGGCTTTTGTTTTATTTTATTTATCTTTTTCATCATTTTTTAATCGCGTCCGCTACGACGAAGCCAGCTAACCCGAGAGAGTGGAACGCGAGAGAGAACAAACGAAATACCTCCCGCCTGGAGGTCCTCTATAACAACAAATTACTTTTTCGAGGGGAAAAAAAAAAAAAAACACCCGCAGCGGCCGCGCAATAGCAGCCATACAGTTTCCTACAAAGGAAATTACTAGAGGGAACTCTGGCGCATTCGGTTGCGCAGCAAACGTGGTAGTGATGGGCGAGAGAGAGAGAGAGAGAGATGAAGGGGAAAGACAGGGAGGTTAACCAGATATCAGTGATGGGCGCTGTGGATGTATCTGTCTATAATCTTCGTGCTCGCGCTGTGAGACGTTCTTGTGACGTCGTATACTACGCTTCACCTTTCTAAATTTCCAGACAAATCGTAGGTCTTTAAACGCATGAAGGCAATAAATATAAGCGTACATGCATGACCACTGAAAATTGTTCTGTTTGTTATAAAATATTTAAATATAATAAATCTGCAAAGCCTAAAAGCCATTTGAAGCCGGAAGGATGAAGTATAGGCAAATCCAAGTAACTGCTCGTCATTCCCAAGCGTTCCATAGCCGCCATAACTGCAGCTCTCGCAGATACTGTACAGCTGCAGTGAGCTATGTACTAATCATATTTTACACGCTGAAATGTCCTTAAGGCTGCCTAATCGGTCAATAGCTCGCACCCTTAAACCCGCAGAGGTGTGAATTTTAAACAGAAAACACCCTTGAGGGTGTAATTTTTTTGTTTACAGTATACTATAGCGCCAGTGTTTGCTCTATGCAGCAATTATTGTAGGATACCCTACGACAACAGGACCAGAAGCAACTCTTTCTGAAATTCGTCGTATCCGTAGGCTGCTCTAATGCTCGTTCGCTTCTCCGGGTGTACTGCGGCGAAAACCACCACTTTATATAGAGAGTTAAACGACGCTGACAGAGGCGGGAAAGTACGTGCATTACACACTGCGTCCTCGTGTCGCAGTCCGCTCGTCGTTTAGCTTTTACGATCAAAGGCGCAACTCCAACTCGACCAACTAAGTCCCGGTGGCTGGTCGATGTCGGCAAACGACTCGCCTTGTTTCAGAGAATGGCATAGAAGGCGCAACCGCGTGGAGCGCATTTTCCGGCCTATTTTCGACCTGCCTTTGTCACGGCGTCAATGTATCCTCCTTCGGTCCTTTCGTGTGGCCGACCTCACCGCTCCGTATGCTACGTATACATTTCCTGGGGCATGCATCCAAATCCTCCCACGCATTCCCTCCCATCTCCTCACGTGTACTTGTTCCTCCTGCGGAGCTGCGCTGTCCAATTGGGTTCCTCGAAGCCCAACGATGCGGAGTGATCGGGCGGGCCCAAGACATGTGCCGCGCGGTTAGAGGGGGTCCCGGGCTAAGCACTCCTCCCAGCGAGGACTACCATGCAAGCGCTAACCCCTACACAATAAACTATATATATATATATATATATATATATATATATATATATATATGTGTGTGTGTGTGTGTGTGTGTGTGTGTGTGTGTGCATGCTGCTGTCATGGTCGAAATGTTTATTCGCCACTGGATACCTGCTCTCATCTGATAACAGGGGCGAACGCGTTTCGTTCGGCATCACAGCGCGATCGTCGCGCGACGCATCCGATATGCTTCCTTGCCGGTTGCCGCTCCGATTGATAGCATCTTCCCGGTTGTAGAAAATACACCACACGCGTCTCCAACGTAAAACGATCGCGTATTTAGCAAGTAAGCATAATACTTGGTTGAACATTTCTATAGGGTATTTTAACTGGATACTAAATGGGATATCGCAACGGTCGCCTCCGACGTGATGTCATCGTGATTTCGTGACGGAGAGCTAAATTTGCTGACTTCGTGCGGCAGTAGTGTTGGTTGTGGCGGTGTTGCTCGTAAATCAACAAGTCGGAGTGCTGCAGGCATTTGTTCAGATCTGCGCTCGCTTGTGGAAGCTGACGAGACCACAGGAAGGGCGTGAGCCAGTGTAACGTGACGTCATAACGTATCCACTTCCTCGGTGTCGAAACCGAAACTGGTGTGTAGAAGCAAGCAACATATTTATTTATTTATTTATTTATTTATTTATTTATTTATTTATTTATTTATTTATTTATCGATTACAGACTGCGTTCTTTGGTAGTATGAATAAACGAACCTGACTGCTAGCTTCTGGAAACGGTCTAGCTTGGTTTGATATAGAGCGATACAGCTGATAGAAGAATTTCAAGCGAGCAACATTTCTACGCGTGGACAATTTTAGAAGACCCGCTCTTCGGAGTAAAGCCGTTGCAGACTATACGTTCTTTGGTAGCATGAATAAAATAACCTGATCGCTAGCCTCTGGATACGCTCTGGATCACTAAGCTTTGACTGTATGGATCCAAGATGATATTGACGTACTCTTAAAATTGTTCCAACCATCGTTTTACATGCTGTTAGCTTTACTTCAGGTGTGGAGCCTGTTGATTTCCGCCTTAAAAACCCGAACTTGCGTTCTGCCAACGCAAAAATATTTTCGACGTGCTGGTTGCCATTCAAATTATTGCTAATTGCGACACCGAGATCAAGAATTACTCGGTCGATCACATCAATCAAAACAGGCTTATTTTTATCGGTTTTACCTCGGCGACAAAATGGCCGACCTGAGAAAAAACCCTTTTGCTGAGAAGCTTGACCAGGATCCGCGGTCGCCGGAAAACTACAGTGACATACTGGTGATGCTAACGCGCCAGAAGAAACGGTACACATATATATGCACATAAAGCAATGCGAAGAACAATAGCAAAAATTGAACAAATATTGAAGGTCACCTAGCGTAGGCAATTAGCTATACGACATTTGAACGAAAACGGTTCTGTATTACGTCACAAGAATTACGTACAACGACAACAACAACAATGAAAAAGTCACGAGGCCTATACGCGACACGCGCAGCCCAGTCACAGCGTAAGTTGGAGGAGCGGCTCCATGGGAGCTCCATTTTGGGTGCCACGGACTAAATTCATCCGATTTCACAAGTGCACGCCTCCATACTCTGGACCCTAATTTACAGCTCCATATTCCGCCCGAGCTTCCACGACGTGACTGCACCCTTCTTATCCGTCTATGGCTTGGAGTAGCATTTTCAAATGGCTACTCTTTCCTTATCGGAATGGCCAACAGCCCACTGTGTGACTTCTGCGGGTGCAACGAAACGATCGAGCATCTTCTTTGTCAGTGCTCTCGTTTTAACCCACAAAGAACTGTCCTCTCAGCCACCTTAGACAAACTGGACAAGCGCCCAATGACAGAAAACAAGATCCTTGGAACCTGGCCTACGCGAATATCAGCGCGATCCGCTATGAAGGCGCTGCTGCGATACTTGAAAGACACGGGACTTTCTGA